>NC_134696.1:62923457-63523457 GCF_050947455.1 Rhinoderma darwinii | reverse complement strand
TGTCATTTATACTGCATGGTGAACACTGTCTAAATAAAACTCAAATAATAATGGCAGAATTTCAGTTCTTTTTCAACCCCCCCTCAAATTTTTCTAACAGACGTTTTATAATGCATTATATGTATATCATAATGGTGACATTAAAAAAAATAAAACTCATCCCGAAAAACAACAAGTAAAACCTTAAAAAAAAGAGAAAAATAATTTAAATATTACATTTGATATTGCCATAATCATACGGATCTGCAGAGTACAGTTTACATGTCACGGTGAACGCCATAAAAACTAAACCCAAAATATTATGGCAAAATTGCGTTTTTTTTTTCTACTCCCACAAAAACAAAATAATTATAGGTTATGAGTTATACAATACATTAAATGTACTCCAAAATTGCACCATTAAAAAAACACAATTAGCCCTGCAAAAAAACAATCACTCATGCGGCTATTCAGATGGAAAACGGGGGGAAAAAAAAATGACAGCTCTTGAAATGCCACGATGTAAATATGTAAAAAAAATCCCTGCTTAGTGAATGCCAAAATTTGAGGTGTCCTTAAGAGGTTAAAATTTAGGCAATGTTGTCTCATTGTATTGCGATCACGGTTACTCCCATAGTAAAAAATTAAAAGTGCCGTACACAGATGTGGTGGTCGCCTCGCAAGGCGGGACAGGTAACCGCCTGGATGGATCTCATGGATATGCCATAAATGTCTAAAGTGGGACTAACCATTTAAATTAGTCCCCTCCTATATGCTTCCAGTTTGTTTGGCTCAACTTTATGGAAGTCTACCACCTGGTCTACAATCACAAAGGGGGAACCAAAAGTATATTCTGCCTAGTTAGCCTATGGACTAATCTCAGAATCGTCCTTTAATATAAATGTCCAAATAATTTTGTTCCCTTCTAGATATCAAACTATACATTCTGCCACCTCAACTGCGCAAAATACGTTATATATCTCAACACTGATCCACACTTACGTATTAGAGAATTGTCCCTCCCCGAATATATATATATATATATATATATATATATATATATACACACACACACACACACACGTAACTCACGTGATCTCGGAGCCTCTAAATAGTTTTCTTTTTATGTACAGCTAACTGAATCAAGGGTTTTTATGGATCGATAGACTATTCTCCCCTCTGCTTAAAGGTGAAACTCAAACCAAATCTAAAGATTCCCGTGTGTTCCATTAAGGCACTCCGTGTGTCAGACACTTACATGTTCTGTTTTTTGTGCTTCTATCAAAAAAGATTGCACTAGGGCTGTTGCAAGCAACAGTGAGAATCAGGTTTCAGTGGCTTGCTTTTTCTAATTGAGTCAATTGTCACTCAGAAGTGAACTGCCTATATATTAACCCCTTAGTGACCACCAATACGCCTTTTCACGTTGGTCACTAAGGCTAGGCTGACGCCTTTTCACGTGAACCTAGTCTAAGTCCTGCACGGGTGTCCCGTGCAGGCTGGAGCCGGGGCTCTGCTGTCTAATGACAGCTGGGCTCCTGCTCCAACACCCGCGATCGAAGTTTACTTCGATCGCGGCCGTTTAACCTGTTAAATACCGCTGTCAATAGCGACCGCGGCATTTAACTGGTTTACACAGGGAGTGAGCTCCCCCTTTCACACATTGGCGGCCCGCAAATGCAATCGCGGGTCTCCAATGGGGTGTCATGGCAGCCGGGGACTTGATAAAAGCCCCCAGGTCTGCCCTGGACATATGCCTATTAGGACACGCCAGAGGCACGTCCTAATAGATTGCCTGTCAGATTTACACTGACAGGCAATAATGCTCTGGTATACGAAGTATACCAAAGCATTATAAAAGCGATCTGAACATCGCACAGTAAAGTCCCCTAGTGGGTCTAATACAATAAGTAATATGAAAAAAAAAGATTAATAATAAAAACTACAGTAAAAAAAATAAATAAAACCATTTTTTTCCATAAAAAGTGGTTTTATTTAGTAAAAGTGTAATAAAGAAATAAAAGTACACATATATGGTATCACCGCGACCGTAATGACTCCATTAATAAAAGTTAATATGTAATTTAAACCGCAAGGTGAACACCATAAAAAAAACCCGCAAAAAACAAATGGCGAAATTGCATTTCCCATTGCCCCCCAAAAAAGTAATAAAAATGAATCAATAAGTCCCATGCACCCCAAAACAGTACCAATCAAAACTACGTCTCGTCCCTCTACATATGTGGTATCGCCGTAATCGTACCGACCCATAGAATAAAGGTAACATGTTATTTACGCCGCACAGTGAACGGCGTCAATTTAAAAACGCATAGAACAATGGTGGAATTTCAGGTTTTTTTTATAATCCCCCCCAAAAAAAGTTAATAAAAAAATTATATGTACCCTAAAATGGTGCTATTAAAAAGTACAACTAATCCTGCAAGAAACAAGTCCTCATACAGCTATGTAGATTAAAAAATAAAAAAGTTATAGCTCTTTGAATGCAACTATAGAAAAACTAATAAAATAGATTGGTCATTAGGGCCTAAAATGGGCTGGTCACTAAGGGGTTTAAAACTGCACGGACTGTTCCACACAGGCTCTTCACAGGGGGAGAAACAAAATCTCATCACAGTTACTGATGATTAGACAGGCTCCTGTCACGCAGTTATAATTAGAGAAACTCAGTTTAGCCTCCCTGACTAGGTTTATAATCTTAGTTTATTCTGGAGAATACTGAGGTAAGGTATCACACCTTCCTCCCAGCAGGCAGAGTTGGTATTGGCTCTAGCTGCTCATGTGATGCTGTGCTGAGGCATCATGAGATGGATAGCAAAGCACAAAGGAAGAGTAAGCAGTGTGAAATCAAAAATTCAAGATGGTGCTTGATAAGAAGCAGAGCTGGGTTGCAGGGAAGGGAGTACAATATATATAAAAGTCGTCCAGAGCTTGATAGACAATAAGGTGGGGGTGCTATGCTGAAAAGTTAGGTTTCTGCTGGAAGTTTTTTTTTTTCTTTTTTAACGCTGACAAGTTGTATTTTCACCGATTCGCCAAGCTACAATTCCATGTTTAGCTTTGTTCACACATCAGTACAAATTGAATATGATTTTGAATCTTAGATACAGTCAACTAACATACCCTTGCGTAGTAAATACTCTGTAGCTTATTATGTAGCGGGTGCAAACATACAAAAATATTATGGTGCATATAGCTTAACATCTTTGTAGATGCTCAAGTCATAAGGCATCAACTTTGGCAATAAAAAAAGGAAACCACCAAGAGCATCTATATTCTATAATTTGAGAAGGCAAGTGGAATGAACTTCTAAAGACATCTTTATTAAAAAGTAAGACGGTGTACAGATGACCCCATCACAGATGTGCAAATTATTTGCACTGATTTAGTAGAAGTCCTCATCGTCTTTCTCTGGAGCAGATGCATTTTGTATTTGCTGCTGCTTTTTGTACAGCTCTGCAACCTAATAAAGATAAAAAATATAATTAGACATCAGTGAAGATACTTTACAATTTAACAAATGTGACGTAGATTTTAAGTTCATGGTTTGTTTATAAATTAAAGTATTCCAAAACATCCATAAGCCCCCACAGTCTATTTCAACAATCCCCGTCTACTCACTTATACCCTTCTGTAAATCTTCTCCCTCACAAGGAGTCTAAAATGGAGGAGCATGTGTGTAGTGCCTCTCATTGGTTAACCCGTTAGTGACCGGCCCATAGTGTTTTTACGTCTGTCACTAACGGGCAGGGAGCTGTCAAATCTCCCTGCTCTCGGCTGACAGAGGTAGCTGAGGGCTGGGGGCGTCCCTGCCCTAACGTGTGAGAGCGATATTAGTATGGATCTCACCCGTTTAACCCTTCAGATGCGGCGCTCAATAGCGTGCACCGCATCTGAATTGTTTTGGAGAGAGGAAGGGAGCTCCCTCTCATCCCACTGACACCCGGCAATAAGATCGCCGAGTGTGTGTCTCTGATGGCAGCCGGGGGCCTAATAAAGGCCCCCAGGTCTGCCTGTAATAAATGCCTGCTAGATCATGCCTCTGGCATGACCTAGCAGATACCTGTCCGTTTTACACGGACAGGCATAATACACTGCAATACAGAAGTATTGCAGTGTATTATAAATGTGATCGGATAATCGCATAGTGAAGTCCCCTAGTGGGACTAGTAAAAAAGTTTTAAAAAAAGTTTAATAAAAAGTGAAAAAAAATATAAGAAACCCACTTTTCTACAAGTCGTCCCGCAAAAAAAAAGCCCTCCTACAATTGTATCGGCGAAAAAATAAAAACGTTACGGCTCTTCAAATATGGAGGCACAAAAACAAATAATTTTGAAAAAAAAGTGTTTTCACTGTGTAAAAGTAGTAAAACATACAAAAACTATACAAATTTGATATTGTTGCAATCGCAACAACCCACTAAATAAAGTTATTGTGTTATTTATACCACACGGTAAACGGCTTAAATTTAGGACGCAAAACAATGTGGCGAAATTGCTGCTTTTTTTCTATTCCCCCCCAAAAAAAAGTTAATAAAAGTTAATCAATAAATTCTATGTACCCCAAAATGGTGCTATTAAAAATTACAACTTGTCCCGCAAAAAAAAGACCTTATACAGCTATGTTGACACAAAAATAAAAAGTGTATAGCTCTTTGAACGAGACGATGAAAAAAAATGTAAAAAATGGCTTGGTCATTAAGGTCTAAAATAGGCTGGTCATTAAGGGGTTAATACGTATGATACTTCTAGCAACCAGGAAGGCTAAACCACCTTTTGGATTCCAGTTTGTCAAATAATTTATCCTTAATAGCTTAGGCCTTATATCGATCTTAACATCCATTAGCATTAGGTAGTAAGACCTCCATCAGTTATAGTGTTATGAACCTAGTTCGGTCAAGAATTACTTGGACAGTGACAAGCTTTGGCATTTTAGCTATTTACCAAAACATATTGAATATACAGTTACATAATCAATACGGGCTTAAAGGGCAGACTCTCCGCTTTAATTTGAGGTTATTCACATCCTAATTTGAGGAAAGGATAGGAATTACAGCTCTTTAACCCCTTAACCCCTTCAAGACACAGCCTGTTTTTGCCTTCAGGACACAGCCAATTTTTTCAAATCTGACATGTTTCACTTTATGTGGTAATAACGTCGGAATGCTTTTACCTATCCAAGCGATTCTGAGATTGTTTTCTCATGACACATTGGACTTAATGTATCGAGCAAATTTTGCATTTAGCATTTTTCTAAATTTAAATGTATCTGCTTGTAAGACAGATAGTAATACCACACAAAATTGTTGCTAATTAACATCACCCATATGTGTACTTTAGATTGGCATCGTTTTTTGAACATCCTTTTATTTTTCTATGACATCACAAGGCTTAGAACTTTAGCAGCAATTTCTCACATTTTCAAGAAAATTTCAAAAGGTTATTTTTACAGGGGCCAGTTTAGTTGTGAAGTGGATGTTAGGGCCTTATATATTAGAAACCCTCGATAACTCACCCCATTTTAAAAACTTCACCCCTCAAAGTATTCAAAACAGCATTTAGAAAGTTTCTTAACCCTTTAGATGTTTCACAGGAATTAAGGCAAAGTAGATGTGAAATGTTCAAATTTCTTTTTTTTTTTGCAGAAATTCATTTTTCATCTATTTTTTTTGTAACACAGAAAGTTTTACCAGAGAAACGCAACTCAATATCTATTGCCCAGATTCTGCAGTTTTTAGAAATACCCCACATGTGGCCCTAGTGCACTTATTGACTCAAGCACAGGCCTCAGAAACAAAGGAACACCTAGAGGATTTTGGGGCCTCCGTTTTATTAGAAAATATTTTAGGCTCCATGTCGGGTTTGAAAGGCTCTTGCGGCACCAAAACAGTGGAAATCCCCCAAAAGTGACCCCATTTTGGAAACTATACCCCTTGAGGAAATTATCTAGGGGTATAGTGAGCATTTTGACCCTGCAGGTTTTTTGCAGAAATTATTGGAAGTAGGCCGTGAAAATTAAAATCTACATTCTTTCAAAGAAAATGTAGGTTTAGCTAATTTTTTCTAATTTCCACAAGGACTAAAAGGAGAAAATGCACCTCTACTTTTGTAAAGCAATTTCTCCCGAGTAAAACAATACCCCGCCTGTGGTCATAAACGGCTGTTTGGACACACGGTGGAGCTTAGAAGGGAAAGAGCGCCACTTGGCTTTTGGAGCTCAAATTTAGCAGGAATGGTTTGCGGAGACCACGTCGCATTTGCAAAGCCCCTAACGGACCAAAACAGTGAAAACACCAAAAAGGTTACTCCATTTAGGAAACTACACCCCTTGAAGAATCCATCTAGGGGTGTAGTGAGCATTTTGAACCCACAGGGGTTTCATAGATTTTATTAGAATTGGGCAGTGAAGATAAAAAAAATCCTTTTTTTCCAATAAGACGTAGCTTTAGCTCAACATTTTTCATTTTCTCAACAAATAAAGGAATAAAAGAACCCCAACATTTGTAAAGCAACTTCTCTGGAGTACGGCAATACCCCATTTGTGGTCATAAACTGCTGTTTGGGCATACGGCAAGGATCAGAAGAGAAGGAGTGCCGTTTGTCTTTTGGAGCACAGATTCTGCTGGATTGGTTTCTTGACACCATGTCACTTTTGCAAAGCTCCTAAGGTACCAGTACAGTGGAAACTCCCCAAAAGTGACTCGATTCACGAAACTACACCCCTTGAGGAATTCATCTAGGGGTGTAGTGAGCAATTTGACCCCACAGGTGTTTCATAGATTTTATTAGAATTGGGCAGTGAAAATAAAAAAAATCCTTTTTCAAGACGACGTAATTTTAGCTGAAAATGTTTCATATTCTCAACAAATAAATGAAAAAAAAGCACCCCAACACTTGTAAAGCAACTTCTCCTGTGTACGGCAATACCACATATGTGGTCATAAACTGCTGTTTAGGCACAGAGTAGGGCTCAGAAGGGAAGGAGCGCCATTTGGCTTTTGGAGTACAGATTTTGCTGGATTGGTTTCTGGTCGCTATGTCGCATTTGCAAAGTCCCTGTGGGACCAAAACAGTGGATCCCCCCCAGAAGTGACCCCATTTTTGAAACTACACCCCTCAAGGTATTCACCTAGGGGTGTAGTGAGCATATTAACCCCACAGGTGATTGGCAGAAGTTGGTGTGCACGCGATGTTGCAGAGTGAAAATGTTTTTTCAATAGATATGCCAATATGTGGCGCCCAGCTTGTGCCACTGGAGACACACACCCCAAAAATTGTTAAAAGGGTTCTTCCGGGTATGCCGATGCAATATATGTGGAAGTAAACTGCTGTTTGGGCACACTGTAGGGTTCAGAAGGGAGGTAGCGCCATTTAACTTTTGGAGCGTGGATTTTGCTTGTAGTAGTTTTGTTTGGAGTCTTACTGGTGTTTCCGTTTATATGTGGGGGCACATGTAAGGTGGACGGAGTATATAAGGGGCATAGTCAGGTGGTATAGTGGGGTAAAAAAAAAACAATAAAATGATCCATAGATGTGTGTTACGCTGTGACACAATCCTTTCTGCACAGGCCGTTGTCGCACTAATAAATGGTCTTTACTTGTTCCCCTTTTGGTCCACACTCACCTTTGAAGTTTGGGGAATTTTGCTGGGAAAGTGTTGTCCTGGTATAATACGGGCGCCCTCACTTCCAGCAGATGTTTGGGCCCTCCCCTTCCTGGTTCCCTAATTTTAGGGGCCTTGATAATTCGCCACTTGAAACAGAAGAAACGTTCCCCTCGGGCCGGAACAACTGCATATTTTTATTTCCTGGCTTTTTGTTGCCTTAACTAAATTTTATTTTTTCATAGACGTAGTGGTAGGAGGGCTGGTTTGTTGTGGGACGATCTGTAGTTTTTATTGGTACCATTTTGGGGTACATGCGACTTTTTAATCACTTGTTATCCTTTTTTTTTGGGAGGCAAGGTGACCAAAAAAACAGCAATTCTGGCATATTTTTTTAGTTATTTTTATACAGCGTTAACCATGCGTTATAAATTACATGTTATTTTTATTCTGCGGGTCAGTCCGATTCCGGTGATACCTAATTTATAGCACTTTTTATGTTTTACAACTTTTTGCACGATAAAATAACTTTTGTAAAGAGAATGGATTTTTTCTGTCGCCAAGTTGTGAGAGCCATAACGGTTTTAAATTTTTCGTTGACGGAGCTGTATGATGGCTTGTTTTTAGCGAGACGAGTTATAGTTTTTATAGGTACCATTTTTAGGTACATGCGACTTTTTGATCACTTTTTATTTCAATTTTTGGAAGACAAAGTGACCAAAAAATAGCAATTATGTCAGTTTTTTAGTTCTTTTTTTTACGGTGTTCACTGTGCGGAATAAATAACATAATATTTTTATAGTTAAGGTCGCTACGGTCGCAGCGATACCAAATATGTATGGCTTTATTATTTTTTTCAATAATAAATGACTTGATAAGTGAAAAAGGGCGATTGTGTTTTGTGTTATTTGAAACTTTTATTGTATTTTTGACAGCTTTTATTTTTACTTTTTTTACACTTTTTTTTTTACACTTTTCTTTAGTCCCACTAGGGGACTTGAAGGTCCAACTGTTTTTTTGATGTTCTAATACATTGCCCTACCTATGTAGTGCAATGTATTAGAACTGTCAGTTGTTCACTGACAGCAAGCCGATCAGGCTCCGCCTCTGGGCGGGGCCTAATCGGCTAACGTAATGGCAGATAGGAAGCCATTGTTAGGCATCCTGTTGCCATAGTAGCAGTCGCCAGCCTTGCCATCGCATGGCAAGGCTGCCGATTGCATACAAACCACTTTGATGCAGCGATTGCATTGAATCGCTGCATTGAAGGGGTTAATGGAAGAAATATGAGCTAGCTCCGGTTCCTGCCGATAGATCGGGGTGTCCGCTGTAACATACAGTGGACACCCACAGCTGACGATGCCGGCTCAGCTTCTGAGCCGGAAGCTGAGCCGGCGCCATCTTGCCGATGGTACCGAAAGCCTCCTGGGCCCCGCCGACGACGGGGCATAGGAGGATTCGGTTACTGGCGGACCGGGAGGTAAGTATTAGCCCTCCGATTGCCTTTGCAGCCACCGACAACCCAGCGATCACGTTGCTGGGGCGCCGGTGGCTATAAACGCCTCACATGCTGCGATCTCTATTGAACGCAGCATGTAAGGGGTTACATAGTTAAATAGTTTGTACGGTTGAAAAAAGACAGACACATGTCCATCAAGTTCAACCAAGCGATGGGAAAGGGGAAGTGGGATGGGAAAGGGGAAGTAAAAAATTTCTACACATAGCAGTTAATATTTTTTTGTTCTAGGAAATTATCTAAGCCTTTTTTAAAGCCATCTACTGTCCCTGCTGCGACCAGCTCCTGCGGTAGGCTATTCCATAGATTCACAGTTCTCACAGTAAAGGCGGCTTGTCGCCTCTGCAGGTTGAACCTTTTTTTCTCCAGACGGAGGGAATGCCCCCTTGTTTTTTGAGGGGGTTTTACATAGAACAGGATTTCACCATATTTTTTGTATGCGCCATTCATATATTTATATAAGTTAATCATGTCCCCCCCTTAGTCGTCTTTTCTCAAGGCTAAATAGGTTTAGTTCTTTTAATCTTTCCTCATAACTTAGATTCTCCATGCCCCTTATTAGCTTCGTTGTTCTTCTTTGTATTTTTTCCAACTCCAGGGCATCCTTTCTATGAACTGGAGCCCAGAACTGGACTGCATATTCTAGATGAGGCCTCACTAATGCTTTGTAAAGTGGTAATATTACATCCCTGTCCCGCGAGTCCATGCCTCTTTTGATACACGACAATATTTTGCTGGCCTTTGAAGCAGCTGATTGACACTGCATGCTGAAATTTAGTTTATGATTTACAAGTACACCCAGATCCTTCTCAACAATTGACTCCCCCAGTGTAGCTCCCCCTAGGATATATGATGCTTGCAGGTTTTTCGTACCCAGATGCATAACTTTACATTTATCTACATTAAACTTCATTTGCCAAGTGGACGCCCAAACACTTAGTTTGTTTAAATCTGCCTGCAATTCACAAACATCTTCCATAGTCTGAACTATATTGCATAGCTTGGTGTCATCTGCAAAAATAGAAATAGTGCTATTAATCCCATCCTCTATATCATTAATAAATAAGTTGAATAGCGGTCCCAGCTCTGAACCCTGGGGTACACCACTTATAACTGGGGACCATTCAGAGTAGGAATCATTGACCACAACTCTCTGGATACGGTCCTTGAGCCAATTCTCAATCCAATTACAAACTATACTTTCTAAACCTATAGTCCTTAATTTACCCATTAGATGTCTATGAGGGACAGTGTCAAATGCCTTTGCAAAGTCCAAAAACACTATATCCACAGCGGCCCCTCTGTCTAGGCTTCTGCTTACCTCTTCATAAAAACAAATCAGGTTGGTTTGACAGCTTCTGTCCTTTGTAAAACCATGCTGGCTGTCACTTATAATACTATTTATTGTCACATAATTCTGTATATAGTCCCTCAATAGCCCCTCAAACATTTTCCCCACAATTGATGTTAAGCTTACTGGTCTATAATTACCCGGCGAAGACCTAGAGCCCTTTTTGAAAATAGGCACCACATTTGCCCTGCGCCAGTCCCTTGGCACTATACCACTCATGAGAGACTCTCTAAATATTATGAAGAGGGGGACAGAAATAACTGAACTAAGCTCTTTAAGAACTCTAGGGTGTAACCCATCTGGTCCCGGGGCCTTGTGTACATTTATTTTATTTAATTTAGCTTGGACCATATCTACATTCATCCAATTCAGTATATCAACTGATATATTAACAGCACCGGCAGCAGCTACATCAGCTGCTCCTTCTTCTGTTGTATATACAGAGCGGAAGAACCCATTTAGTAACTCTGCCTTCTCTTGATCCCCTGTGACCAACTCCCCATTACCACTATCTAAGGGTCCTACATGTTCAGACCTGGGCTTTTTTGCATTTATATGCTTGAAGAATTTTTTAGGATTTGTTTTACTATCCTTGGCCACCTGCCTTTCATTTTGTATTTTTGCTGATTTTATTACATTTTTACAGATTTTATTAAGCTCTTTATATTTTACAAAGGCTGCAGATGTACCCTCAGATTTGTATTTTTTAAATGCCCTTTTTTTGTCATGTATTGCCCCTTTCACAGAAGGTGTAAGCCATGTGGGGTTTAATTTTAGTCGTTTATACTTGTTACCTGTAGGAATACATTTTGCACTATAATTACCCAAAGTAGATTTGAAAATCTCCCATTTATCATTTGTCCCATTATTTGACATTAGTTCTTCACAGTCTATATCCTGAATTGCCGCCCTCATCCTGGGGAAATTGGCTTTCTTAAAATTAAATGTTTTTGCCCTCCCAGCCTGCGTTTGTTTTTTACAGTATAGGTAAAATATAACTATATTATGATCACTGTTACCAAGGCTTTCACGAACATTGACATTCCCAACAAGCTCTGCATTATTAGAAATGACCAGATCCAACAGAGCTTCACCTCTAGTCGGGTCTTCCACAAACTGGCCCATAAAATTTTCCTGCAACAGGTTGAGGAAATGTCTCCCCTTTGCAGTTGAAGCCGAACTATGACACCAATTAATATCCCGATAATTAAAATCTCCCATTATCACAACAATACCCGCCTGTGCAGCCCGCTCCATTTGTTTATATATTTGACCTTCTATCTCTTCAGTTATATTGGGGGGTCTATAGATTACACCAAAAGTAATTTTTTCAGTGTTTACTTCCCTTTGTAATTCCACCCACAAGGTTTCAACCTCCTCACAGTCTTCACCCTCTAATGTCTCATTTACACTCGCCTTCATATCGCTTCTCACATACAGACATACACCACCACCTTTCCTATATGCCCTGTCTTTCCGAAACAGTGTAAAACCCTGTAGATTTACAGCCCAGTCATGTGACTGGGCTGTAAATCTACAGGGTTTTACACTGTTTCGGAAAGACAGGGCAAATAGGAAAGGTGGTGGTGTATGTCTGTATGTGAGAAGCGATATGAAGGGGGTTAATCGGGGTTAGCTCGAGGCTAGCTCCGGTCCTGGCTGATACCTCAGGGTGCCAGCTGTAACATACAGCTGTCACCCGGCGGTGATGTCGCTGGCTCAGCTCCTGAGCCAGCTTCATCTCCTTCACGTACAGTTACGTGGAGATGCAGGAAAGGGCCATCTCCCATGACGTAACTGTACGTGAAATTGCGGGAAGGGGTTAAGGACGCAGCCTAGTTTGGGCCTTAAGGCTCAGAGCCCATTTTTTTAAATCTGACATATCGGAATGCTTAAACCTAACCAAGCGATTCTGAGATTGCTTTCTCGTGAGACATTGGGCTTTATGTTAGTGGTAAAATTTGGTCGATATATTCAGTGTTTATTTGTGAAAAATTGCAAAACTTGAAATTTTGAAATAGAATTTTTCGGAATTTAAATTCATCTGCTTGTAAAACAGACGGTTATACCACCCAAAATAGTTACTAGTTCACATTTACCATAAGTCTACTTTAGATCGGCATCGTTTTTTGAACATTCTTTTATTTTTCTTGGACGTTACAAGGCTTAGAACATAAACTACAATTTCTCATATTTTTAAGAAAATTTCAAAAGCCTTTTTTTAAGGTACCTGTTCAGTTCTGAAGGGGCTTATGTATTAGAAACCCCCATAAAACACCCCATTTTAAAAACCAGACCCCTCAAAGTATTCAAAATAGCATTTAGAAAGTTTTTTTTAACCCTTTAGGCATTCCACAGGAATTAAAGCAAAGTGGAGGTGAAATATGCAAATTTCATTTTTCTTGCTGAATTTCAATTTTATTCTATTTTATTTCTGTAACAAAGAAGGTTTTACCAGAGAAAAACTACTAAATATGTATTGTCCAGATTCTGCAGTTTTTATAAATGTCCTACATGTGGCTCTAGTGCGCTCGTGGACTAAAACACAAGCCACAGAAGCAAAGAAGCACATAGTGCATTTTGGTGCTTTTTTATTAGAATATATTTTAGGCAACATGCCAGGTTTGTTGAGGTGCCAAAACAGTAGGAATCCCCAATTTTGGAAACTGCACCCCTCAAGGAATACATTTATGGTTATTGTTACCATTTTGACCCCGTAGTTTTTTCACAGCGCGTATTTGAATTGGGCTGTTAAATTAAAAGAATGACAATTTTTCCAATAAGGTGTCATTTTTGATCAGAATTTCTTATTTTCAAATGCAACAAAATGCTCCATTTTGTTGCCCAATTTGTCCTGAGTGCGGCAATACCCCATTTGTGGTGATAAACTGCCGTTTGGGCCCATGGGAGGGCTCAGGAGGAAAGGAGCGCTATGTGTTCTTAGGAGCCCAGATTTTGCTGGATTGGTTTTCGGGTGCCATGTCGCATTTGCAGAGCCCCAGAGGTATCAAAGCAATGGAAACCCACCAGAAGTGACCCCATTTTGGAAACTACACCCCTCAAGGAATTCATTTATGGGTGTTGTGACCATTTAGACCCCACAGTTTTTCACAGAGTTTATTTGAATTGGGCTGTGAATTAAAAAAAATGTAATTTTTTCCAATAAGAGGTAGTTTGGGCTAAAAATTTCTTATTTTCACAAGGAATAAAATACCCCATTTTGTTGCCCAATTTTTCCTGAGTGCGGCAATACCCTATTTGTGGAGATAAACTGCCGTTTGGGCTCATGGGAGGGCTCAGAAGGAAAGAGCTGTCAGCTATTCGCTTTGTCAGGACCCACTAGGCTTCCATCGATGGCGTAGCCAGAGTCCATTGTTGGTACTCTGGTTGCCATAGTAGCCATCGCCGGCCGCTATCGTGTAGCGGGCCGTCGATTGTGGCTTAACCCCTAAGAAGCCGCGATTGCTATTGAACACGGCTTCTAAGGGGTAAATCGGCGGGGACCACTGCGATCGGTCCCTGCACACTGAGCTGTGATAGCCTGCTGTCGGAAACAGCAGGTATCACAGCTCAAACACGCGCCGGGGAAAGATGGCGCCGTGTTAACTCAGGTCAGTACTATTACAGAGCTGAGTGCGAATGATGCGCTCAGCACGACGTAATAGTACTGAGCTGAGCGGGAAGGGGTTAATATGTAGCTGCCTCTTTTTCAAGGGATCAAAAGGTAATTGCACAATTATCTCAAAAGCGATTTAATGGTCTGCATGGGCTATTCCCTCGTTAAGCCATTATCAATTAAGCAGGTAAAAGGTCTGGAGTTGATTCCAGGTGTGGCATTTGCATTTGGAAGCTGTTGCTGTGAACCCACAACATGAGGTCAAAGGTGCTCTCAATGCAAGTGAAACAGACCATCGTTAGGCTGAAAAAAATGAAGAAATCCATCAGATGGATCGCACAAATGTTAAGGGTATGTGCACACTCTAGCTACCTTTTACGTCTGAAAAGACAGACTGTTTTCAGGAGAAGACAGCTGCGTCGTTTCAGACGTATAAGCTCCTCCTCGCATTATGCGAGGCGGCTGTCGCCCGTAATCTTGATCTGCTCTTCATTGACTTCAATGAAGAACGGCTCAAATTACGTTGCAAAGAAGTGTCCTGCACGTCTTTGCCGAGGCAGTCAATTTACGCGTCGTTGTTTGATAGCTGTCAAACGACGACGCGTAAATGACAGGTCGTCGGCACAGTACGTCGGCAAACCCATTCAAATGTATGGGCAGATGTTTGCCGACGTATTGTAGCCCTATTTTCCGATGTAAAACGAGGCATAATACGCCTCGTTTACGTCTGAAAATAGGTCGTGTGAACCCAGCCTAAGAGTGGCCAAATCCACAGTTTGGTACATTCTTAAAAAAATAAATAAAAAGGCGCACTGGTGATCTCGTGAACTCCAAAAGGCCTGGACGTCCATGGAAGACAACAGTGGTGGATGATCGCATAATCCTTTCCATGGTGAAGAAAAAACCCTTCACAACATCTACAAGTGAAGAACACTCTCCTGGAAGTAGGTGTATCAGTATCTAAGTCTACCATAAAGAGAAAACTTAATGAGAGCAAATACAGAGGGTTCACCACAAGGTGCAAACCATTAATCAGCCTCAAAAATAGAAAGGCCGGATTAGATTTTGCCAAACAATATCTGAAGAAGCTGCCCAGTTCTGGAACAGTATGAAACTAAGATTAACCTGTACCAGAATGATGGATGTAAAAGCCTTGGAACGGCTCATGATCCAAAGCACACCACATCCTCTGTAAAACATGGTGGAGGCAATGTGATGGCATGGGCATGCATGGCTGCCAAAGGCACTGGGTAACTGGGATGATGTGACTGAAGACAGAAGCAGCTGGATGAATGGATTTTCCACCCTATACTTGTCATTTTAATTACTCTTATACTTCTCACTTGTTTCAATTGCTATATCCTTTTTAAAATAAGACACCTCTCTAGTTTGTTTTAACTTACTTATGTAGGGTAAAAAAGAGTTAGGAAGGGATAGGCTCACGTGTGGCCAAAATATACTTAGTTTGTTCTTTAGATAAATGATTTGCAGCTGATCTGTGGGAAAGGATCTCAAGGCAAGTTTTATGATCCCACAGTTTACGCTGCTTCCCGTGATAATCTGTGCCATACCTCAGTATCCACTGTAACTCATGATATGTAAACTCCCTAACCTAATGCTATACTAGTGAAGGAAGGGATAGATCGATTCGAGCTTCCCTAGGGGTATCGGATCCAATAGGGACAGAATAGTTGAATACAGTATTTTGTCAAAAAGAGGGGAAATGTGAGAGTAAATGAATGTATATGAAGTTTATACTTTTTATTAATGCATCAAAATAACTGTATTTCATCAATTAAGAATACAGTCCTCATTGTTTAAAGATAAGTCTCATGAGCTGTTTGAAAGAAGCGGCTTGTAAAGAGAAACATATTCTGTCCACCACAGGATGTGTTTGACGTCATGAGAGATTACAGATAAGAACCGTTATGTATTTTGTAATATTTTAGTGGAGAAAGAACTGTTACATATATAGGACAGAATATAGATAACATCATGTGACATTCTAGACATATTTAAGCAGTGAAGCCTCTCTTTATGTAAAAGTGACGTATGTATCCTACGGTTGTTATTATCTGATTGGTTGAGGTGTTTTAAATGAAAAGCATGAAGCTATAAATAAAATTGTAGCCATGGTTTTGCAGAATCTGCACGATACACCTAATACTGCGTGTCTAATTATTCTTTACCTGTGAGAGCAATTATATCAACGTGTATTTACATGGCTTACTAGTCTCTTATTGCACTTCACTATAATATGGGGTTTTAGGGCCTGGTCAATGAGGGAAGCCATTTTCGTGGGTAATGTGTATAATTTTTTGTATGTTTTTTACATGTATGGATTTCTAATAAAGAATCTGTATATTTGGTAGCGAGGTACCTGTGTGGTTCTTTGTAAGTGGTTATATATATTTTGTGTATATACTGTGTTCTATAACTGAGTGTGATTACCGTTCGTTAATAAACCTTTCTTTATTTACTATACAGTTGTGTTGAGAATCACCGCGCATACACACTTAGTTACTAAGTCAATAGAAAGTTTATATACAAGGGATAAAGTAGGGGAACTAGGCATAACCCTAGTGACCCTAATAAAAGGAGGTAGTAGGGGCACATGCGCACGGCTGAACATGGTGGACACATAATCCCCTAGCTCCGCACCTCACTAGAGCATTTAGGCCGATATACTAGCACGCAGTGCAGTCTTGACCTCCGAACCTGGCTTACCTTCGATCCCGGAGTAGGGTGACGCTACGTGCCGCGATGGGTAAGCCGAAAAAGCAACATAAACCCAAACAGCGTTTGGTCGCGGACATTCTGTTTTCGGTCCAAACGACAGCCCGCCATTCTGCGTTCCAGCCCTGACCTATCAGCGAGCTGCATTGCAACTCTTATCTCAGGACCTACGGGCAGTGTTCCGAATGAGCCAGCAATCTGTATTGTTACCCAATCCAACATCCATATCGTAGGCCGTAATGTATTTACCCCCAGATTTAACTTGGACTCCTGATGCACAGCCTCCACAGATGCAAGCACCGCTTGAAGAGGTCATATTTGCATGCGTCTCTAGAGCAATGAAAGGCGAGATGGACAAACTGGGCCAAACAATATCGGCCATTCATCAAGGTCTCCGAAAAAATGGGGTCACAAATGGAGGTGATAGAATCCAATTTGGGAGCTACGGTTTCCCAGGTCAACTCCAATATGTTGGAAGACCTACATTATCAGCTGGATGTTGCCAATGCTCATATTGAAGATTTGGAGAGCTGCTCCAGGCGATACAATTTCTGAAACCGAGGCCTTCTAGAATTATACAATGATTCTATGAGTGTCGTCCAGACCCTGATAAAACAACAGATTCCAGAAGCCTCGGACACACATCTAGAGATTGATCGGGCTCATAGGGCGATGATAGTCATTCGCAAAGATGGATTACCGAGGGACAATCATCAAACCTCACTAATATACAATAAAGGAAAAAAAAGTTATGGAAATGGCGAGGAAGATTCCGAAGATCACTTTACTGGACTCCGATATACAAATATTTGCGGACATGGCACCTTCCACAATTTAGAAACGTAGATCGCTACGACCCTTATTGCAGATTCTACGTAACCAAGCGATTAACTACAGATGGGCGTTTCCATTCCGCCTCATGTTCCTCTGCAAAAATCACCAATCTGGCTTCTCTACACTACCTGAGGGAGAAGAAGTACAACAGCTGAAACTTCTCCCAATCTCAGGATCTACTTCTAGGATCTCTCAGATCTCAGCTCCCATCTCACCACTATAGCACCGACCGGGCAGATTCCGCAATCGGATACCCAAAGTGGAGGGACGTTTGCGGGACACCTGAATATGGTTCCCCCCTGTGGACTGTTACGGTAACCTGAGACATAAGGTTTCTATACACCCAACTTAAAGCTATACGCTTCCAGGAGATTTGGGAGATGATGCCTGCTATATTCTACCGTTTATTTGTATAGTCCATTGACTGCAATTCTATATATCGGTTACTAAATGCTAATTCGATTTATATAACTTTTTGCTATGGCATTCATACTGAATGCTTATTCTACTACATTGCTTACTAACAAGGCAGATACTTCCAACCCTTCTCTAAGTTAAAATGAGCTATGTATACTCTAGAAACTTAATTTGTGCCTAAATTATCACTTGCTGCACAATTCCTCTATCTTGATATAGCACCCGAATAGCTGAGAACTATTCTTCCTGGGCCAATTTGCATAACCTATATCCCTACCACATTATTATAACCAACATTTGAAAATAAGTTTACTGCTTTATATGTTCTATGGTAATTCAGACAGCTAGATTGCTAGGACTGCACCTTATTGCTTTGTTTAGGCTAAGCTCTAGTGAAGGGCTGCACCCCTAGTGCTAGTCTTATCAGACTAGGAGATCTAAAGACCATGTAATATACCTTCATTTTTGTCAGTGTTTTTTATTTTTCCCCTCCCCCTCTCCTTCTTACGAACTGTCTTTATTGGTGTCTGTACATTTGCAGCCATAAGTTACGAGTGTAGGAAACTAAGTCCTATTCTATAATAACTCAATGCACAGGGCTTTAATTCACCAATGAAAGGCAGACTAGCTTTTTTTGTCTATTCATGCTGATATCCTTTTCCTCCAGGAACTAATTTTTCAGTATCATACACTCCAAAGTTCTTCGACAGATCATACCCCCAACACTTTTTGGCCAGTGCATCTTCTAAACACAGGAGAGTCATGATTTGGATACCCTTCACTCAGACTACTACTTTTTCGGACCCAGACGGTCACTTCCTGCTAGTTTCAGGCACTCTTCATGATTCCTCTATTACGTTCATCATATACTATGCATTAAACTCCAATCAGGTGCCTTTTTTCAAACATATGTGGCGCCAGTTGTACCCATTGATAGAAGGCCCGGTAATTATAGAAGGGTACACTCTGGCATTGGATAGGTCCCTCGACAAGTAGAGTTCTCCCACTCCAAGTTTATTTCCCCTAACAAGCATAGCCTTTCTATGGCATGGTATCTACACTATCAATGTAATTGATATATGAAGAGATTGTAATCCTGCCACCAGAGATTATACATTTTATTCCTCAGCTCACAAACTGTACACATGGATTGACCAAATATTTATGTCTTCTTGTACGATGCCAGGAATTCTGGATGCTCACATCCTATCAACTCCTTGGTCGGATCACAATCCGGTTATGGTTCGTGTACTAGCTTTGTGCGAACGACCGCCGATATCCTCATGGAGGCTAAATGAATCTTTGTGCAAAATTCCGCCAAAATCTCTGGGTATGATACCAGAGTTGGAAGCATTCTTTGTAGTAATTCAGCCACAGGACACCTCCCCAATAAGTAATTGGGAAGCCCATAAAGCTACGATGAGTGGGAAACTCATACAACTGGCTTTGCGTTCTAAAAAACAGCTTCAAACCTTACTTAGGCAGAAAGATTAAGCATTTCAGGAAGTTTCACGACAACTTAAAAAATGAATCAGACTCCCGACCTTAAACATAAATTTTAACTAGCCAGAATATACCTTAATAAGTGCCTAACTAGTTGGGCGGAAAATAATTTGCAGTGGTCCCACAATCGCTTTTTCACCCAGGGTGATAAGTGTGGCAAGTTGCTAGCTAGACGATTACCTAGAATGTCGATGGTGGCACCGCCTAAACTCAGGTTATCAGATGGTAGTTTATCCCAAAATCCGGGGAAAAATTTGAAATTAAATAATTTTTACTCCACTTTATACGCCCAATCCCCTACCATTGACCCCCAAAAGGCCCAATCTATTTTAGCACCAGCTATACCAAATTCCCTATCCCAAAAAGATGATGTTCTAGAATCTGAATTTAGCATAGAAGAAATAGACACGATAAAAACGCTACAACTTAATAAAGCAACAGGCCCAGATGGCTTTCCTTCGTCCTATTATAAAAAATGTAAAGATATACTGGCCCCACACAACCCTTTTGTTCAATGATTATAGAGCAGGCAATTAGATCCCTATTCCGACTAATACAGCATACATCCATCTCGTCCCTAAACCACACAAAGATCATAGCGATAAAACAAACTACTGTCTTATATCCCTAATTAAGGTGGACCCGAAAATCATGACCAAAATTCTGGCTACCAGAATTAACTCCTTTCTCCCCAAATACATTCATGCAGACCAAACCGGTTTTATATCTCAAAGACAAGTGGGTGACCAAACCAGAGAGCTGTTGATATCTTATCTGCAGTCCAGTCCAACTGGGACAAAGGGAAATCTCGACAGGGAATGCTCTTGAGCTTAGACCTACAAAAAGCTTTAGATTCCTTTTCATGGGATTACCTTTTTTTTATGTCCTAACTCAAATGGGATTTGGGACGCATTCAAGATACTGAAGGTTCTTTATGCCCAACCTGAAACCAAAATATGCTCCAAGGGATTCTTCTCTGACTCCATCCCTATTAGAAGGGGTACAATACAAGGCTGCCCCGTCAATTGCTTTTTTTTTTACTGGCTATAGGGCCTTTGGCAAACCTAATCCAACAGAATCAAAATATTAAAGGGGTGTCGATTGGTTCGGTTGAACATAAACGTGCCTTGTTCGCTGATATTTTAATATTTATCACATCACCACTTACTACACTGACAAATCTATTTCATTCCCTAGTTTTCAGGAAATTGTCAGGTCTGCGTGTTAATCATCAGAAATCCCTGGCCCTTAACCTCTTCCAGACATTTGTCGTAAGTATACGTCATGGAAAGCCAGTGCTTCCCGCAAAATGTCGTATACTTACGACAAATGCATGGCATCGGCTCAGAAGCTGAGTCGCTGCCACCATCGCCGGATGTCAGCTGTATCTGACAGCTGACAGCCTGCTGTAATGGCAGGGATCGAAGTTGGCTTCGATCCCCGCCATTAACCCCTTAAATGCAGCGGTCAAAAGCATTCGCTGCATTTAAGGTGTTTGCAGCTCACTGACACCCCAGCAACTAAATCGCCGGGGTGTCTGTGGCTGCAATGGCCACCGGAGGCCTTATAGTGGCCTCCCGGTCTGCCTAGCATGGAAAACTTTCAGACCCCACTGAAAGGCTTCCGTAGCTGCCGGCAAGATGGCGCCGGCTGAGGAGCTGAGCCGGCGTCATCAGTGGTGGATGTCAGCTGTATGTTAGCGCTAAACTCCACCTGTAACGGCAGGAACCGGAGCTAGCTCTGATCCCTGCCATTAACCCCTTAGATGCAGCGATCGCTGCATCTTTGTGGTTGTTAGCAGATCGGCAGCTGTGCCCTGCAATCGCACGGCTGCCGACTGCTACTATGGCAACAGGAGACCTAATTATGGAAGCAGATTAGGCCCCGCCCAGAGGCGAAGCCTAATCGTCTTGCTGTCAGTGAATGACTGACAGATCTAATACATTGCACTGCATAGGTAGTGCAATGTATTAGAAAAATAATCAGTTGACCTTCAAGTCCCCTAGTGGGACTAAAGAAAAGAGTGAAACAAGTGAAAAAAAAAAAAGTTTTAAAAAATAAAATTTTCAAGCAATAAAAAAAAACACAATCGCCCTGTTCCCTTATAAAGTCCTTTATTATTGAAAAAAATAAACCATACATATTTGGTATCGCGGCGACCGTAACGGCCTAAACGATAAAAATATTATGTTATTTATTTCACGCGGTGAACCCCGAAAAAAACAATGCCAGAACTGTTTATTTGGTCACTTTGCCCTACAAAAATTTAAATATAAAGTGATCAAAAAGTCGCATGTATCAAAAAATGGTTCCTATAAAACTATAGCTAGTCTCGCAAAAAAACAAGCCCTGATACAGCTCCGTCGACAAAAAAAATTAAAAAGTAATGGTTCTCAACATGGCGACAGAAAAAATACATTCTTTTTACAGAAGTAATTTTATTGTGCAAAAAGTTGTAAACATAAAAAGGTGCTATAAATTAGGTATTGCCGGAATCGCACTGGCCCGCAGAATAAAGTTAACATGTAATTTAAAGAGCATGGTGAACGCTGTATAATAAAAACTATGCCAGAATTGCTGTTTTTTGGTCACCTTGCCAAGGATAAAAAGTGATCAAAAAGTCGCATTTACCCCAAAATGGTACCAATAAAAACTATAGCTCGTCCCACAACAAAACAGCCCTCATACTACTAAGTCTATGAAAAAATAAAATTAGTTAAGGCTCTAATAAGTCAGGAAATAAAAACATGCGGTTGTGGAGATCAAAGGGGAACGTTTCTTCTGTTTCAAGAGGCGATTTATCGGGGACCTAAAATTAGGGAACCAGGAAGGGGAGGGCCCAAACATATCTGCTGGAAGAGAGGGTGCCCGTACTATACCAGGACAACACTTCCCAGCAAAATTCCCCAAACTGCAAAGGTGCAGATTGTGTACCAAAAGGGGGATCAGAAATGACACCATTTATCAGTGCGACACTGGCCTGTGCAGAAAGGATTGCTTCAAAGCATGACACACATCTATGGATTATTTTATGGTTTACCCCATTATTATACGACCAGACTATGCCCCTGATGTACTCTGCCCAGCTTACATATGCCCCCACATTATAAACTAAAATACCAGTAAAACTCCAAACAAAACTACTACTAAGCAAAATCTACGCTTCAGAAGCAAAATGGTGCTCCCTCCCTTCTGAGCCCTACAGTGTGCCCAAACAGCAGTTTACTTCCACATATATGGCTTCGCCATACCCGGGAGAACCCTTTTAACAATTTTTGGGGTGTGTCTCCAGCGGCACAAGCTGGGCACGACATATTTGCCACTGAATTGGCATATCTGGCATATCTTTGCACCATCCGAAGCGCATACATTTATGGAAAAGTCCTGTAGGGTGAAAATGCTCACTACACCCCTTAATAAATGCCTTGAGGGGTGTAGTTTCTAAAATGGGGTCACTTCTCAGGGGTTTCTTTTATTATTTCACATCAGAGCCCTGCAATTGTGAACCAATACTTTGTATATCGCCAAATTACGCCTCAACTACGCATGGTACTCTTTCACTCCTGAGCCCTGTCGAATGTCCAGGTAAAAGACTAGTGCCCCATGTCGGGTGATTCTAAAACCGGGAAACACCGCATAATTAGAGAGCTGTTGTTGTGGGGGCACAAGCTGGGCACCACATATTGGCATATCTATGGAAAAAAAATCCCATTTTCACTCTGCAACATCGAGTGCACACTAATTTCTGCAAAACACCTGCGGGGTTAACATGCTCACTACACCCCTAGGTGAATACCTTGAGGGGTGTAATTTCCAAAATGGGGTCACTTCTGGAGGGTTTCCACTGTTTTGGTCCCACAGGGGCTTTACAAATGCTACATAGCGACCAGAAACCAATCCAGCAAAATCTGCACTCCAAAAACTAAATCGCGCTCCTTCCTTTCTGAGCCCTGCTGTGTGCCCAAAAAAAAACAGTTTATGACCACATATGTGCTGTATTCGGGAGAAATTGCTTTACAAAATGTTGGGGTTCTTTTTTTCCTTTAGTTTTTGAGAAATTGAGAATTTTTAAGCTAAAGCTACGTCTTATTGAAAAAAAAAAGGATTTTTTTTATTTTCACTGCCCAATTATAATAAAATCTATGAAACACCTGTGGGGTCAAAATGCTCACTACACCCCTAGATGAATTCCACAAGGGGTCTAGTTTACAAAATGGGGTCACTTGTGAGGGGGGGGGGGGGTTCCACTGTTTTGGTCCCTCAGGGGCTTTGCAAATGCGACATGGCCTCTGCAAAACTGACGTTTGTCCAAACAGCCGTTTATTACCACACGTGGGGTACTGTTTTACTCTCGAGAAATTGCTTTACAAATGTTGTGGTGCTTTTTCTCCTTTAGTCCTTGTGGAAATGAGAAAAAATTAGCTAAACCTACATTTTCTTTGAAAGAATATAGATTTTCATTTTTACGGCCTACTTCCAATGATTTCTGCAATAAACCTGTAGGGTCAAAATGCTCACTATACCCCTAGATAATTTCCTTAAGGGGTGTAGTTTCCTATATGGGGTCACTATTGGGGGGTTTCCACTGTTATGGCACCGTAAGAGCCCTTCAAACCTCACATGTGCCTAAAATATATTCTAATAAAAAGGAGGCCTAAAATCCGCTAGGTGCTCCTCTGCTTCTGAGGCATGTGTTTCAGTCCATAAGCACACTAGGGCCACATGTGGGATATTTCCTAAAACTGCTGAACCTGGGCAATAAAAATTGAGTTGCGTTTCTCTGGTAAAATTTTGTTACAAAAAAAAAAAAAATTGATTAAAAATGAATTTCTGCAACAGCAAAAAACTTAAATTTGTAAATTTCAGCTCTACTTTGTGTTAAAGAGGCTCTGTCACCACATTATAATTGCCCTCTCTTCTACATAATGTGATCGGCACTGTAATGTAGATCACAGCAGTGGTTTTTATTTAGAAAAACAATCAATTTTGACGGAGTTATGACCTATTTGCTAATGAATTTCTTAATAGACAACTGGGCGTGTTTTTACTTTTTGACCAAGTGGGCTTTGTAAAGAAGTGTATGACGCTGACCAATCAGCGTCATACAATTCTCTCCATTCATGTACTCACACACAGCGTGATCTTGCGATTATCATGCTTGCTGTCACTCACACATTAACATTACTGAAGTGTCTTGAGAGTGAATAGACATCGCTTCCAGCCATGCCGCAATGTTTATTCACAATCCCGACACTTCCGTAACGTTTGTGTTTGTGACTCAATAAAACGAGTTTAAAAAAAAAAAAGGTTTGGTATTCATATTTGGTGGAAATGCTCCATTGTGCAGAGATTTTGGGCAGAGGTATATGATCTTATTTCCTCCCTCACTACTATATTGCTCTCTGCGGATTCAGTCGAAGCTCTGTTACCCCCTTAATGAGCGGGCCTGAGAAGACCTTAATGACCAGCTCATTTTTTCTGTTTTTGCCGCTCTGCCTTTCAGCAACCATAACATTTTTATTGACGTGGCTATATGAGGCCTTGTTTTATGCAAGAGAAATAGTATTATTTTTTTCCCCACAGTTTGGGGGTAACATTTTTTTTTGCCCATTCTCTGCATTGTTTTTCTTGTTGATGATACTTCCTATGTGTACTCTGATACGGACCAGAGTTCCCTAATTGTTTGATACCTTTTAGTTTGAGTAATCGTTGTTTGTTGGACAGCATGGTGGCTTAGTGGTTACCCCGGTCACCTTGCAATGCTTAGGTCCTGGGTTCAAGTCCAATCAAGGACGATATTTGTTCATGAATACTGGTATAGTGCTTCTCTAATATGCTTATTGTACTTTTTCCTTTTAAGGCACTCTAATATTTAAGTGTGCTCTTCCATTTTTAGGGTAACCTCTACTGATGGCACCATTGACTTTTTGTTTAACACTGGACACTGTCGGTCACAGTGTTACACACTGTAATTCATTCAAGCTCTCTGATTGGCCCGATACTCTGTCAATCAATATTCTACCTATATACAGGTCGTTTGTTTTAAGGTCACCACCCCTAGAAGAAGCCGTAAATACCAGCGAAACCCGCGTCGGGTGTTCATACTCAATTTTAACATAATTCAATGTCTAGCTAATGGTCTCGGTTTCCACCCAGCACTATTAATTGAACTATCAATAAGTCATTGTGTCTACAAATAACTTAAGCTAGTGTGCTCAGCAGCTTTAACTGTGAATCAACCAGATTTCACCGTGACATACGTTCACTGTCTCTCAGTATTTATTCAGCGAGGCAGCAGCTGAGCTCAGGCTTAGTAAACAATGTTGCACGTAACATAAGAACCGCATCTACTGCTCGCTCTTTAAAGAGGCTCTGTCACCCCATTATAATGCCCCGTCCCCTACATAATGTGATTGGCGCTGTAATGTAGATAAGTTTTTTATTTTGAAAAACTACCAATTTTGAGCAAGTTATGCACAATTTTAGATTTATGCTAATTCGTTTCTTAATAGACAACTGGGCGTTGTAAAGAAGTGTATGACGCTGACCAATCAGCATCATACACTTCTCTCCATTCATTTTTAGCAGTACTCGCACAGATTAGATACAATTTTTATATTGCAACTTAGTGACCTATATGTACATTTCATATCAGCATACACATTCATGATTCTTTGATACAAGACCATACAAGTGTCAATTTTGCACAATATGGTAACATCAGGTTCTTTTTCAACACTATATTTACTCTTCATTATATGTTTCTGTGTTGCAGATAGACACTGTACACTATTTTGCTCTATTCACACATTTGTAGCACAATTTCGATTATTGGACTCAATTGTCCTAGGGTTTATTTGGAATTTCAGAGACAAATTTAAATATCTGGACTACATTGTCCTTAGTCCAGAATTAGGGGACATCTGAGCATCTATCACGGACATTGGATTTTTTAATATTTTGCTTATTTTAATTAATTTAAAAAAATTATTTTATTTCCACAATTCAATCATTGGAGCCACACAATTTCTACTTCATTTCCCTTTCCCCATAATAATGGTTACATTTATATTGGTGGTGTACTTTTTGTGTGGCTCTTTTTGTGATCATTAATTCATTTAATAATAATTTTGAGGGCAGTTGTCCACTATATCTGTAAATACTCACGCAGACTCATTCAGTATATTTTTCTAGCCTCAAAGATCGCTATTGTCAGATCATGGCGCACAACGACTATATCCATAGATAATCAATCGTGATCAACGAAAGTTTATCACCTGCCCAGTATCGGACACCTTACCCAAATGTAATAAAGTTTGGGCTCCATGGAAGACACAATTGGGTATGTAGAAATAGATGTAGGTAGTAAGATTAGCAATGTAGGGGGTTGTACCCATAATGTATGGTCTCATTTCCCTGCTAAGTCCCCCCCCACCTTTTTTTTGTCTGGTCTGTCTTTTTTCTTATCCCCTGAGAATCCGGTTTGATAAGCATATAAGCTTGTTAGCACTTCTTCCGGTACTTTATATAGACTTAGAATGTTCACTGAAAGACTGGAATTTCATGTTTTTGTATTTTGATGATGATATTTCTTGTATACACTGATCTCTTGTCGATTGATTCTGTGCAAACGTTTTATATAATATTTTGGAAAACAGAAATACTAATAAAAAATTGAAATATGACAAACCCATTTAACCACACCAAATCTACTCCAGCCCCCACTAAATTTAATACATTAATAAAATATTAATATATAATATTTAAATATAAAGCCGGAGTTGAAGTCGGTATATTTCTACCAACTCAAGACAAAACCGACCTCGATTCCACAGCCCTGTACACTGTATGGAGTACAATTGGCAATGACTAAATGTCTCCCAGGGTTTGACAGATTTATATGTACTACACGGACGAATACGAAAAAAATCTTAGACTAAAACTTGTGGCCCACCTCGACACATTTTAGTAAATGTCATGATTCTGACAGAAGACCCTGTACCATCACCTCCTGAAGACACAGTGTGAGTTGATAAGGCTAAAGTGTGTTAAAACCCCTTGCTTAATAGTTTAAATCAAACAAGCATGAGGCCACTCTCCATAGCACCTCCTCTGAAAAAAAAAAAAAAAGGATATGCATGCATTGAAGTACAGATACCCTTTGTCTCCTTCCAGTGGGGCATGCAATGGGGGTTTCCAGTTCCCCGGAAACCCCCGTGACCTGGGCCTTGCTATACCCCTTGCTCAGGGAGGCCCTCACATACAATAGGACTCAATTGTATCTGGATCCTTAAAACGCAGATACAGTTGACAGCGCTGTCAAGGCAAGTGAACCATTGGTTCCCTTCCCCGCATTTCTTGTGATGCAGGTGGCACCGCCTTAGTCTTTCCTCTGGAGCAGGTCTGGTCAGAAGAGACCCTGGAGGAGAGGACGGTGCAGGAACCGGTGAGTGTGGCTCCATCTACTGGGGCAGTGTGTGTGGCACCATATACTAGGGGCAGTGTGCGTGGCACCATCAACAGGAGGCACTGAGTGTGTCCCTATCTACGCGGAGTAGAGGCCAGAACATTTTCACTAGCCTAGCCCTTTATATTAGATACGTGCAGACCACTACTTGAAGTAAAAGCCAAAGGGCAGCAAGAGCGTGACGAAGTCAAGTTGGTATAAAAGTATTCACTTGGAAACCCCCCTTTAAAAACCCTTCGATTGCCTCCCTCCACATACGAGAACAAAGTACGCATATTTCAACCATCCTATCAGCTTCCCTGAGAGGACTAAATGCCACAATTAACACAGAAGTCAGTGAAAAGCCACTCAGTACTTCAAAACAATCAGTCCCGCTGCAATAAGACATCCCCTGTGGGAATTAATGCGCTGACAAATGCAGTCACAAGGAAAAATGAAGCAACCAACTTGGTGTCTCTTCAGTGACAAAAAAAAATGGCTTTCCTTAAAGAGGCTCTGTCACCAGATTTTCAAACCTCTATCTCGTATTGTAGCAGATCGGCGCTGCAATGTAGATAAGAGTAACGTTGTTTTTTTTCAAAAACGAGCATTTTTGGCCAAGTTATGACCATTTTTATATTTATGCAAATGAGCCTTTCTTATGTACAACTGGGCGTGTTTAAAGTTAAGTACAAGTGGGCGTGTATTGTGTGTGTACATCGGGGCGTTTTTACTTGTTTTACTAACTGGGCGTTGTGAATAGAAGTGTATGATGCTGACGAATCAGCATCATCCACTTCTCTTCGTTAACACCCAGCTTCTGACAGTGCACAGACACACAGCGTGTTCGAGAGATCACGCTGTGACGTCACTTCCTGCCCCAGGTCCTGCATCGTGTCGGACGAGCGAGGACACATCGGCACCAGGCGACAGAGGCTACAGTTGATTCTGCAGCAGCATAGGCGTTTGGGGGAAGAAGCAGTCAATTCCAATGCCAGAATTGCTGTTTTTTTTGTTTATCCTGCCTTCCAAAGAATGCAAAAATAAATGGTCAAAAATTCCAAAGGGGTACCAATAAAAACTACATGTCATCCTGCAAAGAAATAAGTCCGGATACAGCTCCACAGGTAGAAAAAGTAAAAAAAATTACGACTCTTCGAATATGCCGACACAAAAACAAATACTTTTACAGAAAGGGTTTTTACTGTGTAAAACATGAAAAAAAACGACAAATTTGGTATCGCCATAATCTTAACTACCCGCAGAATAAAGTTAATGTTATTTATACAACACGGAACACTGTGTAAATTTGAAAAAAAAAATTCCCCATTACCCCCCATAAGTAGTGAATAAAAAAATTCATGAATTATATGACCCCCAAAATGATACCATTAAAAATACAACTTGTCCCGCAAAAACTAGCCCACGGCCAGGTCTACAGAAAAATCATGGGTGTTTAAAATGCAACGAACATTAAGGCCCAAAATAGGCTGGTTGCTAAAGGGTTAAACAAGTGTGCATACACCATTTTAATTTACATTTGTGGTCTGCAAACTGAGATTACAGACTAGATAGCTTTTCTTAAGATACAAGACCCAGTATTTAGCGTGAAAAACCATCCTGGACTTGCAGTTTCATAAAAGCTGGAGAGCCACAGGTTACACTACTGATGCAGAATGTCAACCCGTTAACCATTAAACACATACATAAGGCATGGAAGTGTTGAAGGCACATATTGAATATATTGAAAGGTACTGTGATTGGTAGTTAAACAATCTAGGCAAAACATATTGGTAGCTTCCTAGTGAACTAGCTGGCAGCTATGCATGCCTGCTAATGTATTTCAGTGATGCCATCATGAAGAAGGAAAGCAAATTTAAAGAGAATCTTTTACCTCCCCATACTTGTGCAGCTGAGTGCAGCATGTAATGGGGAGTATTACACTTGCACACACACTATTCATTTATTATTTCTTACACCTCCCATGCACCACACACCACTCCCCTCAAGACTAGTGGGAGTGGCTATTATTATTTAAAGCACCTGCTCGCCCTTTCATCAGCATTTCTGGCCTGGCTGTGTCCATTTGTAAGTATGGCCTTTTTCGGTGTTTTTGTATATGTCCCTGTGTTTTTATCGGTTCTGTTTGTGCATCAGGAACGTTCTGTTCCAGTTTAGGATTTAGGGACTCGCAAGTCTGGGGATCCTTGTCGTGGATTGCGAGCTTGCGTCCTTTTGGCCAAAATGATTACCAATACCCCAGGTATTTTTCATTATTATGTATATTCGCTTCTCTTGGACACAGCCGGGTCTTTGATGCTGGGAGAGCATGGTGTGTTGTTGTTTGGCATAGCAAGCAGGGTAGCCCGCTCTATGAATTATCAAGGCGTCACAAATAGGCTTCTACCTGGCTATACACGTTGTGCCTCATGACGTACACACTATACCTCCATGTTTCACTCACTTGCACCCCATTATCCATTTATTTCTATTGAGGCACTTCATTTATTACTGCCCCCTATATTTCACTTATAGTATTACACTTGCACACACACTATTCATTTATTATTTCTTACTACACCTCCCATGCACCACACACCACTCCCCTCAAGACTAGTGGGAGTGGCTATTATTATTTAAAGCACCTGCTCGCCCTTTCATCAGCATTTCTGGCCTGGCTGTGTCCATTTGTAAGTATGGCCTTTTTCGGTGTTTTTGTATATGTCCCTGTGTTTTTATCGGTTCTGCATGTAATGGGGAGGGTTGCACAAACCCTGGGGTACTTTGTTTTCTACCTCCCGTCGTTATTTAGAAATCGCTGCAGTTCTATTTGGCGACCGATATTTAAATAACCCCCTGAACTGTGAACGGGGCGTGTTACTATGGCTGTGACACTGTCCAATCAGCTGTGGACAGTGTTACAGCAAGAGCGAGTAGAGAGAGTGTGCGCGCGCGCTCCCACTCATCAGCTTTCAAGATTAGTCTTCTGCCGAACTGGCAAGGGGACGTGTCACTGCTACGGACAGTGTAAGAGCTGCGGAGAGGAGAGCGCGCTCTCATCTTCAGCTCTCGCGAGAGATCAGTCTTGTATTGTCGGCCGAACTGGCAAAGGGGCATGTCTCTGCTACGAACAGTGAAAGCGCTCCCGAGCTCTTACACTGTCCGTAGCAGTGACACGCCTCCTTGCCAGTTCGGCAGAAGACTGATCTTGAAAGCTGAAGGTCTCTCTCTCTCGGCACCGATATCTAAATAACGGAGGGAGGTAGAAAAAAAATGTAAAGTACCCCAGGGTTTGTGCAGCACTGCCTATTACATGCTGCACATGTATGGGGAGGTGAAAGGTTCTCTTTAAGCAGGAAAGGGGAGAAAACAAGGATTTACAGGTTACCTGAGAACTGCTCGTTGCTTCTTCAGGCTTTTTATCATCTCGAATACGGAGGAAACGAGGGAAACGCAGGGAGATTCCCTTTTCATCTTCCACCTAAAATCCAAACAATTTCATAGACCACTTATTTTATATATAAAAAAAAAAAAAAATCTCAATTTACTAAATGCTTTATTCATGTACAATAAAAGAAGCTGTAAGGGGATTTTGTCTAGGCACACCATGGAGGTGATACTGCCCCTAGCCTAGTACCAGGGTAAAAAGCCTGCTTTGTTCGGGTGGACAACTTGGAGGAGGTAGTATATGGGAGACAAAGCCACGACTTCTGCGAACATCTTAAGTTACATTTAATACTAATTAAGCTGGTAACTTGCACACCGGGTAGTCCAGAACAACAAGGGTATCATATTCAGGGCATCAAAAATGTAAGATATAGCAAGACTTATTATACAACAATGGATCATGTTATCCCATCTTCCTCCAGACAAGAAAAAAAATAAAAAGAAAGATAGAAGACAAATAAAATAAATACATCAAAAAGCTGTGAAATATTTATTTTCCCAACACCTCCCCAAGCCACCCACACCATCAGGGACTATTTATGGTGACATGGAGGCATATAATAATGCTTCTATATTACAGAATCTATGTTAGATCAAATCTAATGGTCTCTCTAGCCCTGCCCCTATCTGCTTTTATGCCTCCAATAAAAATATCTGTACAGGCTTTGCACCCATTTAGTGTTCCCAAAAACAACCTACAGGCAAGAGGTGCGCTACAAAAAACACTCACCTTTGTTCTTAGAAGTTATAGCGATATATAGCAGGAGTTTATACACTGGCAATATTTTGAGACATAAATTTGTCTGGTTAAACGAATTATGTTAAATTCCAAAATTGCATTTTTTCCCCCTATTTTTCTGTCTAATGGCCACATGAAAGCCCCAGCTGTGCCTCAAAAAAAGAAAAAAGTGTATAAAAAACAATTCACCCTAACTGCACACTGGCAGAACAGTATGTGTTTTGCCCATTATTTATAGAACAAATAAAGAAATCTTTATAAAGGGTTGGAGCTCTGTTTTTTCTACACACGGCTCTCAATTTCCCACATTTAAATTTTGCATTGAGGGATTTGTTCGTGGATTTCTTTTCACATTAAAAATAGTAAAAAAAATGCAGAGACAAAACTGATGTAGTATACACACACACACACACACACACACACACACACACACACACACACACACACACACCTACACAAACATAATAAACCTCCCTCCCCCCTTCAACTTTGTTTACATATGGAGTATTATTAGTAATGCTTCAAAACATACCAGTCCAATTGCTGCCTTATGGACAGGAGAAATAGAAAGATCTGCACATTTTACTTCCCAGACTTGAACAGGTTCAAACCATTGGTCTGGCTCTGCAGCACTGTCCCAGCGGTAGTAACTTCTTGGACTCTCAATTACATGATCCTAAAATGGTAGACAGAAAAAAAAAGAATCAGAATTTTAGGTGACTGTTCTTGTTAACCTAGACTTAAATTTGCACACAGTTTAAAATAAATCAACACACAGACCTATCAATTCAGCAACAAAAATGTATTGACTCTTTATCATTGTTACTTTCACAGAAGTAACCACGGAATTAACTTGACTTGTCCTCCAAAGATCAGATGTATTAAAGCATGGGGGGGGGGGGCACCTTTCTTCTGCCAAGGGCCATTTGAATATTTATTCACGGGCCATACAAAATTATCAAATGAAAAATTAGCGTGCTATATAACTCACCCCTAATGTGATGGCTGTACCTGCTTCTCATTGGTGAGGCGTGTGATGTTAGCCGGTATTGATGATGTTGCTACTGCGTCGGTCTGTCTGGAGTCGACTCTTTGCAAAGGTAAGTTTTGAAAAGAACTGCTCGCAGCAGTATGTTGTCCCGACTTATACTTAACCCCTTCCCGCTCCTTGACGTACTATTACGTCATGGCAGCTGTATCGTTCGCGCTCCATGCCGTAATAGTACGTCTCGGGAGTAACGGCCGTTTCGGCCGTCCTCCCGACACATACAGGAGCTGTGACGCTGCTGTCTTGTTCAGCAGCTGTCACAGCTCCTACAGCGGGGACCGATCGCTGTGTCCCCGCTGATTAACCCCTTAAAAGCCGCGTTCTATAGAGATCGCGGCTTTTTAGGGGTTAAGCTGCCATCGCCGGCCTGCTACGCGATAGCGGCCGGCGATGGTGACTATGGCAACCGGACACCAAACAATGGCGTCCGGCTATGCCATAGACGGAAGCCTAGTGGGTCCTGACAACGTCAGGACCCACTATGCTTGCTGTCAGTGAGTAGCTGACAGTTCTAATACACTGCACTACGCATGTAGTGCAGTGTATTAGAATAGCGATCAGGGCCTCCTGCCCTCATGTCCCCTAATGGGACAAAGTAATAAAGTAAAAAAAAAGTTAAAAAAAGATGTGTAAAAATAAGAAAATAAAAGATTTAAAAGTAATAAAAGTAAAAATCCCCCCTTTTCCCTTATCAGTCCTTTATTATTAATAAAAATATATAAACAAACAAATAAACTATACATAATTGGTATTTTGCCGCGTCCGTAACGGCCTGAACTACAAAACTATTTCATTATTTATCCCGCACGGTGAACGCCGTAAAATAAAATAATAATAAACCGAACCACAATCACAATTCTTTGGTCACTTCACCTCCCAAAAAATGGAATAAAAAGAGATCAAAAAGTCGCATGTACCTAAAAATGGTCCTGATCGAAACTACAGTTCGTTACGCAAAAAATAAGTCCTCGCACGGCTTTATTGATTGAAAAATAAAACAGTTATGGCTCTTAGAATAAGGTAACACAAAAAGTAAATGATTGTTTACAAAACCTATTTTATTGTGCAAACGCCATAAGACATAAAAAAAAACTATAAACATCTGGTATCGCCGTAATCGTATCGCCCCGCAGAATAAAGTGAATATGTCATTTATGGCGCACGGTGAACGCTGTAAAAAAAAAACGAAAAAAAAAACAATAGTACAATTGCGTTTTTTTAGTCACCACGCCACCTAAAAATAGAATAAAAACTGATCAAAAAGCCGCATGCACCCCAAGAAAACTACAATGGATTCCTCAAGGGGTGTAGTTTACAAATTGGGGTCACTTTTGGGGGGTTCCCAATGTTTTGGCACCACAAGACCTCTTCAAACCGGACATGGTGCCTAATAAAAAAGAGGCTTCAAAATCCACTAGGTGCTCCTTTGCTTCGGAGGCCGGTGCTTCAGTCCATTACCGCACTAGGGCCACATGTGGGATATTTCTCAAAACTACAGAATCTGGGCAATACATATTAAGTTGCGTTTCACTGATAAATCCTTTTGTGTTATAAAAAAAATGGTATAAAGAGGATTTTCAGTCAAAAAAAAAATGTAAATTTCACCTCTACTTTGCTCTAAATTTTTGTGAAACACCTAAAGGGTTCATAAACTTTCTAAATGCTGTTGTGAATACTTTGAGGGGTCTAGTTTCTAAAATGGGGTATTTGATAGGGGTTTCTAATATATGGGCCCCTCAAAGCAACTTCAGAACTGAACTGGAACCTAAAAAAATAAATAAATGAGGCAATACTTCGCTTCTTACATTATACTGATAATGAGCCGTGCCCATCCCGAGATGACCCCAGTTTTGACCGTTTGTATAAACGGAGACCCCTATTAAACCGTTTCAGTGCCCGGTTTTCCCAAGCATTCACCCCCGATTAGTGTATTTCTATTGATGAGTCCCTGGTACATTTTAAAGGGAGGGTTCAATTTCGCGAGTACCTGCCGGGTAAGAGGGCAAGGTATGGCGTGAAGATGTATAAGCTGTGAGAGTGCATCAGGGTATACCTACAGGTTTAGGATATATGAAGGAAAGGCCACCCCCAAACCAGACTGCATCCTGGACTACAATAGGTACATGGGAGGGATGGACTTGTAAGATCAAGCCCTGAAGCCCTACAGCGCCATGCGGTGTGGTATAAGAAGCTGGCCGTGCACATCATACAGATGGCATTGTACAATGCGTACATGCTACGTCGATGTGCAGGCCAGACGGGAACTTTCCTGGAATTTCAAGAGGTGATTATCAAGAACCTAATCTTTAGGGACCAAGAAGGGGGGGCACCCAGTACTTCTGGAAGCGGGGCCACACGCATCGTACCAAGGCGGCAACACTTTCCAGGAGAAGTTCCCCAAACTGGCAAGAAGGGAAAAAGTCAAAAGAGGTGCAAAGTCTGCTATAAGAGGGCGATAATGGATGACACAATATATCAATGTGACACGTGTCCCGAATAACCAGAGCTCTGTATGAAAGTGTTTTAAAATTTATCATACATCCCTTGGTTTATAATTTACCCCAATTTTACTTACCCTGATGCACTCCGCACAGCTTATCCCCCCTCGTCTTTCCCCTCTGGGCCCTGTTGTGTGTCCAGGCAGCTGATAACAGCCACATGTAGGGTATTGCCATACCCGGGAGAACGCACATTACAGTTTATGGGGTGTAGGTCTCCGGTCAAAATGCTCACTACACCTCTAGATGAATGCCTTAAGGGTGTAGTTTTTAAAACGGGGTCACTTCTTGCGGGTTTCAACTGTACTGGTACCTCAGGGGCTTCTGCATACATGACTTCGCACTAGAAAATCCCCAGTAGGCCAAATGGTGGTCCTTTCCTTCTGAGCCCTCCCATGGGCCCAAACGGCAGTTTATCACAACAAATGGGGGATTGCGGCACTCAGAACAAATTGCGCAACAGAATGGGCTATTTTGTTTCTTGTGAAAATAAGAAATTTTCAGCCAAAACTACATATTATTTGAAAAAAATAATTTTGTTTTCATTCCCAGCCCAATTCAAATAAGTTCTGTGAAAAAACTATGGGGTCAAAATGGTCACAACACCCAGAAATGAATTCCTTGAGGGGTGTAGTTTCCAAAATGGGGTCATTTGTGGTGGGTTTCTATTGCTTTGATACCTCTGGGGCTCTGCAAATGCGACATGGCACCCGAAAACCAATCCAACAAAATCTGGACTCCAACAAACATATAGCGCTCCTTTCCTTCTGAGCCCTCCCATGGGCCCAAACGGCAGTTTATCACCACAAATGGGGTATTGCCGCACTCAGGACAAATTGGGCAACAAAATGGAGTATTTTATTTCTTGTGCAAATAAGAATTTTTGAGCTAAAATGACATATTATTGGAAAAAATATATATTTTTTTAATTCCCAGCCCAATTCAAATAAGTTCTGTGAAGAAACTATGGAGTCTAAATGGTCACATTACCCATAAATGAATTCCTTGAGGGGTGTAGTTTCCAAAATGGGGTCACTTCTGGTGGGTTTCCATTGCTTTGATACCTCTGAGGCTCTGCAAATGCGACATGGCACCCGAAAACCAATCCAACAAAATCTGGACTCCAACAAACATATAGCGCTCCTTTCCTTCTGAGCCATCCCATGGGCCCAAACGGCAGTTTATTCCCACAAATGGGGTATTGCCACACTAAGGACAAATTGGGCAACAAAATGGGGTATTTTGTTCCCTGTGAAAATAAGAAATTTTGATCACAAATGACATTTTATTTGAAAAAATGACATTTTTTTCATTTCAGAGCCCAATTCAAATACGTGCTGTGAAAAAACTGTGCGGTCAAAATGGTAACAACAACCCTAAATGAATTCCTTGAGGGGTGTAGTTTCCAAAATGGGGTCACTATTGGGGGATTCCCACTGTTTTGACACCTCAACACCTCTTCAAACCTGGCATGCTGCCTAAAATATATTCTAATAAAAAAGAGGCCTCAGAATGCACTAGGTGCTTCTTTGCTTCTAGGGCTTGTGTTTTAGTCCACGAGCGCAGTAGGGCCACATGTGGGACATTTCTAAAAACTGCAGAATCTGGACAATACATATTTAGTAGTGTTTCTCTGGTAAAACCTTCTTTGTTACAGAAAAAAAAATGAATAAAATTGAAATTCAGCAAGAAAAATGAAATTTGCAAATTTCACCTCCACTTTGCTTTAATTCCTGTGAAATGCCTGAAGGGTTAAAAAACTTTCTAACTGCTGTTTTGAATACTTTGAGGGGTCTAGTTTTTAAAATGCGGTGTTTTATCAGGGTTTCTAATACATAGGCCCCACAAAGCCACTTCAGAACTCAAGAGGTACCTTAAAAAAAATGCTTTTGAAATTTTCTTAAAAATATGAGAAATTGCCGTTTATGTTCTAAGCCTTGTAACGTCCAAGAAAAATAAAAGAATGTTCAAAAAACGATGCCAATCTAAAGTAGACATATGGGAAATGTGAACTAGTAACTATTTTGGGTGGTATAACCGTCTGTTTTACAAGCAGATGCATTTAAATTCTGAAAAATGCAATTTTTTCAAAATTTTCTCTAAATTTTGCAATTTTTCACCAATAAACACTGAATATATCGACCAAATTTTACTACGAACATGAAGCCCAATGTGTCACGAGAAAACAATCTCAAAATCGCTTGGGTAGGTTTAAGCATTCCAACGTTAGTACCACATAAAGTGAAATATGTCAGATTTGAAAAATGGGCTCTGAGCCTTAAGGCCAAAACAAGGCTGCGTCCTTAAGGGGTTAAAGGGGTTTTCCCATCAAGTACATATCCACAGGATATGTCCTAAATGTCAGATAGATGTGGGTCCCCCTAAACCCCATTCTACCTCTCTGTGTTCTGGCTGATTTCCGACCATGAAGAAGAAAATAGAGAGTTTCCGTAACTCCCATAGTAGTGAATGGCAGTTACGGAAGCAGCGAAGCATGCCAGTTACGCTGCCTTCTTAATGGCCGGAAATCAGCCAGAAGTCAGAGGTAGAACGGACATTTATCACATATCCTGTGGATTTATCATAAATGTCCTTGATGAAAAAAAAAACTTTAGTCACCTGACCTCACTTCATGCTTTTAGGACAGGACCTATCCTATGTTTACACTACAGTCTGACCGAGGTGGTCAGTGTATGCCGGCTCAGAAGTGGACCAGTTTAGTCACCTGACCTCACATCACCGACTCAGGTCAGGTGACCAGACTGGTCCACTCTCGGGCAGGAACGCACTGACCTCACTCAAACCGCCACCATACTTGTGCATTTATTATTCCCTTTTTTAGTGTTCCCGCGCCGTTTGCTTCATTCCTAAAGCCTTTCCAAGTGATCCCCTCCTCCTTACTTTTAATTGACAGCTCCTACCCTCCCCCCGGCACGCATGAAATCCCACGCTTACGCATCAATGTCCTGTTCTGCTGTGTGCGCACAACGGGACCCATAGCGGCGCATGCACAGTACCATAATGTATTTATGTCAACCAGTACATAACATGTGTACTGAGATTTGTCATGTGCCATTTTGTCAAATGTGCATGCAGAGTATCATAAGTTTGCAGTCTGGTCTTTGCAGATGCTAAGAAGTATTTCACAATTATAAATGACATGTACCTTATTGACGCCCATACGCCTTTTCACGGTGGACATGAAGGGTACTTATGCCACAGTGTCACCTTTTCATGGCGCTGTGTTATAAGTGCAGCATGGGTGCCCCGTGTCTGCTAGAGCTTGTGTGGAGTTGTCTAAAGATAGCCTGGCACCTTCTCTAATTGGTGGGATCCGTGTTCGCTCCGATCCCACCCGTTTGACCCCTTAGATGCAGCGATCAATAATGACTGTAGCATCTAAGAGGTTTTAGATGAAGATCCTTTTGTCACGCCATCGGAACCCCTTTGACACGATCGCGGGGGGCCAATTGGCAAAGGTCTCCCAGCTGGCTAACCCATCTGCTCTGCAGCAAATCCAGGTAAGCTGCAGAACAGAAATATGTATTTGTTTTATTGGAATTTTCACAATAGGGAAAATAAAGACAGAGTCTTTGGTGACATAATAGATTAAATACCACGCAGGGTACAGAGAAGGCTAAGGGTATGTTCACATGATTAACAAAATACGTCTGAAAATACGGAGCTGTTTTCAGGGGAAAAAAGCTCCTGATTTTCAGACGGTTTTTGAGCAACTCACGTTTTTCGCGGCGTTTTTGGAGCTGTTTTCAATAGAGTCTATGAGAAAATGGTTCCAAAAACGTCCCAAAAAGTGTCCTGCACTTCTTTTGACGAGCCGTCATTTTACACGCCGTATTTTGACAGCGACGCTTAAACTGACAGCTCGTCTGCACAGAACATCTTAAGACCCATTGCAAGCAATGGGCAGAGGTTTGCCGACGTATTGGAGCAGTCTTTTCAGGCGTAATTCGAGGCGTAAAACGCCTCCATTACGTCTGAAAAGAGGTTTTGTGCACATACCCTTAGGGTATGTTCACCCAGAGTTTTTTGCAAGCAGAAAATGCTGCCTCAAAATTCAGTTTGGAATTTTGAGGCAGATTTGGATATGCTTGCACGCCGTTTGCCGTATTTTTCGCCTGCGGCCATTGAGCGCCGATGGGCAAAAACACCACGAAATACGCTTTCTCTGCCTCCCATTGATGTCAATGGGAGGTCAGAGACGTAAACGCCCGAAGATAGGGCATGCCGCTTCTTTTCCCCACGAGACAGTTTTTCCGCTCGCGGGAAAAAATGCCTCCGCCTCCCATTGAAATCAATGGGAGGCATTTTCGGACGTTTTTTACGACGCAGTTTCCGCGGCAAAAAACTCTGTGAACTGACCCTTATGTAGCTGAAATCACCAGATATTGACACCGTAACCTACAGAAATACAAATATGTAAACAATTAAAAATATGAAAAAAAAACAACAAAATAAGGTTTAAATCTGACAAGAGCACAAAAAATAGCGGAGGGCTGCCCCTGGAAGAGCCTTTAGCAAATTTATGAGTGCAATATAAAAGGTACAAATACAGATTTCAGGTACAGAGCAAGTACTGAGGTGTATTAGCCAAATAAAAGCTAGCAGATGGGAAGTTGAGAAATTATTTAGACGCCGGAACTGCCGGCAAGAGAGGATAGTGCAGCATTATGAAGGGGAGAATTGTTTGCGCATTTCTGTGTTTAATTCAATCACCCCACGTATAAGGAAATCTTTGCCTGGTATTAGACTCCCAATTACAAAGATCTTTAAAAAGGAAGAGTTAGTGATTTTTTTCACGCCACTGCTGTATCGAGTGGATACTGTATCTCTCCATTTTAACAAAATGAGAAGCTTGGCTTCTTGAATAAGCCAGGTAATCAGACAGTTTTTTGTCAGTTTAAATGTAGAGAAAGGTGCCTAAAGGAGAATGGTTTCATAATTAAGAGATACTGTATCAACGCAACAGATTTTGTGTATTTCTCTCTTGACTGTCTCTCAGAAGGGCATGATCCTCGGGCAAGTTAATGAAGGTGGGACAGCTTTCCAGGTGCAACCAAGAATCAACATTACCGGTCTGAGTCACACAAATTGACTGTTTTAGTACACAGGGGTCCTATACCAGGTCATTAGTAGTTTAATTGAACTCTCCGGAAGTCTCACACAAGTAGAGAAACCATGTAAATTACATCAGAAAGGCAATTTACCGACTCCGAGATTAAAAGTATTAAGTTCACTTTCCCATTCCTTCATATAGTATACTTTTGAGTAGGAACGGTCAAGGTGTATGACTGAATAAGATTAGACAGATTTGGTGCGAGGCATAGTAGTTGTGAGGAACTACACTACCTAACTTAGATCCCTAAGCGGTCGTGTCACGATGCAAAAAATTCAGCAGGTCTGTCTAAAAGACATGTTGTGTAGAAATGTTAAATCCAATTTATCCTCTTCAGAAAGCAAGGTGGAAAAGTCTAGTTCTGATTTCAAAGAGCCTAGTTCTTTAATAGGAGACAATAAAAAAAAAGGAGTACAATAGGAGTGCAATAAAAAACAATGCACAGAAAAACAACAAAAACCAGCAAGACAGCACTTCGATTTAGAATATATTGACCTATGCTGCCCAGACAATAGTTTTAAGTGATGCAGAAAAATATAACAAAAACAACTGCTAAGTTCCAGGTTCCGATGCATTTCTTCTGATAAATGGAACCAAACAAAAAAACAGAATTACAGCCAGGATGGCTGTGTAACAATAAAAATGCTGAAAAAAGTAGCTTATATATTAACTCCAAAAACGGTGTTAGATGGGAACAAATATGCGGACACGTGTCTGTTACATGTTGTTACTCAGGATCCCTGTCACTGCGCCAAATCCAGGGCAGATACATGATAAGTCTGTCCACATCCACAAAGTCAGTTCAATGTAGATGTAAGTAGAAGTCCTGCACTGCCATACATATGGTAGTGCTGATGTTAAGCAGGAGGAGAAATGCCTATAGGAATCACAGGGTAGGGTAAAACATAAGCTAAGGGATATATTCCTGGCTGATCTTAATTGTGCCTCTAGCTGCATGGTCTGGTGTTACAGAGGTGTTACAGAGGGAGGAGCAGAGGATCTTGTTTGATCCTCCGTCCTCCTACCCTCCAGGGGGACCATAAACAGTGGACACATCCTATGATGCATTCCCACGTCACAGAATGTTCCCATGGCCACCCCCCGCACGTGCACGAGTTTGGCACACTGATGTCATACAGTAGTGAATGCACTAAGCTTAAATAGTCAAGTGCTAGTGCACTCATCTGACCCACACTCCACCCCCCCCCCCACCTGAGGAGACCTGCCCATCAGCCCCCACCTGAGCAGAAGCTGGTTATCACCAAAGCAGGAGGCACCAGCACCACCAACCATTGAAGCTACAAGACCAGCAGTCTAAGTATCATTCCTAACCCCCTCTCAGCAGCAGCTAGATGAATTAACCTTTGCCTACACTGCCATAACTCAAGCTGCTGCATCACTCCCCACCAATAGCTTAACCCCTGCAGCTCCCTCCCACTGCATTTAAACCTATCCTACTATTACCCTGCACTACAGCAACCCTTTATTAACCCCTTTACTGCCATCCTATAACCCTCAAACGTATCCCACAAATCGCATCCTTTTGTAACTCCCTCCGCATAGCCCTACAGCCCCTTATTGTGTACAAGTGTAATCCCTGTTACAGAGACAGATAGGGGAGGGTCACAGATGTGTGAGTGAGTGTATTGTATTTTGTATGTGTATTTAGGTACATGGATGGGTACTAGAATAGGACTCTACAAGTACGGTTAATGTGTTGATTTATTGTACCACATATAGTGTTCGTATACTCATTACATATCGATAGTTATCATATATAGTGAAGCATACAGATACTATAGCATAAATATATTTTATGTATACTGTGTTTTATAGACTAGAACCTTGACAGATATTTGAGGCCACTTAAAGGGAGAAATGAGTTTTAGTGTTTTAATAGCAAAGGAGGCGCCGAAACAAACAATTTCAGATTAACAGAGATTAAGTTTGAAATTACTGACCCTACCAAACGAGTCAAATAGTTGTAGGAGCAAGTTGTTGGGTTTGATATGAAGACTACTAAATCCTCTGCGAAAGCAGTCGTCGTATGAATGTAATTTCCCACTCTCAGCCCTTGTTTATCTGAAGTTTGTCGAATTTTTTTGGATGAGCATTTCCATCGGATAATGTGCCAATAACTCCAATACAGGGGATGTGTCAGAGTAAGGGTCCATTCACACGAACGTGAATAACGTCTGTGTGCTGCGCATGGACCCATTGATTTAATGGGGCAGTTCACACATGCGTGACTCCTCACGCACCTAAGCGCCCATTGAAGTCAACGGGTGCGTGAAAATTACGCACCGCACACTGATGCACATCCGTGTGCGGCGCTTGATTTGCGCATCTATAATGCATATGAATAACACATGCCATTCCATAACGCAACACAAACGGACCAGTGAATCAAGTAAATCCGATACACTCGTGTGAATGTAGCATAAAAGGGAAAAAAAATCTCAAGGAGATGCTACATTTCTCGAGAGCAGCAATCATTCAGCTCTAATCAACATTATCGAAAGCACACGCAGTATTTTGTTTTTCTTTGCATAAATTACCGCATGTATGAGCCTTGCTATATTAAATTTCTCTTTCCTACTAAGTACTAATCCTATTTGTTTGGCTACAAACAAATCTTTCAAGACCTCTGCCATTCTAGTTGCTAGCAGCTTAGCCCACAACCTTAAATCCACGTTGAGCAGCAATCTGGGTCTAACTAGAGTTCTGGGTCTTTCCCTTCTTATGGGATAATAGAAATTTATGCCTCAAGGGCTTGTGTAGGCCAAGAAGCCTCAGCTAACGGAGAGCTACTGTACAGACCTTTAAGAGTCTGGGAAATAACATGTCATTAATTTTTTTGTATTAGACTATGGGGAACCCATCTGAACCCCGGCTTTTGCCGTTAGGGATGATGGATACAGAGAACGGTGCATAGAGCTTGGCCCTGGCAGAGTCCTATAATAAAAGGGAGCTTAATGGATTCCAGGAATGAGGATATATATAATGCAGTTTTGGAGGGGTCAGAGTTTTTGATAATTGGCCTGATAGTGTAGAGAAATTGGTAATATAAGCGAAGATCTTCAGCAATTTTTTCTGTGTCCATGTGGCAGAGTCAAGTAGAGGACTTCACAGTATGGACAAAAGGCTTTTCTGTTTTTAAGTAAAAATGTTGTAATCTTTAAGTCCTTGACCCCATGCACATAATGCTTGTACTTACATAAATCTTAGCTGTTGTCTAAGAAGAAATGTCTTCATGAGCATTTTGTAGCTTAGCATGTCTACTAAATTCTGCAAAGTTGAGATCTTTGAGAGAAGAGAATTAATGCACTTTTCTCATTGCTTTTTGAGGCCAGAGCCCCACTAATAAAGGACTCCACGGAGCAAGTCTTTATTTGACTCACATACCATAGTCTCAGAGACCTCTGACAGATTTCTTATGCATTAATACCACTCCAGAGTTGTGTATGGTTTGCGCTACATTAAATTCCAGCAGTAGTGTCTCATTTACGGTCCATGCATAGGCCCATTTATGGAGAAAGTCTAGCTGAATATTTAGAGATGGGTACATGGTCTGAAACTGTGTACACCATTTTTCCAGCTTTAACTGGTAACATTCGCTAAGAAATAAATATATCATCCAGTCTAATATGATTGATCTATACCTGAGCAACAAGTAATATCTTCCTGATTCAAATTAAAGTCTCCAAATGTCTTTGAGATTGAGAGACGTCAAGGAAAGTGTCAGCTTCCTCTATTTACGGGAGGGAGCTTGAGCGCACTAGGAGGAATCCAAGGTGGGGTCTGGAATCATGTTTATATCTCCTCCCAAAATTAGAATTCTCTGGTCAAGAGATACACTTTTTCTAGTGCTTTTATCAGCCATGAAATCTGCATGGTCTTAGGGGCATATACTGTAGATTAACAATGGTTAAAGTCTGATTCGTAATAGTTTCCTTTAGGAATAAACGCCCCTCAGTCTTTTGTTGCTAACAATTTAGAAGGTACATGGCTCCTAAAGGCTATACTGGTGCCTCTGGAGACCTTAGAGTAGGCACTATGATACCAGATTGGGAACAGAGTGCGTGAAGGTGTCGGAATAAGGTTGATGCTAAAATGTGTCTCTTGAAAAAAGACGACATCCACGTTCCCTAGTAAAAACTTGGCAACGATTTAGTGGCATATTGAAACCTCAGATGTTAAAAGAAATATTTCTAAGTGAAACCATTATGTACAATAAGTTGCTGTAGCTTGATCGCAACCACCATTTTTTTTTTTTTAGGCAAAATCTAATATGAACTTTTTCACCTGCTCTGGTTCTTTTGATCTTCTAGTAGTAAATAGGAATATATATTGAAATCGTATTGTCCTGTGCTGGAAAGGAGCAGCTTGATCAGTTTCTAGTGCCTAAAATCAGTGGCCAATATGTTTGGTGTCGGATTAAAATGGCTGCGAAGACTCTCAAAACTGGAGATAGTTTGGTTGAGAGCTTCTTTCAGCAATGAGCAAGAGCGAATATAGGACGGGCCCGCGATATCTGTGGTGGCACAGGAACTTTCATAATTGGAGTTATTCTGCAGATCTTGGTCTCGCAGGTCCTCCAGTGTCATTTTAAAAAGGCTTGATGTGAGAGTCGCACATTTTGTTGCAAAGATACTTATCTAGCTCTGATTGCGGTTTCTTTGGCTTGGGCGTTTTAGGCGCTTCTTTTGGGCTTTCTTTAACCAAATTTACCCACGTTGGGATGTTAGAATGCAGATAAGGTGAGGAATACAGATAGGTGGTGTGGTAGTATAGATCAGATGTCCATCATTCTATGAGGGCAGACAGGTAAAAAATTAAGGAGTATTCAAGGTGGATTGTCACACGCAATACTTAAACATCGAGGGCTGTGCCCTTTAAAGGTGCATATGGGGTCACCGGTACAACTCTCCTCCATAATGCCCGTCTGTGGAGTGGAGTGCAGAATCGTGTACATGCACGGCACAGAAAGCCAGCCATTCGCGCACGATCACCACGGAAGCTCGGCTGGAACGACTAGGATTACAGAAACCCCCAATCCCTGCTGTGTAACCCCTTAAACGGCACGGTCAATAGAGACCGCAAAATTTAAGTGGCTTGACAGAGGGTGGGAACTCCCTCTGTCACCGATCAACAGCCCGCGAATGCTGACTGGTTGCGATGGCAGCCAGGGGCCTAACAAAGGCCCCCAGGCCTGCCCTGCCTATATGCAGATTAGGCCGTACCAGATGCAAGACCTAATAGTTTTACACTGACCAGTGTCACGTTGGGTACGTGGACCCACTGGGCCGTACCGCCTTGACGGTATGGCAGCTGGCCAACAGGACACAGGTCAGTCTATAGTTCGTATAGTGTACCTGTGGTAGCTCAGACAGTAGCAATACAGGATCGGCTGGGACTAGGCAGCAGGCAGGCTCCAGGCGTTGTGGAGAAAAACAGGCGTGGTATACAGCACGACTTTAGCTCAACACGGTACTTGACCAAGGTAGCACGGGATACAGGTTACAGGTAGCAGGAATGTGAAACACTGGGAATTGGGAAACACTAGGAGACCATTTGCTTAGACAGACTAGGGTACGACAACAATGCTCACGCATTGCAGGTAGGGGCACAGCCCTTCTTATAGCCCAGGGTGCTCTGGTAGCAATCAGCTCAATATCCCACCTGTGTGCGCTTTGGTTCCTTAAGTCTGACGTTACAACAGGTAGTAATGCTTTGGTACACCGAGTATACCAAAGCATATTTGCGATTTTTTCAAATCTGACATGCGTCACTTTATGTGGTAATAACTTGGGAATGCTTTTACCTATCCAAACGATAGTGACATATTGTACTTTATGTTAGTGGAAAAATTTGGTCGATAAATTCAGCATTTATTTTTGAAAAACACCTAAATTTTGAGAAAAATGCAAAAATTATAATTTTTTTAAATTTAAATGTATCTGCTTGGAAAACAGATAGTAATACCACTCAAAAAATAGTTACTAGTTAACATGTCTACTTTATGTCGGTATAGTTTTTTTGAACATTCTTTTATTTTTACACGATGTTACAAGGCTTAGAGCATTACCAGCAATTTCTCACATTTTCAGGAAAATTTCCAAAACCTATTTTTTGGTGGACCAGTTCAGCTGTAAAGTGGCTTTAACCCCTTCCCGACATCTGCTGTATAAATACAGCGCACGCCGGGTGGGGGAATATGGAGCAGGCTCACGGGCTGAGACCGCTCCATAGAGCGAGTGTGTCGGCTGTGTGTTACAGCCGACACTTCCGGGTAACGAGCAGGATCCCGTTCGAGCGCGATCCCGCTTGTTTAACCCGTTAAAATGCCGCTTTCAATTGCGATCGCGGCATTTAAATGACTAAAAACAGGGGGGCGATACCCTGTAACGTCCCAACGGCTCCCCCGCGGTGAGACTGGGGGGAGCCGTTGGTGGTCACGGCTGCCTGGGGGCCTGACGAAGTCCCCCAGGTCTGCTATCTTTGTACTACTATGAAGCCCTGTCAGAATCGCGATATACTGCAATACATTAGTATTGCAGTATATCGTGCAAGCGATCTAACGATCACTGGTTAAAGTCCCCTAGGGGGACAAGTAAAATAAAAGTAAAAAACCCCCCTTTTCCCATTTTCCCTCAAGCACAATGTAAAAAAAATAAAAAGCTAACATAACTGGTATCAACGCATCCGTAAAAGTCTGAATTATTACAATATATCATTATTTAGTCCGCACAGTGAAGAATTGCTGTTTTTTGGTCCCTTCTCCAACAAAAAAATGAAATAAAAAGTAATCAAAAAGTCACACGTACCCCAAAATGGTACCAATATAAACTGCAGCTCGCCCTGTAAAAAATAAGCCCTCACACGGCTGAATTGACAGAAAAATAAAAAAGTTATGGCTCTCAGAATGTGGCGACAAAACTCAAATTTTATTTTTAACAATCAGTTTTTTTCCTTGTAAAAGTAGTAAAACAAAGAAAACGATATAAATTTGATATCGCTGTAATCGTATTGACCCGCAGAATAAAGTTAACATGCCGTTTTAACCGTACAGTGAACGCCGTAAAAACAAAATCACCCAAAAGGTTGAGGAATCGCTGTTTTTTTTCCTATTCCACCCCACATATATATTTTTTCTCGTTTCTCACTACATTATATTGTGAAAGGGTACAAAAAAATGGTGCTGTGAAAATCTACAACTCGTCCCGCAAAAAACAAGCCCTCATGCGGCAATATTGATGGAAAAATAAAAGAGTTATGGCTTTTGGAAGGTGGGGAGGAAAAAACAAAAGTGAAAATCCGAAAAATGGCTGCGGAGGGAAGGGGTTAAGGGCCTTATATATTAGAAACCCCCATAAATCACCCAACTTTAAAAACGGCAGCCCTCAAAGTTTTCAATACAGCATTTAGAAAGTTTAACACTTCAGGTGTTTCACAGGAATTACAGAACGTGTAGGTGAAATGTATAAATTATTATTTATTTTTTTTTTAGAAAATCCATTTTAATCCAATTTTTCTGTACCACAGAAGGTTTTACCAGAGAAATGCAACTCAATATTTATTGCCCAAATTCTGCAGTTTTTAGAAATATCCCACATGTGGCCCTAGTGTGCTAATGTACTGAAACACCGGCCTCAGAAGCAAAGGAGCACCTAGAGGATATTGGGGCCTCCCTTTTAATTGAATATATTTTAGGCACCATGTCAGGTTTGAAGAGGTTGTGTGTCAAAACAGTGAAAACACACTAAGAAAAGTCACCATTTGGCAAACTACACTCCTCAAGGAATTTCTATAGGGGTATAGTGAGAATTTTTACCCCACAGTTTTTTTTGCTGAACTTAGCGGAATTAGACTGTGAAAATGAAAATTTTCATATTTTTTTTACAATAAAACGCAGAATTGATCTATTTTTACAAGGCATAAACGAGAAAAAACACCCCAACATTTGTAAAGCAATTTCTCTTGATTATGGCACTTTGGAACTTAAGTTTGCTGGAAACGAAAACCATGGAAACGCCCCAAAAAAGTGACCCCCATTTGGGAAACCACAGCCCTAAAATAATTTATATAGGGGTATAGTAAGCATTTTGATCCCACAGGTTTTTTTTGCTGAATTTAGTGGAATTAGGCTGTGAAAATTTCTATTGTTTTCTATTATTTTTTTTTCAATGTTCAAAGAGCGCTATAAATGACATTTAATATATTCTGCAAATCCATGCGATTACGACGATACCGTATGTATCTAGTTTTTTTTATGTTTTACGGTGTTTGCGCAATAAAATGACTGTTTTCAAAAAATTATTTTGTTTATGTGTTGCCATATTCTAAGAGCCATAACTTTTTTATTTTTCCATCAAGAAAGCCTAGTGAGAGCTTGTAGTTTGTATTTCGCTATGTACTGTGTAAATGAATGGGGAGAAGTGTATCACGCTGATTGGTCAGCGTCATACACTCCTCTGTACAACGCCCACTTGGCCAAAAAGTAAAACACGCCCAGTTGTTAATTAAGAAATGCATTAGCATAAAGCTAATATAGGTCATAACTCCGTCAAAAATGATTATTTTATTAAATAAAAAAACACTGCTGTAATCTACATTACAGCGCCGATCACATGTACAATATAGGCCACTTATAATGTGGTGACAGAGCCTCTTTAAGGCCAAAATAGGCCTGGTCCTTAATGGGTTAAGGGACGAGGCTAGGTTCAGGGAGTGGTGTCACTGAACAAATAATGTTGTTCCTTTTAGTGGGGGTCTCTAGAATCCATATTAGGAAGTGTCCTTTGATTATGCAAACAGGCTGATTGTTGTGCCTTAGGGGATCTGTTGGTAACAGGTTTGAGGAGCCAAGTTTTAGACACTAAATGTTAGCTATATCAAGGCCTCCCTGAAGTCCAGAGGCTTCTTGACCAAGAGGGTAATTATTAAGCAGGTGATCTAACCCACCGATGGTCATGATGTAAGCCTGTACTGATGTCCTGCAGTGGTACAGAGGGCTTTTTTGGGTAGCTGGGGAGGCATGGAATGCTCCAGGGAAGACCGCAAACTCCAGGCTGAAGGAGATGGACGCCGGATGGCTAAAAATTGGCAGGCCTGCTAGAAAACGAGGCCACGGCTGGGCAGTCCGATGTAGACCTCGGTGGCACCAGGAACACCTAGGATCTGGGCTGGTACTCCATCCAGAAGGTGTGGCATGCATGTAGTTGATCCCACAGCTTTAGTGGTATTAGGCCACTGGAAGGGGGAGATGGCAGTTTGAGAGCGGCGCACAGCTAGAAACTTAGGCCGTGCCTTCAGTGATGCCTTTAAAATGCTTTAAAAATTATTGTTACAGTCTAGGAGAAAGATTATGATAAATGGCTGTGGCTTGTATTTCTCTAGGCAGGTGGATTTCGGCAGATAGAGTGTAAGGGTATGTTCACACAGTTTTTTGCAGGCAGAAAATGCCAGTTTTTTAAAGTGGTTTTGCGCCACACGCGTTTTTTGAGGCTTTTTTTTTTAGCTGTCTCTTCAACAGAAAGGAGTAACCGCGAGCGTTTTTTGCAAAAAACGCGTAAAAAATTGCGGCAAAAAAAGCGTTTATTTCCGTCTCCCATTGATTTCAATGGGATTTTTGATGCGGAAAACGCCTCAAGTTAGGGCATGTCGCTTTTTATCACGAGACGGTTTTTCCACTCGTGGGAAAAAACACCCCCGCATCCCATTGAAATCAATGGGAGCCATTTTCGGCCGTTTTTTGGGGCGTTTTCCGACGCTTTTTCTGCATCAAAAAACTGTGTGAACTGGCTCTTCGGGGGCATGGATTCTGTGTGTCCACTCTGGTTGCCGCGCTAGTCACGCCCCCAAATATTTCTTAGTTAGCCATAGTTGCACAGCAGAAATGTGTTTTATTTAGGCAGGTGGCGGGTCATAGTAAACAGGAACTCAGGAGAGGTATGTTCTTCTCAGGCTGCCATCTGACCAGGCACACACAGCTGCTGCGCTGCATTTCTTGTTTTTATTGTTTATTCCTTTTTTACATATTTAAATCCCTCTGTTTTGAATATTTACAGCACCCTGGAAGTTGAAGGCGCTAACAAATGCATTCCATAAGAAACAGTAGCACAATGCATTTAAATGGAATTACCTTCAGAAAATTGTAATGATTTTCTAAGTCTTCATCTGTAAAGCCTGTTCCAATCTAAAAAAAAATAATATATATATATATTTAAAAAAGTTACAAATGTACATCTGTCCTCTATTCCCTACACACTCCAATCAATGCCAGGCTATATGGGGACATACTCTTGAAAGACAGACTGGGTGAGATTTATTAAAGCCGGCGTTTCATACGCCAGTCTTAATAAACAGTCTGTAGGAGTAAGATGCGACACATTAAGAGGCGAGTGCGTCTTTATAAATGTTTTGCATCCTTCGCCTGTCTGCGTGCGACAATTGTGGTGTAACAGGGACGCAGGGAGTGCAACTGCGACCATGCTCAATCCACCTAGAAAAAAAGAAATTGTTTTTTTTACGGATGGCCCCGTCCTTATTTCTTTAACCCCTATTTAAAAATTGCCGATGGCAGCTTTTAACGCCCACGGCAGTGTTAAAGGGGTTTTCCAGCGTCTGACAACTGATGACCTATCCACCAGATAGGTCATCAGTACATGATCTGTGGGCGTCCGACACCCAGGCCCCGCACAGATCAGCTGGTCTGATGCATTCATGCACCGGACGTACAAGCCGGAAGCAGTTAGCTCTGGCCACGGAATAGCGGCCGTGCTGCAGCTCTGCTCCTATTCAATTGAATAGGAGCAGAGCTGCAGTACGACCGCTGCGCTTTGTACAGAGCCAACTGCTTCCGGGCTCCGTCCATAGCATTATGTGCCACAACATCCGGTGCCCGTAGGCCACCGGAGCGGCTTATTGGTGCGGGGTCCGGGTGTCGGACCCGCACCGATGACATACTGATGACCTATCTGGTGGATGGGTCATCAGTGGTCAGATGGTGGACAACCCCTTTAAATGCCCAACAGTGGCGATAGGCCTTTTCTGACTTTCTATGGCAAAAAGTTAAAAATATCCCCCCTAAACGTCTATGTTGATAAATATCCATAGTTGTTTTTTTTTGCAGTGTGTAATCAGACTGAAAGTACTAAAAAAAAACCTGCTCATATGCAGTTGTACACAAGATGAGTCACTAAGGTAGTAAAGGGCAGGCTTGACAATGTGACCTTTGCGCCATGCACCTACTCCGGTGTTCTGTCTGCATACTGTGTGATACTGTAAACCCATTAAATAAATAACAATCTGCAGCCACTATACGACTTTCCTAATTCAACAGCCTCCAAAAATTGGAGGCCAGTTCAGCACCCAAATAAATGAAATAGTAACACTACAGTTACCTATGCTCATTTAGTAGTAGTCCTAATAAAAAATTACTAATACTTACTGACACTGTTCCATTATTGTAATAGAAGAAATCCAAGGCACCAGAGATTCCATAAATACTATTAAAAGAGGTCACTATTGTGATATTAGAAGCACCATTAGGCCATGTCTACTAATTCCCAGTGTATATGTCCTAAATCCCCATATAAAGTCATAATTTATCCTGTAAAAAGAGGAACCATGACACCAGTGGGAGAAAAGGCATAGAAGATTCAATTTAACCTCATCATCATCTAGTATTTCAGACAAACCTTGCAGATGGTCTGATATTCTTCACTTTCTTCATCATATGATGCAAGTAGAAATCCTCCATATATGCCCGTTCGCTTTCCTTTTCCCAAATAACCACCAATTACCACCAGATCCAGGGTGTCCCCTAAACCTTCTAAATAATCCTTCTTCAGCTAAAAAAAAAAAAAAGATAAAATAATAAAGTAACAGCCAAGATCCGAAATGAAAAATATGCAATTCGACATTTTTGTCACATGCAAATATGATGCCATAAAATGATTATAAACTGCCATTCAGACCTTCATCTCACAGTTAAAGGGATTTTCCTACTAATGGCTGTCGAGCATGCACACTGCCCCTACATTCACTACCAGAGTGACAGAAATAGCCTAGTGACGATTTACTCTCCCCTTTTCCTTTCATACACATTTTCTCTCTCCTGGTTGAACTTGGTGGGCATATGTCTTATCAACCAAACTATCTAAAACAGGAAAAGTTTTCAAAGGAATCGCTCAGTAGTGCACCGCTGATTGAAAAGAGTGAATTGGCAATGAAAATCCGCAAGAGAAATGGACATGCTGCGGATTCTAAAATCTGTACCGCAGGTACAATTTCTAATGAATAATAGAGGGTCTTTTTTTAATATTTCTTCCAGTAGATTTTCTTTAATATAATTTTAAAGTGGCTCAAAACCAGATCTTTACATCAAGGTAAACTGTAGTTGGATAAAGGTGTCTTCATGCCATCCTTTGCTTAGGGCTACAGCTGTCAAATTCATTAACAGGGTTACAGCTGAAAGAATATTTACCATCATGATATTTTGTAAAAGAATTCTGTTGAGGACTTTATTAGACCCAGCCAATATTCTAGATAAAACATACGGTTTCTGTGTAACTAATGGTTATTACCATTTTTGAACTGGCTTCAAGAACTGGGTAATATTTATCAAGGTCAGTGTCAAGTTACTTATAAACTGTAATTTATAGGTGATTTTCACTATGGACAATCTGTGTTTGTAAGAAGGGTCAATTGACAATAAATAGATCATATAGTGTCCCACTGCTGGGACTTCTAGTGGTAAGCTGTAATCCGTGGAGCAATCCGGAAGCAAATGTATGATGGCGCTGAAGTGAAATTACAGAGAGAATGAAGCATTGACATCAATAGGCTGTCCCTGTGATGCACGGAGATGTTGGGTGCTCCAAAGAGAGATGTTTCTTTATAGCTGATCTTGGTTTTGGTGAATATAGAGGAGGTTCCTTCTGTCCATTATTTCAGAATTCCCTCATAGGGTATTTGGAAATGGGTTTAGGAAATCTCAATGAAAGGGGGAAAAAAAGGTGCAAGATGTGCCGTTTACAATGTATTACATTTTCTAAATAATTAGAAATGTACTCTTATTGTTAACAGTTAAAAAGATTGCATGAGGTTTTAAAAAAGTCTCCTGTAATTTTTTGGTCTTAAAAGGATAGTGAGTGACACCCAACATCCCACTTCCTAGTTTTAATTGCCAGCGCGCAATCTCTGTGGCAGTTTATGGACGTAATTGATATATTTAAGCCATCCACAAGACCGCCATGCTGTGCTAGTGAAATGTGTTCTGTAGGCAGTGCACGTGTGGCTCACACCAAGCATGGTTTCTCATTGTGTCCAAAGTTATATTTAATTTTATTTTTTGTATTTCCCGTTTTTTCTTTTTGTTTCTCCTCTCTTCCAACAGGGGGTAGTAGAGGTGGTTGGCATTGTGGGTGTATAAATATGTCTAGTGATTCTATTTTATGCATAATTGCATTTTTATGAAAGACACAAATAAAATATAATCAAAAGTATATATTATTTAGGAGGGTTACAGTCACTCAAATTAAATACATTTTCTATATAATACAACCCGTTTAAGAGCTCAGTTAGTTAATTTGCAGTCACACTGGTTGGGAAAAAAATCATATCCCAGTATGTCAAAAAAACATTTCTTGGTATAGATCAAAGAGGTGTATTAAAGTACCTCTAGTGACACATTGGAGAGCAGGCCTGTATATTCCATCAGACATAACAGGCACTTACGTCTGATGGGTAAAGTAAAAAGAAATAATACTGGGATCCTAATAATTTTTTTTTAAAAAAAAGGTTTTATTTTTGAATTTTAAAATACAAAAAAACAAAAACCTTATAACGTTCCACAGTCCAAGAAATAAAAATCAGCATAAAAAGCATATTTCCAAACTTGTTGTATACACGTCCATGAAAGCATACTGGAAACAGTACTTCATGAGGCTGTGAGGTAATTACACAACTCAGCCCAGCATGCAAGAAAATACATATCGGGACAAGTCTAGAATCACAAAGCTTTCATTCATTTGCTGCTCCCCGGGCCCCTCCACATTAATCAGTTTTAACATTATTTTTTTCCCTAGTGAAGTCAATAATGCATCATGAATGCAGGTGGGAATTCACATGGGAAAGTATGGTTTTTCACAGTTCCATTTTAATATCTTAAATTAATCACAAAAGTATAGTACCGATGCGAATACCGACCTTTAACCAATTATGAGAACGCTTCGCAATTTCATATGTTGCATTCTGGTCCAGCGTTTTTACCATTAAACCTTCACAAGAATCTAAATGGGGCAGGAAAAGGCAGGTGAGAAAGAACAACCAGTAATTTAAATTTATTTAAACGTAAACAGGAGGACATATTTTACACTTCTGGAATACCTTTTATAGACTGATCAAGAAATTCAGAAATTTCATCTGTGTTTGAAGTATCCATATATGTAGCAAACATAAATTGTCCTTCCTGTTCAATAAAGGATTCTCTTAGTAGTTGCCTCCGTTTAGAAAACGGTTCTTTAACTAGAGACTAGAAGGAAAAAACAGATAATTTCTCAAAAATATATATTTTGTTCACATAATTATTAGTGCAGCGACACTTTATGGTCAAATGTATATGACCACATGTATATGAACACTCCCTCGTAATTATGGAGTTCAGGTGTTTCAGCCACAGCCATTGCAAAAATGGATAAAATCAAGCACACAGCCATGCAATTTACATAAACCAACATGGGACGTACTGAAGAGCTCCGTGACAAACTTAAGACACCACACATATAATGGGTGGAAACGTTGCCATCTTTTGCTTGATGAATGAACAAAAACCTTTTTTTGGCAATTTTTGGAGATTTGTGCTGTTGTCCGACCATTGGTGAGAGGATTACATTAGACCAGATGCGGTTTTGTTCGATATAGGACAGCGTGACAACATCCCATTATTCAGGACCTGTGCTGCTTCACTTCCTTTTAGTTTTTAAACAGGGCACGGTCATAGGAATGCAACAGGACAGTTTGTGAAACTTCTGATATAGCAGATATCTGCCCCAGTCACCTGTGTGTGCTATTATTGTGAAGTGGAAGCTGCTTGGAGTAATAGCAGCTTAGCCTTGAAGTTATAGACAACATAAACTCACAGAGCAGAGCCATCAAATGCTGAAATGTGTGTAATGTAAAAATCTATCTTTCGTTGCATCTTTTATTTGGTGTGGAGAAACTCGAGTAACCTGCACAGAAACCTGACCTCAACCACATCGAACACTATTGTGATGAATTGGAACTCCGACTGCGAGTCAGGCCCTCTCGTCCAACATTAGTGCCTGACCTCACAATCGCTTTTCTGGATGAAGCACAAATTTCAATAGACATGCTCCAAAATCTTGTGGCAGGCCTTCCCAGAAGAGTGGGGTCTGTTATAGCTGCAATATGGGCCCAACTCTAGATTAAAGATCATGGTTTTGTGTGTGATGGCCATACAGCGCATCTTGTCTGAGCTGTTGTACTGAGCTTTACAACAGAAGTACCAGATATTTTCGATATAGCAAATACAGTACATGGACTAAAAACCAAAACCCCCCCCCAAAAAAAAAAAAGAAGAAAAGTCACTGACCTATAAGACTAAATGGATTTGTGGTGTATTGTCCATGGCAGAATACAGTAGCATCGAAATGGATGAGATTTGGTAAAATCTCATCCACATGCAGCGGAAATATTCTGTGTTTATTTCTGCTGTGGAAAGTGCGTGAATTTGTTGTAGATTTTCACCACCGAGTTCAATGTGGGAAGAAGAAATCTGCAAGTAAATCCAAGTGTTGCAGAATTTGCTGAGGATTACCTGGAGATCTGCAGCAAAATCTGCAAGCCCAGATAGTTAAAAGAAGTTTAAAATAAAAGAAACACTAAACTTACCTTCCCTGGGCACTGTACACCTGCATCCAGTGATGGGTCAACACTACTACAAAACTACCACAGTCAATCACAGACTGCAGCCGTCACACGTGATGACGCATCATCGCTGGAGGCAGGGTGTACAGAGACAGTCAGAGGACAAGGGCAGTGTTGCCATGGTAGAACCAGAATTGTGTTGGTTTTTTTTTGTTTAAAGACACCGAAGGGAGACCCGCACCAAAAGCTGCATGATTTGGTTCGGATTTGACACTACGGCTTTCACTGGATAAGGATACTTTAGTATAAACCTTTTTTGGCACATTATCGCCATTGCACTAATTTAACAATGTACAAATGTGCTGTAGTGAATTGTAATTTTAATATAAATAAATATAATGCCAGGATTGCTGTTTTTTGGACACCCCTATTCCCAAATGTGATTGTCCCGCAAAAAACAAGCCCTCACAGGGCTCCGATGAAAAAATGAATAAAGTTATGGATCTCAGAACATGGCAACAAAAAGGGCATAAAATGGGTTCCACAATGGGGATAAGATTAGGCACCATTTATCATTGCGACACTGGCCACATCTGTATACTATTTATCCCATTATTAAACCACCACATTATGCCCTGATGAACTTCACCAGGCTTAAAGAGGCTCTGTCACCAGATTTTGCAACCCCTATCTGCTATTGCAGCAGATAGGCGCTGCAATGTAGATTACAGTAACGTTTTTATTTTTAAAAAACGAGCATTTTTGGCCAAGTTATGACCATTATTGTATTTATGCAAATGAGGCTTGCAAAAGTACAACTGGGCGTGTTGAAAAGTAAAAGTCCAAGTGGGCGTGTATTATGTGCGTACATCGGGGCGTGTTTACTACTTTTACTAGCTGGGCGTTCTGATGAGAAGTATCATCCACTTCTCTTCAGAGCGCCCAGCTTCTGGCAGTGCAGACACAGCCGTGTTCTCAAGAGATCACGCTGTGTCGTCACTCACAGGTCCTGCATCGTGTCAGACGAGCGAGGACACATCAGCACCAGAGGCTACAGATGATTCTGCAGCAGCATCGGTGTTTGCAGGTAAGTCGATGTAGCTACTTACCTACAAATGCTGATGTTGCTGCAGAATCAACTGTAGCCTCTGGTGCCGACACGATGCAGGACCTGTGAGTGACGTCACAGATCTGCACTGCCAGAAGCTGGGCGTTCTGAAGAGAAGTGGATGATATTTCTCTTCTCAACGCCCAGCTAGTAAAAGTAGTAAACACGCCCCGATGTACGCACATAATACACTCCCAGTTGTACTTTTACTTTTCAACACGCCCAGTTGTACTTTTTCAAGCCTCATTTGCATAAATACGAAAATGGTCATAACTTGGCCAAAAATGCTCGTTTTTTAAAAATAAAAACGTTACTGTAATCTACATTGCAGCGCCTATCTGCTGCAATAGCAGATAGGGGTTGCAAAATCTGGTGACAGAGCCTCTTTAAATATGCCCCCACATTATAAACTGAAATGCCAGTAAAACCCCAACTACTACTAAGCAAAATCCGCACTCCAAAAGCCAAATGGTGCTCCCTCCCTTCTGAGCCCTACTGTGTGCCCAAACAGAAGCTTACAGATACATATGCGTCATTATCTTACCCAGAGAACTTGCTTAAAGGGAATGTGTTGCCAGAAAAACATGTTTGTTTTTTTTTTAATTAAACATTTAGTGTGTAGGTGATTAAACATTGTTCAAATTTTTTATTTTTTTTTCACGAGTCAGGAAATATTATAAATTAATTCTAATTTATAATATTTCCGATTGCTGGTCACTAGATGGAGCTATTCCCAAAATTGCAGCATTGCAAAATTGGGTAAAAAGCCCTCGCTCTAGTGAGCATCCCCCCCCTCCTTTATCCTGGCTAGTGCCGGGATAAACGAGGGGTTTGAACGGTCTAACCTCCTACACTGTGTGTCGCCATTTTTTGAGCTAACACACAGTGTAGAAGGTTTACATACAGTAGTAAACGTACACAAACACGAACATACATAGAAATCTCTTACCTGCTCCTGCCGCCGCGGCTCCCTCCGGCCCGTCCGCTCCGTCTGCTGCCGCTGGTCCAAGTGCACAAGTCCGGAAGCCGCGACCGGAAGTAGTAATCTTACTGTCCGGCCGCAACTTCCGGTCCACAGGAAAATGGCTCCGGACGGCGCGCATTTCAAATTGGACTGTGTGGGAGCGGCGCATGCGCAGTTCCCACACAGACGGCGTACATGTTAGTGGATGGAACGGGCCCCGTTCGCAGTCCCTATGGGACTGTGGCTGCCGTATTCCATGTCTGTATGTGTCGTTAATGGAAATGGAAAAAAAAATGGCAGCCCCCATAGGGAAGAAAAAGTGTAAAAATAAGAAAAAGTAAAACACAAACACACAAATAAATATAAACGTTTTTAATAAAGCACTAACATCTTTAACATATTAAAAAAAATATTGTGATGACACTGTTCCTTTAAAAAGGCTCTGTCACCAGATTTTGCAACCCCTATCTGCTATTGCAGCAGATAGGCGCTGCAATGTAGATTACAGTAACGTTTTTATTTTTAAAAAACAAGCATTTTTGGCCAAGTTATGACCATTTTCGTATTTATGCAAATGAGGCTTGCAAAAGTACAACTGGGTGTGTTGAAAAGTAAAAGTACAACTGGGCGTGTATTATGTGCGTACATCGGGGCGTGTTTACTACTTTTACTAGCTGGGCGTTGTGTATAGAAGTATCATCCACTTCTCTTCACAACGCCCAGCTTCTGGCAGTGCAGACACAGCCGTGTTCTCCAGAGATCACGCTGTGTCGTCACTCACAGGTCCTGCATCGTGTCAGACGAGCGAGGACACATCGGCACCAGAGGCTACAGATGATTCTGCAGCAGCATCGGCGTTTGCAGGTAAGTCGATGTAGCTACTTACCTGCAAATGCTGATGTTGCTGCAGAATCAACTGTAGCCTCTGGTGCCGACACGATGCAGGACCTGTGAGTGACGTCACAGATCTGCACTGCCAGAAGCTAGGCGTTGTGAAGAGAAGTGGATGATACTTATCAGAAAGCCCAGCTAGTAAAAGTAGTAAACACGCCCCGATGTACGCACATAATACACGCCCAGTTGTACTTTTACTTTTCAACACGCCCAGTTGTACTTTTGCAAGCCTCATTTGCATAAATACGAAAATGGTCATAACTTGGCCAAAAATGCTCGTTTTTTAAAAATAAAAACGTTACTGTAATCTACATTGCAGCGCCGATCTGCTGCAATAGCAGATAGGGGTTGCAAAATCTGGTGACAGAGCCTCTTTAACAGTTTACGAGGTATTTGTCTTCAGTGGCACAAACTGGGCGCAAAATATTGCACGTTAAAATTGCATAGGAGTAGAAAATTCGCTGCACATTAATTTCTGGTAAAACACACCTGTGGAATCAAAATGCTCACTACACTAATTGAAAAATGCCTTGATGGGTGAAGTTCCTAAAACGGGGTCACTTTTTTTTGAATTTTTTATATTTGACCTCAGAGCCCTGCAATTGTGGGCCAATGCGGCGTTAAATCGCCAAAATAGGCCTCAAATGCGCATAGTACTCTTTCACTCTTAAGCCCTGTCATATGTCCGGCAAATGATAAATGTCTTAATGGTTGTAGTTTCCAAAATGGGGTCACTTCTTAGCGGTTTCCACTGTACTCTGGTACCTCAGGGGCTTTGCAAATGCAACATGGCGCCCGAACAACAAATTCGGCAAAATGTGAAGCTCCAAAAGCCAAATGGCACTTCTTCCCTTCTGAGCCCTGCCATGTGCCCAAACAGCAGTTCAGGGCCACATATGAGATATTGTCACACTCGGGAAATATTAACCACTTGCTGACCGCCCATAGATTATAAACATCCGAGCAGTCCACAATTAGCTCTGCAGGGCTTTTCCAGAACGTCCCGCAGTTCGCAGGCTTGCCGCACCCCGGCGGCATTTAGCTCCATGTTACAGCTATCTCTAGTAGAAGGCAAGTAGATGACATTTTACAAATCTTATCCGCTAGCTGCAGACATTTTACACAGCAGATTTTAAAATCTTTGCTATGTCGTTAAATTTATAACTTGGTCTACTTTCCATAAAATTATAATTTTTGGGGTGTCAAAGGGGTTTTCCAGTCCACAAAAATTTATGGCCTATCCTCAGGATAAGTCATCAATATCTGACCGGTGGTGGCCTATCTCCCACAAATTTTGAAGGGGCCGCGATGCTTGTACGATCGTCGCTTCCCCTTCATTTCCTTTACTGCTCACGCTGTAAATCGAGGACACACTTGTAGCCTGTGTGTTTACCCAGTATGCGCCCGATAAAAAAATAATAAAAGAAAAAAAAAAAACAACATTCACATTTTGTTCAACTTTTTTTTTCCATTTTTCCTTTCTATTTAAAAAAAAAAAGTTAAATTTAAATTATATATATATACACACTTTTTTTTTTTTTTTACACAATATGGAAGCCCAATAAGTTCTCAGGAAAATAAGACCAAATACATGTAGGTTGGAAAAATAATAGAACAATTTGCTTGTTGGCTAAAACGTAAAAATGGGTCTGGTCAGGATGGGGGGTAAAGCTCCTGGTCAGGAAGTGGTTAAGTAACACATTTTGGTTTTTCTCCTATTATAGCTTGTGAAAATAAACAATTGGGTGCTAAAACGTCATTTTTGGGGAACATTTTTTTCCCCCATTTTCTAATAAAAGCAATGTAACTCCTGTGGGGTCAAAATGCTCACTACCCCTCTAGATAAATGCCCTGAGGGGTGTAGCTTCCAAAATGGAGTAACTTCTCATGGGTTTCTGGTGCTCAGGGGCTTTGCAAATGAAACATGACACCTGAAATCCAATGCAGCTAAATTTGAGCTCCAAAAGCCAAATTGCGCTCCAAAAGCCAAATTGCGCTCCTACCTTTCTGAGCTCTGCCATGTGTCTAAACAGCAGCTTGTGACCACGTGTGTGGTATAGCCAAACGCGTGAAAAATGTATTTACAAATGTTGGGGTGCTTTTTCTGCTTTATTTCTTATGAAAATGAAAAAGCTAGATTTCAATTTTCATGGCCTAATTCCAATAAATTCAGCAAAAAAACTTGTGGGGTCAAAATGCTCACTATACCCATAGATATTTCTTGGGCAGTGTATTTTTAAAAAAAATTGTGTCTTTTTGGTGGGGTTTCCTAAGTTTTGGCACCAGAAGACCTCTTCAAATTGAACATGGTGCCTAAAAAAAAATATTCTAATAAAAGGAGGTTCCAAAATCAAGTGCTCAATGAGGCTACATGTGGGATATTTCTAAAAACTGCAGAATCTTGAAAATAAATATTTAGTTGTGTTTCTCTGGAGAAACCGGTGTTAGACAAAAAATAATTACTAAATTTGAATTTCGGCAAAAAAATGAATCCTGTAAAACGTCTAAAAGGGTTTAGAAACTTTCCAAAACGCTGTTTCGAATAATTTGAGCCGTGCAGTTTAAAAAAAAAAAGAAATAAAAAAAAAGGGGTGATTTATGGGGGTTTCTAATATATAGGCCCCTCAAGCCAAATGGCCCTCTTTCCCTTCTCAGCCTCGCCGTGTGTCCAAACAGCCGTTCATGACCACATGTGGGATATTGTTTTACTCGGGAGAAATTGCTCTACAAATGTTGTGGTGATTTTTCTACTTTAGTTCTTTTGGATGAAAATAAAAATAAAAAATCGGCTAAATCTACATTTTATTTGAAAAAATGTAGATTTTCATGGCCTAGTTCCAAAAATGTTTGCAAAAAAAACCTGGCGAGTCAAAATTCTTGCTACACCCCTAAATAAATTCCTCGAGGAGTGTAGTTTCCCAAATGGGGTCACTTTTGGGGGGTTTCCACTGTTTTAGTACCACAAGAACTCTTCAAAGCAGACATGGTGCCTAAAATATATACTAATAAAAAGGAGGCCCAAAACCCACTAGGTCCTACTTTGCTTCGGAGGCCGATGTTTCAGTCCAGTAGCACGCAAGAGTCAGTGCATTTCACTGGTAAAACCTTCTGTGGTACAAAAAAAAATTCTGGAAAATAATAATGAACTTTGTACATTTCACCTCTACTTTGCCTTAATTCCTGCGAAATGTCTAAAGGGTTAAGAAACATTCTAAATGCTGTTTTGAATGCTTTGAGGGGTGCAGTTTTTAAAATGGGGTGACTTATTGGGGGTTTCTAATATCTAAGAGCCTCAAAGCCACTTCGGATCTGAACTGGCCCCTGTAAAAATAGCCTTTTGAAATTTTCTTGAAAATGGGAGAAATTGCTGCTAAAGTTCTAAGCCTTGTGACGTCATAGAAAAATAAAAGGATGTTCAAAAAACGATGCCAAACTAAAGTAGACATATGGGGGATGTTAATTAGCAACATTTTTGTGTGTTATAACTGCCTGTCTTACAAGCAGATACATTTAAATTGAGAAAAATGCTAATTTTTTTGCTAAATTTTGGTGTTTTTCACAATGAAATACTGAATGTATCGGGCAAATTTTGCCAGTAAAAAAAGTCCAATAAGTCACGAGAAAATCTCAGAATCGCTTGGATAGGTACAAGCATTCCGGAGTTATTACCACATAAAGTGAAACATGTCAGATTTGAAAAATGAGGCTCTGTCAGGAAGTTCAAAAGTGGCCAAAGAGGGAAGGGGTTAAATTGAGAAAAATGGTGGTGTTTTTCCACAAATAAACAATGAATGTATCAACCAAATTGTACCACTAAGATAAAACAATGCATCACGGGAAAAGAATCTCAGAATCGCTTGGATAAGCAAAACCATTAAAAAGTTATTACCACATAATGTGACACGTCAGATTTAAAAAAAAAAAAAAAATTGACTGTGTCCACAATGCCAAGATTGGCTGCGTCTCCAAGGTGTTGAAGAAGATTTAAAACCAAAACCTAAAAATGTACTTACTAGTAAATCAGAAGTTAGGGCATTAGACACAGATTGCTATTTATTTTTCTTTCAGAAATATCTGGATCTTCCATTTTGTTGTGGCTGCCATTTGTGACTTCAGAATGTGCAGCCATATTGGTTGTCAATTTTTAATTCAAAAGTCAGAACAACCATCTGTTAGCATGTTCTGTTAATATAATAGTGTTACCATCAGATTAGGCGGACCTAATTCAAGAATGCCAAGCTGCATTTCCTTCGGTTATTTTTTGAAAAATTGGCCTCCACAACATTACAGAAAATATCTCCAAGTAAAAGAAAGCTAATCACTGTACCAAACTTTGGCTATTGTTGTAACATATTTTGACGGACTAATATTTGCTTACGAAAAAGCAACAGCATTTCTCAAACTAAAGCTGAATATTTCTAAGGGCTAGTTCACACAGCGCATTTTGCGTGGCGGGATCCGCCCCAAAATCCGCCGTGGAATATTCCTCCCTCCCATTGAAATCAATGGGAGATTTGAGCGGAATCCGCCCGAAGATCGAGCAAAACCCTAGTTTATCCCGCAAGCTCCAATAATCAACCAGCGGGAAAAAGAAGCGTCCGACTCCCAGTGATATGAACGAGGCGCAAAATTTTGCGGCAGATAATCTCATTTTAATAGTCTAATTTAAACTATAAATAAAAAACACAAAAAAAACTTGCATTCTACTAATATGAATAACCCAAAAATTTTGGCAAACAAATGCGAGACAGAAAATGCATGAAGCACGCATGAACCACGTGCTACACCTGAACCTGTTCTTGCAAACTACATGCGTATTGTGGTACTCAGCCGCATGCCAATTAGTGCGCCCTAATGCTACAATTCAGGGTAAACAAGTGACTATACTGAGCTTTCCCATGGAATCAACGATAATTTGGAAGTTAATCATGACAGGCTACTTTATTCTATGACATGGTTGTTCAATTCGGACAACCGCTCTAAGCTGAAGCAGTACAGACCGCTCCACCTGCACCTGTTGAATGCTAAAATAATTTTGTGAAATCGCTTGAAGTGTTATAATGTGTTGTTTTTACCCCTCGCACACAACCATAAAAATAGTCGGTAATTGCGGACCATAATTATGGTCCGCAATTACAGACAAATTCACTTGTATTGTCCACGGACACCTTCCTGCTTATTTACGAGAAGGTGTCAAACGAGAAGTGTATCAAAAAAGATTGGACATGTCCTATCTTCTGCTTTTTACGGTCCGTGAACCCATACTTTGTACGGAAGAACGGGCCTCAAGTGCAGGCGGTTGCCCACGGCCAGCCGTGCCCGCAATCATGGCCCGTGATTACGGACATGGCCGTGTGCATAGGGCTTAACTGTTTTGTAAGTGACGATTTTATGTGAAGACAACAGTGAGACATGTGAAAATAGTTTTTGGCACATTTTGATTCATGTATTTATCGCTTTTGTTCCATCAAAATGGTATGTGGGTGGTCATCAATCTGGCAAGGTTGTGCATATTTTTTCACAAAAAACCTTTCCTAGCAATCATACAGTAATTACATGTAAAATACGTACCTCTCCATTCAGGTAAAGCATGTCGAAAGCATACACACAGACCTGGACTTTTATGTCAGAAGCTTCAACATCCTAAAACAACCAATAAAGATGAACACGCGGGTCATTACATTAAACATTTAAGGGGCAATATAAACCCACATCCAAATAAACATCTCGACAATCAGAAATGGTCTACCGAGAATTTTCCAACATTCCAGCCTAGAGACTTTGGAGTGGATGAAGAAGTGTAAAAATACAATGAAACAACTTGACCTTTCATCAAATCTGTAGTAGTAGCACGTCCCCAGCAGCTGTGCCCACGGGATAAGGAGTGCATTGAAAACTATAGCAATATTATTACTTTCCAAAAACAAGACCTTAAAGCTATGTCAGAGCAATAAGAAAGAATTATGGCTGTCAGAACGTAGAAAAACAAAAATAGTCTTTGGGTCCTGGAAGCCAAAACTGGCTGGGTAACTTAACGCTTACAAATGAGTACATGTTCCATGCAATTTAGTAATGGCAGTGAATATAAAAGTTCCACATTTTTTTTAAAAATGTGTATTTTACCCAAGAGCCATAGTTTTGTATAGTTTGTCTTGCTATTGTTAATATTTTACACAGAGCTATCTTTTGAGTATTTTGTCCGTGAATTTGAGTAAAATCTCACCGTTCACAAACCCTGGGGTCAAACAGTGTACTTATTTATTACACTTTTTTTTTCCACTTTTCTCCAAACCGGTGCAATTTAGAACATTTCCATAAGAAATGGACCAAATCCACATAATTCCTCCTGCTAGTCTTACCCCATTTTATAAACTTTTTTCAGGATCCAAAGCAACCGATGCAATATAAAAAAAATTTGCATAACTCTGGCAGCCATATTCGGAGAGCCTGAAAGAACAAACCCAACACATGCTCATCGGTAGTCAGAAATCGTAACAACATCCCCTTGCCATTTTTATTTATTTAGTGAACCCCCTTGTTCTTTTAGAAACTTCATATTTTGGATATAAAACCTTTTCCTCTGATTTCAATTTTTTTTGAAGCCCATAACATCTAGTTGGCCTGGTTTCTCTCATTTTCCATAGGATATGACAAATATCTGAAAGATGCAGGTCCCACCTGTGTGCCCCCTGACCCCCTGCAATGGTAATACTGTGCAATGATAATACCAAGCAACCACCCCCCTCATGAATAGTAGGCGTGAGAGTATTCTGCACCTGTGCAGCCTTCCGCCATGTAGCTTGTCTGTATTTTGCTGGGGACTAGTGCTTGAACTTGCCCTTGTATCAGGAAGTATGTTTTTTTTTTCTCCAATACAGGTGCAATTTAGCACATTACCATAAGAAATGGACCAAATCCCCATCATTCCTCCTGCACTTCTTACCCCATTTTTATAAAAGTTTTTCAACATCCTAAAAAACCGATCCAATATAAGAAAATTGCACAATTCTGGCAGATGGAGTCAGAGCCTGAGAGAACAAGTCCAACACATTTTTATCAGTAGTCAGAAATAGTATGAATATCCCCTTGCCATTTTTATTTAGTAAACCCTTTATCTCTAGTGTTTTTTTTTATAAACCTCATATTTTAGACTTAAAACCCTTCCTGATTTGATTTTTTTTTTTAAAGCCCCTAACTTCTACTTGGTCCAGTTTCTTTCAGGATAATTCTGTTTTTATTTAATTGTGTCTCTTATTTTCCATAGGATATGACATATGTGGGATAAATGCTGGTCCCACACCTATCTCTAGAACGGGTCCCCCTGAACCCCATACTACATTCCCTGGCTCCTACTACTCCCCAGCCACTGTCTGATGAGGTGGTTGAGAGTATGGGAAGTTGAGCTCAACTTCTTTGGGAGTTACAGAAACAGAGTTGAATGGCGAGCTACTCTGTTTCCGTAGCTTCCATTCACTTCTAAATGTCCAAGATGAAAAAAACCATTTAAACAAAGGTTTACATAGGCTTTATAGACAGCTCAACTTTTGGGACGACTGTTCAGTCCTCGCACATTCAACGAGACAACGTTTACAATAACCAAATATTTTTTCTCTTGGGTGTTTTCATGGGAGGTTGGAGTGTGTGGGAAAAGGGATGATAAAACAATTGAGAAAACTATATATATGTTGTATTAACTATTATCTGTTGCAAAAATATTAAAGATATTTTAAAAAATACACAAACCTTTCGTTTCCGTGTAGTCAGAACTTGAAATGGCTGGATTTGCTTTTTTTGGGGGTCCCATGCAACAGCTTCTGAGTCAAAGATACATGATTTCACTGTGTTTTTCCTTACCTAGAATGTAAAGTAAACCAAAAATGTACATGAAGTAACACTACAGTAAAAAATAAATAAATAAAAGGTTGTCAGGTTTGACAAAGGAAGTTTAAGAATATAAATTTAATAAATTTTTTATACACAGTTTTTTTGTCAAATTATTTATAAGCCTTTGTTACCATTAGATAATAAATAAAATGGTAGGCGTTCCATTGTGCAATATGTCAAAACAATGAAAGACAATCCACTATGCGGACGAAGCCGCACTCCCCAAACAAGGTTGTGCAACATACAGGAACAACTCTGGGATAAACGTGTATATATAACTGGTCCTCTACTCAGTGTGGTTGCTGCTCCACCTGCAGACCTGGAGTCCGAGACCAGTGCAATAAACGAACAAGAAAAAAAAAAAAAAAAGTGCAGGATCCAATGGGCACTACCAATGTATTTGAAAGGAGAGTGGACGGGTCATACACTCGTAAATGAGTAAAAAAGCATTTATTCAATGTACTACGTGACTCAGTCATTCTGATCTCTTCATCAAGTACATACAGGCGTTCACACGGAACCAAATGTTAAGCAATAGTCACACCCGCTTTCCTACTGACAAAACAGAAGTGATGTAACAGTATCACAGAAAAATAAAAAACCACCACAACGTAATAACAGATCAAAGGTACTGGTAACTCCAACCAAAAACCACTTGTCCAAAGTTTTCCTTAAAATATACATCCAAAATTTTGCATCAGATACACTTGTTAAACTCCAACATACAAGTAGCATACACATTAAAAATTAGAAATTGACAGATCTCCCAGCACTTTTCATACAATAAAAATCTATTAATAAAAATCTAATAATAAAAATCTAATAATAATAATAATAATAATAATAATAATACTACAACCCAGGGTCAGAAATTAAGAGATCTTTTGACCCATAGCATAGAACAAGTCAGGGTATGCCCCATCATGTTCAATGATATTGTAAAGTGATGTATCCGGGTGCATTTGAACAGGGCTGAGGCGGCACCTATAATGTGCGTGTATAACCCTGTCCGAGGTGTGCTGCAACCACACATCATCAAGAAGTGCCATCTGAAAATAAAAGATGTCCTCAATACACCGACATGCACCTGCAATTGAATAGCACGCCAGGAAAATGCGCTTAAATGGTGACAAAAATGTATATAAACTTTGGTTTAATTTGTCCTTCTTACTTTTACAAATCTAATTAAGTGCGAACGTACACCCATCTCAAGAAACAGATAGATGGATTATACAGTACCAAAACTAAACTAAACAATAGGCAATAATTATGGTTCTAAAAGTGACAGTGCAATAATATTTCTTTTAAAACCGATTGTTCAGATATAATGAATCAAATCAATGAGTAACTAACGCGTGTAGTTTCATGGTCTTCTCAGCCCATCAGGTGCACAGTTTAAAGATCCCCAAAAATTCCAGATTCATCAGTCTCTTCTATCAATATGTTCGAGAATAGAAAGCCTTAGATTAGAATGATGCCAGTCAAGGCATGAAGACTGAAGTGTCTCGAAACAGTAGGATTCAAAATAGCATTCTTAATGTTAGACCGATGTCTGTATCGTCCTGCCAACTTGCAGTCACATTCAAGGAGATACACTACAAAGGAAAGATTCACCGGTTACATTGGATCGAACGTTTTTATTCCCACGACTGATCATCCCACAACAAAGACACTTCTTCAATGAGCAACTAAACTTGCCAAATAGATAAGGGAAAAAACCCAAATTGTTACATTTAGTAGTTTATGTAGAGGACTACGAGCCAAGACTTTTTGGAGGTTTCAGGCCATACTAAAATGTCTCCCTGGTTGATCAGACAGCATATCCTTAAGGGGATAACTTTTTATTATGGGCCAAAATTTCTTCAGAATGATCCCAATGTTGGAAGATGCAGAAACCACAGGTAACTGCAATGTTGCTCATTGAAGAACTCTATGTGTTGTGGGATGATCAGTCATGGGAATAGAAACTTTCGATCCACTGTAACAGGCGAATTTATCACCATTAAGGGTTTTGTTAACTGCTCTACTACTTTTGTAGTTTATCTACTTGAATGGGACTGCAAGTTACAGTACGTTGGGAGAACGATACAAAACTACGTGCATAAATAAACAAACATCATTCTAACATTAAGATTGCTACTTTGAAACATAGTGTTTTGAGACACTTCAGTCTTGAACATGACGAGGATTATTCTAATCTAAGGCTTACTATTCTTGAACAGATTCCCGAACATATCAATATTCAATAGATGAGATGGGTAAATCGGGAATTCTGTTAGATCTTTAAATTGTGCACCTTATGGTCTAAACAGGACCATTAGAAAACACGCAAGTTACTATTATGAATGTGATTTATTATATCTAAAAAAATCTGTTTTAATAGCAATATTATTGCATTGCCACGTTAATCACAAAATAATTAACGGCTATTTTTTAACTCGTTTGATTGTAGAATTTCAGTACAAATGTATCCAGTAAATAATAAAAGTATAATAAATAGAACATACAAAAGAAGAATGCATATCCATGTTTGACACATGTTCTACTTAAATAAAGCATATGCACATGCAGAAATTCTACAGAAATCAGCATAAGTACAGAGCTTTATATTGTATAGAAGGGGACAATTTACCTAGGGATTTACCAAGGTCAGAACATGTATAAGTAATACATAAGAGGTCACCTAAACAGATTAATCAGCAGCGAGTTAATTCAAATCTGCATAACACTGTGGAATGAATTTGGGTAAGTGAGGAGGTGCACCATGCCTCTCATACCCTGGAAAACTTATGTACACAACCTCTGCATTAATAGATTATTAGTTTATATGGAAGCATCGAGTTAATCAAAGACTTCCATCTAAAAAGTTTAGGAGGCCTCGGATCCATCCACCATAGTGCAATGGTTTTGCGCGCTATTTAAAGGACTTCCCTAACATAATGGGGCCATTGATCCTCTGGTAAGATATCAAACAAACATACCTGTAGGGACAGAGGGAACGGGATTTGTGTTAACACTGATACCATGTCCACTACCTCCTTCCAAAAGGAAGGGATCAATGGCTATGCGCAAATCATGTGCCAAAAGTCTGATCTCGGAAAACGACACCTATGACTCTTAGGGGCTGGGTATCTACCCATCTTATGCAGCCTTACGGGAGAAAGATAGCTCTGATTAACTATAGAGAGTTGCATAATTTTGTTAACCGCAGGGGACACTGAAAGCGGAGAGGAGAGTACCTTTTGTCCATCACAGGTAGCAGCGAAGGTGCCAATTTGGCTTGAATAAGGGATCTATAAATGGCAGACATCAATCCCCTAGGGCCCTGGGATCTAAATATCCCGATTAGAGGTAATTGTGAGAAATTTATATCAGGTGATCGATATTGACTCCTTATTGCATGACGAAGCTGTAAAAATCTGTAGAAAGCTTCCCTAGGTAAATTAAGGAGCTATCCAAAGATGATTATGACAGAAGAGTGGAATTTTGCGATACAATTATGACACGATTTGATGATAATCATCAGACTTTCAACTGGACCTGTCTTTCGGATGAAGCTACGTTTGAACTAAACGGTTCTGTAAATCTGCATGCATTTGCGAAAAGGATTTTAATATGTTCCTATCATATAGATCACCTATGGTATGTACCTCTAATTGAATCCAAAAATTAGGAGCGAACTCTGACAATTGCGATAGTAATGGATTATGACATAGAAACATTTTAGTCTGTACATCTAAATATCCGATAAGCTTTTTAGCAGCTGACCAGATGTAGCGTCCCTGGCCGCGGGCCGTCGGGTTCACTCACCTCCCGACGCCCGCAGCCATGGATCCGTGAGCGCTGGTTCCCGTCTCCCACCTAGGAGACGCCAGCGCTCACTTCCGCTCCGTTTGGCTGTGTCCCGTAGGGTGCGCGCGCAACTCGTGCCCGGCCAGCGTGCGCAAATTGGAAGTAGTCATCATCAACTGCCACGATTTCCAGGTCTATAAGAAGGCCCCAGGCCTTCTAATCCTTGCCTGAGCGTTGTTAGTTTTCCCAGTCTGTCTTGCAAATGGTCCCTTAGTGTTTCCCGTTCCAGTTGTTACCCGTGCCTTGTTCCCTGTTCCGGTTTCCCGTGCTGTGCCTTAGTATCAAGTCGTGCCATGTCCTGTGTCATCTGCCACGTCCAGAGGAATCCTGTCGGTGAACGCCATAGCCCATCGGCTGCTTGCTCCAACCACAGTCATCAACGCACCAGTTCCTGCGGTTCCGCCTGCTACACTTCCTGTCTGTACCGGTACCAACCCCCTGTGTTTCTTGCCGCTACCTCCACGCTATGACGGAGATCCGAGGTCCTGCAGGGGATTTTTGAATCAGTGCCTGATCCATTTCAGACTACATGCCAGGTCCTTCTGTTCAGACGACGTCAGGATCGCCTTCATCATCTCTCTCCTTACTGGCAAAGCCCTGGCATGGGCTAATCCTCTGTGGTGACATCAGGGACCAGAGACCCGGGACTTGCAGTGCTTCCTACAGACCTTCCGCTCGATTTTTGAGGAAACTGGGAGTTTCTTCGGCTGCTGCATCCTTGCTAACCCTACACCAGGGAGACCTCTCCGTGGGAGAGTATGCCATCCAGTTCCGTATCCTGGCTGCTGAATTGACCTGGAACGAGGCTTTGGTGGCTACATTCTGGCAGGGACTGTATTCAGGGATCAAGGACGAGCTGGCTGCTCGCGACTTACCATCCACCCTGGACGATCTTATCCTACTCGCCTCCCGAATTGACATGAGGATTCGGGAACGTTCCCAAGAGGTTCTCTGGGAGAGGGAACTTCCCAGGCTGGATTCTGCTGTCCCTCAATCCCCCTCAGTCATCCCACCAGAGGATTCGATTCAGCGGAATTATGTCAAGTTGTCTACCCAGGAGAGACAACGCAGACGCACTTCTGGACAGACTTTGTATTGCGGTCGTGGAGGACATATTGTGCGTCTGTGTCCCCAGAGGCCAGAGAGACCCCCTTGCCTAGGATTGGTTGGAGAGACAACCCTAGGTGGAACGGAATCTAACAGAGCATTCGGTTCCAAATTGACTATTCCTGTGACCCTAGTATCCGGCGACAGGACGCTTCAAGTCTCTGCCTATCTTGACTCTGGCTCTGCTGCAAACTTCATCCAGAAAGAGCTTGTGGATCTTCAGTTGCCCACAGTTCCCCTAGAGACGTCTTTGGCTGTTTACTCAGTTAATGGACTGCCTCTGCCTGATCCCATCATTTCTAAAACCAAGCCGTTGAAGCTCCAGGTTGGAGTCCTGCATTTCGAATTAATTTCTTTCCTTGTTTTGCCCAAGGCCATCAATCCTGTTCTGCTGGGCCTGGCTTGGCTTCGACTACATGCCCCAGTCCTGGACTGGAATTCTGGAGAGGTTCTCCAATGGGGCTCCAAGTGCCATGGTCGTTGTCTGTTGCAGATCCATCCTGTCAAGCCTCCTCTGTCTCAGTCGTTGGCGGGACTGCCTCCCCAATTTGCTCAGTATGCAGAGGTTTTCAGCAAAAGGGAGGCTGAGACGCTGCCTCCACATCGGACGTATGACTGCCCCATTGAACTGGTTCCTAATGCCTCTCTCCCCTCCCCCGTGGACGGGTATATCCTCTCTCCTTGCCAGAGTCTCTATCCATGTCGGCCTATATCAAGGAGAATCTGGAGAGGGGTTTCATAAGAAAGTCTTCCTCCCCGGCCAGGGCTGGATTCTTCTTCGTTAAAAAGGACGGACGGATCCCGGCGTCCCTGCATTGACTACAGGGGCCTCAACCTGATCACAGTCAAGAACAAATACCCGTTGCCACTCTTTTCTGAGCGCTTTGATCAAATACGAGGAGCTAAAAAAATTTCTAAGCTAGACCTGCGGGGGGCTTAAAATCTAGTCCGGATTCGCCGGGGTGATGAATGGAAGACTGCTTTTAACACCTGGGACGGGCACTATGCATACCTGGTGATGCCCTTCGGACTGTGTAACGCTCCCGCAGTGTTTCAGGAGTTAGTTAACGATATCTTCCGAGATCTACTCTATGTCTGTGTTGTTGTTTATCTCGATGATATTTTGATTTTCTCCCCAGATCCGACGACTCATCGGAGGCATGTCCGTCAGGTTCTACTACGGTTAAGGGAGAATCATTTATACGCAAAGCTGGAGAAGTGAGTCTTTGAGAGGAATTCTCTGCCCTTCCTGGGCTACATCATCTCGGATCAAGGCCTCAAGATGGATCCTGAGAAAGTGAAAGCTGTCCTCGAGTGGCCACGTCCTCAAGGCTTAAAGGCATGGTGTTGCCAGAAAAACATGTTTTTTTTTTAAAAATTAAACATTTAGTGTGTGGGTGATTAAACATGGTTCAAATTTTTTTTATTTTTTTCACGAGTCAGGAAATAGTCAGGAAATATTATAAATTAATTCTAATTTATAATACTACCCATTTTTGGTCACTAGATGGAGCTAGTTCCCAAAATTGCAGCATTGCAACATTGGGTTAAAAGCCCTCGCTCTAGTGAGCTCTCAGCATCCCCCCCTCCTTTATCCTGGCTAGTGCCGGGATAAACGAGGGGTTTGAAAGGTTTAACCTCCTACACTGTGTGTCGCCATTTTTTGAGGTAACCCACAGTGTAGTAGGTTTACATACAGTAGTAAACACACACAAACACTAACATACATTGAAATGTCTTACCTGCTCCTGCCGCCGCGGCTCCCTCCGGCCCGTCCGCTCCCTTTGCTGCCGCTGTTCCATGTGCACAAGTCCGGAAGCCGCGACCGGAAGTAGTAATATTACAGTCCGGCCGCGACATCCGGTCCACAGGAAAATGGCGCCGGACGGCGCCAATTTCGAATAGGACTGTGTGGGAGCGGCGCATGCGCAGTTCCCACACAGACGCCGTACACGGACGTGAATGGGACGGGAGCCGTTCACAGTCCCTATGGGACTGTGGCTGCCGTACTCCATGTCTGTGTGTGTCGTTAATCGACACACACAGAAATGGAACAAAAAATGGCAGCCCCCATAGGGAAGAAAAAGTGTAAAAATAAGAAAAAGTAAAACACAAACACACAAATGAATAAAAACGTTTTTATTAAAGCACTAACATCTTTAACATATAAAAAAAATTATTTGCCATAACACTGTTCCTTTAAGGGCCATACAGCGGTTCCTAGGCTTCGCCAATTTCTACCGGCAGTTTATTCCTAACTTCTCTTCTCTGACGGCTCCCATCTTGTCCCTTACCAAGAAGGGTGTGAACGCGAAAGTGTGGACTCCAGAGGCAGAGTCCGCATTTATTAGCCTCAAAAAAGCCTTTACTTCAGCCTCGATCCTCCATCATCCTGACGTATCTCGGCAGTTCTCACTGGAAGTGGACGCTTCCTCTGTTGGTGCAGGTGCACTTCTGTTCCAGAGGAGCTCCAAAGGAAAGGCAGTGGTATGTGGCTACTACTCAAGACTGTTTTCTTCTGCTGAGCGCAACTACTCCATTGGAGATCGGGAGCTACTGGCCATCAAATTGGCCCTGGAGGAGTGGTGACATCTTCTAGAGGGCGCTGCTCACCCCATCCTGATCTTCACCGACCACAAGAACCTTACCTACCTTCAGGCTGCACAACGACTGAATCCCCGTCAAGCCAGGTGGTCGTTGTTTTTCACCCGTTTCCAATTTCTGCTCCACTACCGTCCCACGGACAAGAATGTGAGGGCCGATGCCCTGTCCAGATCTTTCGAGACGGAAGACACGGTGGAGTCCCTTAAGACTATCATAGACCCGTCCTGCGTTGTCACCACTTATCCTCTGCAGATTAGAGACATCCCTCCTAGGAGGACGTTTGTTCGGTTGGCAGACAGGAGAAGAATTCTCCGCTGGGGACACAGTTCTAAACTGGCTGGGCACGCCGGTGTCCGTAAAACCCGAGATCTGATTGCTCGTCACTTCTGGTGGCCCACGCTACCTAAAGATGTTCTGGACTTTGTCTCTGCTTGCACGGTGTGTGCCTCTAACAAAGTGACTTACTCCAAGCCTGCCGGCCTGCTTCAACCTCTGCCTGTACCCAGTACCCCCTGGCAGCACATCGCAATGGACTTCGTCACAGACCTTCCTCCCTCAGCAGGATGCAACACCATCTGGGTGGTGGTGGACCGGTTCTCTAAGATGGCACATTTTATCCCGCTGACCGGCCTACCTTCTGCTCCTCGTCTGGCGAGTCTCTTCATTCTACACATCTTTCGCTTGCATGGCCTGCCTCTTCACATCGTGTCAGATCGGGGTGTTCAGTTTACATCAAAGTTCTGGAGAGCCCTCTGTAAACTCCTTGATGCAAGTTTGGACTTTTCCTCAGCCTATCACCCTCAGTCCAATGGGCAAGTTGAAAGGATCAACCAGATCATGGAGAATTATCTCCTCCACTTCATCTCTTCACAGCACGATAACTGGGTACAGCTTCTTCCATGGGCCGAGTTTTCATACAACAACCACACAAGTGAGTCCACCACCTCCACTCTGTTTCACATCGTGTACAGTCAACATCCCAGAGTCCCTCTTCCGGTGTCGACTTCATCTCGGATACCCGCTGCTGACTCTGCATATGGGGACTTCCTGCAAATCTGGCAACAGACCCGGTCCTCTATTTTGCTGGCGGTGGATCGCATGAAGCGAAAGGCGGATACTAGGAGAAGAGAGCCGCCTCAGTATCTTCCAGGGACTAAAGTTTGGCTGTCCTCTCGGAACATTCGCTTGAGGGTGTCTTCATACATACAAGTTTGCTCCCAGGTTCCTTGGTCCTTTCGAGATCCTGCAACAGATCAACCCTGTCTCCTATAAGCTGCGGCTGCCTCCTACCCTTAGAATCCCTAACTCCTTCCATGTGTCCCTCCTGAAACCAGTGGTCCTGAACCGCTACAGCAAGACTTCTAGTTCCACAGTTGCCCCCGGCGGTCCTTCTGATGTATTCGAGGTAAAAGAGATCCTGGACTGCAAAATGGTAGGAGGAAGGACTTTCTATTTGGTGGACTGGAGAGGGTTTGGTCCTGAGGAGAGGTCCTGGGAGCCAGAAGAGAACCTCAGCGCTCCTGCTCTTAAGAAATTCCTCTCTCGCTCTGGCCCAAAGAAGAGGGGCGTAAGAGGGGGAATACTGTAGCATCCATGGCCGCGGGCCGTCGGGTTAACTCACCTCCCGACGCCCGCAGCCATGGATCCATTGAGCGCTGGTTCCCATATCCCTCCTAGGAGACGCCAGCGCTCCCTTCCGCTCGGCTGTGTCCCGCAGGGCTTTAAGGGCCAGCGCGCGCAAATAGGAAGTAGTCATCAACTGCCACGATTTCCTGGTCTATAAAAAGGCCCCAGGCCTTCTAATCCTTGCCTGAGCGTTGTTAGTTTTCCCAGTCTGTCTTGCAAATGGTCCCTTAGTGTTTCCCGTTCCAGTTGTTACCCGTGCCTTGTTCCCCGTTCCTGTTTCCCGTGCTGTGCCTTAGTATCAAGTCGTGCCTCGTCCGGAGGAGTCCGCCACGTCCGGTGTCTTCCGCCACGTCCGGAGGAGTCCGCCACGTCTGGCGCAACTTGCGGCTCCTGTGTCATCCGCCACGTTTGGCGCCATCTGCTGCACCGATCTCCATCTGTGCCAGAGCTGCGGACACCATCTGGACTATTCAGGTACCCTTGTGCGGGACATTGTATTTCTGGGGTGTCCTGTTTGGCCAGCTGCCTCCCCGCTACGGCGGTACGGCATAGTGGGTCCACTAACCCGCTTCGTGACACCAGACTTGAATAGCCACTTTGTGTATGGGTAGGGTACGTTACAGAGTACTGTACCTAAGGGGCTTTCCAATACCGGCAGAGATGGGAAAGCTGCAGATATTGCGCTAAGTGATGCTCACTATTAGAGAGAGAGGCATTTCACTCGTGAGGCTAGGTATCGTAAATGGCCAGCAACAAAATACAAATTTAGATCGGATAGCAACGCACTACCTAGGGTTTTAGGGCGTTGCAAAGTAGAAAGACTAAGCTTAGAACGTCTAGAACCCCAAATACATGAAGGAAAGAGAGACTGCATTGGACAAAAAGACAGGCACTGGAGAATATTCGAAGACATATAGGCATTTAGGGAGTATGACCATTTTGATAAGATCGTTCCATCCCGAAACTGCAGGTAGGGTACCCCACACACAGAATTTGGTTTTAATATATTCCAGTAGAGGTAAAACATTGGAAGATAAGGGATTAACATAGTCTCTTAATAATTATTCCCAGGTATTTGAAATGCGAACCACTTGAAACCCATAATTCGCATCCGACTTGTTCCAGTTAATGTATAGACCATAAAATTGTCCAAATGTATCTAAGGCTGTAATGGCCATGGGAAGAGTCTCTAGGCTGAGACATAAAAAGGACCATGTCATCAGCATAAAGACCGATTCTATCCTCACTCGACCCAAGCAACACCCCACTATAGTCTGGATGTTGTCTAATGTGTAGCGCCAGAGGCTCAATAGCAAGGGTGAATAGCAACTGAGAAAGGGGACATCCCTGACTAGTACCTCTGTGAAGAGGGAAGGGGATAAGGTACCATTAACAATTATCTGTGCCCCAGATGCTTTATAAAGAATCGAAGCCCACTGTATAAAATGGAGGCCAAAGCCAAACTGTCGCAGAGTTTCAAGCAAATAAGGCCATTATTTACCTGGACCTTTCAAATATTATCTGAAGTAGATTTCCCCGGCATGAAGCCCGATTAGTACGCATATATCACCTGCAAAATTACCTTATTAAGCCTGTTGGCCAACACTCTTTTTGAGTATTTTCTAACCGTTGTTCAACATTGAGATCGGACAGTTTGAACCGCACTCAGTGGAATACTTTATCAGTTTTCAACATCACAATTATAATATCATACAGACTGTCAGGGAGTTTACCAGTACTTAATGCGCGAGTGTACATGGAGCACAAAGGAAAGAGATGGGATCCTGATAGGTGTACCATAGAGCGTGGCAGATCCTCATATGTGCGGTAACCTCAATTAAGCAGGGCTGGATGGGGGGGGGGGGGGGTGGGGGTGAAGACATATTAAGGCGGCACAGCACATCAGTTGTACAGAGCAGACTGTCGGACACAGTGATGAGCAGGTGCTGGAGTCTCCCTGACAGTCTGCTACTCTGTGCTGCTGGGCCCTGTCCCACCTGTCTATACCTCCAGCAGCTGCTTGATAACGGCAAGAATGCAACTATGGAGTGAAGGACCTGTAGTGACATCACAGTCACATGATAAAGGTCCTGTAGACTGCCAGAGCACAAGCACCGTAGAAGAAGAGGCTCTAGTAAGTGTGTGTGTGCGCACGTATATAATGTGTATATATAGTGCATATGTGTGTGTGTGTGTGTATAGTGTGTATATATATGTATATATATATATATATATATATATATATATATATATATATATATAGTCCATATAGTGTGTGTGTAGTGTATATACAGTGTAAGTCTATATAGTGTGTGGTATGTGTATAGTGTGCGCCTATATAGTGTGCGGTGTGTATATAGTGCCTACCAAAAGTTCCGGAACACCCTCATAACTTTTGAACGGCTCGAGGTAGAGTTTTGAAATCTGGTGGGATTTAATGGTCATAAAATCTACTAGTTAACGCCAAAACAAAACACCCCCACCCCCTTGGGGGCGGTGGGGTGGGTGAAGGCAGCAGAATATTAAATGGCACAGGGGTTCAGTACCGCAATCTTTTTTGAGATAGGATTTTTTTTTTTTTTGCTGAGATATTTAACTTAAAAAGTTATCTTTATTATCGGCTACCGCCCGTGTTAGCATTACCCAAAATGTACCGTGCGGGTAAAATCCTAAATGGATGTGGGCACGTGTGCGTGTGAGTGAGAGCTTAGGAATGTCACATCAAGGGGACTTTAAATTACGTATTATTACAATCTGCCTCAGCGATACAAAATGGACCTGGTCTACGATTGTAACATGATTTCATGTGTACACATTTCGGTAGTCGCTTGTAAATTTCAGAGAGCGCGAATTCGGAGAGTAATTGTCAGTTTTGTAAATTTCTATTGTCATATCACAAAATGCATTTGACCGAAATGGAAAGGATCACTTTATTGATGATGAGAGGGTATGGCAAAGAAAAAAATATATATATCCTATCGGGAAGTAGCGGCTTTATTCAATGCCACTTATCCTATCCGTGATACAATTCCATTGTCAACTGTTAAACGAACGGTTCATCATTTTGAAATAACAGGTTCAATTAAAGACGCACCAAGATCCGGAAGACCCAAACATGCTAGTAATGATGAAAAAGTTTTAGATGTTCTGCTCACTGTACATGATAATCCCCATACATCTGTCTTGAGTGGAGCACAACAAACTGATATCAGCGCCACATCAGTCCATCAAATTTTAAAGAGGCATCATTACTATCCTTATAAAATACGTCACGTTCAGGAGCTATCCGAAGATAATTATGACAGAAGAGTGGAATTTTGCGATACAATGAGGACACGATTTGATGATAATCATCAGATTTTGAACTGGACCTGTTTTTCGGATGAAGCTATGTTTGAACTAAACGGTTCTGTAAACCGACAGAACATGAGGTATTGGGCAGACGAAAATCCACATTGGATGAGAGTCATACCCAGTATCCTCAGTAGGTTAACGTTTGGGCCGGAATATTGCTCAATCATATTGTAGGACCGTTTTTCATTGACGGAAACAAATGCAGAAAATTACTGCAATTTGCTAAGAAACCAAGTGATACCGGCTATTCAAAATATTGCAGAAGCTTTCTGCAATGTTTGGTATCAGCAGGATGGAGCTCCGGCTCATTTTTCTCTGCGAGCTCGAAATCTTCTGAACGATAATTTTCCTGATCAATAGATTGGTAGAAGAGGCACAGAGATCACCAGATCTGACCCCATTAGACTTTTTTTTTTTTCTATAAGACTAGGATCGCAAATTTAGACGAGCTGCGGGAAAGAATAGTGAACATTTCGAATTCAATCACACCAGATGTTATAAATAACGTTATCGACACATTTTACGTGCGCTTAGGACACTGTCAAGTTGTTGAAGAACATCAGTTCGAACAATTGATTTAATAAAGCAATTATGTTTGTACTAATACACATAATACATGTCCTCAGTCTTGCTTTGGTTGGCGGAACACACACACTGCAGAGAGGGTATGGAGTCGTTAAATACCGAGTGAATGACAAAACCCGGGGTTCTTATCTCGGGCTGTGTACACGCGCACACACAAACACAAAAAATTGAGAGGCAAGAGGACTCACATTAATCTGGCACCCCGATGAGATGTAAATCCGAATGTGCGACCTCCACGCGGTTCATTTTGAGAATGAAAGAAAATCGAGAGAAAAAAAGAGAGAGAGAGAGAGAAAGAGAGAGAGAAAAAGAGAGATAGAGAGAGAGAGAAAGAGAGAAAGAGAGAAAGAAAGAAAAGAGAAAGAAAGAGAAAGAGAAAGAGAAAGAAAGAGAACAGAGCCATCCACCCAAAATAACTTCAGTGTTCAGCATCAGCAGAGAGAGCCATCAACATCGCCTACACACGCCGTCCCAAGAATCACCTCTGCATACACAGCTGATACGGCGGTCTCTGTCACATTCCCAAAGAGGAGGCTAGTCATGTGAGCAGGGCTTTCAGCAATCGGAGACTCAAGGTAGGTGCATAGGTTCCCTTATGTCCTCACTGCAAGCGTGGTGTCTCCATCCCCTCGCCAAGCCAGATCAGATCAGCCACAGGTCCCGGATAGAGCATCTCCTTAGCACATCGCTAACCGCGTGTGCTTCACCATCAGGCGCCGCCCACGGAAGTCATTGTCGAAAAATCTCTTAATTTCCAACACTGGGTTGTATTATTATTATTGAGAAGTTTGTTGTTGTATGCCAAGTGCCAGGAGATCTCTAAATTTTTTATATATCTATATAGATATATATTACTAATACATTTTTAATGTATAGGTTACTTGTGTGTGGGAGTTTAACGAGTGTGTCCGATGCAAAATGGTCCATAGATCGGTTGTATATTTTAATATAAACTTAGATGGACAAGTGTCTTGGCTGGAGTTACAAATACCTCATATTTTATTAATTTGATATATTTTTTTGAAATTCTTTATTTTTGTTGACCTATGAGGTCCATTTTATAACATAAAGGGAACATACAACAAGGTAATGTACATTTAGAATACATAATCCAAAGGCAAATGTACAGAAAAAACAATAAGTACATTGTTATATAATGGCATACTGAATGAAAAAGAGGGAATAACGACAAGAGAACACGAATCTCTAAAGTGTGGATGGAGCTAAGCTCCCAGACAAGAGAATGAAGAAAGAAGGGGAGAGCGGAAAGAAGGAGAGGGGGGGGGGACCCTCCACAGCATCCCACAGACCAGGGTGTTATTGCGGCCGATTAAAAGGATGCGGTTCTCAGATGATGTCTTTATAGGAGTTCGAATCCTGAAAAACCATCCATTGGGCCCAAGTTTGGCAGAACCTGGAGCTTGAGTCGTGGATAACGGATGTCAAGTCCTCCATATGCATGATGTCGTTAACCTGTTAAACCCAGAGGGATAGTGTTGGGGAGATGGATCCTTCCATCTTGGTGGGATGCAATGACGAGCTGCCATCACTAGAAAGTGAAGCAGGGAACGCTTATACTTGTTCGCTGGAATGTCGCTATGATGAAGAAGGAAAAGGGCCGCATCCATAGTTACATTTGTATTTGTAACTTCCATTATCACCCTCTTTACACCTTCCCAAAATGGGGTAAGGAGAGGACATGACCAGAAGGTGTGGAGGAGGGTACCACTGTCTTGCCCACATCTCCAGCACATAGGGGACACTGTGGGGAAGATGTTATGTAGGCGGGCTGGGGTCCTATACCAACGTGAAAGTAGTTTGAAGCTTGCCTCTTGGTATCTTGAGCAGATGGAGGTTTTTTGAGCCATAAGGAATATACGCTGCCCTTGTGCGGGGGAGAAGGATATCCCCAGGTCCTCTTCCCATTTTGACATGTATGTAGGAGTGGGCATATCTGGGGGGTCCATGAGAATTCTGTAAATAGCGGACAATGTATGTCTAATCAGGTCAGAGCCTGTGCAGAGGGTCTCTAGTGGAGTTTTTTCCTCCTGGTAGGACCTAGGGGCTGGGATAGACGTCAAAAAGTGTCGCAGCTGCAGCGAACGCCATTGTCCCAACGGAGGGAGGTCAGCAATCTGGGCCAGGTCTGCAACAGAAAGGCATTTACCATCCTTTAAGAACCGATCTGAACGATACCATCCCAAGGATTGCCATATACGGAAAATTGGGTCCGTCAAGCCAGTGGGAAAGGATGGATTGCCCAGTATCGGAAACATAGAGGAAGGGACTGGCAAGCAAGATGCCCTTACCGAGGGGAGAGAACAGCATACTAGTGTTGGGCCTATAGTAGGGTGATGATGGAGATGTCTGAGTTGGCTACGGTGCAGCCATGGAAGGGCAGATCTTGGAATAGAGTAAAAACTCTGCTCCAAAGACACCCAAGCCTTAACGGTCGCATGTCTGCACCAATCAACTACCCGAGCAAGATGAGATGCAATGTAGTAAGTGCGGACATCAGGTAATGATAGACCCCCCCGATGCCCTAGATCGGCATAATAACGTGCGGGACAGACGTGGAGTCTTACCATTCCATACAAACTTAATCTGAAGAGAATTGACCGTTTTAAAGAACTGTATTGGGATGGCTATGGGAAGGGTTTGAAATAAATATAGTAGCCTAGGGAGAGCATTCATTTTGAAGATGTTACAACGGCCCAACCAAGTAAAAGTACCTTTGGCCCATCTGGCACAATCTGCCTTAAGCTCAGCAAGGAGTGGAGGAAAATTTAGTTGGAAGAGATCTCTCAGGTCTGCTGTTAAGCGAACCCCAAGGTATTTCAACGCTGTTGGGTTCCATTTAAAACTGAAAGATTGTTTTAAGGTTGTGGAAAGATGAGGTGAAAGAGAGATGTTCAGGGCCTCGGACTTAGAGAAATTAATTTTAAAGTTGGATAAACTTGAAAACCGTTGGAATTCCCGCATGAGATTAGGAAGGGAGACAGTTGGATTGGTCAGGAAAAATAGCAGATCGTCTGCATAGGCCGCCACCTTGTTAGTTGAGGTATTAGTTTCTAGTCCCTTCACATCCGTGTTTGCACGTATATGGCGTAAAAGGGGTTCTAGTGTCAATATAAATATCAAGGGTGAGAGGGGGCAACCCTGTCTGGTGCCGTTGTGTATAGCAAATTCGTCTGAGAGAAGGCCATTTACTCGAACTCGGGCGGATGGGCATGAATATAGCGACATTATCCATCCCAGCATATGTGATCCAAGGCCCAGACGTGAGAGGGTTTCTTCCATAAAGGTCCAGTTAACTCTATCAAACGCTTTTTCCGCATCTGTAGATAAAAGAATAAGAGGTATATTGGAAATTTTGGCCTTGTGGATCAGATTGATGGCTCTAGTTGTGTTGTCTCGTGCCTCTCTACCTGCCATGAACCCTGCTTGGTCCGTATGTACGACTCCTCCAATCAGTGGAGCGAGACGATCCGCTAGAATTTTAGCAAACAATTTGATATCTGTATTGAGGAGGGATATGGGTCTGTAGCTGGCACATTGTGTAGGGTCTTTACCAGGTTTGGGGATCACCGCGATATGCGCCCTGAGGGCGTCAGGAGGGATGGGGGAGGAGGCCGAGTATGAATTAAAGGAGGCTAGAAAATGTGGGCCTAGGGACGTCAGAAACTTTTTATAATATTGAATTGTAAATCCGTCTGGGCCAGGTGCCTTTCCTGTTCTGGAGTGTTTTAAAGCGTATGAGAGTTCTTGTGTGGTAAGTGGTTCTTCCAGGCTAGTAATGTGATCTTCCGATAGGGCAGGTAGACCAGAATCCGCGATATATTTAGAAATTTTAGACCTGAATTCACTGGATGTCACAGACGGATTGGTAGAGTCAGTATTCTATAGGGCAGCGTAGAAATCCCGGAATGCGGAAGCTATGTCCAACGGCAAACGATGCCGTGTTTGTGAGGGGGATACTATGGAGGGTATGTAATTCTGGGTTTGTTGGGTCCGCAAGGCTCTAGCCAGAGACCTACTACTTTTGTTGCCATATTCGTAGTAATGACGTTTACATCTAGAAAGCGTAGCCTTGGCTCGAGCCATCAATAAGGTTCGCAGTTCCTCCCTTTTACGGTGGAGGGCAATCCTACACACCGGGTCATGGGAACGTTTATGTGAGATCTCAAGTACTTCAATTTCAGACAGCAAGCGGACCGTGGCCACCGCCCTTTCTTTTTTCCGACGTGCACCATGTTTAATAAATATACCCCTGATCACGCATTTATGCGCCTCCCAGATAATGTGAGGGTTAATGGTCTCTGTGGCATTAGTTGCGAAGTAGTCAGCTATATTACGTTGGATATCAGCAGTAACCACTGAATCCGAGAGAAGCGTTGGGTTCAGTTTCCACTGAGATTGGCGGTATAGAGGGGAATGTAGAGAGAGGGTCAAGGTGACTAATGCATGGTCTGAAAAGGAAATAGAGTCAATGTCGGCCGCGCGTATAGAATGTAGCGAGTGATGTTTGACGAAAAAAAGATCAATTCTGGAATATTTGTCGTGTACTGTGGAGTAAAAGGAAAAGTCCCTATCTGCTGGGTGTAGGAGACGCCATGTGTCCACTAATTGGTGTTCGTGAAATGATTTCATAATGCGGCGCAGATGTGCCCTCGAGAATGAAGAAGAACCTACGGGCGTGTCTAGTGCGGGATCCAACGCAACATTGAAATCCCCTCCCAGGACAATGGTACCCTCCCCAAACTCATCCAGGGCATTCAGAAAGCCAACAAGGGCTGTGCATTGACCAGAGTTGGGTAGGTAAAAAGAGGCAAAAGTGTATACTTGAGAGTCAATAACTCCTTTGATCAAGAGCATTCGTCCCACTTCATCACTGCGAGACCCCCTGAACTCCCAAGGAAGAGATCTAGAGATCAAAATGCTTGTCCCCCTGGATTTCGTGTCCGGAGAAAGACTATGATATGCATTGGGGAACCATGTGTTAGAGAGTTTAAAAGGTTTTTGCTGACATAGGTGCGTCTCTTGGAGGAACGCCACCTGTATATTTTTGCCTTTCAGCAAATTGAAAAGTATGGATCGTTTTCCAGGGCTGTGTAACCCCTTGACATTTAATGAGCCAATATTCAGGTCCGTTTGTGTATGCTGCGACATATCTGTCCTGGGCTGCGGTGGAGGGGGAGGGGAAAGCAAAGTAAAGGGCAAGGAGGAGGACAGATAAAGATAGGAGAGAAAGAGAATAAGACGATACACAAGAAAGAGGCCCGCAGGCCGACTCCTATACGGTGTAAAAACCTGTAAAGGAAGGTTGTTAAATTTGTGGGGACCTGGAAAACCACGGGGGGGGGGGGGGGGGAGCCCCGCACCGCATACATAATCAAACAGTAAACCATTTCTTCCATCGCCTACCAATGGGGAGGCGACGGAGGCACAATCAATGATAGAACCGACGTTTGTCTCTCAGCTACTGCTAGCCAAGGGGGGTTAACCCAAAACCTGTGTTAATAGCCATGACCTCTGATGAACAACCTATAGCGACGCCACACCCTTCTATTTAAGTATACAAGGCTGCTATAACCGACTATCAACCAGAAATTCTACCTCTTAGCTGCTAAGAGGATTTGAAATTTAACACGCAACTGATGTATGCCCGGCAAACATCGCATTTTAAAATTATCAGAGATACCGACTAACAGAATCATATGGAACTCCCCATATCCCGCATCGCAAACCTTTGTCTAATATATATAACCAGCAAAAGGGTGTGGGTGGGGGAGGTACCAGTAGGCTAAATGCCTCCAGCGCTGTAGGTGATAGCTCATCCTCTAAACAACTTCGGACCCACACACCTCATGTGGCGGTCTAGAATTGACTTTTAAACTAATACGGTATAAGCAGCACGTATTTCCTGAGGGCTAAGTGAAGGCCCCTTGCGGCCATTCTATCTATACACGAAACCTGAGTATCCTATGAAAAAACTGGGCAAAAGAGCCCTGCTAGATAACCATCAAAACATTATGTGAGCAAAATAACATTTGACGACCTTAAGTCCCTTGAGCAGCAATGCTGCCGGCGGCCTAGCAAAACATTGACAAATAAAAGGATATTAGCAGGAAAGTCCTCTTTAAGCCTCAGGCGGGACCCGGCGGGAGAGGTCGATTAACGGCAAATGTGGTGCACCCGGGATGGATCTGCTTCGTATGGGCTGGTTAGTCCTGTTGAGGCGACGACGTTGAGGTTGTTCAATTCTGTCCAGGGCTAGCCAATCCGGGACTGGGAACGGCTCGATCTGAAGAAATCGAAATAGACCCTCAAGATCCGAGGAGTGGCGCAGGAGATAGAAGCCAGAGTTGTTCTTCACGACAACATGAAACGGGTGTCCCCATCTATAAGTGGCGCCTGCGGACTTGATTTTTTCAAGCAGAGGATGTAGGAGCCGTCTCATATAGAGTGTCCGTGGGGAGACATCAGGGTATATAGTAACCGTACTTCCTTCAACTGAGACCGGTCCATGTGACCATGCCCCCCGGATAATTGCATCTTTGTCGGTATAATAGTGAAGGCGACATAACACGTCGCGAGGAGAGGACAAATCGAGCGGGCCTGGGCGCGAAACTCTGTGAATTCGATCTAGGAGAAAAGTCGCTTCTGATGGTCGGTTAGTGAGCTTGTTGAATATAATAGATACTCTAGACACCAGCTCATCTCGTGGGCCGAGGTCTGCAAGGCCCTTCAGACGTACATTGTTTCTGCGTCCTCTGTTCTCCTGATCATCTAATTGAAGCGCCAAGGATTGTAAATGTGTTCTAGTATCCGTGGCAGCTTTTTCCAACGCAGTTACTCTAGAGTCAATGGCCGACACAGTATTCTCAGATGTAAGCGCCCTAGAGTCTAGTCTGACCACATCCTGACGCTGGTCAGCTATGTCTTGCTGATGTGCCTGCTCAACCCTGGACACCAAAGAGTCAAGATCCTGTCGTGTGGGGAGGGCTTGTATCAGCTCCCTCAGTAGTTGTAGGTCAGCATGTAAGCCCGATGGCCCAGCCTGAACTTCAGGGGCATATGTGTGTGGTATAATGGCGGGCAAATCTCTCACTGATGACATGTTGAGGGGAGAGACAAGGCTTACCGCATCCTGAGAGCTGCAGCAGGGAGGACTCGTATCAGCAGTCGTGGCCGCTTGTGCTGACTGCAACAGGGGAGCAGGAGGAGAAGGAGCCAGAGTGTCTGAGGCCGGATGTGGCGGCAATGCGTCCGCCATTGCTGCTCGTTTGTCCGCGGCCGATTGTGAGGAGGAAAGAAAGCGCTCCATGCTCTTGCAACGGCCAGAGGAGCGAGGTAAGGACCGGGAAGTTCCAGGACAGGTTCCCCTTCGTTTTCCTGGCATCGCCTGCCGGTTTTTCCCCGGGAAAGATGGCTGGTATTCAGCTGCTAGTGCGGAGCTCCCCCAAAACGCGTGCTCACGGCTCCATAGCTAAGCCACGCCCCACCCTCATTAATTTGATATATTAAGTTGTGAAGTTTTTTTCTTTTTCTGTGATATCACATCACTTCCCTTGTGTCAACAGGAAAGTGGGCGTTACTATTGCTTAAATTTTGGTTCTCTGTGAAAACCTGTATGTACCTGATGAAGAGGTCAGAAGACAGACGCGTACTACATGGAACATTTTTTTCTACTCATTTATGAGTGTATGACCCTTCGACTCTTTTAAATACATTGGTGGCGCCCATTGGTTCCTGCACGGTTTTCTTGTTGGTTTACCATTCTATAAAATAAACCATACTGAATAACTCTTTAGGACCGTGAAAAATGTTCTCGTATAGTTTTTTGCCCCACATTCTGGCAGTTGTTTTAATTTTTACGTTAAGGTGGATATATGTAGTCTTGTGATTTGCAAGATGAGTTTGTAATGCCGCAGGATTACCTCCAAGCCAGCACAGGGAGCCGTCCCCGATGTATGCAGCAGTCTGGAGGGAGCCGGCACCCAGAGGGGAGATGTAGTCATGTGCTGTGGGAGGCAGTTGGAGTTGAACCAGCAGTGGAGGACTACGTGCAAAGAGATTTTTCTCAACTGCCAGTGAACCAGGCCACAGGCACAGGGGAAAACGGGATTAGGAAATACACTAGCTTGTTCACGGCAGCTAAAATGTGCAGTGCAGATCTTGGATCAATAAGAATTCCAGAGAGGAGCACGTGAACGCCGGTGGCCATAGCGACACATGCGTTAAGACAACAGACAGTGAGCAGAGCCATTCACAGGGGAATTACCAATTGAAGAATAGTGCTCATTGTTGTGAGGGACATTGTGTAGCTTGCTGCCCTGGGAGACTGTGTGTGGGAGGAGAGCAACTCCCGCCCACACAGGCAGGCCGCTGAAGACGGGGTTATTCTCAAATCGTTACTACATGCTACATTCTGCTGTTCAAACTTATATAACCTTTTCCTGCAAGTTCCACAGTAAAGCTCCTTTAAAAATGAATCGGCATCGTCCAAATTCTTCTGCACGTGTTTTACACATTACAAGTTGTACTTTCTGGGCTGACTATCTTGGAATGCATATAATTTAGTGTATAACATTATTAATATTAGTTTTAGGTGAAATGTGAGAAAAAAATGCCAAGCCACCTATTGAGTATGCAAGAAAAAAAAAAGAATGACCAGACCCAAACAAGTTTTCCCCCTTGACAACCCTGAAGGCCTATGTTTGGCCCCAGGTTGTCCATTTCAAACCATCAACCTTGGCGATCATGATTGCAGGGCTGATGAAAAAATTGAGCCACCTCACTATTTTTATAAGTGCTTTGATAATTAAAGACTGTGGCATCTGAAGGGTTAAAGAGTCGGGATTGGTAATTTCTAAGATACTGGCAGGTACCTCGGGAGTGTAGCAGCCAATCACAGCTGTGCATTTACGTGTACATAAAATGCCTCAACCACCTGCACATTTGCTCGAAATTCACAAACAGGTTAAAGGACACCGGAAAAAAATTGAAGAAAAAAAAATCCACATTTTAATGCACACCATCACTAATGCCTTGCATTTATGCTGAGATTTGATTGATTGAAGTTACCGAAAGAAAGCCTGAGCTGAATTACTATTCTCTCTTCTGATAACAGAACATACAGATAAGGCTTCTTTCACAACTGCGCTAGGGCTCCGTTCCAACGTTACGTACGGAAATCAATACCGTAGTAGACTACGCTATTTATTCCGTCAAAACGACAGAACCCTTGCACAACGGAGACAAACGAAAACATTGGCACTGAAACGGTCACCATTGAAAACAATGGTGATTGAAACGGAAACCTATGGTTTCCGTTTGTGTATGTCAGGGCTCCGTTCCTAAACTAAGTTTTTCAGTTTTTACATCAGCCATAATTTTTTTCTTCGTCGTGGCTTTATGAGGCCTTGTTTTATGCGAGAGATAATTGCATTTATCTTTTTTCACAGTTTGGGGGGGGGGGGGGATATATTTTTATGGCGTGAATATACAAAAAGCGTAGTTTCGCAATTGCGAGAGCACCTATAAAAACTTCTATGGGGAGTCCGTGCTGCAATTGCGGACAAAAATAGGACATGTTCTATATTTTGCGGATCATTTCTACGGCACGGACGCACATTCATAAATGTACCGAAAAGCGTCCGTGACCAATAGAAATGAATGGATCCGCAGTTTGATCTGTAAATACGTGTCCTTAATTGCTGATGAAAACTAAGGTCATGTGGATGGGGCCTAAAGCTGGTCCTACACGAGATAGCTGTTGGCCTATGACCCTGTGCACTCTCTCTAATACAATAGTGTAAATATTTATGTCAATGGTAAAACAAAACACGTTGAATCCTTTAGTCAGGCTGCCCCAATATACATTAAATTTACAGTGAATTTAAACAAAATATATCTAATCTCTAGACAATCATTTTATTTACAATCTACCCCAAAATAAGCGCATGAATAATAGGAGCAAAAAAGATGGAGAGATATATATTTCAAGCCCTTATTTTTCTAAAAGAATTACCTGTGGAATCCTGCCAACTATATCAGGATATTTGGTAGTGTTGTTTTCTTGGTTCCTGCTGTAGACGTGTACTTCACCATTCTCCAGTATATGTATCTAGAAAAGGGAAATGTATACATGAATGCGTGTGTGTAATAAGTATAAATACACATATACAGTACCATGCAAAAGTTTTAGGCAGTTGTGGAAAAACACTGCAAAGTAAGAATGCTTTCAAACATAGAAGTGTTAGTTTATTTTTTTTATCAATTAACAAAATACAAAGTGAATGAACAGAAGAGACATTTAAAATCAAATCCATATTTGATGTGACCAACCTTTGACTTCAAAACAGCATACATTTTTCTAGGTACACTTGCACAAAATCATGGATTTTGTAGGATTAGAGACAGGTGTATTTATAACCAATTATACCAAACAGGTAATAATGATCATTTTCATACGTAGGTTGAAACATGGTCATTTACTGTAACAGAAACAGCTGCGTAGGAGGCTTAAACCTGGGTAAGGAATAGCCAAACTCTGCTACAAAGTGAGGTTGTGGAAGATCGTTTCATGTTACAGGTCCACCATGGCAAGACTGAGCATAGCAACAAGCAAAACACCCATCTTCTGTTCAGAGAAGTCTGGCCAGAAGTGGTCTTTATGAAAGAATCGCAGCCAAAATGCCATACATTCGATGTGGAAATACTGCCAAGTGGCTCAACTATGCACAATAGCATAGGAACTGGGCTGCAGAAAAATGGCAGCAGGTGCACTGGACTGGAGTCAAAATTTGAAATATTTTGCTGTAACAGAAGGCATTTTGTTCATCAAAGGGCTGGAGAGCTGTACAATAAGGTGTCTGCAAGAAACAGTGAAACATAGTGGAGGTTCTTTGCAAGTTTGGGGCTGTATTTCAGCAAATGGAGTTTGGGATTTGGTCAGGATTAATGGTGTCCGCAATGCGGAGATATACAGACAGATATTAACCATCATGCAATACCATCAGGGAGGAGTCCGATTGGCTCCAAACTTATTCTGCAGCAGGACAACGACCCCAAACATACAGCTAATGTCATTAAGAAATATATTCAACGTAAGGGTATGTTTACACGCTTAACAAAAAAAGTCTGAAAATACGGAGCGGTTTTCAATGGAAAAGACGTTTAAGCCACTTGCGATTTTTGGAGCGGTTTTTCTATTGTCTATGAAAAACGTCTCCAAAAATGGCTGAAGTGACATGCACTTTTTTCACGGCCGTTTTTTTTTACCCGGCCATTTTTCAAGACAGACGTGTAAAAAAAACGACCCGTCGGAACAGAACGCTGTATTTCCCACTGAAATCAATCAATGGGTTTGTAGGCGTTCTGCTTACGATTTTTAAGCCGTTTTTCGGGTCTTTTACAGACGGAAAAACGACCAAACATAGGTTGTGTTAACATATACATATTATATATATATATATACACACACACATATATATATATATATATATATATATATATTTTCTCTCTCTCTTTCGGTAGAATCTAATCTGGATATTGTGAAGTGTCTGTTTGAAAATATAGAACGTAATTTTTACCATTTTCTTGGGTTTATTATATTTCCCATCTTTATGATTAGACATGCAATCAATCTAATTAGATTATTACTCTCTACATTATATTGGCTATGTTGCCTTTTAGAGCTAGGCCCTGTTCTTGTTTGGGTCCATTACACTTTTTGTATGGTTTATTGTGTAGCAATCCCTGTTCACGAAGGTATAACAGAGGGGCGCAAGAACCTCGACTGAGTACCAGTTTTCATAGATGGATCCGGGTCTCTGAGTAGAAGTGTTGAACTACTGAAACCATTATGCGAACACCCTCTGTGAATAATAATATCACTTTTTGCATGTCGCTTCTTCGTTGGGAGTTCGCATTATTGTATTGGGATGATTGTCCCGTTTTGTTTTGAGACTGACACGATTGATCACCATATATACTCACTGTATGTTGTCCTTATACAATATTACAGAACTGATATGGGTAACTCTGATTACTTCTTCATAAGCATAGGTAAACACTCTTTCCTCGGTTGGTTACCAGGCAACGGTACACTTCCGCCTTGAGCGCGCAAGCATGTGCAATAAGATTTAGAGGACGCTGAGCTGTCAGACACTGCATGGATACGACATGAATGTTCACACCCTTCGATTTAGGTGCATATCCTGTATTCCCCACCTCTGTACACATTAGTGCACAATCAAAAATGCAACAATCAAGTTTAGAAGTGCTTGTTTTTAATGTTTATTTATATGGTTATCATTGCATCATGTTTACTGGCACGTAATATACTTGGCACTTGACTCAGCCATGATTACGAGCACGGCCAGTGCTTGAAACGCGTAGGCTTTCATCTATCTGCCATTACCACCACCTTGTCATTCCTCCTGGTGTCCTGTAAAGCTTTGTTTGCTTACACTTTAATAAAGTGTAAACTGAGTTTCCCCACTCATACCACGCATCGCTGGATCCTCTCTTTACAGTATATTACGTGGTAACAAAAGATTGTACGTATAACTTTATTGTGACATTATATATACACATGTACAATACCTTAATACACTTTTTAATTATCACTCATTATGTTAATGAGACTGTCATTTATATTGCACACATGTTGTGGTATCACTATGCTTGAAAAAGGTCCCATAGCAGGACATTGAGTGCTGTTCATTTGCAATATATATATATATATATATAAAAATATACACACACACACACACACACACACACACACACACACACACACACACATTGCTGTTGTGTTGGTTGAATAAACCACGTTTTTTGATCATTCCGGTGTGCTGTGGGATATCATATTATATAATATATATATATATATACACACACACACACACACACACACACACACACAATTTATTCAGTTATTTATGACATTAACACCATTCTAGTACAGCAAACAACGTGAAATGGTTCAAAAGTAAGTTAGAAAGCATAAAAATATGATTTTTTTTTACCTCAAAGCAACAATAGTCTAAATTTCTGATTTTAACCAAAGGGCTTTTTTTCAGAGAAGACATCAAGGAAAGCTACTCTGCAGCACAGAAAGCTAATTATGCTTTGAAATTGGATGCAAACTATTCCTACAGGGGTCTAAACTTTTTGAGATCACTTTCAAACCCTCCGATTCTATATAACCAGTGTTGGAACAGATTGAATTAGAACACCCTGTAGGGCAGTATTTGGAAAGTTTTGCTCTTCAGGACAGAGAACATTGCTATTATAATGGCAAGAAATGGGCAATTAACAAAAGGCAGACAATTATAACCCTTAGAAGTGTAGGTCTGTCCTACGGAGAAATTGCCAAGATAGTCAAAGTGACAGTCCGTACAGTTTCCTATACCATCAAAAGTGTTACGGCTGCGGTCGCGGACTGCTGCCGCTCGCCCTTGGCGAACGGTCGCAACTTCCTGGCCGCCTGTTGACGTCCTCCTCCCCGGAGACGCCGGCTGGCACAGCCTTCCCTTCCTGGGGTGTGCGCACGTGCTCGTCTCTGACATTAGAGGGCCAGCGCGCACTTCCTAAAAGTTCTCTACCCTACCCCAGTGCACCCTGGACTATAAAAAGGGCTCTGCTCTCCCACTCCTTGCCTGAGTGCGGTTTGTAATTTTCCCATGCTTGTATTGCAAATGGTCCCTTAGCGTTGCCCTGCTCCCATTGTTCCCTGCATCCTACCTCCTGTATCCCGTGCTGTTTCTCCTTCCTGAGCCTGCTTTGTATCGGAGTCGTGTGTTGGATTCGACAAGTGTGTGTCATCTGCCATCCCTGTGCCATGCAATACATCTGGCGCAACCTGCCACACCTATCTGTGCCGGAGACCTGCCACTGTCTGGACTATCTCAGGTAACCTTGCGCTACGCACCTCTGCATAAACGGAGTTGGCAAGCTGCCTCTTCGCTATCGCGGAGCGGCCTAGTGGGTCCACATACCCTAGATCGTGACAAAAAGGCACCAGGAAACTGGTAGAAAATCTGACAGGAAGAGGTCTGGCAGACCAAACGCCACTACAAAATCAGATGACAAGTTTTTGAGTCAACATTTTGCGTGATCGGCGCCTCACAGTACAAAATCTTCAAGCCCAGCTTAATGCAGCAAAAAATAAACAAGCTTCCATTTCAACTGTGAAGAGAAGTCTTCGATCTGCAAGTTTGACAGTTTGAGTATCAGTAAGAAAGCCACTGCTAAGATTGCAAATTAAAAAAAAACATGCCATGTGCACCAGAGGACTACTGAAGAGTGGAAGGTGGTCTTATGGACAGATGAATCACAATTTGACATCTTTGGTACATCAGGCAGGATTTTTGTACGTTGGCGAATATGTGAAAGGATGCTTCCTCAGTGTGTGTGACACCAACTGTCAAACATGGAAGAAGCGTGACGGTCTGGGGCTCTTTTGCTGGATCCAGAATTGGCAACTTGCACAGGGTTACTGGCACACTGGACAAAAATGGCTACCACAGCATTTTGATGTGCCATGCAATACACTCTGGTGTACGCCTAATTGGTCAGGGGTTCATATTACAGCAAGACAATGATCTTAAACATACTTCTAGGTTATGTCAGTACTACCCAAAAAGGCAAGCAGAAGCCAGTAGGCTTCAAAGAATGGAATAGCCTGCACAGTCTCCAGACTTAAACCCCATTGAGCTTGTTTGGAATAAACTGGACAGAAGCGTGAAAGTAAAGCAACCAATAAGTGCAACACATTTGTGTGAACTTCTGCAACAATGTTGGGAAGAAATTTATGAACAATATCTGAGTGCAATTGTAGAAAGAATGCCTTGATTGTGTAAAGCGGTTATATCAGCTAAAGGTGCCGATTATGAAAAAGTTAAAAAAAAATCTAGATTTAATTTGTTGAAGCAGAGTTAATCCATTATTTTTTTATTCATATTAACCTATTTCTTCTATGCTTTCATTTCAAAGTACATTTGAAACATTAACCTTTTCATGACCAAGGGTCATTGACGCCCGTGTGTCTAGGACAATTTTTCCATTTTTGATAGGCACTTCTTTAAACGACATCTTATACCGTTTTATATACTATATACAGTGGATATAAAAAGTCTACACATCCCTGTTAAAATGCCAGGTTTTTGTCATGTCAAAAATCAGTACAACATGAATAATTTCAGATTTCCCACCTCTAATGTGACCCATAATCTGTACAATTACATTGAAAAAAAACCTGAAATAATTTAGAGGGGAAAGATAAAAATAACAAAACTACAATGATGTGGTTGCATAAGTGTTAACACCCTCTAATAATTGGGGATGTGGTTGTGTTCAGAATTAGCCAATCAAATTTAAACTCAAGTTAAATAGTAGTCAGTACACAGCTGCCATTATTTAAAATGATTCTGAGTAACCCCATATAAAGTTTGGCTGTTCTATTAGGATTTTCCTGTCATTTTCTTTGTTGCATGTGACAAAGTCATGGTCCGTAAAGAGCTTACAACACATCAAAGGGATCTGATAGTTGAAAGGCATTAGTCAGGAGAAGGGTACCCAAGAATTTCCAAGACGTTAGATATACCATGGAACACAGTGAATACAGTCATCAAGAAGTGGATTACATTGGGCACAGCTGTGACAAGACAAAAATTGGTCCGGGAGGCTACTAAGAGGCCAACAGCAACATTAAAGGAGCTGCAGGACTTTCTGGCAAGTACTGGTTGTGTAGTCCATGTGACAACAATCTACCGTATTCTTCATATGTCTGGGCTGTGGGGTGGGGTGGCAAGACGGAAGCTTTTTCTAACAAAGAAAAACATCCAAGCCCGGCTATGTTTTGCAAAGACCTACACAAACTCTGCCAAAAGCATGTGGGAAAAAGTGTTATGGTCTAATGAGACCAAGGTTGAACTTTTTGGCTGTAGTTCCAAAAGCTATGTTTGGCGCAAAGCCAACACTGCACATCACCAGAAGATCACCACAACCATGGTGGAGGCAGCATTATTTGGGGCTGTTTTTCTGCAGCTGGAACTGGGGCTTTAGTTAAGGTGGAGGGAATTATGAACAATTCAAAATATCAGTCAATATTGGCACAAAACCTGAAGGCCTCTGCTAAAAAGCTGAAGATGAATTTCACCTTTCAGCACGACGACTCCTCAAAGCATACATCGAAATCAACAAAAGAATGGCTTCACCAGAAGATCAAAGTTTTGGCATGGCCCAGCCAGAGCCCAGACCTGAATCCCATTGAAAATCTGTGGGGTGACCTGAAGAGGACTGTACACAGGCGATGCTCTCGCAATCTGACAGATTTGGAGTACTTTTGCCAGGAAGAGTGGGCAACAATTGCCAAGTCAAGATGTGCCATGCTGATAGACTTCTATCCAAAAGGACTGAATGCTGTCAAAGTCAAACGGTAATTCGACAAAGTATCAATTTAAGGGTGTGCATATTTATGCAAGCACATTATTTTTTATCTTTATTTTTCCACCCAAAAAGATTTCAGTCTGTTTTTCAATACAATTGTACAGATTATAGGTAGAAAAAGCTCTGAAATGATTAATCTTGGACTGATTTTTTTGACATGACAAAAACCTGGCATTTTAAACAGGGGTGTGTAGACTTTTTCTATCATATATACACTATATTTTACTTACACACACACACACACACACACACACTACCGTTCAAAAGTTTGGGGTCACCCACACAATTTTGTGTTTTCCATGAAAACTCATATTTATCAAATGAGTAGCAAAATGACTAGAACATATAGTCAAGACATTGACAAGGTTAGAAATAATGATTTTTATTTGAAATAATTTTCTCCTTCAAACTTTCCTTTCGTCAAAGAATGCTCCATTTGCAGCAATTACAGCATTGCAGACCTTTGGCATTCTAGCGGTTAATTTGCTGAGGTAATCGGGAGAAATTTCATCCCATGCTTCTAGAAGCCCCTCCCACAAGTTGGATTGGCTTGATGGGCACTTCTTGCGTACCATACGGTCAAGCTGCTCCCACAACAGCTCTATGGGTTTGAGATCTGGTGACTGCGCTGGCCACTCCATTACAGATAGAATACCAGCTGCTTCTTCCCTATATAAATTTGCAGGTGTGCTTTGGGTCATTGTCCTGTCGTAGGATGAAATTGACTTCAATCAAGCGCTGTCCACAGGGTATGGCATGGCGTTGCAACACGGAGTGATAGCCTTCCTTCAAAATCCCTTTTACCTTGTACAAATCTTCCACTTTACCAGCACCAAAGCAACCCCAGACCATCACATTACCTCCACCATGCTTGACAGATGGCGTCAGGCACTCTTCCAGCATATTTTCAGTTGTTCTGCGTCTCACAAATGTTCTTCTGTGTGATCCAAACACCTCAAACTTCTGTCCATAACACTTTTTTCCAATCTTAATCTTTTCCTTTTATTAGCCAGTCTCAGATATGGCTTTTTCTTTGCCACTCTGCCCTGAAGGCCAACTTCCCGGAGTCGCCTCTTCACTGTAGACGTTGACACTGGCGTTTTGCGGGTACTATTTAATGAAGCTGCCAGTTGAGGACCTGTGAGGCGTCTATTTCTCAAATTAGAGACTCTAATGTACTTGTCTTGTTGCTCAGTTGTGCAGCGGGGCCTCCCACTTATCTTTCTACTCTGGTTAGAGCCTGTTTATGCTGTCCTCTGAAGGGAGTAGTAGTACATCGTTGTAGGAAATCTTCAGTTTCTTGGCAATTTCTCGCACGGAATAGCCTTTATTTCTAAGAACAAGAATAGACTGTCGAGTTTCACATGAAAGCTCTCTTTTTCTAGCCATTTGGAGAGTTTAATCAAACCCACAAATGTAATGCTACAGATTCTCAACTAGCTCAAAGGAAGGTCAGTTTTAGGCTGGGTCCACACGACCTATTTTCAGGCGTAAACGAGGCGTTTTACGCCTCGAATTACGCCTGAAAACACGGCTCCAATACGTCGGCAAACATCTGCCCATTCATTTGAATGGGTTTGCCGACGTACTGTGCCGACGACCTGTAATTTTACGCGTCGCTGTCAAAAGACGACGCGTAAAATAACAGCCTCGGCAAAGAAGTGCAGGACATTTTTGGGACGTATTTGGAGCCGTTTTTCATTGATTCCAATGAAGAACAGCTCCAAATTACGTCTGTAATTGACGCCTCGCAAAACGTAAGTACGAGCAATTCCGTCTGAAATGCAGGAGCTGTTTTCTCCTGAAAACAGCTCCGTAATTTCAGACGTAAATGCAGTTATCGTGTGCACATACCCTAATAGCGCCTCTAAACAGCAAAACTGTTTACAGCGGTGCTAACATAATTACACAAGGGTTTTCAAGTGTTTTCTAATCATCCATTAGCCTTCTAACACAGTTAGCAAACACAATGTACCATTAGAACACTGGAGTGATGGTTGCTGGAAATGGGCCTCTATACACCTATGTAGATATTGCATTAAAAACCAGACGTTTGCAGCTAGAATAGTCATTTACCACATTAGCAATGTATAGAGTGTATTTCTGATTAATTTAATGTTATCTTCATTGAAAAAAATGCTTTTCTTTCAAAAATAAGGAAATTTCTAAGTGACCCTAAACTTTTGAACGGTAGTGTATGTATGTATGTATATATATATATATATATATATATATATATATATATATATATATATATCAGCCTGGATCGCTGTGAGGGGCTCTTCTAACCCATTAAATGCCGCGGTCAATAGCGACCGCAGCATTTAAATCGTTAGAAAGAGGGGGTGACCCCCTCTAGCAGCTCATCGCGCCCCCCTCGATGCAATCGCGGGGTGGCGATGGTTGCTATGGCTGCCTAATGAAGGCCCCCAGGTCTGCCATCTTAGTGGCGCTACTAAGCTCTGCCTCTGACCGAGCTTAATAGTACAAATTACTGCAATTCATTAGTATTGCCGTATATCGTGCAAGCGATCGCTGGTTGAAGTCCCTTTGGGGGACTTAAAAAAAAAAGTCAAAGTTTGAAAAATAAAGTTGTTTGATTTCTTTTATAGAAAAAAAAAGTAAAAGTTCGAAAAAAATAAATAAATCCCTTTTCCCATCTTCCCACTAGAGCATAGTAAAAAAAACAAAAACCATAATTGGTATCGCCGCATCTGTACAAGTCTGAACTATTACAATGTATCATTAGTTAACCCGCACGGTGTACGCCATAAAAAAAATTAAATTAAACGCCAGAATCGCTATTTTTTGGTCACCCCATCACCCACAATAAATTGAATAAAAAGTGATTAAAACGTTGTATGTACACCAAAATGGTATTATTAAAAACGACACCTTATCCGGCAAAAAATAAGCCCTCATACACTTAATCGACGGAAAAATAAAAAAAGTTATAGCTGTCAGAATTTGGCGACACAAAATGAAAACATTTTTACACTTTTTTTTACTTGTACAAGTAGTAAAATATAGAAAAAAATATATATATTTGGTACCGCCGTAATAGTATTGACCCGCAGAATAAAGTTAACATGTTGTTTTAATTGCACAGTGAATTCCGCAAAAATGAAGCACAAAAAAAACAATGGAGGAATCGCTGTTTTTTTCATTTTCTACCCCACAAATATTTTTTTTCCCCCGTTTCTTAGTACATTATATGGCACAATAAATGGTGCTACGAAAAACTACAACTCGTCCCACAAAAATCAAGCCCTCATAGGATTATATTGATAGAAAAATAAAAAAACAAAATTAAAATCTGAAAGTTGTTTACGACGGGAAGGGGTTAACAACGGATCAACGGTCAATTTTTCATTGCTGTTTTGCATTAGTGTGTCTCAAAATTTGAATCCATTTCCCGGCCGTCTAACCGGTTTCAACTGCCATTTGCCATCAATTTTTCATGGGCGTTAAAAATGTTTAATTGAAAATTAATTTTAGTCAGGTTTTTTTTGTCCCAACCCCCTGAAAACACCACATGTAGATAGTGCCCCATTGCCCACTGTAGATAGTGCCCACATAGTGCCCCAGTTCCCACGGTAGATGGTGCCCACATAATGGCACAGTTCCCACGGTAGATAGTGGCACACACCGTGCCCATGTAGATAGTGCCACACCCCGCGTAGATGGCATCATCTCTCCCCCCCCCCCCCGGTAGATGGCATCATCTCTCCCCCCCCCCCCGGTGGATGGCCTCATCTCTTCGCCCCCCCCCCTGGTAGATGGCATCATCTCTCCCCCCCCCCGGTGGATGGCATCATCTCTTCCCCCCTCCCCCGGTGGATGGCATCATCTCTCTCTCCCCCCCCCCGGTGGATGGCATCATCTCTTCCCCCGGTGGATGGCATAATCTCTTCCCCCCCTCCCCCCCGGTGGATGGCATAATCTCTTCGCCCCCCCTGATAGATGGCATCATCTCTCCCCCCCCGGTGGATGGCATCATCTCTTCCCCCCTCCCCCCGGTGTATGGCATCATCTCTTCGCCCCCCCTGATAGATGGCATCATCTCTCCCCCCCCCCGGTAGATGGCATCATCTCTCCCCCCCCCCCCCCCGATAGATGGCATAATCCAAGAGGGAACTTAGGTGGTGCAGTCTACAGAGGGGGGGAATGCGACCTACAGGGTGGATAGAGCCATCTGCAAGGGGGGGATGGAGAGACGTCGGGGGGGCCCCCTCTAGGAGCAGTATCCCCAGCAAGAGGGCTCTGGGCGGGGATTCTGCTCCTAGAGGGAGTTTAGGTGGCGCAATCCACAGGTGGGGGCTGTATTCCGGGGCTCTCAAAGAGTGCAGCACTGCTTACAAAGAAACAGCACTGCACTCATTAAACCCCGTTCCAGGCTGCCAATGTTTATATATGCGACAACTGCACGGGGCATCGGCAGTTGGAACGTATATAGCCGTATAAATTTATATTTACTTATTTTGTTAAATATATAATATATCTTCCCGCATTACAATGCAGATTTCTGCTCTGAAATTTTAACGTATTCCTTTAACATGTGGCTGCTGTAATAGCTTTTAACAACTGATTATATGAATACCTGGGCGCGCTCTCCATCATACTTATATTCACAGGTAAAAGCAGCTTCTTCAAACCTCTTTAATACTTCACCAACACCCTTGGTAGGGTGTGCCAACATTGGCTTTAAGGGAACTCCTGAAACAAAATAAATAGCTGTTCTTTAATATTTTCCACTGGCCAAAACAAAAACTGCAAGAGGACATTAGGAAAAATGATTATTACCTGGTGTAAGTTTACAATGTTGAGGAAGTTCTTTAATTCCATGCTTCAGAAGAGCAGGAATAACCATATCATAGTTTGGTAACTCGCTAAAAAAAAACAAAAAAAGGACAATACAAATTTTCATTAACAATATTGTGCAGTAGTTTCCAATGTATATAACTAGCATGAGCAGTTAAAGGCTATGTACACCTTTAACCAGTTCAAGACCGGGCTATTTTGAGCCAGACACCATTTAGCCATTTTTAGCACGCGTTAAATGGCTATAACTTTTTTGTTTGTTGGGCTAACGACGTGATTTTTGCTATGTTTTTCCCGTAGACAAGGCAGGTTTCTTTTTTTATCGTTTTTATACACATCCTTTTTGCTATTTTAGCATTTTTATTCATAAAGTTTGAAAAGAATAGTAAAAAAATAGCTTTTTTATGTTTCAGCAATATTTTTTTTTTTTTTTGGTAATAACATAGTTTTACCCTAAAATAGACCTTTTATTTGTGATCGTCATTGTCTACCGTAAATTTTAATATATTACATGTCTATATTAGGGTAATTGGGTCAGCGCTAGCGTTACAACAATGATTGGCGGGGGGGGGGGACTTTATATATATATTTATTTTATTTTTTTTACACCATCTTTTCTTTTTTTTTTCTTTATCAAGATTTTTATTTTTGCAAAAACAAAATTACAGCATACAAACATTGTACAAAATTTGGCAGAAAAATTGTACACACTATAAAATACAAATTTTTACAGTTTATGAACATTATGAAAAATGCATGAACACAAATAGGCGGTAACCTCCGAACCATCTAAAGAGCGTATGAATCAAAATACAGTAGTACCAGCTGTACCATATTCACATCAAGATAATACCATAGCCATGAGGACCAGGCCTCAATAAAATAAGAGTTGGTACATATAAGTGCCACAAATATAATATAACACCAACACAAGACACCAGACAACAAAGGGAAACACAGACACACATAGCGCAAGAAGAAAAGATCACAGAATTTGCTCAGAACCTTCCATCCAGCCAGAGAGGTAGATCAGTACCACCCCGGAATCCAGACCATACTGCCCACGTTTGGACGAAGAGCACAGACTTGCCCCTGTCAGCAGACAGCAACTCCTCCATTCTCATTATCCCGTTCACCTCTGTTACCCATTCCGTCAAAGAGGGAACAGCATGAGACTTCCAGTGTCTAGGTATCACTGTTCTCGCCGCAGTCAGGAAATGCCGAAAGATACCCCTTTTGAGGAGTGGGAGTGACCCAGGAACCATGGAGAGTAATCCTATAGAGGCCGAGGTCGGGACTTCAATGTGAAAGAGCTTCTTGCCCAAGTCAAAAATCTTTCCCCAAAAGGGATGTATCCTGGGACAGTCCCACCAAATATGCAACATGGTTCCAGGAGCCTCCCCACACCTCCAACAATCCTCAGACACATCAGGAAATATCTTATGCAACAAAGCAGGACAACGATACCACCGAGTGAGTATTTTGTAATTTTTTTCCTGAGCAAAACAAGACATTGGCAGTTTGTGAGCTAACAAGAAGGCAGTACCCCATTCCCCTTCAGTATGTTGAACCCCCATCTCTTCATCCTATGCATTAGTGAAGGACAGTTGAGAGAAAAAAAATTTGGGCAGGAGAACCCCATGTAAATAGGACAAGACATGAGAAGGGGCAGTTGATATAGACAGATACCGTTCAAAAGGAGTCCTATCCTGTAACAACACCAGACAATCTTCCATGGAAGAGAGATAGGAACGCAGCTGTAAGTATGACCACCAGGTTGATCGTCTCCCCGGGCAGGCCTCAGAGACAACATTCATTGATAAGATGGCCCCGTCAGGAGTAAGGGTCTCAGCCAAATATCCACCCTCTCCTTTCTCCCAACAGAGGAAGGTGTCAACACCCACCGCCGGAGGGAAGGAGGGGTTGTCAAAGAGAGGAGTCAGAGGACCCGGGCGATGCACAAGGCCCGCAGCACCAAAGATTCGCTCCCAGACTACAAGAAACTGACGTGTGAGGAAAGGCAAAGATAGCATATGGCTCTGTAGGACAGAAAACCACGGCAGAGAGGACAATGCAAGAGGAGACATATCTCTTTCGATGCTCACCCATTACTTACCCGTTTCCGATCGGAACCAATCCACTACCCTCATAATCAGTGCAGCTTGATGGTATCTTTTAAAGTCTGGAAGACCCGCGCCCCCGTCTATTTTTGGACGACTAAGGACAGCAAAACGAATGCGAGGCTTAGAGGAACCCCATACAAATTTAGTTATGGCCCTATGTAAGGTCCTGAAAAAGCCCGATGGTACTACAATAAGGACGGTCTGGAAAAGGTATAGGAATTTGGGCAAAATATCCATTTTGACCGCATTGATTCTCCCAAACCATGACATACGGTTCCCTCCATACTCTGCCAATTCCTTCAAAGTACGCTGCAGAATAGGCGTGTAATTCAAGGCGAACAGATCTGCCTGTTGCGTGGGAACATGCACCCCCAGGTATTATAAGGATGTGGTTTGCCATTTGAATGGGAAAACCCGAGCGAGATGGGCAGCCAGAGAAGCATCCAGAGATATATTCAATGCCTCCGATTTGGAGTAGTTAACTTTAAATTGCTTAGATGACCAAAACGCTCAAATTCCTCAGTCAAGGATGGCAAAGAAATCATGGGAGTTGTAATATATACCAGGAGATCATCTGCATAAAGCGCCAATTTATGATGCTGAGATCCAACACGTACACCATTAACATCAGGGTTGCTCCGCAGTGCCACTGCCAGGTGTTCCATGACCAGAACATATAATAGAGGCGAGAGTGGGCAATCCTGTCTCGTGCCATTAGCAATAGACAAGGAATCAGATAGGAGTCCATTAACACGAACCTGAGCCGTAGGTCTATGGTATAATGCCATTATCCTACCCACCATATTAGTACCTAGGCCCACCTGCGCCAGGACACTGCGGAGGAACACCCAATGCACTCTGTCAAATGCCTTTTCGGCATCTATCGAAAGTAAGCACATCGGTATCTTACGGGATTGGCAGTATGATGTTAAAAGGAGAGTTTTGTTAGTGTTATCCCGCGCTTCCCAACCACATACGAACCCCACCTGATCATCCAGTATCAGGCCAGGCAACAACGGTGACAAGCGAGAGGCAAGCAACTTCGCGAAAAATTTTACGTCTACATTAATTAGTGAAGTGGGTCTAAAGTTAGCGCAAGAAGTAGGATCCTTGCCTGGCTTTGGTAAAAGGGTGATGTGGGCCTCGAGGGACTGGGGCGCAAAGGGACACAAGGAAGACACAGAATTAAAAACTTTCGTCAAAAAGGGAACCAGCTGAGCTTTAAATGTTTTATAGAATTTGTTGTTAAACCCGTCTGGCCCTGGACACTTGCCCAAGGGTGAGTCACCAATAACCCGTTCCACTTCTGATTCCACAAAATCTTCCTCGAGCCTCGAAGCCTCCCCATCCCCCAAAGACGGTAATGCCGTATTCTGTACATAATGATCGATTTTGTCACGCAATGCCTCAGCCTGCATATCGTGAAATTGACCTTTAATGTTATATAATGCCGAGTAATAATGTCTAAAGCAATCAGTAATACCCGCCGGGTCATGAACCTCGTTGCCCGCGGGAGATAGTATTTTAGGGATGTAAGACGCTTGTGTTCGGGGATGTAATATCCGCGCCAAAGACCTGCCGCACTTGTCCGCAAATCCATATGAGTGCTTTCTCATCCGATCTCTAAACCGGGCGTGGGATTGATCTATGAGGGATCGCAAGGACTCCCTCGCTGTAGTAAGATCCGCAAAAACCTGTGAAGATGGAATTCGTTTATGACATGATTCCAAATCCCGGATCTGAGTCAGGAGACGCGCAATAGATACCACTTTCTCTCGCTTCAAACGTGCCCCGTGTTGTATTAGGACTCCTCTAATGACACATTTCAGTGCCTCCCACTGGAGTGGTAAGGGGGTAGGGTCATGTTCATGGACCTCAAGAAACCCAGCAAGAGAGTCCTTAAGAGCCGACACACATACTGTATCCCTTAATAGATTGTCATTAAGTTTCCAAGACTGAAAAATCGGGACCGAATCAGGAAACTTAAGCGTCAGGAACACCGGGGCATGATCTGACCAGATCATGGGGCCCACATTAGTAATAGGATGCCAGGTAAGCAAATGGCGACTAATCAAGAAAGCGTCTATCCGACTGTACATGTTATGCAATGGGGAGAAGTAAGTATACTCTCTTACCTGAGGGTGCAGAATCCTCCACACGTCAATCAATTGCATGGAATGCATCGTAGTCTTTAATGCCCCCAAGTGTGATTTAGGAACAGTAGACCTGCCCGAGGAGGTATCAAGCCTGGGATCAAAAGTCAGATTAAGATCTCCACCCACAATTAAGACGCCCTCTGTAAACTCTTCCAATTTCTTAAAGAACAAGCGCCCCAATCTAGCCTGGTCCTGATTGGGGAGGTACAAGTTAGCCAGAGTAAAAATCTTATTGTGCATGGACAATTTGAGAAAGACATAGCGACCTCCCGGGTCAACCAAAACATCAATGAGTTTATGAGAGAGTGACTTGTGGATACATATGCTAGCCCCTTTGGACTTGGATTCCGGGTTGGCACTGTGAAACCAGGACGGAAAATATCGATTTGTAAATTGTGGCGCATGACCCACCTGGAAGTGAGTCTCCTGTAGGAACAAGATATGTACTCGTTCTTTATGCATGTTATATAAAATTTGAGAGCGTTTTTCCGGGACATTAAGCCCCCTAGCATTGAAGGTACATCCTTTCAATTGCGCCATCACTTCCTCCACCCCGAGGAGCACACAAATAGAATGCGCTAATGCAGTGGTGAATAGGACAAGACAGACAAGGCGGGGAGACACGATAACAAAGACAGACGAACGGGCAAAATAATCACCCACTCCTTGAGCTACTCAAGGAGAAACAATCTAACAGACACCGGAATCAACCAGTGAGTCCCTAAGAGGAGAAGTGTCAGGACACGCCAGTGCCCCACACCCCCCAACCCGGCAAATTATAATAAGCAAATAACGATAAAACATTATAGTCAGGAAAACCAAGGCACTTCGCATGATACCCAATAGTAGTAAAACAAAGGTATGCAGCATTAATATTCCCCGAGAAATACCTCAGTGGAGAACACTCCTGGATACATTCAATGTCATCATAAATGCATATACATGTTAGTGGTACATGGAATTTATAGAAACATTAAGCATTCTCTTCTGAAGTGCATTAATAGCAATCAACCTACACCAATTAACCATCAGAGCTCCAGCAGCAATCATTTATAACGAGAGGTAAACACAGACATTAATGGCTATAAGAAGCACAGACTGCAATTGCTTCAAATGAGGAACACATTAGTTATTGCGTTGAACTCTAATAACAGACCACCACCACAAGGCCTCAGAAGGATATCAGATTGGCTCAGCGAGGCGACCCTCATGACAACGCCCAGTAGAAGCGGGAGAACGACCTCGCCTGCGCGACCGTGGACACAGTGGCGGAACTGGAACATAAGGCCAATCAGGTATGGAGACTCGAGGCACACGGAGAGCAGCGCAGAAGTCCGGAACATCCCCTGGGTCCCGAACACACAGCAATGACCCATCTCTGCGAACCTGTAACTGGAAGGGGTGACCGCAAGAATAAGAGATCTCATGCTCCCTCAATACATCCAGCAGAGGACGAAGCACTCTGCGCTTATCCAGAGTCATCCTGGACAAATCAGATAGCAGTTGAATCTTGACCCCTTGCAATAAAACCTCGCCTTTATCTCGAGCCTTCCTCATTATCTGCTCCTTTAGAGAGAAGAAATGGACACGGCATAGCACATCTCTAGGCCTATCAGGATCCGGGTTCCGAGGGCCCAGGGTCCTGTGGGCTCTATCCAGCTCCATAGGATCATCAGCAGGGCGCCCCAACAAGGTGTTAAATAGAGACTGTAAAGCAGTGATGAGTTGACCCGGAGAGATATCCTCAGGAATGCCCCGAAGCCGAATATTATTGCGGCGGTTCTGATTCTCATGATCCTCAGCCAGGTTAAATAACGCATGGATCTGATGAGAGTGTTGATCCAAACGGGCGTCATGAGAAACTTGTTGCTGTGAGATAACTGAAACATCGCTTTCCATGCGCTGCACCTGATCGGATAACTGGGATAGGTTGGTGGTAAGAGATTGTATCTCAGACTTGTATGTCGTTTCAAGACGGTGAACATAACGCTCCATGTCCTGCTTAGTGGGTAACGCTGATCGCTGTCGTCTCAAGCCCTGTAAATCCTCCCCTAGGACAGAAGAGGCTCCCAGTGGCGATGAGGGGTGAATAGCCATATCTGTAGGAGAGGTAGAAGGCAGCAATGCAGGCCCCAGCACATGAGGGAGGGATGATGGAGAGACCCGGCCGCCATGACAGGCACCACGTGGCGAGCTGTCCCGCGCAAGCAGCGCCATCACAGCCCCAGAAGAGCTCGGTGTCACCCCATCCAGCCGGGAGGGAATCCGCCCAGACGAACCGGACAGTGAGGGGAAGGTACTAGCGGTACCTGATGCAGCAACGACGGCCGCAGATGACATCCTCTCTGGGAGCTAGGACCCGGTGCCATCTCTCCTCTCCTCCGTCAGCGCCATCTTAGAAGCTGTTCCAGCAGCCCCGTCGGTTAGAAATCGCTGGATGGAGCCGGCTGCAGACATCTGCCGAGTACAATAAGGAGTCCCCGTGGAGGCCTTGGATTTCCTGACCATTAGGTTAGTAAAAGGATGCTTTTTAATGAGCTTATGATCGGGTTAAAGGAGTGCAGGAGCGGAGCGCTCAAGCAGCACGTCTGGTCAGCGCCATTTCCAAGCCACGCCTCCTTTACAGCATCTTTTCCACTGTAACTGGAGCTGCACAGTAGCCCCAGTTACAGGGGAAATCAGCCCTCTCATAGCGACTATTCTCACGAATAGGGCTGTGCTGGGTCTAGTAAGACCCAGCAGCAGTCTGCCACTAACGGCACCCGGCAATCATGTGACCAGTCACATGATCACCGGGAGGAATAGAGACAGCGCCGCTGCTGCTGTCTCTATTCCTATACACAGCGTTCATTGAGCGCTGTGTAAAAGAGATCGGAGTAGACAGAAGCAGCGAAAGCTGCTTCTATCCTCTCCTCAGGGTCCCCGGCAGTCACTGACAGCCGAAGACCCGACATTTAGCTGCCCGATCGCTCGGGCAGCAAGTTAAAGCCTGAGCCGTAAAAAGTCTATGGCTCGGGTTTTAAGGACACTGACCGCTGGACGTAAAAACACAGCCAGGTCGGGAACCAGTTAAAGGAATTTTTTTTTCCATTGAAACAATTCGTGTGTTTTTAAGCAACTTTCAAATAGACTTATACATCTATTTTAATGATCTAGCTTCTATTTATCCTGTATACATAGAGCAAAAATAAGTCCAGTCATGAAAATATATATATTAACAAGAAGAGTACCTTTAGTCCCTGCCTTTGTAATGTCATGGAGTAGACTTTGTGCGTAGAAGAATAACTGGAGCATATAAGCTCCTGAAAACAGCTTATCTGTAACTACGATTATTAAACTTTTCCTGCCCTAAAACGTATTAGTAGACTGTGGTAAACGGGTTATATGGTGTGCTGCCATACTATCACATCAGTGTGTTGTTTCTGGCACTGGAGCTAAACCCAAGCAAATACCAGCAGGAGTTGGCTGTCATTGAAACTTAACATCCCGCTGTGACAGTCTGGATAAGATAACTCTGATCCTGGCCATATAATGCTTTAACCCCTATCCGCACCAGGACGTAACTGTCCGTCCTCGCGGGAGGTTACTTCCCGCACGAGGACGTACAGTTACTGAGTTAATCCAGGTGCACACTGTCGGCGACAGTGTGCACCGGGAGGTCAGCTGTCGCTGACAGCTGACACTCCCCTCTTGCCGGCCAGCGGTCATTTGCCACTGATTTCGGCGCATTAACCCCTTAAATTCGGCGATCGGGTACAATCGCCGAATTTTAGGGGTTTCTAACATATCGGCAGCGACCCCGTCCGAAATCGCGGGGTCTGCCGATCGTTAGTATGGCAAACGGAAGCCAAACAATGGCTTTCAGGTCTGCCATGGATGGAAGCCCATCAGGACCAACCTTCGGCTGACAGCTGACACTCTCCAGTGTTGCCGATCAGCGGCTCATCGCCGTTGATTTCGGCAATTAACCCGTTACATGCGGGGCTCGATTGCGATCTCCGCATGTAGGGGGGGGGTTTGTAGCACATCAGCAGCCCCCATGCAATCGTGGGGGCTTCTGATGCTTGTGATGGCACCCGGGGGCCAGACAACGGCCCCCAAGTCTGCCATGTATGTCAGCCTATGAGGATCAGCCTCTGCTGATCCTCGTAGACCAACTGTCAGAGTGACTGTGACGTCACACTGACAGTTGGAATACGTTACACTACCTAGGTAGTGTAATGTATTCTAGCAGCGATCAGAGCTGCAGGTCAAAAAAAGAAAGTGTAAAAAGTAAAAAAAAGTTAATAAAAATGTTTTATAAAAGTGTAAAAATAAAAGGTTTTGTTTTCCTATAATAAGTCATTTATTATAGGGAAAAAATGAAAACGTTAAAAAAAAGTACACATATTTGGTATCGCCGCGTTCGTAACGACCCAATCTATGAAACTATAATGTTAATTTTTCCGCACGGTGAACGCCGCAAGCAAAAAAAATGGAAAACGGTCAGCATCGCTATTTTTTGGTCACCACCCCTCCCAAGATATAGAATAAAAAGTGATCAAAAAGTCGCATTTACCCCAAAATGGTACCAATAAAAACGACAACCCGTCCCGCAAAAAACAAGACCTCCCACATCTTTTTTGACGAAAAAATAAAAAAAAGTTACGGCTCAGAATAGCGTGTCCCAGAAAATAAATTATTTTATAGAAACGTAATTTTATTGTGCAAACGCTGCAAAACGTAAAAAAAACTATACACATATGGTATCGGCGTAATCGTACCGACCGTCAGAATAAATTAAAATGTAATTTAATGCGCACTGTGAACGCTGTAATAAATAAAGAATTTAAAGTGCCAAAATCGCTGTTTTTTGGTCACCTTAGCTCTAAAAAAGATCCTGAGGGGCCAAAATGCTCACTATACCCCTAGAAAAATTCCTTGAGGGGTGTAGATTCCAAAATGGGGTCACTTTTGGGGGGTTTCCACTGTTTTGGTCCCTCCGGGGCGTTGCAAACCCGACATGGCACTGAAAACCAATCCAGCAAAATCTGCGCTCCAAAATCCAAAAGGCGCTCCCTCCCTTCTGAGCCTTGCTGTGGGTCCAAACATCAGTTTACGGCCACATATGGGGTATTGCCGTAATCGGGAGAAATTGCTTTACAAATTTTGGGGTGCTTTTTCTCCTTTATTCCTTGTAAAAATGAAAAAAATCTGTTTCCACAGAAAAATAGGTGATTTTCATCTTCACAGACTAATTCCACTAAATTCTGCAAAAAAAACTGTGGGGTCAATATGCTAACTATACCCCTAGAAAAATGCCTTGAGGAGTGTAGTTTCCAAAATGGGGTCACTTTGGGGGGGTTTCGACTGTTTAGGTACCACAAGACCTCCTCAAACCTGACATGGTGCCTAAAATATATTCTAAAAAAAGGAGGCCCCAAAATCCTCTAGGTGCTCCTTTGCTTGAGGCCTGTGTTTCAGTCCATTAGGACACTAGGGCCACATGTTGGATATTTCTAAAATCTGCAGAATCTGGGCAATAAATATTGAGTTGCGTTTCTCTTGTAAAACCTTCTGTGTTACAGATTTTTTTTTATTACAAATGAATTTCGGCAAAAAAAATGAAATTTGTAAATTTCACCTCTACTTTGCCTTAATTCCTGTGAAACGCCTAAGGGGTTAAAATATTTTCTGAATGTGGTTTTGAATACCTTGAGGTGTACAGTTTTCAAAATGGGGTGATTTATGGGGACTTTCTAATATATAAGGTCCTCAAAGCCACTTCAGAACTGAACTGGTCCCTGAAAAAATAGCCTTTTGAAATTTTATTGAAAATATGAGAAATTGCTTCTAAAGTACTAAGCCTCGTAACGTCCTAGAAAAATAAAAGTACGTGAAAAAAAATGATGCAAACAAAGTAGACATATGGGGGATGTTAACTAGTAACTATTTTGTGTGGTATTACTATCTGTTTCACAAGCAAATACATTTACATTTCGAAAAATGCAAATTTTTGCTAAAATTGGAAGTTTTTCACAAATAAATATTGAATTTATCGACCAAATTTTTTCACTAACCTAAAGTACATTATGTCACGAGAAAACAATCTCAGAATCGCTTGGATAGGTAAAAGCATTCCGGAGTTATTACCACATAAAGTGACATGTCAGATTTGAAAAAATCATCTGTGTCCACAAGGCCAAAACAGGCTGCGACCTAAAGGGGTTAAATGCCGTGGTCACAGCACCCCAGGATATAAACAAAGGGAGTGGGCTTCTTTTGTCAACACAAAGATTCGCAATGGAAAAATAAGACTCTTGCAAAAAAACAAACCCTCATACAGCTAAGTCCATAAAAAAATTAAAAGAAGAAAAAAGTTAAAGCTGTGGAAATATGGTGACCAGCACCTATCAGGATACATAAAAAATGCAATGTGCAAAAGATTCTCACCAGTAGGTCTGCTTTAGAATCATAGCGTTCTCTTCAATCCAAGCTTTTTTGGCATCTGTACTCATACCCTTTGAAGCATCTAATATCGCATCTGGAAATGCTGAAGAAAACAAATATACTGAAAAAGCAGCAACATATAATATATATAGAAAAAAGCAGAACAAAAGCAGCACCGTTTCTTCCAGTATAGGGTGCACAAGTACCTGTTCAGACACACGACCAGTGTCTCACATAAACAACGAAATCCAATACACAGGACAGCACTCCAAGATCAGTGTAAGAAAAGGATCTTTAATCACCACATGCAACGTTTCAGCCCAACCCATGGAGTTGGGCTGAAACGTTGCATGTGGTGATTAAAGATCCTTTTCTTACACTGATCTTGGAGTGCTGTCCTGTGTATTGGATTTCGTGATAGATATATATATATATATATATATATATATATATAAAAACCACAAATAACAGATTTTAATACTTCATATTGCACCAGAAACCAGGTGGGAATAATTAGGTACACTATTATTCAGTAGCATGAAGAATCACGTTTAGCAACAATAATTTGGGAGAACTTTTTGCCCAATTATCTTTACCAATTGCTTCAGTTCATTTGTTTGAGGGCATTTGTTTTTGCACAGCTCCCACCACAGGATCTCAATGGGGTTGAGGTCTGGACTTTCAATATAGGATTCCAAGAGCTTGATGTTTTTTTTCTTCTTTAACCATTCAGATGTTGATTTGCTGGTATGCTTAGGATCATTGTCCAGTTACATGACGCAGCTTCGGTACAGCTTAAAGAGGCTCTGTCACCAGATTTTGCAACCCCTATCTGCTATTGCAGCAGATAGGCGCTGCAATGTAGATTACAGTAACGTTTTTATTTTTAAAAAACGAGCATTTTTGGCCAAGTTATGACCATTTTCGTATTTATGCAAATGAGGCTTGCAAAAGTACAACTGGGCGTGTTGAAAAGTAAAAGTACAACTGGGCGTGTATTATGTGCGTACATCGGGGCGTGTTTACTACTTTTACGAGCTGGGCGTTGTGTATAGAAGTATCATCCACTTCTCTTCACAACGCCCAGCTTCTAGCAGTGCAGACACAGCGTGTTCTCCAGAGATCACGCTGTGACGTCACTCACAGGTCCTGCATCGTGTGAGGACACATCGGCACCAGAGGCTACAGATGATTCTGCAGCAGCATCGGCGTTTGCAGGTAAGTCGATGTAGCTACTTACCTGCAAATGCTGATGCTGCTGCAGAATCAACTGTAGCCTCTGGTGCCGACACGATGCAGGACCTGTGAGTGACGTCACAGATCTGCACTGCCAGAAGCTGGGCGTTCTGAAGAGAAGTGGATGATACTTCTCATCAGAAAGCCCAGCTAGTAAAAGTAGTAAACACGCCCCGATGTACACACATAATACACGCCCAGTTGTACTTTTACTTTTCAACACGCCCAGTTGTACTTTTGCAAGCCTCATTTGCATAAATACGAAAATGGTCATAACTTGGCCAAAAATGCTCGTTTTTTAAAAAGAAAAACGTTACTGTAATCTACATTGCAGCGCCTATCTGCTGCAATAGCAGATAGGGGTTGCAAAATCTGGTGACAGAGCCTCTTTAAGCTGTTGGGCAGATAACCTCTTAATTCTCTCAAAAATACACTGATAGAAAGCAGAGTTCATCGTCGTCTCAATGACTGCACATTTCCCAGGTCCTGTGCATGAAAACAAGCCCAAATCATCACCTCTCCACCACCATGCCTGACAGCCGGTATGAGTTGTTTGTAGTAATACACTGGGTTTGGTTTTTGCCAAACATGGCGCTGCGCAGGATAATTAAACATCTCCACCGTGGCCTCATCAGTCCAAAGGATGTTTTTTTACAACTTTTGTAATATGTTTAGATCCAATTTTGAAATAGTAAGTGGTGCTGCCTTTTTCTTTTTTTAGAGAAGGGGCTTTGTGCTAACCACCCTTCTATAAAAGCCATACTTATTCAGTTTTTAATTGTGCGCTCATGAACATTAAAATTTCATGTGCTTACAAAGCCCTGTAGATCACGTGATTTAGCTCTTGAGTTTTAATTTATATCTCTGAGAATTAACCCGTCTGATCTTGGACTGAATTTGATAGAATGCCCACTTCTATAAAAAAAAAAAAAGAAAAAGGAAAAAAAAAAAAAAAAAAAAAAGGAGATTGCCAACTCAGGGGGGCAGAGCCTGACCGCTGAACGTGACGGACATCGGAGCCTGTAGCTCGGTACGCAGAAGTGTTTTACAGCTGGCACCCACTACTAACAGCCAGCAACAGCGATTGCACTTTTTCTCGCCGTTTAACCCCTCAAATGCTGTGGTCAATCGCATCTGAGGCGTTATAAAGAGGGAGCGCGCCCCTCGACAACTCATTGGCGCTTCCGCAACACGATCATGGGGCGCAGATAGTTGTCATGGCAGCCTAGGTGCCTAATGAAGACACCAGGACTGCCTGCACTCTGTAAAAATGACTATACACTGCAATACATTAGTATTGCAATACTGTACCAGAGATATAACTGGTTCAAGTCCCCTAGGGGGACTAATAGAATGAGAAAAGAAAAGTGAAATAAAGTTTTTAGTATTGAATAAAAAATAATATTAAAAGCTAAAAAAAAATCCAAAAACATTTTCCCATTCTTCCTCTAAATCAGAGTTTCCCAACCTTTTCAGGCTCGAGGCACCCCTGGGGAAAAAAAAAATAATCCTCAGGGCACCCCTACCAAAAATGGTTTACGACAAAAAACAAGCACTACACACGTCGGGTATATTCACAGTGTTTTTTTGTAAGGCAGAAAAAAAAAAATCTGACTCAAAATTCCTGCAAAAAATAAGCCCTCACACTACTCTATTGACAGAAAAATAAAAAAAAGTTGTGGCTCTTGGAAGGCGGGGAGTGGAAAACAAAAAATTCAACAAATGGCAGTGTGCTTAAGGGTTAATTGTCTCAAACCATGAAATGTGTCTCATATTGTAATTGTCTAGGTCTGTCATAGACAATTATACACAAACCCCCAAGATTGGTAGGGATTTTGAAACCCAGATATTGAATTGATATTTGTTGCCCTTTAACCCCTTAATGCAGCATGACGTAACTGTACGTCAAGGTGAGCAGTAAGTTTGCGCACCTTGCCGTACAGTTACGTCAGTGCTTTGACCGTTAACCGCCGCGCGGCGCTACACCGCAGCGGCGGTTAACTGTGCAGGGTGTCAGCCCTGCTCTCCCCGTTGCCGATCAGCGGCCTGTCGCCGCTGATATCGGCAGTTAACCCCTTAATTGCGGCGCTCGATTTTGAACGCCACAATTAAGGTCTTTAGCGCCGATCGGCAGCCCCCATGTGAAATCACGGGGGCTGGCGATGGTACCCATGGCAACCGGACGCCAGACAATGGCTTCCGGGTTGCCATGTACAGAAGCCTATGAGGACCACCCCGAGGGTGGTCGTCGTAGGCTTCCTGTGTAGTGTAATGTATTCCAGCAGCGATCAGAGCTGCAAGTCTAAGTGTCCTCTAGTGGGACAAGTAAAAAAGTAAAAAAAAAGGATAAAAATAAAAGTTATAAGTGACATAAACAAGAACTGCTTTTTTTCCTATTAGAAGTCTTTTATTATAGGAAAAAAAATGAATACGTAAAAAAAAAGTACACATATTTGATATCACCGCGTTCGTAACGACCCCAACTATAAAACTATAATATTTTTCCCGCACGGTGAACACCGCAAAAAAAATAAACGAAAAACAATGCCAGAATCACTATTTTTTGGTCACCACCCCTCCCAAAATATACAATAAAAAGTGATCAAAAAGTCGCATGTACGCCAAAATAGTACCGATAAAAACTACAACCTGTCCCGCAAAAAACAAGCCCTTACACAGCTTTTTTGACGGAAAAATAAAAAAGTTATGGCTCTCAGAATATGGTGACACAGAAAATAAATTATTTTCTAAATAAGTTATTTTATTGCGCAAACGCTGCAAAACATTAAAAAACGTATATACATATGGTATCGCCGTAATCGTACTGACCCGCAGAATAAAGTATAATAGTCATTTATAGCCCAGGGTAAACGCCGTCAAAAATAAATAAAAATCATTGTCAGAATTGATGGTTTTTGGTCACCTGGCTTGCCGAAAAATTGAATAAAAAGTGATCAACAAAATCTCATGTACACCAAAATGGTACCAATAAAAACTACAGCTCGTCCCGCAAAAAATATGCCCTCACACCACTCTATTGACGGAAAAATAAAAAAGTAGTGGCTCTCGGAAAGCGGGGAGGAAAAACGAAAAACCAAAACATGAATCAGTTCGTTAAGGGTTAATTACTTTCGAATGAAAAAACTTTTATGACCACATGTGGGGTATAGCCGTACTTGGGAGAAATTGCTTTACAAATGTTGGGGTGCATTTTCTCCTTTATCCTTTGTAAAATTGAAAAAAAATCAACATTTTAGTGGAAATAATGTTGATATTAATTTTCACGCCCTAATTCTAATAAATTCTGCAAAAGACGTGTGGGGCCTAAATGCTCACTATACCCCTAGATAGATTCCTTAAGTGGTGTAGTTTCCCAAATGGGGTTACTTTTGGGGGGCTTCCACTGTTTCGGTCTCTCAGGGGCTTTGCAAATTCGACATGACACCCAAAAACTATTCCAGCTAAATTTGAGCTCCAAAAGCCAAATAGCGCTCCTTCCCTTCTAAGCCTTGCTGTGGGTCCAAACAGCAGTTTATTACCACATATGGGGTATTTACGTAATCAGGAGAAATTGTTTTACAAATGTTGGGGTGCTTTTTCTCCTTTATTCCTTGTAAAAATTAAAAATGGCTACCTTTTTTCAGAAAAAAAGTAGATTTTTACCTTTACAGACTAATTCCAATGAATTCAGCAAAACAACTGTGGGGTCAAAATTCTAACTTTACCCCTAGAAAAATGCCCTGAGGGGTGTAGCTTCCAAAATGGGGTCACTATTGGGGAGTTTCCATGGTTTTCATCCCTCCAGTGCATTGCAAACGCGACACGGCACTGAAAACTATTCCAGCAAAATCAGAAATCCAAATGGTGCTCCTTCTCTTCTGAGGCCTGCTGTGGGTCCAAACAGCAGTTTATTACCACATATGGGGTATTGCTATAATCGGAAGAAATTGCTTTACATATGTTGGGGTGTTTTTTCTACTTTATTCCTTGTAAAAATTTAACATTTCTAAGTTTTTTCACAAAAAAAGTCGATTTTCACCTTCACATACTAATTCAAATAAATTTAGCAAAAAAAACTGTGGGTTCAAAATGCTAACTATACCCATAGATAAATTCATTGAGGGGTATAGTTTCCAAAATGGGGTCACTGTTTCCACTGTTTTGGCAGCACAAGTACTCCTCAAACCTGACATGGTACCTAAAATATATTCTAAAAAAAGGAGGCCCAAAATCCACTAGGTGCTACTTTGCTTCTGAGGCCTGTGTTTCAGTCCATGACCGCACTAGGGCCACATGTGGGATATTTCTAAAAACTGCAGAATCTGGGCAATAAATATTGAGTTGCATTTCTTGGGTAAAACCTTCTGCGGTACAGAAAAAATTTATTAGAAATGAATTTTTGAAGAAAAAAAATGAAATTTGTAAATTTCACCTCTACTTTGCTTTAATTCCTGTGAAACGCCTAAAGGGCTAAAACACTTTGTGAATGCTGTTTTGAATACTTTGATGGGTGCAGTTTTCAAAATGGGGTGATTTCTGGGGACTTTCTAATATATAAGGCCCTCAAAGCCATTTCAGAACTGAACTGGTCCCTGAAAAAATAGCCTTTTGAAATTTTCTTAAAAATATGAGAAATTGCTGCTAAAGTTCTAAGCCTCGTAACGTCCTAGAAAAATAAAAGAATGTTCAAAAAACGACGCAAACATAAAGTAGACATATGGGAAATATAAACTAGTAACTATTTTGTGTCGTATTACTATCTGTTTTACAAGTAAATACATTAAAATTTAGAAAAATGCTAATTTTTGCTAATTTTCTCTAAATCTTGGCGTTTTACAAATAAATATTGAATTTAACGACAACATTTTTTCAGTATCATAAAGTACAACATGTCACGAGAAAACAATCCCAGAATCGCTTGGATAGGCAAAAGCATTCTGTAGTTATTACCACAAAGTGACACGTCAGATTTGCAAAAATGGGGCTGGTCCTGAAGGCCAAAACAGGCTTAGACACTAAGGGGTTAAAGGGGAAGGCATCTGCTAAGTGTTTAACCAGGTCAGATGTATGTGTCATATTTAAAGCTTGTGTTTTAGAAAGGTTGACCTTACAATTCCTCATTTGGCCAAATCTTTCCATTCCTTTCATTATAGAGGGAAAAGTAATTTTGGGGTTGGTTATATACAGTGAAGGAAATAAGTATTTGATCCCTTGCTGAATTTGTAAGTTTGCCCACTGTCAAACACATGAACAGTCTAGAATTTTTAGGCTAGGTTAATTTTACCAGTGAGAGATAGATTATATTTTAAAAAAAAAAAAAAAAAAAAAAAAAAACAGAAAATCACAGTCAAAATTATATATATTTATTTGCATTGTGCACAGAGAAATAAGTATTTCATCCCTTTGGCAAACAAGACTTAATACTTGGTGGCAAAACCCTTGTTGGCAAGCACACCAGTCAGACGTTTTTTTGTAGTTGATAATGAGGTTTGCACACGTTAGATGGAATTTTGGCCCACTCCTCTTTGCAGATCATCTGTAAATCATTAAGATTATGAGGCTGTCGCTTGGCAATTCGGATCTTCAGCTCCCTCCATAAGTTTTCGATGGGATTAAGGTCTGGAGACTGGCTAGGCCACTCCATGACCTTAATGTGCTTCTTTTTGAGCCACTCCTTTGTTGCCTTGGCTGTATGTTTCGGGTCATTGTCGTGCTGGAAGACCCAGCCACGAGCCATTTTTAATGTCCTGGTGGAGGGAAGGAGGTTGTCACTCAGGATTTGACGGTACATGGCTCCATCCATTCTCCCATTGATGCAGTGAAGTAGTCCTGTGCCCTTAACAGAGAAACACCCCCAAGCTTGACAGTGGGGACGGTGTTCTTTGGGTCATAGGCAGCATTTCTCTTCCTCCAAACACGGAGAGTTGAGTTAATGCCAAAGAGCTCAATTTTAGTTTCATCTGACCACAGCACCTTCTCCCAATCACTCTCAGAATCATCCAGATGTTCATTTGCAAACTTCAGACGGGCCTGTACATGTGCCTTTTTGAGCAGGGGGACCTTGCGGGCACTGCAGGATTTTAATCCATTACGGCGTAATGTGTTACCAATGGTTTTCTTGGTGACTGTGGGCCCAGCTGCCTTGAGATCATTAACAAGTTCCCCCCGTGTAGTTTTCGGCTGAGCTCTCACCTTCCTCAGGATCAAGGATACCCCACGAGTTGAGATTTTGCATGGAGCCCCAGATCGATGTCGATTGACAGTAATTTTGTATGTCTTCCATTTTCTTACTATTGCACCAACAGTTGTCTCCTTCTCACCCAGCGTCTTACTTATGGTTTTGTAGCCCATTCCAGTCTTGTGCAGGTCTATGATCTTGTCCCAGACATCCTTAGAAAGCTCTTTGGTCTTGCCCATGTTGTAGAGGTTAGAGTCAGACTGATTAATTGAGTCTGTGGACAGGAGTCTTTTATACAGGTGACCATTTAAGACCGCTGTCTTTAATGCAGGCATCAAGTTGATTTGGAGCGTGTAACTGGTCTGGAGGAGGCTGAACTCTTAATGGTTGGTAGGGGATCAAATACTTATTTCTCTGTGCACAATGCAAATAAATCTATATAATTTTGACTGTGATTTTGTTTTTTTGTTTTTTTAATATAATCTATCTCTCACTGGTAAAATTAACCTAGCCTAAAAATTCTAGACTGTTCATGTCTTTGACAGTGGGCAAACTTACAAAATCAGCAAGGGATCAAATACTTATTTCCTTCACTGTATAATAGTAAATCGTCTGCATAGAATACTAGTTTGTATTGATATTGAACCCTTGTTTTACCTTGTACATCAGGATTACTACGCAGTGCCACTGCTGGGCGTTCCATCACTATTGTATATAGTAGTGGACACAGAGGCTCATTCATCTCATTGGCCTGATGAAGACGCCGGTCCGGCGTTGAAACGTGTAGCCTGTCTACTTATATTAAATATCACTTAATTATATGATTTGCCTAGCCTTGCCATTATTAGCAGCGCCGTTTGGTCCCCTTTTTTTGCTCTCCTTTTATTACAATTACTTGACAGCAAACTCCGTTTTGTTGTGGTTTTATGTACCCGGCAGCAGCTTTTTTAGATCTCTCTCCGTTGTGACACCTGCCAGTGTCTACAACCTAATGTGAGCACTTTTTACCATATTACTAGCTCTACTTTATCCCACTTTTATTTGTACTATGTGGCGCCGTGTCTCTTTTACTCTTTCCTGTAAGACAGATAGTAACAGCACACAAAATAGTTACTAGTTCACATATCCCGTATGTCTACTTTATGTTGGCATCAGTTCTTAAACATTCTTTATTTTTCTAGGACGTTACAAGAACTTTAGCAGCAATTTCTCACATTTTTAAGAAAATTTCAAAGGTCTTTTTTTTTATGGACCATTTCAGTTCTGAAGTGGCTTTGTGGGCTCTATATATTAGAAACCCCTTATAAATTACACAATTTTAAAAACTGCACCCCTCAGAGTATTCAAAACAGCATTCAGAAAGTTTATTACCCCTTTAGGCGTTTCACAGGAATTAAAGCAACGTGGTAGTAAAATTGACAATATTTAATGCCCAGATTCTGCAGTTTTTAGAAATATACCACATGTGGCCCTAGTGCGCTAATGGACTGAAGCACAGGTGTCAGAAGAAAAGGAGCACCCATTGGATTTTGAGGCCTAATATTTATAAGAATATATTTTAGGCACCATGTCTGGTTTGAAGATGTCTTGCGGTGCCAAAACAGTGGAAACACCCCGAAAAAGACACCATTTGGCAAACTACACCCTACAAGGAACTTATCAAGGGGTATAGTGAGCATTTTTACCCCACAGGTTTTTTGCTGAATTTTGTGGAATTATGATGTCAAATTGTAACGAAATTTTTTTTTATGATAAAACGTGAACATTTAACATTTTTACATGGAATAAAAGGAAAAAAAAACACTCAAACATTTGAAAAGCATTTTCTCACGATAACAGCAATACTCTATATGTGGTCATAAACTGCTGCTTGGACAGATGGCAGGGCTAAGAAGGGATGGAGCGCCACTTGGCTTTTGGAGCACAAATTTAGCTGGAATGGTTTTTGGCTGCTATGTTGCATTTGCAAAGCCCGAGGGACCAAAAGAGTAGAAGCCCCCTGAAAGTAACATAATTTTGGTAACTACACACCTTAAGGAATCTATCTAGAGATATAGTAAGCATAAAGACCCCACGGGTCTTTTGTAAAATGTATTGGAATTAGACTGAAAATGAATGTCAACATTTTTTCCACTAAAATGTTTAACCCCCTTAATGACCAAGGATTATTTTTTGTTTTATCACGGTCGCATTCCAAGAGTCGTAACTTTTTTTTTTATTCCGTCGACATAGCCGTATAAGGGCTTGTTTCTTGCGGGATGAGTTGTATTTTGTAATTGTACCATTTTTAGATGCTTATAATATATTAACTTTTATTAACTTTATTTTAGGAGAGAATTGAAAATAAGCAGCTATTCCAGCATTGATTTTCATGTTATAAATTTACGCCGTTTACTATGCAGCGTAAATAACATTAACTTTATTCTATGGGTCGGCACGATTACGGGTATAGCAAATATGTAAACATTTTATATGTTTTCCTACGTTTGCACAATAAAAAGCCTTTTAGAAAAAAATTACTTGTTTCTGCATCGCCGCATTCCAAGAGCCGTAATTTTTTTTATTTTTCCGTTAATGTGGCCGTATGTGGGCTTGATTTTTGCGGGCCAATGTGTAGTTTTCATTAGTACTATTTTGGGGTACATAGGACTTATAGATTAACTTTTATTTAATTTTTTATGGGGGGAATGGGAGAAAATAATTTTGCCGTTGTTTTTTGCGGGTTTTTTTTACGCCGTTCATCCGGCGGTTTAATTAATGTGCATTTTATTGTTCAAGTTGTTACGATCACGGGGATACCATATATGTGTATGTGTTATTTGTTTTGGCACTTTTACTAAATAAAACCACTTTTTGAGCAAAAAAAAAGTAGTTTTATTTTTATTTTGACTGTAAATGTTTTTGGTTTTTTTTCACAAACTTTAACTGCTTTATATATTTTTTTTTTAGTCCCACCAGGGGACTTCACTATGCGATCTGCTGATCGCATATATAATGCTTTGGTATACTTAGTATATCGAAGCATTATTGCCTAACAGGCATTTGCTGAAGACAGACCTGGGGGTCTTTGTTAGGGCCCCGGCTGCCATGGAAACCAGATGGCGACCCGCGCTGATGGGGTGACAGAGGGAGCTCCCTCCCTCTGAGAAAAACACATTAGATGTCGCCAATGCGATTGACAGCGGCATTTAATGGGTTAAACTGCCGGAATCAGAGCGCGCTTCGATTCCGGCAGTTGCAGCAGGAGTCAGGCTGTGTCTAACAGCCGTGCTCCTGCCGCTGATCGCGTGTGTACACTGTCAGTACCCACGCGATCAGAGGATGGATATATGGATATATCTGTCCTTCGGCGTTAACAGGTTAATGTTTCACAAGGGATAAAGGAGAAAAAGCACCCCAACATTTGTAAAGCAATCACCTCCGAGTACGGCAATATCCCACACATGGTCATGAACTGCTGTTTGGACACACGGCAGGGCTCGGAAAGGCAGGAGCGCTACTTGGCATGCTAGTTTGGTTTTTGGGCGCCATGTTGCATTTGCAAAACCCCTGGGAGGTACCAGTGTACAGTGGAAGCCCCTAAGAAGTGACCCCATTTTAGAAACTACACCCTTCAAGGCATTTATCATTTGCCTGGACATATGACAGGGCTCAGACGTGAAGAGCACATGCGCATTTGAGGCGTATTTTAGCGATTTTCACAGCATTGGCCCACAATTGCAGGACTCTTAGGTCAAATAGTAAACCAAACCTCCAGCTATTTTGGAAACTACACCCCTTAGGGAATTTAAAGGGGTGTAGTAAGCATTTCGACCCAGAGGTGTTTTTTCATTAGAAATTAACGCGCAGTGGGTGGTGCAAAGTGAAAATTGCAATTTTCCGCTGATATGCCATTTTAGTGCACAATATGTTGTGTCCAGTTTGTGCCACTGAAGGCAAATACCTCAAACTGTTAAGCTGGTTCTCACAAGTATGGTGATGCCATATATGTGGATGTAAACGGCTGTTTGGGTACGCTGTAGGGTTCAGGAGAGAGGGAACGTAATTTGGAGCACAGATTTTGCTTGGCAGTAGTTTTGTTTGAGGTTTTACGAGTATTTCAGTTTATAATGTGGGGGCATATGTAACGGACCGTGGAAACCAGTCGTGTGCATGGCCCCGTGGGAATGAAAAGTGCCGCAATTCTCCCGTGGATTTTCGGGGGAATTGCGGCCGCAAAAGCATGTTCGTGTGCATGGGGCCTAAGTAATAACACTTAACTGCAGGATCAGAATACACACAGGATTTATTTGATGTAAACATATAGACACAGAGGTCTGCATATTTTCAAAATATTTTTAACCAAAACTATTTGAAAATTGGCTATTTTTTTAATTTTAGTATCTTGGAAATTCAAATTAAACTAAAGATCACTAGACCAATCATGATCCTAGCCCAAAGTTCTTCACCAAGCTGAAGGAAAGTGCCACAAATTGAGTTCAAGGCCATGTACACATTTGTTTTTTTGTTTTGTTTTTTTAAATAAATAGATTACAAAGTTACACTAATCAAACGGACTAAAGCTGTATCGTTCGATTTACACTGAATCAGTCAGTCCTGCCTGGTTCCGTGTCGGCGGTTCCTGCGTGTCTCTGACATGTAGGAGCCACCTGTAAACTATTACATCTAACTTCATAACTTAAAAGTAAAACGAATTTTTAATAAAAACTATTTACAAAGTTACACTAATCATTCTGACCAATCTATTAATTGAAAAAAAAAAACTAAATAAAAACGACCTCAAAAAGGTGTACATAGCATTTAAGCACTTGTTTTTAGAACCTATGAAAAATCTGAATGAACATTTTTAAAATAGGATTAACCCCTGCAAGTTGAAAAAGGTAAAAATGAAGGAAAAAAAACAAACAAAAAAACATTGCAATAACGCAGGTAAGGGCAAGTACAGAGATCTTAAAGCATATCTGTCCGCTGAATATACTGCTCTTCGTGAAGGCAGTATATTAGGCCCTGTTCACCTCATGTTTTGGCCCTACATAAATAGTATACACACGAGAAAAGCTCCAGATGTACACCCTAAACATGTCCAAAGGCTGTATTAGCCCAACAAAGGCCAGAAGTGTGTCCGTTTGGCCTCCGTGAGGCTAGCACACATTGATATACTTTTTTTATTTTTTTTAAGATTTGGAATAGCGTAGTAGACTACATCACTCCATACAACGAGAAACTGCAAAAAACATATACCGCGTGGTATGTATATATATATTTTTAAATGGAAGGCTACAGGTGATGTGCGCCACTGTATGGCAAACATTACAACCATCTATTAAACGCATATGTAATCAGCTTTTTGTAGCTTTTCATGACAAATACATTAAACAGATGTCATTTTAGCCTATGGGTGCTGGATACTTAAATGTAGCATTCGTCACCTAGACGCTATTATGGAATTCGTTCGATATATACATCATGAAAAGTTCATGAAAGATCATAACGTATACATTAAAACAAATATCATAATAGTGTATGTGTGACGAACACCACTGTTCGCTTTTCCCGGCGTATATGTTCAACATTGGACAAAATCATGATGTAAATGAGGCCTTACAGGGACAGATCCATTCTCCTTGTAGCAAAAATTGTTCGATTTGCTTATAGGAGCAATCAAAGAATACACCAGTCTCATACTTCTAAATCCCGAGTATTCAGGAGGAGAGGCCTCCCTCCTCTTTCCACCCCTTTGCCAGCTGGCTGCAGTGTATCTATATACACAGCGGCCGTCAATCACCCCAGTGAATAAGGGAGGGGGAGCTCGCCCTTTATGAATGCACCAGCCTCATAACCAAGACTCTGGTGTGTTCTTTGGTCCCTTCTATCAGCTATCCAGCACAACATTTTTGGGGTTAATAGGAGCGGACAGATCTGCTTTAACAGAAGAAAGTTTAGATATGAGCTGACATATCCGCTTTAACATGTGAAAATAGAGGAGGAGGGGAGAAACATTTTCCAGTAGGAAACTCCAGTCTAAGTAAAATCTGCCCCAATAGAAGTCTAAATAAAGTTAAAATGTTAAAAACCTTAATAAAACTTTCTTGGGCGAGCAGCTCTACATCACTAATATTGTTTTTTGTTTTAAACCTACATAGTCACATAGCTGAAGATCACTCCAAATTTAGCCACATACCAAAATTCTTCTCTCAAATTTGTGACAGTATTTTTCCTTTATTTAGAAGACTATCAGGCCAGAACCCAACGTGGAAATACTGTATACCCAAGTGAGAAAATTAAATCACAAGCAAGTTATGCAATGGCACTACTGCAATGGGAAGGGGTAACTAAAAAAGGTGTTGGTAACATTTGAAACAAATCTACCAGTTAGAAATTAAGTTGCCATTTAGAAGTCCAATTAGGGTTACAATTATAAAGAGAGTGAGGTAACATTTACGAAACAGAATTTATTAACACCAACACTCACATTGACCAGGTGGTGTTAAGCAAACTGCTTGGGCAATAGCTGAAAGAACGGAGAGCTCTGCCAGTCCTATTCGAAGTTTTCCTCCTAGAGCTCTAGATAGTGAAACACACAAATAAAAAAAATCATAAGAGGGACAAACAACTAAAAATAATTAAAGAAGAGCTTTCGAGAAAAAAAAAAAAATCATACCTGGCTATAAAACGTGCTTCAGAATGCTTGCATGCCACAAACAACCCTTTAATTATATCAATCTTCTTATTCATAGACTGCAATGAAATAGATACAGAATGTAATAGGAAGCAAGTAAAGTTTTCAACTGACGAAGGGGTAATGTTTATGACCACATTGGGGATCAGTATCACACTGCACATCTTGACATATTATGAAAGCATTTGCTTCAAGGGCAAAAAACCATGCCTCACGGTGGCACCCCATAAAGACTACGGGTCCGTGCTACAAGTATATTACAGGCAATAAATATTCAAAACAAGTTTCTTGATAACATCCAAGAGATTTTAAAGTGACTCAATACATTCCTGTAGACAGTGATTTTTAGAAAGTCTCAGTGCAGTCCTAACACAATGGAGTTTATACAGGTAACCTATAAATCATCTATTTCTACATGGAGTGCTAAAGATTTGAGATAAATGTTTGTGTTTAACTCAGTGCATGTATCTGTGGTTGTGTCTACATCCATCTGTATGTGGAAGTGTGCGTTTCTCATACACATTAGACAGCTGTTGGGAAGAAGTTCATTGTCAACGCCCTCTACTCTCCAATAAATATGCTCACTCGCAAGAGGCGGACAGGATGCTGTATTTTGAATCCCAACATGCTGACAGTCAGGCATTCCCTTATAGATCATCTGCGGGATTAGTCAAATTTGCATCACCATTTTTAGACAGAAAGCTAAAATTTAGTTTAAAAGGGTTTGGTCTCTAACCAAGGAAGCAATTTTGTATTTGCACGTAATGCAAGTTAATACTTACAGCATTACCAGTCATTCTGGCGATCTCTTTCAGTTTATTGAAAACACCCGAGACGGTGAGCTTTGGAGGGGTGAACATGGTGCGCTGATTACCACGACTACTCTCTGCAACAAGGCCTAGATCACCCTTCTCTTGAGCTTCAGCCTTAATTTTGTCTAATTGTCGACCTGAGAAAATATGGGCAGATCAATAAAGCTGAAATATGGGTCGGAACATAAACGCAATACATACATAAATAAAAACAGTAATTTCACTCCTGTCCAACCACCCTGCTGTAAATTAGTCGGCAACCCTTCACTTTGCTTATCCTACTCCCATTTATATTCATACAACATTAAAGTTCGTACATAAGTGATTTTCTAAAACAAATACAGGAAAAGACGCAAAAATGCTTGCGCTCTTCAACTGTTAATACATCAATAGATACTTATTCGGCCAATCCTGCATGTTCAGGCCGGTTTCACACGACGCGTTTGGTCCATAAAACACGACCCGTATGTCAGCAGTATTTCCCGGACCGAACACAGTTCAGGGAGCTGGACTCCTAGCATCATAGTTATCTATGACACTAGGAGACCCTGCCTCCCCGCGGGAATACTGTCCCATACTGAAAATATGATAACAGTACGGGACAATATTCCCGCTGGGAGGCAGTGACTCCTAGCGCCATATATAACCATGATGCTAGGAGCCCGCCTTCCTGAACGGTGTTCGCAGGTAGATAAAAACAATGGGAACCAGGTGCGATCCACTGTGAAAAAGCGACAACATCCTGGCGCAATCTTCCATGAGTCGAACATGTTTTTTGGTAAAAATAATACTTCTTGTCTAAAATAGATCATGATAGAATGATTAAAAAAAAAAAAAAAAAAAAAAAAGAGAGGGTCTCTTGAGGTACAATGCGTTTCAGGGAAAAAAAAAACCTTTAATCAAGTAAACATGAGACAAAGTCATTGTCGCACGTTTACGTGACAAAGGGGTTGTTTCCCCGAAACGTGTTGTACCTCAAGAGACCCTCTTTTTTTTATGTACATTTTATCAGCATCTATTGTTACAGACAATAAATTATATTTTCCCAAAAAAACGTTGGACTCTTGGAAGTATTGCGCCTGGATGGTGTCGCTTTTTCACAGTGGATCCCGTGCATTTATTCCCTGGCGAGGTAGGCACCTGACGCTCTAGGGATTACAGCACCGGCAGCATCCTTCCTAACGAACCGGCTCCGCAACAGTGTTGTGCCTATCCATGCACAACCCCTAAAAGGTGAGCCTCCATTTACTATACCTAACAGAGAATTCCATTGCTAATCTGGCGTACTCACCCTATGTAGCACCTATTTATGCTCTCTGTTCTCAACCAGCCTTTATTGAACTGTGTTCCGTCCGTGAAATACTGCCGACATACGGACCGTATTTTACTGACCAAACACGCCCGTGTGAATCCAACCTTATTCTAACAGGGAGCGGGTAATAAGCGGCCGCACAAACTTGGCTAGCATCGTCTGATCTCTCGTTAAAACAAAATATCAGGCGTGTTGAAATCCAACATGCCTAGAGCCTTCTTTCCCCAGGCATCTGGTGTTGGGGGCAGAGTGATGTGGCCCATAAACCCGCATCATCAGTCAATACTGCTAAAAACTGTGGGTTTAACAGAGTTTTGTCTAATGTGTATGGTCACCTTTAGATTTAAATATTCAAGTTAGGGATTACTATTCATGCGATTTAAGACAAACCTGCATCTACTTTTAGCAGTATGCAGCATAAATAAAAAGCCAAAGTAGTACACAACTTGTGTTATAAACTATGCAGCATTTATAATGGTTATTACTTCCTATACATTTTAGCATACAGTAGGTTTTCTGAAATATCAGTAAAGAATGTTTTATTTAGCTAAGATTTTGTGGGTTACACTTTTTTTGGTAACTTTAACTACCACTTCTTAATTATAAAAAAAAAAAGGTAGAAATCTGAGAACCAATTAATAAATTGGTCATAAGCTTTTTCACAGGTATTCATGGTCCTTTTACTGGAATTGTGCTTAAAGTGTCCAATTAAGATAGTGATATTTTGCACGTTTTTTTGCTCGAGTAGGAGATTAAAGGAATTGTCCAATTTCATATTCAAGTTATTTTATTGTACAATTAAAAGCTATACAATTTTAGAATTTGGTCTGTATTAATTCCTCAAGGCTTGTGAGTGATTCTGTCAACACTACTACACTAGCAACAACTTGATACAATTTGTGATTCATGACGGACATGGATTTTTACATATCTTGCTTTCTGATAATTAGTTTCAATATAATGTTAAAGGGGTTGTCCACTTTCAGCAGATTCATGTTAATTTTTCTACAATAAATTTATAAAATGTTCCAATATACTTTTTTTTTTAGTTCCTCACTGCTTTCAAGATCTCTGCGCGTTGTCATTCAGTAGGAACATTCATTGCTTACTTCCACTGAATAAAATTACATCCATTGTCATGTGATGGACATACAGGTGCACAGCTCGTTACAGTATGTGTATCAGAGCCGTGTCTTCTAATGATGGCAGCATCATATGACCATGGAAAGGATTTTATCCACACAAATGTTTCAATTGAATGACAACATGCAGAGATCTTGAAAGCAGTGAGGAATTAAAACAAAGTATATTGGAAAATTGTATACATTTATTGTATAAAAATGAACATGAATCTGCTGAAAGTGGTAGACGGCTGCATAGACTCTGGACTTGCTGTACAGTGGACCAAAGTCCTGTTTTCAGATGAACGTAAATTTGGCATTTCATTTGGAAATCAAGGTTCCAGAGTCTGGAGGAAGAGTGGAGAGGTAATTAATCCAAGTTGTTTGTGGTCAAGTGTGAAGTTTCCACAGTCAGTGATGGTTTGGGGAGCCATGTCATCTGCCGTTGTTGGTCGACTGAATTATATCAAGTCCAGAGTCAACGCAGCAGTCTACCATATCTTTATTATATAAACATTTACATGAATGTTTTTTTTTAAAAAGTATTCCCTGTTCTGTTAAATGGGAAAGATATATTGGGCCTTTCAGTAACGAGCTATGGGTTTAAATTTTGCAGGCAATTCGGTAGAAGTGAAGCCTATCGCCTATCTCATCCTTAATTAATACATCGGGTCTAACACACTCCATTGTTCTTATACAGAATTGGCCTTAAAGAGGCTCTGTCACCAGATTTTGCAGCCCCTATCTGCTATTGCAGCAGATAGGCGCTGCAATGTAGATTACAGTAACGTTTTTATTTTTAAAAAACGAGCATTTTTGGCCAAGTTATGACCATTTTCGTATTTATGCAAATGAGGCTTGCAAAAGTACAACTGGGCGTGTTGAAAAGTAAAAGTACAACTGGGCGTGTATTATGTGCGTACATCGGGGCGTGTTTACTACTATTACTAGCTGGGCGTTGTGTATAGAAGTGTCATCCACTTCTCTTCACAACGCCCAGCTTCTGGCAGTGCAGCACTGTGACGTCACTCACAGGTCCTGCATCGTGTCGGCACCAGAGGCTACAGTTGATTCTGCAGCAGCATCAGCATTTGCAGGTAAGTAGCTACATCGACTTACCTGCAAACGCCGATGCTGCTGCAGAATCATCTGTAGCCTCTGGTGCCGACACGATGCAGGACCTGTGAGTGACGTCACAGTGCTGCACTGCCAGAAGCTGGGCGTTGTGAAGAGAAGTGGATGACACTTCTATACACAACGCCCAGCTAGTAAAAGTAGTAAACACGCCCCGATGTACGCACATAATACACGCCCAGTTGTACTTTTACTTTTCAACACGCCCAGTTGTACTTTTGCAAGCCTCATTTGCATAAATACGAAAATGGTCATAACTTGGCCAAAAATGCTCGTTTTTTAAAAATAAAAACGTTACTGTAATCTACATTGCAGCGCCTATCTGCTGCAATAGCAGATAGGGGTTGCAAAATCTGGTGACAGAGCCTCTTTAAGTGTGATTCTATCTGTCCTAGGTGTCAAAAAGTGTAGGCGGATTTAATCCGCATGATATGAAGTTGTCCTGGGCTACGGAGATATTGGAGGGAAGTTTTAGACTTAATGGGGTCTTGATAGACATATCTTTTTTTCAACCCTACTATGTAACTATAATCGGTTATCTCTGCTTAGTCTTTCACTTCCAGCTTTAGGAAATTCCACATGGTTTCCTGCATCAAACTGGAATATAAGTGCAGATGCCACATTAAGGGGATATTGATGTACATAATAACCAACGAAGTGATAAGAATTGCAATTTCCCATAGTATATGGTTTACTCTTCAGTACTTAATTACCTGTTGCTTGTGCAACAGCTTTCATTAATATGGTCTCCCCAATGCCAAGTTCAAGACCCTCATAGGCAGGACCCAGGCGGTTCAGACAGAGATAGATACACGGTAGAAGATCCCCCGGAGACAAACAGATGACAGATCGCAGAAAATTACTCAGTGTTTCTATGTTCTTTAAACTAAAACAACAAATAAATTCAAAACAAAGTTAGAAATATGTCAATAGATTTGGCGCCAATAGCTCCCGATTAAAAATTAAACATTTCAAATATATATTGTATCAACTGAGGATTGACTTACAGCACAGAAATATACTTCCCCATTTCACCAGAGTGAAGGTCAAATGTTACGAGTCTGACTGAATTGTGAGATTTCCTACTTCTCTGAAGGCTCCTAAAACTGTAAGGGCTTATTCACACAAAAGTGATATACGTCCGTGCTACGCACGTGATTCTCACGCGCGTCGCACGGACCTATGTTAATGAATGGGCTGGTTCAGACTGTCAGTGAATTTCACGCAGCGTATGCGCGCTGCGTAAAACTCATGACATGTCCTATATTTGCCCATGTTTCGCGCTGCACGCACCCATTGAAGCCAACGGGTGCGTGCAAATCGCGCTCGGCACACGGAAGAACTTCTGGGTGCAGCTCGTGAATCACGCAACAGCAGTTAAATAAATGAATAGAAACAGAAAAGCACCACGTGCTTTTCTGTTTGCAAACATAAAAACAGTGTGTCATAATAACGACGCGCGAAAATCACACAGCCACGCACCATATGCTGACACACTGACCTTTTGCGCGCTCAAAACGCTGCGTTTTTTGCGCACGCAAAACGGACTAGCTCGTGTGAATCCGGCCTAAAGGATATACTATCCTACATATTGTCCAAATCTTAACAGCATTTCAAAACAGTTACAACACTCCCACAGAGCCTTGTAGGTTGCAGTGCAATACAAAATATGTCAACAACAAGGGCCAATCAGGAAGCACATGCTGTATGGGGGAAAAAGATTGATTACTTACCGGTAATCGGTTTTTCAAGAACCTATGACAGCACCCCTGGAGAGACGCCCCATCCGCTGGAAGGAAACCTGAGGATATAAAAATGCACTCACCTCTCCACACACCCAGTCTTTAGGAAGAACTCAGGATGAGAAGTAGTTTAGTTTATATTGTGGTTGGTGTTTTTTTTTTTTTGTGAAATTCCCTCACACCTTAATATATACAATATTTACAGGAATGCTTAAATTTAAAGTTAGCGATCCAGCTTATGAGGGTCATATGCTACAACCATGGGAGGGTAACAGTGGGGTGCTGTCATAGGTTCTTGAAAAACCGATTACCGGTAAGTAATCAATATTTTACCCTTTCACCTATGACCGCACCCCTGGAGATGTAAAATAGAAACCAATATTTTTAGGGTGGGACCACAGCTTGTAGCACCTTTCTACCAAAGGCCAAGTCAGAGGCTGTATGCAGTTGTAATCGGTAGTGTTTAAAGAAGGTGTGCGGAGAACTCCATGTGGCAGCCTTACATATTTGGTCTAGGGATGCGTCTGCTCTCCATGAAGTGGACACGGCCCTGGTGGAGTGAGCTCTGAAAAACTCTGGGGGCTTGAGCTTCTGATTTATGTAGGCTAATTGTATGGCCTGCTTGATCCACCTCACTATAGTGGCTTTACTGGCTGCCAAACCTTTGTTGTCACCCTGAAATTGGACAAACAAGTTTTCTGAGGATCTTAGATCCTGGGTAATCTTTAGGTACTGGACTAGGCATCTTCTTACATCTAAGCAGTTAAACTGTTGTTCCTTCTGATTTTTTTGGGAATCACAAAAAGATGGAAGGACAATATCTTTGTCTAAGTGACTGGGAGAGACCACTTTAGGAAGGAATTCTAATAAGGTGTTTAGAATGACTATCATCTAGCAGTAGGGTATGTGGAGGAAATGCAGAGAGGGCCTGAATCTCGCTCACTCTATGGGCTGAAGTAATGGCTAACAAAAATGTCATTTTGAGCGTCAGCATTTTCAAGGAGATAGAGTCTACTGGTTCAAAAGGTGGTTTTGTCATGGCCTGGAGAACAAGGTTTAAGTCCCAGGGCGGAACTGGGGATGTTATCTGGGGTTGAAGTCTGCAGGCGGCAGTTAGGAATCTCTTGATCCAGGGATGTTCTGGTAATTTAGAATTGAAGAAGGAACTTAAAGCAGAAATCTGAACCTTTAACGTAGTAGGCCTAAGGTTTTTATTTAATCCTGCCTGGAGGAAATCCAATATTAAGGGAATATCTGGTCTGGTTAAAGGATTAATATCCCTGCCTGCAAAATTCAAGAATGCTTTCCATGACCTCAGATATATTTTTGAGGAAATTGGTTTCCTACTGGCTATTAGAGTGGAAATGACCGGTTCTGAGAATCCTCTTTGCCTAAGGATTATCCTTTCAGTTTCCAGGCTGTCAGATGGAGCTTCTGAATGTCGGGGTGTATTACTGGGCCCTGATATAGAAGATCTGACATGTTTGGGAGTACCCATGGTTGGTGTGAAGAAATTTTTCTTAAACACGTGACACGTGAACCATGGTCTCTTTGGCCAGAAGGGGGCTATTAGTGGGGGGGAGGCGTATAATCTCTCTTGACTCCAGCACTGGGAAAATGTGTCTATTGCTGTTGGGTGGTCTGAAGGGTTTAGGGAGAAGAATCTCTGGGTTTTTCTGTTTTCCTTGGACGCAAATAGGTCTATTGATGGGGTTCCCCATTTGAGGATGATTTCCTGAAATACTGTTGTATTCAGGCACCATTCTGAGCTTAGGAAGTCTGCCACCTGGTTGTCTTTTCCCTTCAGATGAACAGCTGATAGGGTCAATAGGTGGTGTTCTGCCAGAGAAAATATCTGTGAGGATAAGTACATCAGCGAGGCCGATCTCGTACCCCTCTGCCGATTTGTATAAGATACTGTGGTCGTGTTGTCTGAATATATTTTTAAGTGTTGACCTGAGATTGCATGTATGGATCTCTTCAAGGCCTGAAGAACTGCTGCCAGTTCCCTGAAGTTGGAGGATCTCTGAGCAGTCTGCTGATCCCACTGAGCCTGAAGGAGAGAGGAGTCGTAATGAGCTCCCCACCCCCAAGGACTAGCATCTGTGGTCATGTTGAGAGTAGGGGTTAACTTCCATGGAATACCCCTCATGAGGTTCTCCCTGTTCAACCACCATCTGAGGGACAGCCTTGCTGCGGAAGAGATGTGTAAGGGTTGGTCTAAGGAGAGACTGCTCCTGTCCCATTGATTTAAAATGTCCCACTGTAGTGGCCTGGATCTGAAGTGAGCCCATAGTACGGCTGGGATGCATGATGTCATGAGGCTCAGGACTGACATAGCTTTCCTGAAAGATGTCGTATGGCTCAGTTAGATCTCGGATATCCTGCTTATCAGTGGACTGATTTTTTTCTTCTGGAAGAAAGGACATCTGCTTGGAGGAGTCCAGCAGGGTTCCTAAGAATACACATCTTTTTGATAGGTTTAAATTTTATTTTTTTAAATTTATGTTCCATCCTAATTTTGTTAGTAGATCTCGGACTATAGTTCACCGCCTGAAAGAACGATTAAAAAGTAAAGTTTATTAATTGTATTTATAAAATTGTGGCTCAACCAGCCACTGATACCAGACCAGGCATAAGCAAGCGATTTGCGACAGGAGAAAATGGTTCAGAGTGAATGATGTATCTCACACCTAAATAACAATTCTCCTGCTAATAGTATAAATTCCGCTATATCCTTGCCAAAAATCACTATCTATATAGATCCCATCCGAACTGAGGCTTTTTTAATCTCCATCAGGTGTATGGGACTGTTTACCATACGTTCTGGGAGCTTTCCCGGTGCATACATTACACGGATGGGCAGGATGTAATGTAATATTACCGTTAGGCCTTATTTACACAAGCGTGTTAAACGTCCGCGTGACGGCCGTTGAAACATCGGCCGTCCGACGGACCTTTGTAATTCAATGTGGCCGTTCACACAGCCGTTGTTTCAACAGACCGTGTGAAGGGTCCATGAGAAAATAGGACATGTCCTATTTTTTCACGCATCCCTCCATAGACTCATCTATAGGGATGCGAGACATCGCGTCCCGCAGCGCCGAGCACGGTTTAAAAGGCTGAGAGCCCGCCCTCAAAAGGTCGTCCCCGGGGGAAGCCACCAATCCGCGTCATACACGACAACCTGTGACGTGCCGGAGGCGGCTCCCCGCGGACCTAGCAACCAGTGAGGGTTCCTGAACGCCGAACGCGTCCATAGTAACTAGGGGACGCTAGACGCGGCTCCTGAACTGTCAATTCAGTATGACGCGGATTGGTGGCTTCCCCCGGGGACGACCTTTTGAGGGCGGGCTCTCAGCCTTTTAAACCATGGGTCTTTTCGGCGCGTGTACGGCCAGTGTATTAGAGCCGTGCATGCGCCTGGAGGCTAACAATCAGCACATGAACAGTGCTATCCAGTGCTGTAACATTGCAACTATTGAAACACTTTAGAATTTAACTACAATTTATATCTATGAATCCCTGAGGAAACATCACCTTAAGTGTGATGAGGAAACGCGTAGGATCTATATAGATAGTGATTTTTGGCAAGGATATAGCGGCATTTATACTATTAGCAGGAGAATTGTTATTTAGGTGTGAGATACATCATTCACTCTGAACCATTTTCTCCTGTCGCAAATCGCTTGCTTATGCCTGGTCTGGTATCAGTGGCTGGTTGAGCCACAATTTTATAAATACAATTAATAAACTTTACTTTTTAATCGTTCTTTCAGGCGGTGAACTATATTTAACAATATTGGAACGACATTTATTATCAATTTTTCAGTGAATCTATATCTCGGACTATCTGTATCTATGGGGTCAAGGTTTGAGATGTTTCTGCAACCAACAGGAAATCGTCCAGATATGGGATCAGGGGAATGTCGTTCATCCTGATGTAAGAGGTCATTTACGCTATCTGTTTTGAAAATACCCTTGGGGCTTGTGAGATGCCAAAGGTAAGGGCTCTGTATTGTAGGTGAATTACAGACCCGTTGAGTGACACGGCTACCCTTAGGTATCTTTGATGATGATTATGACATATGGGTACGTGATAGTAAGCATCCTCTAGGTCTATTGAGGCCATCACACAATCCCTGGAGAGGAGATTTATAGTTGATGCAATGCTCTCCATGCGGAATATTTTGTAGGTCAGATAAAGGTTTCATTTTTTTAGATTTATAATGACCCTGTGTTTGCCTCCTGGTTTGTTCACAAGGAAGAGAGGGGAATAAAAGCCTTGACCTGTCTCTATGCTTGGAACTTGGATTAGTACGCCTTTTTTTATGAGTGACAGAACTTCTATTTCTAGGATCTTTTGTTGGTCTTGGCTCCTTAGGGACCTTGTGAGAAAAAAAATCTGTCTGGGGAAGAGATCTGAACTCTAGTACGTACCCAGTTTTTATAATTCCTAGAATCCAAGGATTTGCTGATATTCTTTGCCAATCCTTGAGAAACCAGGAAAGCCGACCCCCCACTGTAGATCCTGTGGCGTCATTGTTGGTCCCTATTTTTAGGGTCCTTCTGGGGTCTGAAGAGAAAGGACTTATTCTTCCTAGTAAATCTTGAGGGTCTAATGTCCTGTCCCCCAAGGGTTAGGCCTTTTGTTATAAGGCCCTCTGGGACGAAAGGAATCTCTTGTTGGCCTTGCTTGTGCAGGGAACCCCTTCTTACTATCTGATGCTTTTTCCAGCAGGTCATCAAGCGGGGGCCCAAAAAGGTAATCTCCTGAGCAGGGAATAGCACACAGCTTCCCTTTGGATCCGGTGTCCCCTTTCCAGGTTTTTAGCAAGATAGCCCGTCTAGCAGAATTTGACAGGGCCGCTGATCTGGCGGAAAGGCGTACAGCATCTACTGAGGCATCTGCCAAGAAATCTGCGGCCTTGGAAAGTGTTGGAAGGGAGGCTAAGATCTGATCCCGAGGGGTCTTGTCTTTTAAATGTAGATCCAATTGTGCGAGCCAGATTTTCAGAGATCTAGCCACACAAGTGGCTGCGATGCCTGGTTTAAAAGCCCCTGTAGAAGCTTCCCAGGTTTTTTTTAAGGTAGAAGTCGGCCTTCCTATCCATAGGGTCAGACAAGGAGGCTAGATCTTCAAAGGGAAGGGAGTGTTTCCTTGATATCTTGGCTACTGGAGCGTCAAGTCTAGGGATGTTGTCCCAGTCTTTGCATGCCTCGTCCTCAAAAGGATATTTCCTTTTGAGAAATTTGGGAATACTTGTTTTCCTATCAGGATTTTTCCATTCTCTTTAATGAGGTTAGTTATGTTTCTATGGATAGGAAAGGTTCTATTTTTCTTATGTCCTAGGCCTTGAAACATTATGTCCTGGACGGACCGAGGTTCTTTAGGATCATCTATATTCATAGTCGCCCTAACTGTTTTTAGGAGTAGGTCTATGTCCTCGGTTGGGAACAGATTCCTTTCTCCCTCGTCCTCACCTGAGGAATCAAAGGAGCTGTACTCCCCTTCTTCACCTAGTTGAGGATCCTCCTCAGCTGAGGAATCAGAATCCATCCGGCTAGAAGAGGCGAACGGAGGATCTCTTTTCCTCTTAAGGGACTTTAGTGAGTTCCTAACTTCAGCCCTTACAATATCCTTGATACTTGTGGCGAAGTTTGTAGACTCTTCTGAGATGATGTTGTTAAACATTTCTGACAGAGCCTTTTGTTATAGGATGATGCAAGTTTCTTTTTACAAATTGCACATTCCTTGTTATGAGCCTTATCCTGTTTTTTTCCTAGGACAATCCCTGGCCTAAACATATGTACAAGAGAAAGGGAACAGTATTAGGTAAGGAAGAGGGTTTTTGATCTTACCCCATATTCCTGGCCTCCTCAAGTACCGGACTGTAGGACTTGGCATCTGAGCGGTCAGTGCGTCCTGGTGCTTCTCCTGGCGTTTCCATAATGGAGGAAGAAGACTGGAGACCGAAGCTCCTGCTGTTTCTGGCCTAAATAGGCCATGGATTGGCTGGGAGGCCCTCAGCCCTGGACGCTGGAGCCCCTCCTCTCCACGTGGGTCACCGGAACACCGCCCCCTGGAGTGTTTGATGCATCACCGCCCGGAAGTGACACGTCGCGGCCACCAGAAGTGCCAGTGAGTGCGCCGGAAAGCCACCAACGCTGGGCATGGTCCGGCAGAACCGAACGGGACCCCGGGAATCCGCTCCCTGCCAGAGGAAGGCAAACAGTGTGGGCCTTAAACCACCTCCTTTTGCTGCAGCAGGCGGGAGGCGATGGACCGGGAGAGGAGGGAGAACCTGTACCAGACTCAAGGTTGCTCCGTCCAAAAGGAGACTTATACCTTTCAGAGCACCCCTAGTGGAATAAGGCGAGACCTTGCTAGGGGGTCTGCAACCCCGGAGAAGTGCTTTTCCTCAGGACAATCTTTCTATCCGGAGGACAGGAAACCTGACTGGGTGTGTGGAGAGGTGTGTCCATTTTTATATCCTCAGGTTTCCTGTCCAGCGGATGGGATGTCACTCCAGGGGTGCTGTCATAGGTGAAAGGGTAAAAAATAATAAGATCTTGTTCCAGATTGGATGAGAGTTTTGCTGTAAAGCCATTTACCAACAGCGGGAGTTCAAGGTACAGTTTAGTGGATGCTACGGAATCCACTAGCTTAAGCCCCATGAACACGACCGTATTTATCATCAGTAAGTATGGACAGTAATTACTGACAATTACAAACCCATTCATTTCTATTGGTCACGGACACATTTCAGTATTTTTACTGATGGGGGTCCGTGCTGAAAAAATTATAGAACCAAACCTATTCTTGTGATCAATTATGACAAGGACTCTCCCACGGAAGTCTATGGGAGCTTCTGTAAATACGGACTGCTACGGATGTGCATCCGTATACTGTCCGTATTTACGGAAGCGATGCTATGCAACATGCTGATGACATAATTTGCATCCTCCCTCTGTTTTTACGGATCCGTATATACGGATGGAATACGAATGCAATACGGACTGTATTTACAGACACCCTTCCGTATATACTGATGAAATACTGATGCCTATGGATCCGTATTTACGGACAGTATTTCGGGATAGATGAAAATACGGTTGTGTACATGGGGCCTTAGTGCCATTAGAGCATGTTACAGGCCAGTCTGATAAGTGTTCATATTTGCATTTTTGGAAAAGTTCTCTCTACATAAAAAAACAGGAAACCTATTTTCAAAATGAAAGCTTTATACATCCCCATGTCATAAGATATAATCTTGATTTTAGTAAAAACAAAAAGGCAAATCTGCAACAAAGCGGACAGCCAGGGCGTGGTTTGGCTTTAAAATAAAATTCAGCCTGCTCAGAAACCATATGTTTTTTTGACATCGTGAAAAAAGGACATTTACTGCAGCAAAGAAAAACAAAAATACCAAATATTAGTAGGGTTAAAAATGAACTTCAAAAACCTACCGAGCAGACTCATTTTCGATCATCTCAAACGTACGTGCAACAGCCAGGTATGGAACCCTAGGACAAAAAAAAAAAAGTAGCTATTTCAACTAATTCATCACCACCTTCAAAGTAAGTGCCCTTATTTTTTGCTTTGCAATCTATCAGCATCTCCTGTGTTAATAATGCGAAGTGACAAGCCTTTGACATGGAAAAGAAAAAATATAGATTTCTGTACTTACCATAAAATCCTTTTCTCGCTGAATTAAATGGGGGATACAGCAACATGAGTATAGGCCCTTGCCACTAGGAGGCCAACATTAGGTAGGAAAAACAGTTGGCCTCGCCCAGTCAGGCTGTACACTTTCCACAGACAGTGTAAAAAAGTAGTAAGGAAAAGAAAAAAACAGCACATTCCAGAGATTGTGTAAAAGGAAGAATCTACCATGCAACCCACCTAACACTCGGCAGCTTGGAGTACCTTGTGACCCAGGCTGGTTCTGGAAGAAGCTAGAGTATGAATTTGGTAGAACTACAAAATAAATTTATGCACCAAAGCCTTGCAAACCTGATAGAGAAGAAGTCATCTCCACACTGAAGAGAAGACCTAGTGGCTAGACACCTTCAGGTGAAAGATGAGGGCTTCCGGGGCCTTGGGAGGCCCTGCCAGGAGAGCTTTGGCATGGAAGATGAATGTCCATCTGAGAGCGAAAGAGTAGTGCTCGTGGACAGCAAAGACACAGGCAGATCCACCAAGGGAGAAACAGCCTACTTGGAAACAAAATTCTCCTGGATAGGGGAACAGCATATCTGTCCTCTGGAAAGCCAGCAATTGTCTGTCAGGGTGTTTCCATTACTTGCGCAAGAGATCCTGGGAAGGGGAATTAATTCTTAATAGGTAAGATGTACCTGATGCCACAAATCAATTCTTATGTAGCAGCTGAGAGCTGGATCTGGATCTGTCCCGGACACCACAGGGGCCAGTTGTGTTATAATCCTGCCAAGAGAATGACATGCTGGGAGAGGGGTATACTCTGCACTAGTTAAACAAGTGTAAGTGGAAGTGAGCCCTCCTAAAGTAAAAACAAAATTACCCCCTAAAAAAATACAGTTTAATGAAAAGGTGTAACGGATCCATGGAACTGTGTTTCGACAGACAGGAGGCCGAGTAGCCCTGGACAGGCCCTTTGTATGGCAGTATCTGCAGCTATGGCGCATAGGAAGTGAGACCACCTCGCTACAAGAACCTACTGAAAAGGAAGACTTGCCAAGAGAAAGCCTGTGCCCGCTACCTCAGCAGCCAGTACAGCGGAGAAAGCGGTTGACGCCAAGAAGAGACATGACCCAGGTGGGCGAGAAACTACCCAAGTAAAATGCGGCCTAGCCTGCTGAGAAGCCGGGGGCTATATTAGGAAGGACCTACCAACGGTTCGACACAGTCCGTTCTGTAGTTCGCTGAATGCAGTGGAGAGATCACCTTTTCCCACGGACCGCGACAAGAAGCTAATTCCTACAGAGAGGCAATTGTAACTCTCTCAGCATAAGGAGGTGGCCTAGCTTCATGTAGTCTGGGGGATACTGTGCTAAAAAAAAAAAATGGACCCCTGGTGTAGAGGTGGGTTGTCCAGAGGGGGTTGTATATGGCACCACTCAATCACCCTCCAACATCTTCAGGTTGACACAGGGCCACTCCTTCAGCAATCTCGCGCATATATTTTGAAGTTCTGGCATGCCATCCGTGGAAGAAAAAGTGGTGTTCGGGTGACCAGCAGTAGAGCAAGTACAGTACAGAGGACTGAATGGTTTTCAGGCACCATCGGGGGGGGGGGGGGGAGGGGGGGGGGGAGGATAGGCTGTTGATCAGGCTGACAATCGACTATAAACCTTAAAAGGAAGAAAGGTTAGAAATAATACTAAAAAAAAAAAAAAAAAAAAAAAAAAAAGGTGTAGCAGACCTTAGAAGCGGGTAGTATCTGCCTTCTACGGACACTGGGCTATTACGAATAAGCTCCGTGTCTGTAGAAAGGGTGTGGCCTACCTAGTCGGAGCGAACACTTTATCCTACCTAGTGTTAGCCTTCCTAATGGCAAGGGTATATACCCATGGTGCTGTGTGCCCCACAAATAGTAACAAGAAAGTAGGAATTAGACCTACCGGTACTTCTATTTCCAGGAGTCCATCATGACAGCACCACAGAAGGTTTCCCCCTTATCTCTATAGGGACAGGACGACAGATTAAAAGGCCACTCCCACCATTGCCTTGCCAGTGTTTTTCAATTACTACACCAGAATCCCTTTTAGGGATAATAACGGACATGTTACTTGCACAAATCAGAATTTTAACAAAGTTTAAATGAGCTTTTATGCCTTGGGGGGCACAGAGTCTTTGGGACTTATAGGCTTCTCGTATAGTAATTCTCACCCATCTTGCTAGAGAGCTTTTAGAAGCTTTCTTTCATTTATTCTTTCCACCATATAAGACAAATAGATTTTTATCCGGTCAGCAAGAAGATGTTTTATCAAGGCAATGAAGCGCTGTACGCCCAACATCCAAGCTATGGAACTTTTCTTCTTGATGGGTCTTTTGGATCTGGACATAGAATTATTTCTTGGTCTCTATGGAAGGCAGTAGGCACTTTTGGAATAAAACAAAGGTCTAGCTTTACAATGATCTTGTTTTCTTGAATTTTTAGGTAGGGTTCCAGGATTGAAAGAGATAGGATTTCTCCAATCCTTCTTGATGATGTAATAGCGACTAAAAATGCAGATTTTAGTGTTAAAATGCTTTATATCAAATGAGTCGATGGGCTCAAAAGGATGATCACAAATAGCCGATCGAACTACATTTAAATCCCAGGTAGGTACCGATTTCTTTAGGGATGGTTTTAATTTAGAAATTACTTATGTGAATATTCTGATCCACATATGTTCAGCTATGGGAGTATTGAATAAACTGCTTAGAGCTGAAATTTGTACCTTATACAAAAGGAACCAGGGCTAAGCCCATTTTTGAATCTGGATTGTAAAAAAAATCTAGGATCTTCGCGATGTTAGGAAAAAAAACCGGGTCTGGTTCTGGATCTCCATACCAGGAACAGAATATCTTCCAAATTTTTCAATAGATTTTTGAGGTAACTTCTTTATGGCTTAATAAAATAGTTGAAATTACCTAGTCTGACAGACCATCGTTCCTCGGGATCTGCCTTTTGGGATCCATGCGGACAACTTCAGAGTCTACACCTTGAAAAAATAAGGGACCTTGTGAGAGAAGGTTCTTCTTGACTGGGAATAGGATAGGGTCTTCCACTGCCAGGTACTTTATGATTGGAAACCAGCTTCTTTTTGGCCAATAGGGAAGAATGATTATGTATTTTGTTAATTCTTCCTGGATTTTTCTTTAAAAAAAAAACAGGAATTAGAATTAGAGGGCACTCAGGAAAGGCATAGGCCAGATTCATGTCCCTGGGTTGTTAGACTACATCTACTCCCAATGGGTGCTCTGAGAGTTATAGAGAAGAATGCATCTACCTGGGAGTTTTTTCTTGTGGTGAATAGATCCACTTGAGGATAACTCCATCTTTGGGTTAGGGACTGGAAAACTTCCTCGATAAGGGACCATTCCCCTGGATCTATTTTCTTCCGGCTCAGTGGACTGCAGAAACAGACCAGACATTTTCTTCTGCCCAACTGAAGATTTGCGCAGAGAGGGCTTGAAGATGAGCATGTCTTGTTCCCCCCTGATGACAAAGAAAGGATACTGCAGTTGTGTTGTCCTATAGGACAATAACATGCATCCCTATTATGATGGGCATAGATTTTATGAATGTTTCCCAAACGGCTTTTAGTTCTCTGTAGTTTGAAAACAATCTTCATCTGAGAAGGCCACGTACCCTAAAACGGTTTGTTCTGGAACACCAACCTTGTTTGATGGCATCTGTGGTAATTACCACATAAAAGGAGAAGTTTTCCATGGGACCCTTTTGTTTATGTTGTTTGGGCAGAGCCACCAGTAGAGAGATGATTTCACTTTCTCGGGAATCCAAATTTTTGAATTCATGGAATCTTGTTTTCGATTCCACTGGGATAGGATTAGATTCTGTAAGGGTCGGGAGTGGAATGGACTACGCGGAATGGACTGTATGCAAGACGTCATCAAACCTAACATCCGCATTCCTTCTCTTAAGGAACAGGTGTCTATTCCCCAAAATGTCCACACTTCGGTTTGTAGATGTAATGGTTTCTCCCTTGGAGAGAATGTTGGAGGGAGTAGTCTACTCTTAGGAAGACCTTCTGTTTTAGGGAGGAAGACTTGACTTTGAAGTTTATTATCCATTCCAATTTCTGTGGTAGGGTAAGAACCTGTAACCGATGGTTGTTCAGTATAGACTGAGTATCCACTACCAGAAGGAAGTCGTCTAGGTATGGGATGATAACTATGTCTGACTCCTTAAAAACGCCATAATCTCTGCCATAATTTTTGTAAATACTCTGGGGACAGAGGAAATGCTGAAGGGGAGACAAACAAATTGGAAGCGAAGAAATTTTCAGGTTGATGATGGTCAAAAAACCGAAATAGCTCTTACAGGCCTAAGAAGATTTTTGAGCAGCAGCCCTTGAATGTTTCGTTGTGGGGTACTGGAGCAATCGCCTTTAGTTGTAAAGTTTCTGGACGTCCAAGATGAGGAATTGATGGAGATTATGGGTTTTTCTTCTGGAAACCCCTTCTCATCTGTTGCGCTTTCCCCACATTTTATCTAGGAGAGGCCCAAACATCAAAGATCCTGTGAAGGAAATGGAGCAAAGCTTGTTTTTAGATTTCGTGTCTCCTGACCACATCTTGAGCCACAATGCTCTTCTAACAGCATTGGACTGAGCCCCATTCCCATTCCTGGTGGCAAATCTGATCGATTCAGCTGATGCGTCTACCAAAAACCCCGTTGCCATTTTTAGTAAAGGTAGAGATTCCAAGGTAAAAAACAATAAACCAAAAAACTATCCAGGACAAAACAAGCACTCATCTGGGTAAGAAAATTAGATTATTGATATATAAATAATGAATATATCTATAAATATAATAAAAAATAATTTTAATACATAGAAAAAAGGGGGAGGGAAAGGTAATACAAACAATTACCACAATTGCATATACAGTAATAGAAAACAATTTAAAAACTACCTGGCCAGGAGAAATAATGGGTATATATAAATATATGCATCAATATGCTCAAGGAAATACAAAAGGGTATATCAGAGATACAAAAAGGATATATCGGCAAGGTGCATGTAGCAAATTACAGCCTGAGAGAACCAGGTAAATTCAAACCGGTCAGGACAGTAGAATAATTAGGCACATCCAGGAATAAGCAATGAAAATATAGATGATCCACAGAGATTTTTCGCATACTCATCTATTGCGTGCCGATCAGTCCATGGATGGTCTTTATCTTTTTGAACTTTCAGTGCAACTTGAACAGCCATATACATCTGACCTTGAGGAACGAACTTAAGATCTTTTCAATTCCTTCAAACAGGCGGATTCCTGATCATACACAGAGTGGGTTTTTCCTTGCTTCCTTATCCGAAACAGGATGGATTAATTCCCGGGTACAGGTGAGGGCTGTTGTAGCGTGCATGCAAAATCCTTGTTTCGGATTTAAAACAGCCAATTGATATCTTCTAGGTGTTATGTCCCATACCTCGTGAGTAGTAGAGGTTAGGAATCGTTACCTTCTTTTTACTTTTTGGGAGAGTGATGCCTCTTTCTACAGGATAATGACATTAGTATCTTATTTAAAGTTATTAATGAGGACCAAATTTTTGGTCGTACTTGCTTTGGCAATTCTGGCAATATTCTAATGAAATTTTTCTCCTTTTTTATGATTACTTTCTTAAAAATGGTCTAAGATGTATTGTACATTTGTTTAATCTGTATTTGCAGATTATTCCGAACATTTTTCTGCATGTAAACGATTGAGTTATTAAAATTGATCATATGTCTTTAAATACCTGTCCTATATAAACAGGTACTATCGTGAACATGATTTCCTGTCTCTGATGAAGTCCCAGCTGGGATGAAACGCGTAAGACGTATGCACGGTGGTGAGAGACGTCATCACACCGTTTTTCTCAGGCGTGGTCAACTAACTCCATGCTTCAAACCACACTTGGTTTGTGATCTACTACCTTGGCCGGTGTTTTTCTATTGGGTCTCTGGATTTGAGATTCCTAACCTCTACTACTCACGAGGTATGGGACATAACACCTAGAGGATATCAATTGGCTGTTTTAAATCCGAAGCAAGGATTTTGCATGCACGCTACAACAGCCCTCACCTGTACCCGGGAATTAATACATCCTGTTTCGGATAAGGAAGCAAGGAAAAACCCACTCTGTGTATGATCAGGAATCCGCCTGTTTGAAGGAATTGAAAAGATCTTAAGTTCGTTCCTCAAGGTCAGATGTATATGGCTGTTCAAGTTGCACTGAAAGTTCAAAAAGATAAAGACCATCCATGGACTGATCGGCACGCAATAGATGAGTATGCGAAAAATCTCTGTGGATCATCTATATTTTCATTGCTTATTCCTGGATGTGCCTAATTATTCTACTGTCTTGACCGGTTTGCATTTACCTGGTTCTCTCAGGCTGTAATTTGCTACATGCACCTTGCCGATATATCCTTTTTGTATCTCTGATATACCCTTTTGTATTTCCTTGAGCATATTGATGCATATATTTATATATACCCATTATTTCTCCTGGCCATATAGTTTTTAAATTGTTTTCTATTACTGTATATGCAATTGTGGGAATTGTTTGTATTACCTTTCCCTCCCCCCTTTTTCTATGTATTAAAATTATTTTTTATTATATTTATAGATATATTGATTATTTATATATCAATCATCTAATTTTCTTACCCAGATGAGTGCTTGTTTTGTCCTGGATAGTTTTTTGGTTTATTGTTTTTTGGTTTAGTTACTAGGACGGCACCTTGTGGCTCCCCAACCACATAATTCTGGGATTCTGGATATTTCCTTTCATTAATTTTAGAGATTCCAAGGTGTCTTCTCTTCAAGTTTCCATTATTAAATAGGCCTCGAGTTAGCTCAACCAACTAAATATCGATGTTGCGACAGACGTAGCAGCGACGTTTGTAGAAATTAATGCGGATGAAGAATCCCAGGCTTTTTTCAGCAGTCTATCTGCTTCTCGGTCCATGAGATCATTTAACGGAGAGGAATCTTCTAAGAGGATTGCAGGGTTTTTTTTTAGCAACTCTAGTTATCAGGACGTCAACTTTTGGAACCTCATCACAAGGTTTTGTGTCTTCTTGATCAAAAAGAAGTCTGTTTTTGAATTCTCTTGAAATGAAGAGCCTCTTTTCAGAACCCTCCCATTCTGCCATAATAATTTTTATGAGATTTTTCATTCACAGGGAAAACCTTTGTTTTCTTTTCTGTTTTCAAACAGTTTTTATTGAGAGTTGGCAAAACAAAACATTTTGCATATATCACTCAGATTTTCCTGTATACACATGAAAATAGTCAAATAATGGCATATAAGTTCCTTGATACATGTATACAATATATAAAAAAAAAAAAGACATAAGGAGAACATAAATAAACATAGTGGAGGGTAAAGGAAAGAAGGATATCGGAGGGGAAACAATCTTGTGGGAATGGTACAGCATATATATCTATGTATATATACATTTACATTCATATAGGTGTGTGACTAAACGGGATAGAATACAGGTAGAGTGACAGATTCCACATTAGGGGAGTAATTCAAGAGGCTGGAGGGGATCTATTGACATAAAAGATAGCCAGGGTGACCAGATGCACAGGAATTTATATCTAGTACGTAGTTCCCAATGTACTAATTCTTCCAGCCTATAGATCTCCTGGACCTTCCTAACCCAGAAGTCTATAGATGGGGTAGAATCGGATTTCCAAAACAAGGGGATTAATAATTTAGCAGCTGTTAGAAGAAAAGTAGCTTAATCATTCCTTTTGGGTTTGAAGGAATCAGAGGGTAACCACAGTAGAATAGTTTGTGGTGAAAAGGCAACTTTAGAGGAACAGATAACATTTATCTCAGTCAAAATGTCCCGCCAATAAGCTTGTATCGCAGTGCATTGCCACCAGATGTGAAACAAAGTGCCCTCTTCCCTATGGCAGCGCCAGCAAATATCAGATATGACGGGGTTAATCATGTGTAACCAGGAGGGAACCTTATACCAACGTGACAATCTTGTAAGAATTTTCTCTTATTTTTATGCAGCGTGAAAAGCCATGTGAGTGTTTCAAATTAAATTTTTTGATCATCCTCTGAGAATGTGTTGCAAGTCCCTTTCCCATTTAGAAATAAGCACCAACTCGTCTACCCTCTAGAGACAGTAAAAAAAAAAACAAAAAAAAAAAAAAAACGAACATTAGCTAAGGCACCTTTCCGTACTGCCGGACTTTGTAATTTATTTTCAAAAAGCGAAAAGGAATTTGGGGCGATGAACCTAGTAACATATTTAACACATATATTCATAAATTTGAATAAAGTCCCTCAATACCAATCCCGTCTTTAAGTAATCAAAGCTAAGTATGATTGTGTCTGTATCGAAAAAAGTCGAAAGCATAGTGTCATGCAGAAGGTTCCAAAAGGAGGACTGAGGGTGCCTCTCTAGGATCTATCAGAGAGGGCAGAAGGCTAAGGGGCAATAGTGGATAACTCTTGGAAAGAAGACGACAAGGGATATTAATATCCTGCCAAACTCTAATAGTACCTTTGAGTAAAACACTAGAACATATGGAGTTTGGAGAGGAGGGTTTTAAGGCCCATAAATATAGTCTAACAGTAGCAGATCATCTCTTTCCAAGGTTATATATAAGGAGGAGTGATCTGAATACCGTATCAATGATTTCTATATATTCAGATGGTTCGCCTTATAATAAGTGTAAAGGTCCGGGACTCCCAAGCCTCCAAATCTGGGCTTTTGAATAAGAAATTGGTATTTCAGCCATGGATGGGATTTGTTCCATAGGAATGATGAGAATAATTTTCTGACTTTATCAAACAATTATCTGGGTAGCCAAATAGGCAAGGCTTGTAATAAATACAAAAAATTGGGGGCTATAAATGTTTGGAGTAGGTTTTTTTGTCCCATCCAAGACAGAAATGTATTTTAAATTGTTTCTGGACATACGAGACAAAAGATAATTTCTAGAAAATAGATGTGTGGGATCTTTAGTAAGATGATGCCAAGGTAAGACAAACCATCATCTATCCAATGGAAAGGAGTGGTGGATCTAAGGCAATTAGCAATTGCATTTGAGATAGATACACCCAGCATCTCCGACTTCTCAAAGTTAATCTTGAAGTTTGAGAATACAACGAAGGAGCTAAATAGATCAACTAGGTAAGGAATGGAGGTTAACGGGTTAGTAGTCAATAGCAATAAATCGTGCGCAAAAGCGGCAGTAGTGTGTATATGGGAACCTATTTTTATACCTTGTATGTTGGGATCTTGTCTAATTTGTTGAATTAGAGTCTCCATGACTAGGATGAATAAAGTAGGAGACAAGGGGCATCCTTTTCGAGTACCGTTACATATTTTAAAGGATTTGGCTAAAGAGTTATTTACCATTGATCTTCGCACTAATATGTTTATACAATGAAAAAATAGCTTACATAAATAACTGCGGTATGCCAAATTTCCCTAATGTAGCTTTTAATTATACCCAGCTGAGCCTATCAAATGCCTTCTCGGCGTCGAGAAGTACTAAGGGGATCTGGCATGATTTAGCATATTCCATTATACGAACAACCCAACAAATTTTATCTTTACCCTGTCTACCCATGATGAAGCCTGTCTGTTCCTCACCTATCAACCTAGGGAGCAGGGGTCCCATTCTGACAGCTAGGCGCCTTTGCCCACCATTTTAGATCTGCCTTTTAAGAGAGAAATTGGCCTATAACTATCACACAAAGAAGAATCTTAACCTTCCTTAGGTATATTAGTAATGTGGGCTTCAAGAGCTTGTTTCGGAAGTGTCTCTCCTTGAAGAAAATAATTACATAGGGAGGTAACATATGGGAGAAAGGTTTTTTGAAAGGTTTTACAATATCCAATTGGAAAACTGACCGGACCATGACTTTTGCCTGACGGAATAGAATGTAGAACCTTTTAAAAAAAAAATCTCTGTATATGGACTAGTAAGAGCAGTCAATGCTTCCTCATCTAAGGCAGGGAGATCAATGACGTTTAGAAAGTCTGAAATGAGGGAAGTATTGTTTGGATCTGGAGAGTCGGGGACATTGGGCTTCTTTAGGTTATATAGGTTCTCCTGAAACGCGTCGCCTATATGAGTGGTCTCTCTTGTCAATATACCGTCAGTGGTCTTGATCTCTGGGATAAAAGGTCCTATCATGTTGTTCGTGGATAAGAGAAGACATCAATTTATTGCCTTTATTGCCATGGGTGTATTGCTTAAATTTCAAAATTTGGAGGGATTTAGCAGAACATTTAAGATATCTTTTACCTTATCTCGGAGATCAGACAGTTTTTTTAATGCCGAGACAGCTTTAGATTTCTTGTTAAGTCTCTCTAAAGACGAAATTCGCAAGAGGGAGTTTAGTAACTTCGCCCTTTTTGTTCCAGCATGTACCTTGCACCTTTCCCAACGCTCACAAAACACCCCCATCCTATTGCAAGGTTTGGGAGAAGGAACTAGGCACACAATTCACTGACATGCAATGGAAGAGTTGTTTTTTCCTTTCCCAAAAGGCCTCCATTGCAATACGTGCAAAGGAAACCAGTTATAATATCTCTAGATGGTATCGGGTCCCTACCTCCCTCCATAAATGGTACCCATCCGTACCAGACAACTGTTGGCGCTGTGGGTGGTTCTGTGTCTCATATTTGGTGGAGCGGTTACTCATTGCAGAGTTTTTGGACTGCCGTACGAAGAATCATATCTGAAGTCACAGGGGTCTTGGTCCCCAACTCCCCTAAAGAAGCTCCACTATTCATGCTCCCTATGCCTCTATCCATATATAAAAGATCCCTAACTAGACATGTTCTACAGACTACCAAGTGAGTCATCCCACGTAAATGGAAATCAGTAGATCCTCCTACCCTAGCTAAGTGGTTTCAGGAAATCACCATGACAGAATACAACATCTAATGGTGCCTCCGCACGATATATATCCACATGGTCCCATTGGACTACTTTCCTCTCTTCATCCACATATCTATCTTAGGTAACATAATACTCAACCTTTCTTTCATAGGAATCCACATCACACTAAGAAAACACAATATTGTGACCTCACCCGCAATAACTATACATATGACTAGCTGCTCACATTCCTTACTATAATAATCCAGAGTCGGTGGCAAGGCTCACCACGACCTCAACCCACACTCACCCCTTTCCCACCCTTGTTTTGTCTCCCTTCTTGTTTTTTCCTTTCCCCCATTTTTTGTCTGTTTAGGTGCGGATTCACGTCCTGTGACTGCGTGAGTTTGGTGCCAATACACCTTTGCGGCGTAGGAGATTCAGCTGTTATTGTATTTCCTTTCCATTTTCTTGAAATGCTTCTGTTTATTTACTCCCACACTTGATATTGAATATCATCACTTTTAATAGGATATGGGTCTCACCTTCTTTTAGGGGTCCTACTCTTACCGGTTTTTCTTTTTTTGTGGAAGTTCTTACTTCCAAACTGTTTTATATGTTTTTTCCAAAATTAATAAAAATTAAATAAGAAAAAAACACTGTGGAATCTGTGACGGAGCCTATGTCCAGATGTGAATAGCGCCCGAAACACATGTCCGTTTCAGCTCTCATTAACAGATTTTCACAAGTAAAGACTAACTGTAAACACTTACAATTGCTCAGTATTCCAGCAGGCATCATTTATGGGATGGTAACCACTTTTGGATGGATTATAAACTGTCTCTTTCTGTGAAGCATCTTGATTGGAGGTACCAAAGAAACTAAAATTAAATGTTTTGTGATCAATAAGAATTTAACAGTAAGGTTCAATAAATAACCAGTAAAACAAATCTAATCAAAAATAGTTGAAAGACTCAAGTAAAGGCCTTTATTAAAGAGTTGTCAAGTTTAGAAAACCCATCATAGTATATTTACACATCTATCCATCTCTCTACACATCTATGTACAAATCTACATCAATCCATCTATCCACTTACAGACACACACATATATATACACATACACACACACACACACACACCAATCTACTAGGTTCTTACCTGCCAATATTTTTAGATCCCTTTGCTGGCGCAGGAGACTTGTTCTCAATACAGGTTACACTTGGTTCTGATTTAACAGGCATAGTGCTCATATCTGTTTTAAAAATAATTAACAAAATAATCAATTATATAGCAGAGCAAATGTATTGCCAATATTAAAAAGGTGTTAAACGTAAAGCGAGAAAACCATGGATCTAATAGTTTAATCTCCATTGTGGGGACGCCACCCAGGAGTACCTTAACAAAAAGTGAGGAATGGGTAAAATGTACGTAAGGTACCATAAGGAAGGCTGTGGCCCCAGGAAGAAAGGGGTAGTAGTGGGGGAACCTTAGTTTGGTAGGAATAGGGATAGTGTAGGCTAAAGGGTTATTCCCATCTTGGACAATTAGGGCATATACACAGGATGTGACAAAAGTGTCTGATAAATGTGGGTTCCAGCTCTGGGACCCGTACGTTTATCGATAACAGGAGTCACGGGAACCGCATTCCGCCTGGAGCAGCAGCCACTGGCTGCAGAATACAGAATGGGACTAGTGGAGCGAGGACCGCAGATGCGCATAGTTCTCTCTATTCTGTTCAAAAGAAGTTACAGAAAAAGCCACGCATGCACGTGCATGTGCGGCCCTCTCTCCACTAATCCCTGGCTAAACTGGGGCCAGGTGACCCAAGTTCTCAATACAGGGGCAGGACCCAGAGTATCTATCAGACATTTATGGGATATCCTGGGGAGAGGTAAGGGAACAATAAGGGTGCGGTTTTGGGCGTGAACATAGGTGTAAGGTAATTGCGTTAGGAAATTAGAAGTGGAATATTGTAAAGAGATTTGAGGCAGGGCAGGTGAGGAATAGCAGGCTAAATCTATTTCTACTTGCAGGAAAAAGTAAGGCACACCTACCCAGCCTTTAATATTACGTATTTTTTTGTGATATTCCGTGTTTTAAGGCAGGATTGCAGTACTTCACATGTGTTAGGTCGGTACCTATTGGACAGGGCAAGACTACCACGAGCTGCGCAGCAGGGTTCCTCATCTGTCTGGGGAGAAAATTTCGACAGCTATTCCCCGATATATAGAATGACTACCACAAAAGGTTGGTCAGGGTCGGCCTGCGGTTGATCGTTGGGGGCCAGTGGAGGCACACAGGCAGCGCTGGCTTCTATTCAGTCGTAGGGCTGGGGCAGGCGGGCCCAGTCTCACGTTAGGTGCCGCAATCGGCCAGGTTCAGCAAACTGAGCTATATGCTGTTGTAAATAAAGAGTGGCTAGCGTCACAAATTTATTTGCCACAATAATGTTGTTAGGTTGTTATTTCTGTTGGGCTATGTTCACATTTGCTTCGGAGGCTCCGTTAGGGGCCTCCCTTGCAGATCTGGCAGGGTTTGCCGGAGTTTACTGGAGACAATAGCGCAAAATGCTGTGCTACTGTGTCTGGTAAAATCACGGACACCCCGACAGAAAGCCGGCGGAACCAATTAAAGTCAATGGGTTCCGCCAGCAGCAGACGGTATCCGTTGTGCAACAGAACTGCTGGTTCCGTTATCCCCTTCTTCTGCTCCTCTGACGTAGCAGAACGAAACACACCAACGCAGGTGTAAACCCAACCTTAGAGGAGATGGGGTTTATCATGTGCACTCCTTATAAACGGATAACAGAATATGTTTTTTTTGAATAGACAATTCCACCACTTAAGTTTGTCCTAAAGCGGAGACTAAAGCTAAATTTCTTATCTTCATGAGCTTTTTTCAATGGGGAAAAAAAATTCCCCGTAAAAAGTAAGAGCCTGTCACATCTTGAGCCGTTTTTGGAGTTGTTTTTCATTGTGTCGATAGAAAAACCATCTCCAAAAACGGCTCAGAAAAACGCATCAAAAAACATTTGATGCTTTAAAAACAGCTGAAAATTAGGGACCTTTTCCCTTGAAAATGGCTCCGTATTTTACAGCCGTATTTACTTTAGCATGTGAACATACCGTTGTGATTCACAGTAATGCACAAACGCTGAAAGATAACAGTATGGCTTACTAAAGTTGATAAAAATTGCAGATGCATACTTGCCATTTCCGTCAGTCCCATAAACATTAAATGGAGAAGCAGAACACTCTTGCGCCCACCACCGCACAATTTAGGATCAAGCAGTGAGGAGGAATGGGGTTCTACTGATCAGTGGGGGTCTCTGTGGTGGGGCTCCCAGCGATCATACTTCCATCACCTATCCTGTGAGTAGGTGAAAAATGCCCAGTGGGGAAAACCCCTTCATTACAACACACCCATCCTCAGATCCTGCTCCAAAAATACGGATGTCCACAGACCTTGGAAGTTAATCAACAAATCAGGAGCCCTCCCTCCTCCTTCAAACTGGAATTGCTTCATACCCAGAATTGGACTCTCTCCTACCAGGTACCCACCGTTTGCTGCCCACCCAACTGGTTTGGGCCTACATGAAAGCTGCTATGTGCTACCTGACACTGGACTCGTCTGTTTCCAAGAGCTTCTCTTTGGCACTGACCTCAGCCCGCAAAACAACCTGATCTCTGATGGGGGTCAAAGCAGATCAACACCAGCATAATCAGTCCCTAAAAATTGATGGCCTATCAGAATAGGCCATCAATAGCTGGGAGTCAGACTCCCGGGCCCCGTACCGATCAGCTGTTTTTGAGTGCGAGCGCTGCTTCCCCTTAATTTCTACTTGCTCACTGCAAATAGTCAACACAGATGTAGCGTCGATTCACAGTATTGCAGCCTTCTCCCATTTACTTCAATGGGAGAAGGCTGCAATACTGTGAATCGCCGCTACACGTGTGCCGACTATTCCCAGTGAGAAAATAGAAATGAAGGGGAAGCAGGGCTCGTACAAGCACAGCACCCCTTCAAAACTGCCTATTGGCGGGGGTCCCGGGAGTCAGACCCCGAATGATAATCTATATTTTTACGGGCTGGAAAAACCCTATAAATCACCCCAAGTTTCAAGCTTTGCCCACACTCCTTTCCACAAACGAGAAATGAACTTCCTAGCTTTCGATCCTAAAAAGGATTGGCGCCAAGACTTGTGCACTGTTAAATCTGACATACACACTTTACAAGGGCAAGTGGCACTAGAGACTTTCAAAACTTCCACTGAGTCGCAGCTATTGACCCCGCAACGCAAAGTCTCCAACCAGAACAATCGACTCCAACTACTCCGTGACCATGATGACCTTAAAAACCTAGGAGAAATATTAGAGTACAAGGTCTGCCTAAAGCTACTCGCACTCCTAACCTAGTGCCTACATGGATGAGCATTTTTAAGACCTTGATGGGTCACCCCTTGGACATATAGTGAATTTGATAAGCTCACAGTGCCTTATCAGCCAAGAGAACCGATCCAAAACGGACCAGAGATGTCAAGAGCCATGCTTTACTTTACTTGCTGTTTTGATTGTTTCGCTTTGGTATATTTTATGTTTTATATCTCCTTCTGGTTTTGTCATGTTGTTACCACATGTTTACGTTTAAAACACTTTATTCAGACCATAAATAAAGCATCGGATGAGTACTTCCAGGACTTTCTTTTATATATAACACTATGTAGGGAGTTCTGAATACCTTCTACATATTCCTCCATAGGCACTCACAAGCCTTGCCATTGGGCTCCTCTTCACAGTTATTACACTGAACTTCCTAGCTCCCTATCACTTTTTGTTTTGAGGTCTATTTTAATCTCCAGTTTTTTATACTTTCTCCCTGCTTTTTTAATTTGAGGTCTCCCTGTAAACTTTTAGGGACCTCCATTCCACATTTACCCTGACAACTCAATGATTTTCCATACGTAAATCTCTAAGATGCCTGTGCAGAGGATAACAACCTTTAATGTCATGGAACTCAACATCCCGGAGAAGTTCTCCGTTCCTATATTCCTTTTAGAAATTCAAGACGCATTTATTGTGTGTTAGAGAGACACATTTTCACAACAAATCAAATCTCTGCCTTGAAAAAAAATGTCACATGGCTGCGATCTTTTCTTCTGTTATTTTTAAAGTCCCGGTGAGGGAGGGATAAAATGTCTTTACATGGGTGAATAAAACTACACTGCATGTAGTAATGTCCTTGGAGTGCTGCAATATTATTTCCTAACCTGGGACCCCTGATTAAGGTTATATACGCTGGTACCCAGACTTTATTTTTTTACCAAGGTGCTGTTCTCCATTTATGCCTTAAAATAACAAATATTTACCCATCTAATGCCATTATAGTAATCCCATGGGTAAATCAAAATGTGTTGCCATTTTCTTTAATAAATCTGTGCCTCATACTATTGTTGATGTGAAATCTAACTTATGCACACTGTCTTTTATTAAAGTGTAAAATTTGTGAACATATACACATTATAGTCAATGTTCATTACCCTAACCACAACCAGGTTAGGGGAATTCTTGCTTATACCTTACGCATTTATATGTGGGGATTATAAAATATCTTTGAATCCTTTGATACCTCCACCAACCACACTTTAATGCCTCATCATAAGATTAGTTGACTTAGAAAAAGCCTACATTACTTACATTTATGTGACATATGGAGAGTGTGTCACCCAGCTATAAGATCACAACTTACTCCTCCGGTGTTACCTATACAGCCATATATAATATTCTTCTAACAGCACTCCTGCCTTTCACGACCTTGCATAAACCCTCCCCTTTCCCCACATCTCATTCTTTCACCTGGGGTTTCAAAGAGTCTGCTCCAGGATGCAGTCTGCCTAGCAGATCTTCAATCTACTATAATTACTTGTCCCGAAACCACATTTAATGGGGTTGTGCCATCAAAAGAAATGGCAATAGATAAACTCAATAGACAATTTACAGTAACTTTGGAAAGTATAGTTATTAAAAAAAATTAAAAATACAATTATCTGCTAGTAATAGAACTCCCTGGTGTTCAAATGTATATGTCTCTGCATGTCATTCTAGTAAAGCTCTGTTAGACATGCAGCTTCTGCTCTTATCAGTAAAACAGAGAAAGCCCAGCATGGATAGTAAGGGGTATACCGACAGCAAGCAGTGAGCAAAAAAAGCCATTATATAAGCACTTCAATGCTTGTGCTGAACGATAGTTCTTATCTGTCCCTGATGAGGAGAGCAGCACGGAATGGTGAGGAGGTTATCTAATGGCTTTAACCCTTACTGCTTGAAGTCTGTGCACTCAGATGTAGACTGTTTCTTTAACTGTATTGTACTGTGCATGCACATCTGACATTCTCTAGAACATTCAGAGAACTATACATTTGAACCCCAGGGGCTGCTATTACAAGCAGATAATTAGCGTATTTCTGCGAGGAAACTTTTTTTTAATAATACTTTACAAAGTTACTCTAAAATGTACAGTATATTGAGTTTATATACTGCCATTTCTATTGATGGCACAACCCCTTTAAGACCCTACTGACAACCTAGCAAATGGGAGGCACTGAAGGATGTCCTTAGATGTGTTCAAAATAAGCATGGCTCACACAATAAGCAGGAATTTGATCAAAAACCTCAGACCCTCTTTTTGCACCCAAAATAGTTGAAAAGAAATGCATAACCAATCTCTTCCCAAATCGATTTTCTGCTAACGGATTCAGGTCAGACAAGATTAAATGCCACCTTGTCAGCAAGATTCAGACTGAACCCAAATATTGGTGGCTCCCATTGCAAATGTTCAGCCTTCACAGATCACCTTTCATTTTATTTAATAGACCCCCACATTTCCCTTCGCTCTCTCATGGCCATTCCTTATTGTTTTAGTTGCCACAGCAAGTTAAAAATAAAAGGCTTATTCCCATCTCACTTATGTTCCTAAAATGGCAAGTCATACTAGTTTAACCCGTTAGTGACCGGCCCATCGTGTTTCTACGTCGGTCACTAACGGGCCTTATTCCGATGCCATAGACTTTTTACATCGCGGCATCGGAATAAGTTTACAGAGCAGGGAGCTGTCAGATCTCCCTGCTCTCAGCTGCTAGAGGCAGCTGAGGGCTGGGAGCGTCCCTGCTCTGCCGTGTGAGATCGATATTAGTATCAATCTCACACGTTTAACCCCTCAGATGCGGTGCTCAATAGCGAGCACCGCATCTGAGTGGTTTTGGAGAGAGGGAGGGAGCTCCCTCTCTCTCCCACCGACACCCGGCGATACGATCGCCGAGTGTCTGTGTCTCTAATGGCAGCCGGGGGTCTAATAAAGGCCCCCAGGCTGCCTGGAGTGAATGCCTGCTAGATCATGCCGCAGGCATGACCTAGCAGATGCCTGTCCGTTTTAAACGGACAGGCAGTAATACACTGCAATACAAAAGTATTGCTGTGTATTATAAATGCGATCGCAGAATCGCAGATTATAGTCCCCTAATGGGACTAGTAAAAAAGTGAAAAAAAAGTTTAATAAAGTTAATTTAAAAAAAAATGTGAAAAAAATGAAAAACCCAGCTTTTCCCCTTACAAACTGCTTTACTATTAAAAAAACAAAATAAAGTTAAAAAGTTACACATATTTGGTATCGCTGCGTCCGTAGCGACCCCGACTATAAATCTATTACATTATTTAACCCGCACGGTGAACGGCATAAAAAAAATAAAAAACTATGGAAAAATTGCTGTTTTCTGTGAATACCGACTTTAAAAAAATGTAATAAACAGTGATCAAAAAGTCGCATCTACTCCAAAATGGTACCAATAAAAACTACAAGTCGTCCCGCAAAAAAAAAGCCCTCATACAACCGCATCGGCGAATAAATAAAAACGTTACGGCTCTTCAAATATGGAGACACAAAAACAAATCATTTAGAAAAAAAAGCGTTTTTACTGTGTAAAAGTAGTAAAACATACAAAAACTATACAAATTTGGTATCGTTGCAATCGTAACAACCCGCTGAATAAAGTTATTGTGTTATTTATACCACACGGTAAACGGCGTAGATTTAGGACGCAAATTTTTTTTCGAAATTTCAGATTTTTTTCTATTCCCCCCCAAAAAAAAGTTAATAAAAGTTAATCAATAAATAATATGTACCTCAAAATGGTGCTATTAAAAAATACAACTTGTCCTGCAAAAAACAAGACCTTATACAGCTATGTTGACGCAAAAATAAGAAGGTTATAGCTCTTGGAATGCGACGATTGAAAAACGTAAAAAATAGCTTGGTCATTAAGGTCCAAAATAGGCTGGTCGTTAAGGGGTTAAGCATATTGAAATCCGGTTAAAAAACTAAAATGCCTCTTAATAAATGTGTTGCATCTCATCTTTCCGCTGGCTTGCACCACAATTGTGGCGTAATGACCGCGTCTCATCCATACCCCCCCCCCCCATCAACACAAAGTAAAAAAGAAAACAAAAAAAAACAACTCACCCCACTGCTCCTCTTCTACCCATCACCTCCCTCGTCATGTCACAGCTCTTTTAAGGTACCGAGGTTGGACACTGTCCGTACCTATGCGCCAACGCAGCACTAATGACACTGAGCGCTGCGTTTAATAGGTACTGATAAGGGAAGTGGTGTATCTCTTATAATATAGGTGTATAAAACTCCTTATTTTTCCTTGGAAACTACATGGAGTGTTGCTCTGTATGTGTGCGACGGGGAAGATGCCCCACAGACTGAAATCTAGCCAGCTATGAGCTGCGTAGATTTCTGGTATAATTTACACCAGTTTTCTAGAGTAAATTAAAATAAAACGGTCGTTCTGGCAGAGGCCTCTTCCATTTTTCTAGTAACTTCGGGATAGAAAAAAAGCCGCCTAACTTGATCAAATGTGTGCAGTGCTATGAGACATTACAAGCAGCAATTTAGTGACTGAGCTCGGGACTCGCTGATTTGTGCGATCTCTGGATGACAATCTTGATTCTGCACTGACCAGAGAGCACAGAGCTTCGAGTCAGTAAATCATTGCTCATAGACTTTTAATAGTGCTGCCTCCCATTATTACATACTGTGCAATCAGCTCAGTTTGTCTATTTTCTAACAGTCTTTGTTTCTTAGAATTCTCATGCAAATGTGGCAGAACAAATTCTGGTACCTAGGGCTCCTTTTACATGACCGAGTCTCTGAATGACTGTGCATTCTGGCACTTGTAGTACCACACCTGCAGGAAAACTCATATCATGATTTAAAATAGATCGAGCAGAATATTCTGATGACCTATAAATAAGAAGCATAGCACGGGGCAGATCCGCTCTCCTACTACCCAAAATATCACAAAAAATATGGTGTCGTTTGTCTAATAGAACCGATCAAAGAATACACTGGACTCCACCTCTTCCCACCTCCCCCTCTCGGCAGTGATTGACGGCTGTCTGCTGTGTATCTGTATACACAACCTCTCTTCAATCACAGAGGAGTGCCCCAATATAAAGTCCCAGCAGAGTTCCCCCAGAAACAACATTATTTATACTATAAGGTCACTGTTGTGTCTTATTAGAAATAGTAATATAGCAGCACAAGGAGAGTAATATCTGGTAGCGTAATATCTGTGTGCTGATGTATTACAGGTATATAGCACCAATAGAAGCAGCATTACATCGGCTTACCATCAGTAATATAGCAGCAGTGAGATTACAATACCAGTAATATAGAAGCACAATTTCATAATTTGTAAACACTGCTATTTTAGTAGGCAGAGAGACCTAGATGCACAGCACACAGTGATATATATTTTTTATTTTGCCACTAAAAAAAGTAATTTGGCTCCTAACTATTTCAACCTAGAAGCTCCCTGCAGTGAGAGCGCTCATCTTGCCAAAGAAGTTTTAGTGTGGAATTACTGCAAAGGCAGGAAAACTGAAGCTTGTACCGAGTACGGCTACATTCAGACAAATGTTCGATTTGCATGTGTAAAAGACGCGTTTTCCCTACATTTCATGTCCGTGTGCAATTAGTGTGCGTTGTGTATTGGCATCAGTGTGCTTTGCGTGTGGGCATGCGTGGGGGCTTATTTCTTGCAGGGGGAGTTGTAGTTTCTATTGAAACAATTTAAAGTACAATAATATGTAGTGGGAAACTGTAAAGAAATTGTTTGCGGGCTGAATTTGAGAAAAACTGCAATTCCTCTATTTTTTGGGGGTTTTGCTTTTACGGCTTTCGCCGCGTGGTAAAAACGAAAACTTTACGGTGCTACCTAATTTATATAGTTTTTTTTTTTATATTTTACTACTTTTACAAAGAAAAATCTAATTGTTAAAATAAATAAAAAATCATTTCACCACATTCTGAGAGCCGAAACTTTTTTATTTTTCGGTCGATTGAACAAGCTGAGGGTTTATTTTTTTGCGGGACGAGCTGTAGTTTTTATTGGTACATACGACTTTTTGATCACTTTCTAAAAAAAAATTTGGAGAGCTAAGGTGACAAAAAGAAGGTGAGATTTTGGAGTTCATTATTTTATGTTTTACGGCGTTCACTGGGAGGGTTAAAGGGAACCTGTCACCAGCGTTTCACTTATTAAACCAGCAGTACCTGGTGGTAGTGGGTGAAAAATAATTTCTATATGACCTAGAATTTTCTTCTTAGTCGGCTCTGTAGCTTTAGTATTCGGTTTTTTAATGTTCCCACACCGTATGCTAATGAGCAGAAAAGAGTCAAATCTTCGTTTGAAAAGAGTCATATCTTCGTTTGAAAAGAGTCATATCTTCGTTTGAAAAGAGTCATATCTTCGTTTGAAAAGAGTCATATCTTCGTTTGAAAAGAGTCATATCTTCGTTTGAAAAGAGTCATATCTTCGTTTGAAAAGAGTCATATCTTCGTTTGAAAAGAGTCATATCTTCGTTTGAAAAGAGTCATATCTTCGTTTGAAAAGAGTCATATCTTCGTTTGAAAAGAGTCATATCTTCGTTTGAAAAGAGTCATATCTTCGTTTGAAAAGAGTCATATCTTCGTTTGAAAAGAGTCATATCTTCGTTTGAAAAGAGTCATATCTTCGTTTGAAAAAAAAGAGTCATATCTTCATTCCTCAAGTCTTTCAGAGTTTACCCCGCCTCCTTACTTTTGATTGACAGCTCCTCGCCACACAAAATCCTGAGCTTGCGCATTGATGTCCTATTCTGGTATGTGCGTACAACGGGACACAGGATTATTACGATAAAAGGCGCAAAATGTTTGCTGACTGTTATTTACAGTCAGAGGAGGAGATTAGAAAAGGGGATAACGGCAATGAACTTTTGATAGCAGCGGCCAGTGAGGGATAAGTAAAGTTCAATAGGTGAAATGCTGGTGACAGGTTCCCTACTGGTATATTGTAATATTTCAGACTTTTACGGATGTAGTAATACCAATTTTGTTTATTTTTTTCACATTATTTAACCCCTTCCCGCCGGATCACGTATATAAACGTCATTAAAATCGGTGGCTTACCGCCTTTTCACGTAAATGTACGTCATGGAGATGAAGCTGGCTCAGGAGCTGAGCCAGCGACATCACCACCGGGTGACAGCTGTATGTTACAGCTGGCACCCTAAGGTATCGGCCAGGACCGGAGCTAGCCTCCGATCCGACCGATTAACCCCTCACATGCTGCGTTCAATAGAGATCGCAGCATGTGAGGAGTTTATAGCCACCGGCACCCCAGCAACGTGATCGCTGGGTTGCCGGTGGCTGCAAAGGCGATCGGAGGGCTAATGCTTACCTCCCGATCAGCCTGTAACGGAATCCTCCTATGCCCAGTCGTCGGCGGAGCCCAGGAGGCTTCCGGTAACATCGGCAAGATGGCGCCGGCTCAGCTTCCGGCTCAGAAGCTGAGCCGGCGTCATCAGCAGTGGGTGTCCGCTGTATGTTACAGCGGACACCCCGATCTATCGCCAGGAACCGGAGCTAGCTCCGATTCCTGGCATTAACCCCTTCGATGCAGCGATCCATTGTGATCGCTGCATCCTAGAGGTTTGTAGAAAATCGGCAGCCTTGCCATGCGATGGCAAGGCTGGCGACTGCTACCATGGCAACAGGAGCCCTAACAATGGACTCCTGTCTGCCATTACGTAAGCTGATTAGGCCCCGCCCAGAGGCGGAGCGTGATCGGCTTGCTGTCAGTGAACAACTGACAGTTCCAATACATTGCACTACATAGGTAGTGCAATGTATTAGAACATCAAACAAACAGTTGGACATTCAAGTCCCATAGTGGGACTAAAGAAAACTGTAAAAAAAAGTGTAAAAAAAGTAAAAATAAAAGTTGGAAAACATACAATAAAAGTTTCAAATAATAACACAAAACACAATCGCCCTTTTTCCCTTAGAAGTCATTTATTATTGAAAAAAAATAATAAAGCCATACATATTTGGTATCGCTGCGACCGTAACGACCTGAACTATAAAAATATTATGTTATTTATCCAGCGCAGTGAACTCCGTAAAAAAAAAACTCAAAAACACTGCCATAATTACTGTTTTTTTGGTCACTGTCTTCCAAAAATTGAAATAAAAAGTGATCAAAAAGTCGCATGTATCCAAAAATGGTAGCGATAAAATCTATACCTCGTCTCGCAAAAAAACAAGCCCTCACACAGCTCCATCGATGAAAAAATGTAAAAGTTATGGCTCTCACAACTTGGCGACAGAAAAAATACATTCTCTTTCCAAAAGTAATTTTATTGTGCAAAAAGTTATAAAAAAGTTCTATAAATATGGTATCGCCGGAATCGTACTGACCCTCAGAATAAAGGTAACATGTAGTTTATAACGTACGGTGAACGGTGTATATAAAAAAAAAAGTGGCACAAGCTGGGCATGACATATTTGACACTGAATTGGCATATCTAGGGAAACATTTTAATTTGTACCTTCCGCAGCGCAATCATTTATGGAAAAGACACGTGGGGTGAAAATGCTCACTACACCTCTTAATAAATGCCTTGAGGGGTGCAGTTTCCAAAATGGGGTCACTTCTCAGGGGTTTCTTTTATTATTTCACATCAAAGCCTCTGCAATTGTGAACCAATACTTTATAAGTCGCCAAATTAGGCCTCAATTTTACACGGTACTCTTTCACTCCTGAGCCCTGTCGAATGTCCAGGCAAAAGATTAGGGCCACATGTAGGGTGTTTCTAAAACAGGGAAACACCGCATAATAATTGAGAGCTGTCTTGTTATGGTGGCACAAGCCGGGCACCACATATTGGCGTATCTAAGGAAAAATTCCCATTTTCATTCTCCCACATCGTGTGCACACGAATTTCTGAAAAACACCTGTGGGGTTAACATGCTCACTACACCCCTAGGTGAATACCTTGAGGGTGTTGTTTCCAAAATGGGGTCACTTCTGGGGGGGATCCACTGTTTTGGTCCCACAGGGACTTTGCAAATGCAACATAGCGACCAGAAACCAAATGCAGCAAAATCTGTACACCAAAAGCAAATGGCGCTCCTTCCCTTCTGAGCCCTGCCGTGTGCCCAAACAGCATTTTACGACCACGTGTGGGGTATTGCCGTACTCCACAGAAGTTGCTTTACAAGCGTTGGGGTTCTTTTTTTCCTTTATTTGTTGAGAAAATTAAAAATTTGGAGCTAAAGCTACGTCTTATTGAAGAAAAAGGATTTTTTTTATTTTCACTGCCCAATTCTAATAAAATCTATGAAACACCTGTGGGGGCAAAATGCTCACTACACCCCTAGATGGATTCCTCAAGGGGTGTAGTTTTCTCAATGGAGTCACTTTTTTGGCGTTTTCACTGTTTTGGTACCTCAGGGGCTTTGCAAATGCGACATTGCCTCCGCAAACCATTCCTGCTAAATTTGAGCTCCAAAAGCCAAATGGCGCTCTTTCCCTTCTAAGCTCCGCCGTGTGTCCAAACATCCGTTTATAACCACATGTGGGGTATTGTTTTACTCGGGAGAAATTGCTTTACAAATGTTGTGGTGCTTTTTCTCCTTTAGTCCTCGTGGAAATTAGAAAAAATTAGCTAAACCTACATAATCTTTGAAAGAATGACGATTTTTATTTTCACGGCCTACTTCCAATAATTTCTGCAAAAAACCTGCGGGGTCAAAATGCTCACTATACCCCTAGATAATTTCCTCAAGGGGTGTAGTTTCCAAAATGGGGTCACTTTTGGTGGATTTCCACTCTTTTGGCACCGAAAGAGCCCTTGAAATCTGACATGGTGCCTAAAATATTTTCTAATAAAAAGGAGGCCCAAAATCCACTGGGTGCTCCTTTGCTTCTGAGGCCGGTGCTTCAGTCCATTACCACACTAGGGCCACATGTGGGATATTTCTAAAAACTGCAGAATCTGGGCAATAAATATTGAGTTGCGTTTCTCTGGTAAAAACTTCTGTGTTACAAAAAAAAATAGAATAAAAATGAATTTCTGCAAAAAAAAAATGAAATTTGAAAATTTCACCTCTACGTTGCTTTAATTCCTGTGAAACGTTTAAAGGGTTAAGAAACTTTCTAAATGCTGTTTTGAATACTTTGAGGGGTGAAGATTTTAAAATGGGGTGACTTTTTGGCGGTTTCTAATATATAAGGCCCTAAAAGCCGCTTCACAACTGAACTGGCCCCTGTAAAAATAGCCTTTTGAAATTTTCTTGAAAATGTGAGAAATTGCTGCTAAAGTTCTAAGCCTTGTAACGTCCTAGAAAAATAAAAGGACGTTCAAAAAACGATGCCAATCTAAAGTAGACATATGGGGGATGTTAATTAGCAACAATTTTGTGTGGTATAACGGCCTGTCTTACAAGCAGATACATTTACATTTATAAAAATGCTAATTTTTGCAATTTCTCACCAAATTTTGGTGTTTTTCACTGGTAAATATTGAATTTATCGACCACATTTTTCCACTATCATAAAGTCCAATGTGTCACGAGAAAACAATCTCAGAATCGCTTTGATAGGTAAAAGCGTTCCGGAGTTATTACCACATAAAGTGAAATATGTCAGATTTGAAAAAATGGGTCTGGTCCTGAAGGCCAAAATGAGCTTGGTCCTGAAGGGGTTAAGAAAAATGGGAAAAGGGGGGTTTTTTAACTTAATTCTTTTTTTTTCACAACTAATAACTTTATTTTTTACACATTTTATTAGTCCCCTTAGGGGACTTGAACCATTGGATCGCTGGTACAATACACTGCAATACTAATGTATTGCAGTATATTGCTATTTTTACAGGCTTCTGTAACAGCATGATTGCTGTTCCTGTCCGTTAGTCCCGAGTGTCAGCTGTGTATTACAGCAGCGTATGGAGCGGACTGAGATCGTGAGCCGGCTCCATACATCAATCCACGTACCATGATGTGCTATTAAGTCATAGTGCGCAAAGGGGTTAATGCGCAGCGGATGGTGCAAAGTGAAAACTGATATGCCATTTTAGTGCATAATATGTTGTGCCCAGTGTGTGCCACTGAAGACAGAACACGCTTAACGTTTTATGAGGTATTTAACGGGTATGGCGATGCCATATATGTGGACGCAAACTGCTGTTTGGGCACGCTGCAGGGCTCAGTAGGGAGAGAGCGCCATTTTGATTTTGGAGCGCAGATTTTGCTTGGTAGTAGTTCTGTTTGGGGTTTTGCTGGTATTTCAGTTTATAATGTGGGGGCATATGTAAGCTGGGCAGAGAACATCAGGGCATAATAAGAGGGTATAATAATAGGGTAAATAAATAATGCGAGATGTGGCCGGTGTCGCACTGATAAATGGCGCCTGATCGTATCCGCTTTTGGAACACACTGCACATTTTGCATTGCCATATTCTGAGAGCAACAGCTTTATTTTTTTCTCCAACTGAGACGTGTGAGGTCTTATTTGTTGCGGGACAATCTGTAGATTTCATTGGTACCATTTTGGTATACATGTGATTTTTTGACTGATGTTTATTTCTTTTTCCCAAAATTTTTTTTTTACAGTGTTCACCATGCGCTACAAATTACATTTTACTTTATTCTGCGGGTCGATACAATTACGGCGATACCATATGTATGTTTTGCAGCGTTTGCACATCATCATCACTTTTTTATAAAATAATTTATTTTCTGTGTCACCATATTCTGAGAGCCATAACCTTATTTTTCAGTCAAAAAAGCTGTGTAAGGCCTCATGCACACGACCGTAAAAACTCCCGTTATTACGGGTCGTAATTACGACCCGTAATAACGGGCTCATAGACTTCTATTGGCGACGGGTGCCTTCCCGTTTTCTCACGGGAAGGTGCCCGTGCCGTTGAAAAAGATAGAACATGTCCTATTTCAGGCCGTAATAACGGCACGGACAGTCCATAGAAGTCTATGGAGCTCTCGTAATGACGGGTGGCTACATGTGTGCACCCGTCATTACGGCAGCGTTGCTAAGCGACGTCAGTAAATAGTCACTGTCCAGGGAGCTGAAAGAGTTAACTGATCGGCAGTAACTCTTTCAGCACCCTGGACAGTGACTACCGATCAGTATAAACCTGTAAAAAATAAAAATAAAAGACGTTCATACTTACCGACAACTTCCTGCTTCCTCCAGTCCGGTCTCCCGCCCGTTGCCTTGGTGACGCGTCCCTCTCGACATCCGGCCCGACGTCCTGGATGACGTTTCAGGCCATGTGACCGCTGCAGCCAATCACAGGTCAATCACAGGCTGCAGCGGTCACATGGACTGCCGCGTCATCCAGGGATGTCGGGCTGGATGTCGAGAGGGACGCGTCACCAAGACAACGGCCGGGTAAGTATGAATTTATTTAACTTTTATTACAGAAAAGGCTGTCCCTTCTCTCTATCCTGCACTGATAGAGAAGGGGCTGCCGATTAGTGCAGTGCTATTTTGCCGCCAAAAACGTGCCCGTAAATACGGGTGGAATACGGGTGACACCGGACCCATATTTACGGGCACGGGTTCGTAAATACTGGTGCAAAACGGGTGGAATACGTGTGACACCGGACCCGTATTTACGCCAGTATTTACGGGTGGGAAAAAATACGGTCGTGTGCATGAGGCCTAAGGGCTTGTTTATTGCTGGACGGGTTGTAGTTTTTATTGGTATTATTTTGGGGTACATGCGACTTTTTATTCTATATTTTGGGAGGGGTGGTGACCAAAAAAATAGCGATTCTGGCATGGTTTGATTTTTTTTTTTTGTGGTGTTCACCGTGCGGGAAAAACAACATTATACTTTTATAGTTTGGGTCATTACGAACATGGTGATACCAAATGTGTGTACTTTTAACGGTTTCATTTTTTTTCCTCTAAAAAGGGGGGGGGGGAAAGCAGTACATGTTTTTTTAACATATTTTTATTTAAAAAAAAAACAATTATTATTTTTTTGTCCCACTAGAGTACTTGCAGCTCTGATCGCTGCTAGAATACATTACACTACCTACTTAGTGTAATATATTCTAACAGTCATTGTGGCGTGACAGTCACTTCCTACCAGGAAGCCTAGGAGGACCAGCCAGAGGCTGCTCCTCCAAGGCTTATGTACATGGCAACGCGGAGGCCATTGTCTGGCCTCCGGTTGCCCTGAAAACCATCGGCAGCCCCCACAACCACTTAGTTGGGGCTGCCGATCTGCTTCAAACCACTTAAATGCGGCGATCACAATCGGTCGCCACATTTAAGGGGTTAATTGCCGAAATCGGAGACAGCTGACGACCTGGTTCCCGGACACTGTACGTGTAGAACGGTGTGCAGTGGGAACCGCTCCGCAACTTTACGTCCTGGTGCGGGAAGCAACCCCTCTCCAGGACGTACAGTTGCGGCAAGGGAAGAGGTCAACCCCTTCCCGCATTTTCACGTACATGCACGTCGGGGAATGCAGGCTGTTCGCGCATTCCCACGTGCATGTACGTGATGGAGAGATCTTGTGGGCACAGAAGCTGTGCCCGCACGCGGGAGTCCCGTTGCAACTGCCGAGATTGAAGAAACCTTCAATCTCAGCCGTTTAACCCAATAAATGGTGCAGTCAATAGCGACCGCGGCATTTAAATCTATTGACAGAGGGAGCTCCCTCTGTCGACCATCGTCGGCCTGCAAATACGATCTCCGGCCGCCAACGGGTTGCCATGGCACCCAGGTGTCTAACAAAGAGCCCCAGGCCTGCCCTGGCTGTATGCCTATTAGGCCATGTCGGAGGCATGGCCTAATAGATTGCCTGTCAGTTTCACACTGACAGGCAATAACGCTTTGGTATACCAAAGCATTATATCTGCGATCAGAAGATCGCATGGTAAAGTCCCCTAGTGGAACTAAAAAAATAATAATTAAAAACAGTCAAAGTTTTTTAAAACATAAAAAAAACCGTGAACATTAAAAAATAAAATAAAATCATTTTTTCCATAAAAAGTGGTTTTATTTAATAAAAGTGTAAAAACATAAAAAGTACACGTTATCGCTGCGATCGTAACAAAGAATAAAGTTAACACGTTAATACAACGGTATACTGAACACCGTACAAAAAAACCCGCTAAAAACCACGTCAAAATCACTTTTCTGCATTCCCCCAGCAAAAAAATATAATAAAAGTTAATCAATAAGTCCCATGCACCCCAAAATAGTAACAATGAAAACTAAACCTTGTCCCACAAAAAACAAGCCCTCATATGGCAATATCTACCGAAAAATAATATAGTTATGGTTCTTGGAATGCGGTTATGCAAGAATGTATTATTTTTGTTTAAAGAGGCTCTGTCAGCAGATTATAAAATCCCTATCTCCTATTGAATGTGATCGGCGCTGCAATGTAGATAACCGCAAAGTTGTTTGTTTTTTTGGAAAAACTATCATTTTTGCCCAAGTTATGAGAAATTTTAGATTTATGCAAATTAGCTTTTCAATGAACAACTAGGCGTGTTTATTCACAACGCCCAGTTGGTAAAACGAGAAGAAGTGTATGACGCTGAAAAATCAGCGTCATACACTTCTCATCGTTCCCACCCAGCTTCTTTCACTACACAGACACACAGCGTCCTTCAGCCTTTGCGTCGGACGAGAGAAGATACATCGGCTCCAGGCGTCCGAGAGGGTAATATGCTCGTCTCTAGGGAGTCCACTATGCTTACCTGCACACGGTGATGCTGCTACAGATTCAACTGTACCCTCTCGGACGTCTGAAGCCGATGTGTCTTCTCTCGTCCGACGGGGTGAAGGAAGTGACGTCACAGCGTGATCTCGCGAGAACACGCTGTGTATCTGTGCAGTGAAAGAAGCTGGGTGGGAACGATGAGAAGTGTATGACGCTGATTGGTCAGCGTCATACACTTCTATTCACAACGTCCAGTTGGTAAAACGAGTAAACACGCCCAGTTGGTAAAAACACAATACACACCCAGTTGGTAAAACGAGAAAACACGCCCAGCTGTCCATTAAAAAGGTAATTTGCATAAATCTAAAATTGCTCATAACTTGGGCAGAAATGATCGTTTTTCAAAAGCTAAAAAACCCCAGAAAAAACAACTTTACTGTTATCTACATTGCAGCGCCGATCACATTCAATAGGAGATAGGGATTTTCTAATCTGGTGACAGACTCCTTAAAAGGTTTTTTATTGTGCAAACGTAGTAAACCATAAAAAACCTAAAACATATGTGGTATCATCGTAATCGTACCGACCCATAGAATAAGGCCTCATTCACACGACAGGGTTTCCAGTCCGGGTGCCGGCCGTTCATAAATCGGCCGGCACCCGGCTGCATTAGGAATAATAGACCCCTAATGGGGCTATTCACGCGACCGATTTTTTGACGGCCGGGAAAACCGGCCGTCAAAAAATAGGACATGCTCTATGGGGCCGGGTAATACACGGCCATCACCGGAATGTGTCCCGAGTGATGGCCGGGTTTTCCGTGGCTTGCGCTCTATCTCCTCCTCCTCACAGCGCAGAGTGCATGTGAGGAGGAGGAGGAGTTGATGCCATTCGGATGAATGGCTGTGCGCTGTACACTGTGTGGCAGGGCCGGGGAGTACAGCAGGTGGAAGGGAGCGCTGCGCTGGCTCCCTTCCCCTGCTTGTTAAAAGCGCCCTGGCCCGCCCTTCCATGGCGCCGCTAGCAGCTGCTGTTGCTGCGGCTGCTACTGTAGCGATGCCACTATAGCAGAGCAGGTATCTCCCCGCTCTGCTATGTGCTAGCTCCATTTTAGCTCCCTGAAGGAGCGGAATCCCCGTGTTTTCGGGGATTACGCTCCTGGACAGAGCGCTTGATGTCTCTGTCCATATCTGGGCAGTGACATCAGGGGAAACTCCTGAAGCGGAATCCCCAAACACATGGGGATTCCCCTTCAGGAGTTGCCGCTGATGTCACTGTCCAGATGTGCCCGGCCCGGAACGGATGCAAAACTTTATGCAAACCGGCCGGGCAAAATGGCCGATTTTACCAGCTGACACTCGGGCTCGGGCGGGACCCGGTCGTGTGAATCCCGCCTAAAGGTAACATGGTATTTATGCCGCATAGTGAACTGCGTAAATTTAAAAAACGCAAAAAACAATGCAGGAATAGCGTTTGTTTTCAATTCAAAAAACAGTTCCAGTTTGAGATTTAGTAATTAAAGCAGCATAAAAAAATGACAGGTATGGGCTGGTTCACATCAGCGTTGGAAACCACCGGAACCCCTTAACGGAATGCTGTTGGGTGAACACCGCGCTTGAAAGTCAAACGGAAACCTTAGCTTCCGTTTGCCTGACCATTTCAGTTTGTCACCATTTCGGCAGGTTTCCGTTTTTCGACGGAATCAATAGCGCAGTCTACCAGTACCAGGTGGCAGACCTGAATGGCAGAACCCTGATGCCGCACCGATCAGGAGGCCCCAACTGCCATAATAGAATGAGCAGTGACCCGGAAGGGAAGTTGCCTTAACAGCCAACCGTATCCAGCTAGCAATAGTGGCCTTTGAGGCCGGGACACCCTTACGAGGTCTCTTCAGGAACAAATAGGGCATCTGACTTCCGGAAGGACATTGTAGCTATTATGTGACATTGAGCTATTACTCAAAAGGCTCTAGCGAAATCCAAACAGTGTAAGGAGCGATCTCGTGGATGAGAAGATTTAGGACAAAACTAAAGAAGGACAATGTCCTTATTAAGATGGAAGGAGGAAACCACCTTAGGAAGGAAAGATGGCACCAAACGTAGCTCCACCTTGTTGACCCTATAAAAAAAAAAAAAAAAAAAAAACTGTAAATGGAGGTTTGCAGGACAAGGCTGCCAGCTCAGAAACTCTGCGGATAGACGTGATTGCCACAAGGAAAACTACCTTCCAAGACAAGATTCTGAAATAAACTTCCCACAAAGGTTCGAATGGTGCAGCCTGCATACGGCCAAGGACCAGATTGAGATCCCAAGGCTCCAGAGGAGACCAATAAGGAGAACAATGTGCGACTCCCTGCAAAAAAGGTCTTAATTGGAGCGCGGAAACCCAAAACGTGTTGGGAAAGAATAGATGGGGCTGAAAGCTGCCCCTTTTAGAATATAAAAATTTGAGCCCCTGATCCAAACCTACCTGGGTTTGCGGGATGGAAAAAAGTGGGTGTGGAACAAATGGGATTCACACCACCTAAAATAAGCCAACCATGTGAGATGGTAAATCCTTTGGAATGGAGTCTTCCGGGCCTTAATCATGGTCTGTGTAGCGTCCATGGCCGCGGGCCGTCTGGTTTACTCACCTCCCGACGCCCGCAGTCATGGATCTGTGAGCGCTGGTCCCCATCTCCTTCCTAGGAGACGCCAGCGCTCACTTCCGCTGCGGTCCGCTGTGTCCTGTAGGGTGCTCGCTCTTAAAGGGCTAGTGCGCACACATGAAAATCATCATCAACTCACATGATTTCCTGGACTATAAGAAGGCCCCGGCCCTTCTGATCCTTGCCTGAGCGTTGCTACTATAGCTCAAGTCTGTCTTGCAAATGGTCCCTTAGTATTTCCCGTTCCAGGTGTTACCCGTGCCCGGTTACCGGTTCCTGTATTCCGTGCTGTATTCTTGTTCCTGTGCCTACTAGTGTTGGAGTCGCGTCCTACTGCACCTGCTGTCGTTTGCCACGTCCAGTGTCTTCTGCCACATCTTGTACTGTCCGCCACGTCTGGCGCAACCTGCTGCACCGACCTACATCCGTGCTGAAGCCAAAGCCACTGTCTGGACTAGTTCAGGTATCCGAGTGTTACAAACTGCTATAGACTTTTGTATAGACTGTGACCTGGTCAGCTGCCTCTCCGCTACGGTGGAGCGGCCTAGTGGGTCCACATACCCTGTGACCGTGACAGTCTGAATGACCGGATCAGAGAAACACTTGAACTTCAAAACTGAGGTTTCAACAGCTAAGCTGTCAAATGCAGTCAAGGTAAAGCAGAGTGGAACATTAGACCTTGGGAAGGGAGGTCGTGCCTTAGATGAAGTGGCCACGGCGTGTCTGCTAACAGGAACATGAGATCCACGTAACAAGCACTGCGAGGCCAGTCTGGGGTCACCAGAATGGTTGGGATTCCTGCGTCCTTGACCATTTTTAGCACTCGAGGCAGGAGTGGAAGGGGCGGAAAAATACAAAAAGGAAGTTGAAGGACAACCAGGGGAGAACCAGAGTGTCGGCTCCTATGGCCTTGGGGGTCGCTGGTTCTGGTGACTTAGTCCGGGCACTTGTGATTGAGGCGAGGAGATCCACGTCCGGGAAGCCCCACTGAATGCAAATGCAGTGAAAATTCTCTGGATGAAGAGACCATTCTCCATGATCCAAGCGTTCCCAGCTCAGGTAATCGCCTCCCAGTTGTCTATTCCTGGGTTGTGCACTGCACGGATTGCAGGGACATTTTGTTTCCGTCCACAGAAGCATCCTGGCAGATTCCTTCCATACAGTCTTCCTTTTTGTACCTCCCTGATGATTGACACCACTACTGTAGAATTGTCTGTCTATCAGCGAGACCGGGCCAGGAAGATGGCCCTCAACTCCAAGATGTTGACCTTGAGATGAGCTGCCGAGTCAGACCAGGTGGCCTGGACTGTAAGGCAGCCAAAGACCACCCCCCACAGCCAGACAAACTTGCGTCTGTTGTGATGACTTGCCAGTGGAGAGTTGCAAAGGGTTTTTTCATGAGATATGTTGTGAAAAGACATCCACCACAGCAGCTCCTTATTGACTGAAGGGGGCAGATGGATCATCCCATCCAAGAAGTCTGGAAACTTGTCCCAACAGGATGGAATCTCCAGCTGTACATCGGGAGTGAAATTGATCAAATGGGACTACCTAGAATGTTGAGACTATCGTCCAAGACTTTCATGCAGAAGCGGAGGGAGCAAAGAGTATCCCAGCAGAGTACTGTCTCTACGATCATCCCTAGAAACTCTGTTCACCGAGAAGGAGGGATGACTTGGTGCTGATGATCAACCATCCAAATCTGCAAAGCGTAATGCGGAGACGGTGCAAGTTGTCCTGTTTGGAAGGTGCTGTCACCAGAAGATCGTCCAAGTAGGGGATAACCGCTATCCCCCTGGATCTGGAGAGCAATGAGCGGTGCCATGACCTTAGTGAAGACCCTTGGAGCCGTGGCCAGCCCAAAGAGGAGGGACACAAACTGGAAATGCTCGGATCCTACTGCAACGCGCAGGAAACACTAATGTACTTGAGCAATGGGAACATGAAGAGAAGCATCCTTGATGTCTATTGAGGACTGGAACTCTTCAACCTCCAAGGAAGCGACCACTGATTGCAGAAACTCCATGCGAAAACTTCGAATCGTCACATGTCGATAGACATTTTAGATCCAATATGGGTCGAAGAGATCCGTCCTCCTTTTGTACTGTGAATAGGTTTGAATAAAACCCTTTAAACCGTTCTGGAGTTGGTACTGAGACAATTAATCCTTGATGGAGGAGGTTTTGAATGGCTTGAGAAAAAGCTTGGGCACTGGAGAGGAATAGAGGGGTCGTTGACCGGAAAAAATCACCCAAGAGGACGAAAAGAAAACTATTTGGTAGCCTGTCGACACAATCTCCCACACCCAGATGTCCTCAAGCCATGTCTCCTGGAAGGAAAGCAGCTGGCCCCCCACCCGAGGGAGCAGCTTGGATGGGGGCACATTTTCAGGCTGTGGAAGCCCGCTGCACCAGAGCAGGTCTATTGCGGGGCTGCGAGGAGTGTCTATATCAAAAGGAAGGTCTCTGTGCTCGGAAGGGACGGGAGTCACGTAAGTCCTGCCGTTGACGTGGAGCCGAATACCTAAATGAACGAAACCATCTTTGTTTTCTAATTGAGGGAACTGGGCATTGTCTTTATAGAAGCAAAGTGCTCCTCCCTCCGGTAGCCTCAGAAATAAGTTGGACCATGCAAGGAGAGTGTGGGCAAATGGAATGGCAAAAACTTTCGTCCCAGAGGCACTGTCAGTATTCCAGTTCCTAGTCCAAATGGCCTTTTGGACAGCTACTGCATTAGCTATAGCCTTGCCGAGCTTTTGCCAAGCTGTGCAGCTAGCAGTAAAGTATTCACTTGAGTCCCCTGAACTAATTGTGTCCTGTAGTTGAGTAGCTAGCTCAATACTAGCAAAGCTAACCCAATATGCTGCAAAAGAGGAACGGACTGAAGCCACAGCCACACTGAAAGTGGCTTTTGCAATCGAATCTACTTTGGCATCAACTGGATCCCCTTAGTGGAAGTAAATTAAACCGGTAAAGTGGTATTTTCATAAAGCCTGGAGCATCTACCTTGGGATGAGCTGACCATTTGGCAATACACAACAGGGAAAGAAAACATAGTCCACACTCTTGGACACATGCATAAACCAGTCAGGGTGTTCCCATGCATTAGAAAACAATTTGCCAAAACTCTTATGATCTGGAAAGAACAGAGGAGATAGTCTGTGGCAATGTAATAATAACTCATTCTGAGGGGATACAGCAGGATCATCCGCAATCTTAAGAATATCTCTGACTGCCTGAATAAGATCCTTTACAGCAGGAGGAGTGTATTCACTTCCATTAAACTCAAACTTCAAGTCGGAGAGAGAGAGAGACATCCCCTGAAGAAGCTGGTTTAGATGTATCTCTTGAATGAAAAGAATGAAGGACGCCTGCAGCATTTTTTTGTCCAAAGAGGAAGAATGATATCTCCTTGATTTCCTGGGCAGCACTGGGAGAATTAGAACAAATGAAATCCAGGGAAGAGTGTCTGGGGGCCTGAATGGACCGTGGTGCCGGAGAGGGATCAGACAATTGGGATGCTAACTGCTGAGGAAGGTATTGTAAGGCGAGATTATCTACCGCCTGGGTGAAGGAATCCACCCATTGGCAGATAATATGCTACCTAACCGTGGGAGCTGGGGAGTCCTGTTGTGGTTTACGCAGAGGGCATTGAACACAGATTGGGTCAGCCTGCCCGCATGGAAACTTCGTACTGCACCACGTACATGCAAAGTGTGTTACAATGGCGGAGGGGTTCGGGTCTTCGGAGCTTTGCCCTTTGAAGACATTGAGCCTTTTACAAAAAAATACTATAGCCAATGGGTATCCTGCCAGACCCCCTAGGTGCTGTGTCCCTGTGTGTAGCAGGAACGTTTCCAGTGCTGTATGACTTCTGTACACTGCTCAGTGTACTATGGCATTCACTACCGGTGATAGAGTGAAGCGTCTGAGAATAGGGAAAAACCCTCTCCTCCAGCCAAAACCCATGCCGCGTTGGTTTGACAGGACAGCATGTGACTCAGGACCAGGCTGGCGACCAATCAAAATGCAAAAGACCATGCAGGAAAACGGTCGGGAGGAGAGCAGGGCGGTAGCGTGAGGAGGCGTGGCCAGCTTGCGGCCTAGCAGAGAACCAAATCTGTGGACTAAACTAAAGGCCGCGGTTTGCTCTGCTAGGCCAGTCTCTAGTAGAAAAACTAAAGAAAAGGCTGAAGAATGTCTGTCCGGACATAAGAGTTAGGAGCCTCAAACACGAGCGTGTTTGGTTCATAATATACGGTCCGTATTTCCTGGACCGAACACACTGCAGGGAGCCAGGCTCCTAGCATCATAGTTATCTATGAAGCTAGGTGTCACTGCCTCGCTTCGGGACAACTGTCCCATACTGTAATCATGTTTTCAGTATGGGACAGTTGTCCCGCAGCAAGGCAGTGACAACTATGATGCAAGGAGCCCGGCTCCCTGCAGTGTGTTCGGTACGGGAAATGCAGCCGATGTACGGACCGTTTATAACGGACTAAACACGCTCGTGTGTGAGGCTCCTTAGAAAACACCTCAGAATAAAAAAATAAAAAAAACAGATATAGATATGGAAGGCCTATCCTGAGGGTAGGCCATTTTTTAAGACTGGACAACCCCTTTAATGGTGTTGTGGCACTTCATAGCATCTGTAATGGTTTTATGTTATCAGAAAACCCTTGTTAAAATATTTGCACACTGTTCATTTTAAGCTCCGCCTTGCGCCCAGCATGTAATAAATGCACATATTTTTGGTATCGCTGAAGGCGGCAGAAGTTGCAAATTATGCATTCAGGTGTGTTTACACAGTGGCATGCGCCAGATGTCAAAAGACACCTAAAATCACATATTAAAATTTTCCCCTATTTTTCCTTCCATATTTTTTAAAAACGAAAAAAAGACAAAATATTGGGCCTGGGGACACAAATACAGATGAAACCAGAAAAGAACCGAAAAAAAGCTAAATGCGCAAGATGACATCGGTTATCTGCGCTTCATGTATTTTTTTTTGTTGTTTTTACTGGGTGTTACCTTTTCCCTCGTCAAAAAAGGGTGTGTCCCAACATCGTCTCACTGTAAGCACGGATTAGACATTGTAGAGACACCCCCAACTAGGGTTGCACGATGCATGGAAATAAAAAAAATAAAAATAAATCGATACTATTTAGATGCTGAGCACCCTCAAACGGTGTAATACCATTAATTCATGTATTTCGATACTAAGCTGTGCAGCACTGCAAAACACTTCCATGTTCTCAGTCTTCAATGCTGGTGCCGCCGCTCATTAGTGCATCACCTAATGCTGACCGCGCGCGCACACTTGTCAGGAGAAGGGCAATGGCTGTATTACACAGCCGAAGCCCCGCTCTAACGGCGGAGATCAGAGAAACCTCTGATCTCCACCGCTATTACCTTGAGTGCTTGCGATCAAAGCAGACCACAGAATTCAAGGGGAAAATGAGAAGGGGGATGTCCCTTGGATCACATCAGAGGGACGTGATCCAGGGATATTCCATATATGGGCAGACAGCCCACAGTCCATTGAAGGACCCCAGGGCTGTCCGATTATAAATCCGGTTGTTAGGGCATACTCAGATATATGCCAGTACAATAAAGTTTAAAAATAAAAAAGTAGAAAAATAAAGTAATGTTAAATAAAAAAAGTTAAGAAATTATTTTTTTTTTTTTACAATAAACATTAAAATAAGTCTCAATACATAAAATACACACACACATATTCGGTATAGTCATAACCGTAATAACAAATTTAGTGTCATTTATGAAGTGTACGCTGTTCAAAACAAATAAAAACTGCTTTCTTTCACTTAGTAATCTAAGGCACATGGTATTATGAATTTTGAACCTCCATGTGCCTCACATTAATAGTAATTCACCCCATCGTGTACCTCACACGTTAACCCAATGTTGTTCATTATGTCTGTGAGAAACATGATGGGGTTAATTACTATTAATGTGAGGCACATGGAGGTTCAAAACTCATCACACCACATGCCTCATCTCAGAAAAAGGAAAAACTTTTTTTTCATTGTCGTTGGCAAAGTATTGTTTTGGTATAGAGTATCGCAATACCACACGAAGTACCGGTATCGAAGTCCAAATTCTGGTATCGTAACAACCCTACCCCAAACTGGTAACACCTAGTTGTCAATTTATTCATAAACTTCAAAGGAGGAATAACAGGAAAAGTAGAACAAACAATTATAAGAAAAGAATGGTTTACTAAAACAGACCTGTAAGTAGAGGTGACTGGTTCTTTTAAAGCATGGCTCAAAAGGGCCACTTGCTTGAGGAAACATAACTCCTAAATGTGGATTATAAGTGTATGGTAATTATAAACATATGGAACTTGAATATGTTGTGAAATTATGTTGATTATAAAAAGGTACAAGTGTGTATTAGTTAACATATCTAGGTAGTCCCTAGGAAATATATCTAGGTTAAGTATATTTAGGTAGTCCCTTAGGGTCATTGGTCAAAATAAGGTTGTTCAATAATAGAAATTTGCACGATAATCTTGTAAAATCGGATATTAGTACATCTAAAAGGACTTTTACAGACATATCTATATACCCTGAAAAAGGATAACTACCCTTCTCTATATTTCCCAATAACCGGAACAAATTATCATCAAAGGCTCATTTTTCACACATCCATACACAGGAAAGAAATTTTAAATTCCATATCTGTTTACTTGTTCTACTAGCTATATAGTGTATATGATTACATAGTCTTGTGGGTTAATCGTTGTAGGCGATACTACTATGGAAATCAAGGCACAAATTAAACATAAGTTTGACATATAGCACTATTAGTCCAATGCACTTTAGGGTGCTTGACCATGTGACCCCTTCTTCGGAGGGGTGGAGAGCCATACAGATTCTACCAAAGAAAAAATTACGGTGGTTATTCCTACTTAATCAACCGAGAGGTCTTCATGAATATAGAATGAATGCCTCTATTTAGTATTTCTCAACAGCGTGCTGAATCTGTGTATATTAGGTAGATTGTTCACCAATAACATTGACCTAGATATTGTTTTTACTCATTACTTTTTGTGTTTTGTTTATTAGGTATACATTTCACATACTGTATGCCAATATTGTATGGATGTTTCTGTTCAGCGACAGGACGGTTACATGGATCAGACCAGATCATTGATATGATCAATAAAATGGACACTAGGTTACTCTTCAAATTATAGTTATCTTCAGCAAAAGAAATTGTACATTATATACTATATCCTACGTTGAGAGATACATGTGAGGGATATGAAGGCTACTTTATAAACAATTAGTATTTGAGACGATGTTGTACTGCCCTGCTTTGGTTATAAAAATAAGTTATTCTGTTTGCGGAGTTATGTATATGATCCTCTATTAAATGCATTGATTATCACTGGGTTGAACTATGTATTTTAAAGTTTTCATGGATTGGCCTAAAATTGTGGTGATGTCGATGTTTGGTGCAGGAGCCTCTCTTAATTGACAGACTGTTTTGTACATAATTTAAGTGCCCATTCCCAGGTGTCCATGCGCACATGTGGGAGGCCTTTTCAAATAGGTCTTTTACATGGTGCACCGGGTAGGGTATATGGAGAATATTGGGTTGTATCTCCTTTGTACCTGTATGACACCTAGAATATATCATTGTTCGAAAAAGAGAGTGTTTATATGATCACCCAACGCGTCAAGTACAGTATAGAGGTGAACTTCTGAACAACCACCTCATAATACATGTCCCTGTGTTAGTGGGTGTTTACACCAATACATGGCAGTCTTTGATTATTCAGTGAGGATGGAACAGGATTAATCTCTTTCCTTCCTCATTCAAATTCTTGACTTTATAGGAACATAGGACATGTAGTGTTGCGGGAGAGAAGTGTCCAACGTCGCCTTGGTTACCATGAGGTAGCGAGGTTCTCTATAGTTCTTTTGGCTGGCATGACAAATCAGCGCATGCGCCACTAATAGAGTTGGTGCGCGCATAGTCATCTGAGAACGAGGTGCTGCCTTCATCTATTGTAGTGCTGATGCAGTAAGAGTGATAGATTGGGCATGTGCCAGCATCCTAACATTAATGGTCTATGGTCCAGTCCTGAGGCTGTACAACTGCATTGGATGTAATGTTTTCTTGTTTAATACTAAACCTTTAATGTCTAAGTATATCTGCACTTTAAGAATTTAGTTTGATAGATTGGATTAAGATTGTCCATCTAATAAATGTATAATATGTCTCAAATCCTGTGGATTCATATGTTGTAAAGCGTATTGGTTCAATAAAAACTTTTATTAAAAAAAATAAAAATAAAAAAAAGAGTCCATCTAATAAAATTAATTACACGAGTAGGGGAGGACTTAATAATTGACGTATCGATTGGCTAATTCTAATTCAGAGCCTTTTACAGGCCATGCATGCTTGACCAAGAGTCCTGTGTGGGTTGAAAAGTTGTATGCTTTACTTTGGGTCGGTGTTAATAAACCACATGGTTATGGTCACAGATTTCTTTACATTGAACGTGAAGGTCTGAAATCATGCTTTAATTTTTTATTATCCCGAGATGTTCCATGTTATTTGACTGCTGCCAGCAACCAAGTCTATTCTGGATATCTAGGCAGTCATGGTTAAAAGTCGTGTCATGGGGCGGAGCTAGCTGCGATAGAACAGCTGCATTGGTGGTGAGCTCTGCTTTACTAAGTGATTCCAGACCCATCCTCGCCTTCTGGTCTCGGATAGGCAATTCTAGAGGCCATACCGGACAACAGCACCGTCTGCTGCACATTTTAAGCCCACTTTCGGACCATTCTACGGGAGTTGTTTTCAGGGGCTACACAACAATCTGAAGCCGCGGCCTCTATTCGCGGTAGGCGCCGGCCGCGAAGTACGTGCGCTACGCACATTGTCCTTCCAGGGATAGGACTCTAGCCACCTGGACCTAGAGCCCCATCTGCTACTGCCTTTGACTACGGTGGATGCTGGAGTACCCATCGTGTTGCTGCGTGAGTAGTCCTTGAAGCAGCAGCTGCCATGTTTGCTCCGAGGACCTACATGTTCCTAACGGACTCACAATCTATAAAAGCAGACCGCATCAGAAGAGTAGCAGTGAATACAAAGGTTGATATCTAGAAACCCATAATAGACGTCTCCTCTAAATATGCCTATAGACACGCTCCTGGATATCACTAATAATGTACCTGTGTCGCCAGATCCAATGCCCACTATATACACACCTCTGGACTTTAGATTTCTACTTTGTATATCTGAGATGATGGGCTAACGCTGATAAATAAATCACTCCCGGCTATTTTATTACTGAAGAAAATCAAAAAGCTCAGAGCCCTTGTCTTCCTCCAAACAAGGGAAAACAGCCAGATATGTATAAATATCTACAAAAACACCTGCCATGGAAATCTACAACCTCCTGATCAACCTGAAACTTAAGATGCAGATAGCAACGCGTGTTATGAAACACACACTGACGCTCCTTCTACGATTTCCAGTACATCCACCGGCCTGCAAAAGATTTTAGACAGGGCGCTTTGCCCTGTTATGAGAGAATTGGTAGATGTCAAGCAAGAAATGCGTCATGTGGGAGCCAGAGTTGAGTAGTTAGAGGAAACCCAAACCTATCCTTGAACATGGAGACGCTACCTCTATTGCCTTAAAAATCCTGTCAGGATCACCTAAACACTTTACACTCCTATGTAGAAGACCAAGATAACAGGGGGAGACTTAACATTAGAATTCGGGGAGTACCTGAAAGTTACCCACCAGTGAAATCTACCGCGGTGATGAAAAGAATCCTCAAATTTGTTTTGGGCCAGGACGCTTCATTCGATCTACAAATTGAAAGGGCACATAGGGCTCTACACCCCAAGGTGAGGAATGATGAACCACCGAAAGACAGTCTTCAAACTCTTATCTTTTGCCGTTAAAGAGACAGTCCTTCGAAAGCTAGGAATATGCCGGATTTAGTCTTTGAGGGACACAGACTGACGTTCTTTCAGGACAATTCTTCGACTACCCTGGTGAAACGTAGAGCCCTAAGAATCTTGAGTGATAAAATACACAATTTGAAGATCCAGTATAAATGGCCCTTTCCATTTGGAATTACATACCACCACCAAGGCAAGGCTTACACCATACATTCACCTACTGATCTACAGCTGGCATGTCAGCCGCTGTACCTAGATCCTTCATCTTTCCCGTCAGTTACATAGTTCGTATGGTTGAAAAAAAAGACATGTCCATCAAGTTCAACCAAGGGATGTGAAAAGGGAAGGTAAAAATGTCTACAAACAGAAGCTAATATTTTTTGGTTCTAGGAAATTATCTAAGCCTTTTTTAAAGCCATCTATTGTGCCTGCTGTGACCAGCTCCTGCGGTAGACTATTCCATAGATTCACAGTTCTCACAGTAAGGGCAGATTCAGACGAACATTGCGTTTTTGCGCGCGCAAAAAACGCGGCGTTTTGCGCGCGCAAAAACCACTTGACAGCTGCGTGTGTCATCCGTGTATGATGCGCGGCTGCGTGATTTTCGCGCAGCCGCCATCATAGAGATGAGGCTAGTCGACGCCCGTCACTGTCCAAGGTGCTGAAAGAGCGAACTGATCGGCAGTAACTCTTTCAGCACCCTCGACAGTGAATGCAGAACACAATATCGAGAAACCTGTTAAAAAAAAAGAAAGTTCGTACTTACCGAGAACTTCCCTCCTGGCCGTTGCCTTGGTGACGCGCCTCTCTTGACATCGGGCCCCACCTCCCTGGATGACGCGGCAGTCCATGTGACCGCTGCAGCCTGTGCTTGGCCTGTGATTGGCTGGAGCTGTCACTTGGACTGAATTGTCATCCCGGGAGGTCAGACTGGAGGAAGAAGCCGGGAGTTATCGGTAAGTCAGAACTTAGTTTTTTTTTTACAGGTTCATGTATATTGGGATCGGAAGTCACTGTCCATGGTGCTGAAACAGTTTAACTCTTTCAGCACCCTGGACAGTGACTATCTCCTGACGTCCCGTACCGGAAATTTTTTTGCCGAGTTCGGCCGAACCCGGTGAAGTTAGGTTCGCTTGTCCGGGTTCGCTCATCTCAAAGACACTCCGTTTGGATGTTTGGAAACAGAAAAGCACGTGGTGCTTTTCTGTTTACATTCATCCTTTTGACAGCTGGTGCGCTGTTTCAGTCGGTTCGCACGGAAGTGCTTCCGTGCGACCTGCGTGGTTTTCACGCACCCATTGACTTCAATGGGTGCGTAATGCGCGAAATACGCGGAGATATTGAGCATGTCGTGCTTTTTGCGCAGCTGACAAACGCTGCGCAAAAAGCACGGACTGTCTGTACTGCCCCATAGACTTGTATTGGTCTGTGCGTGGCGCGTGAAAACCACGCGGCCCGCACGGACCCAATACACGCTCGTGTGAATCCCCCCTAAAGAAGACTTGTCGCCTCTGCAGGTTGAACCTTTTTTTCCCCAGAGGAAGGGAGTGCTCCCTTGTTTCTTGAGGGGGTTTTACATGGAACAAGATTTCACCATATTTTTTGTATGTGCCATTAATATATTTATATAAATTAATCATGTCCCCCCTTAGTTGTCTTTTTTCAAGGCTAAATAGGTTTAATTAGTCCTCATAGCTTAGATTCTCCATGACCCTTATTAGCTTCGTTGCTCTTCTTTGTATTTATTCCAACTCCAGGGCATCCTTTTTATGAATTGGAGCCCAGAACTGAACTGCATATTCTAGATGAGGCCTCACTAATGCTTTGTAAAGTGGTATTACATCCCTGTCCCGCAAGTCCATGCCTCTTAATACAGGACAATATCCTGCTGGCCTTTGAAGCAGCTGATTGACATTGCATGCTGTTATTTAGTTTAGGACTTACAAGTACACCCAGATCCTTCTCAACAAGTGAAGCCCCCAGTATAGCTCCCCTAGGACATATGATGCATGCAGGTTGTTCGTACCCAGATGCATAATTTTACATTTATCTACATTAAACTTAATTTGCCAACTGGATACCCAAACACTTCGTTTGTTTAAATCTGCTTGCAATTCACGAACATCTTCCATAGACTGAACTATATTACATAGCTTGGTGTCATCTGCAAAAATAGAAATTGTGCTATTAATTCCATCCTCTATCATAATAAGTTGATTAATAGTGGTCCAAGCACAGAGTCCTGGGGTACACCACTTATAACCGGGGACCATTCAGAGTAGAAATCATTGACCACAACTCTCTGGATACGGTCCTTTAGCCAATTCTCAATTCAATTACATATTAGCTGAAAACAAAAAACTATCCAGGATATAGCAAGCACTCATATGGGTATGTAATAAGAATATATAATTTAATTAAATAGTAAAAAGGGAAAGTCAATATGCAGACCAATTCCCATGAAAAAATAACCAAAAACTATATAAAAGAAAACTCAATAAAAAAAAAGATACCTGGCCAGGAAAAATATTATATAAAGCACAAGGAAACATTGGTATTAGAAATAACAATTAAGATGTAAACAGTGAATGCAATAACCGGACAATATATGGAAACCGGATCACATAAATTAAGGAAGTCCCCCGTTACGTACGGTTGAATGGTAATGTGATCACTAAAAATAATTGCATCAACATATCCAATGAAAACATATGCAATGCATAGGTAAGGAATACATATATCACCCTTTTAGAATCAGTAGGACGTAAGCACACTGGACCTGTCAGTCATATTTGAGGGTTAAATGAGTAGAGGAGCCAAGTTACAGCCAGCAAGCAGGAAGAATCCCTTGTTTATGGGTGGGAGGTTCTGATATCAGCTGTATTGGCCGTATACCAGCGATTGAGTTGTCTTGCATCCCCCCCCCCCCCCCCCCCCATTTTTTGGTATTTTTTCATGGGAATTGGTCTGCAAATTGACTTTCCCTTTCTACTATTTAATTAATAAAATTATATATTCTTATTACATACCCATATGAGTGCTTGATATATCCTGGATAGTTTTTTGTTTTCAGCTTCATTTACTAGGATGGCACCGTGTGGCATTTGGTCCACAAAATTTCTTGGGTTATTATTAGATATCTAATCTCTTTTTCTTCAATTACAAACTATACTATGTAAACCTATAGTCCTTAATTTACCCATTAGACATCTATGAGGGCCAGTGTCAAATGCCTTTGCAAAGTCCAAAAACACTATATCCACAGCGGCCCGTGTCTAGGCTTCTGTTCACCTCTTCATAAAAACATAGCTTAGTTTGACAACTTCAGTCCTTAGTAAAACCGTGCTGGATGTCACTTAGAATACTATTTTGTCACATAAACCTATATATAGTCCCTCAAACATTTTCCCCACGATGGATGTTAAGCTTACTGGTTTATAAATTACCCGGGGAAGTCCTAGAGCCCTTTTTGAAAATAGGCACCACATTTGCCCTGCGCCAGTCCGTGGGCACTATACCAGTCACTAGAGAATCTCTGAATATCACGAAGAGGGGGACTGAAATAACTGAACTAAGCTCTTTAATGGCTTCCCTATACTGATGTTGACTCTCCCTGAGCTGCCAAGACCGGAACCTTGGGTGAAACAAAGGAGTCCCCCGCCTAGGAAGAAGTTGGCTGCTAATCCGCTTTGAAATTGCCACCCTTGCATCTACGACTGTTACAGGTTATCACCCGCTACTGGACTCTTAATGCCCACGCTACCTTTCCTGACATAGTATTGATTTTTGCCTATTCGAACACAATCCTGTTAGTACTGATGCTATTGTTTTGATGTTCCAAACATGGAGAGCTGTGGATAACCTGTTTAGTTCTCTATTTTAACGTTCTATACTGATGAGATGCCCCAATTTGATTTTTGTCTTTTGATGCATCCTAGTATTTGCTCCTCTACTGGTTCATATGTGACATGTAGGTATGCTGTCAATAGAGGGCGCTGCTACTGTGTGTTACCTATCCATTCTACGCCTTGATCTTTCTTGATCAGTATTAGATAACACTGTATTTTGACTATATACAGTTTGTTACTACACTTCCCTGAGCCGGGAAAAGGTGTTTTCACTTGCTCAAACACTACATATATTCCCCCCCCTCCCCCCCACACACAAAACCTACATAGTACGTTAACTCCACCTATTTTGGAACCGTTGATCAGTGCAGGTAGTACTTATCAATTTATCAAATGTTAGTGGTCTTATTTGTTTTCTTTTCTGCACCTAATTTTTGTGTTTTGTATACTCGGTGCCAATGTCACATCACTTAAAAAGTCAAGGGCCTCAACTCTCCCACTAAATGCTCACAGATAATTCACTCTCTCAAGAGGATGGAGTCCTCCGTGCGATTTCTCCAAGAAACCCACATCCAAACCAGAAGATTTGGAATTTTACCCAAGTCCCCATACACCTCGTGGTTTCATGCGACGGATGCAACTAGTAAGCGTAATGGGGTTTGTATTGCGCTCAAATCAGACGTCCCATTTGGAATTGTCATCACAGGTTGTCGATGGTGCGGGTCGATTCATTTTCAAAGGGAAAATTGAAAACACTAGTATCTATGGGGAACATATATGCCCTAAACACAGGACAAATACAGTGGTTACTGGACACTCTGGAAACATTTTCCTATTTCTGAGAGGGCCTTACGCTACTGGGAGATTTTAATAATAAGCTGGAGCCCGCAGCCATGGATCTGAGAGCGCTGGTCCCCATCTCCTTCCTAGGAGACGCCAGCGCTCACTTCCGCTCCGGTCCGCTGTGTCCCATAAGTTGCGCGTGCACGCTCGTGCCCGCTCTTAAAGGGCCAGCGCGCAGACATGAAAACCACCATCATCAACTCACATGATTTCCTGGACTATAAGAAGGCCCCAGCCCTTCTGATCTTTGCCTGAGCGTTGTTAGTATATTCCAAGTCCGTCTTGCAAATGGTCCCTTAGTGTTTCCTGTTCCAGTTGTTACCCGTGCCCGGTTACCGGTTCCTGTATCCCGTGCTGTGTTCTTGTTCCTGTACCTACTAGTGTTGGAGTCGTGTCCTACTGCACCTGCTGTCGTTTACCACGTCCAGTGTTTTCTGCCACATATTGTACTGTCCGCCACGACTGGCGCGAACCTGCTGCACGGACCTCCATCCGTGCTGAAGTCACAGCCACTGTTTGGACTAGTTCAGGTACCCGAGTGTTACGAACTGCTATAGACTGTGACTGTGACGGCAGAGCGGCCTAGTGGGTCCACATACCCTGTAACCGTGGCACAGACCTTACCGTCTAGGCAGTACAACTGGAGAATTAAAGGGGTTGTCCAACTTCTGACGACTGATGACCTATCCACCGGATAGGTCATCAGTATGTCATCGGTGCGGGTCCGACACCCGGACTGATAAGCCACTCCAGTGGCCTGCGGGCACCGGATGTTGTGTCACATAATACCATGGACGGAGCCCGGAAGCAGTTGGCTCCGTACATAGCATAGCGACCGTGCTGCAGAACTGCAGGTCTGCTCCTATTCACTTGAATAGGAGCAGAGCTGCAGTACTGCAGCATGGCCGCTATTCCATGGCCGGAGCGAACTGCTTCCGGCTTGTACATCCGGTGCACGGAGGCATCGGACCAGCTGATCTGTGCGGGGCTCGGTTGTCGGACCCCCCGCAGATCATGTACTGATGACCTATCCAGTGGATAGGTCTGGAAAACCCCTTTAATGAGACACTTTGTTCACAAGCCACTAGACAAAAGATTAAGGAATTAATTTCCGATTTCAAGGAAAACACAACAACTGTGGTCTCCATGGGAACTGTCTGGGAAGCTCATAAGGCAGTGATTAGGGCTGTGCTGATCGGAATAGGGTGTCACGTTAAAGAGGTTCTGTCATCACATTATAAGTGCCCTATCTCCTACATAATGTGATCGGCGCTGTAATGTAGAGAAGTGTTTTTTATTTTGAAAAACGATCAATTTTGACCAAGTTATTTTGAGCACCAGATTTATGCAAATTAGTTTCTTAATAAACAACTGGGCGTATTTTTACTTTTTTACCAACTGGGCATTGTACAGAGAAATGTATGACGCTGACCAATCAGCGTCAGACACTTCTCTCCATTTATTTTTAGCAGTACTCGAAACACAGCGTGATCTTTTTTTTGGAAAACGGACTGACACGACCCCCCCTATAAAGACACTGGCTACAGAAAGGGAGCCCAACTGGCCAGAATGGAAGAGATGTCCTATCTAGAACAGCGCCACTATGCCAAATGTAGAAAAATATGATCTCCGTATAGATCTCTTTTGCGAAAACCGGAACTATAAGCATCTGTGGACTGATAGGCCCGCTGAAATGAGCACACAGACCCTTTAACGTGTCCGCTTTATATCTAATCTAACTTTCCTTATTGTAACAACTCGCGTTTTTCGCTGCGTATTTTACGGCTGTTATTGGAGGGGTTTTTCAATGAAGTCAATGAAAAACACCTCCAAAAACGTCCCAAGAAGTGACATGCACTTTTTTCGCGTGCGTCTTTTGACGCGGCATATTTTTACAGCGACGCGTAAAATTAAGCCTCGTGGGAACAGAACACCGTAAATCCCATTGCAAGCAATGGGCAGAGATTTGTAGGTGTATTAGGGGCATTTGGTCAGGAGTAATTCGAGGCGTAAAACGCCCGAATTACGCCTGAAAACACTGCGTGTGAATATACCCTTACTGTTTTAAAATGTGTCCTTGACTCATTTGCTTGTACATACATGCCTATAACCAAATAAAAACTAATTAAAAAAAATAAAAATTAGAGTGTCAAGGTAGAACTGGTAAGTTTAATCCTTGGGAGAGGGTGGTGACTAAGTGAGTCATTAACTGGTCCCTGGTGCCAAAAAATAAAATAAAATGAACATTTACCACTAGATTATGTGGAGGACCATTTGAGTTACATTTGTTCAGGGCCCTGTGGATCACCTAAATTTCCAGATGTTCAATAGGGAGACGAACTTATAAAACGGTCATTATAGATTACAAATCAATTACCTGTTAGTTGTCTAAGAGTGTTTGCCATAAATGGCAGGAATTTCCACAAAGTTTATTTTTTTAAACTACATTCTTATGTGACTCAAGGACAGTTTTCTTACCCATGAGCTTTTCCTGCGGGACAGTAAGAGCCCACAGTTCTTTAACCCCTTCAGGACACAGCCTGTTTTGGCCTTGTGGACGCAGGTGATTTTTTTCAAATCTGACGTGTTAGTTTGTGTGGTAATAGCTTTGGATTGCTTTTACCTTTCCAAGCGATTTTGAGATTGTTTTCTCGAGACATATTGTACTTTACGTCTGAGAAAAAATGTGGTCGATAAATGCAGTATTTATTTGTGAAATACACCAAAATTTAGAGAAAATTTGCAAAAAATTGCATTTTTCTAAATTTGAATGTATCTGCTTGCAACACAGATATTAATACCACATACAATAGTTACTAGTTAACATTTCCCATATGTCTACTTTGTTTGTATAGTTTTTTGAACGTCCTTTTATTTTTCTAGGACGTTACAAGGCTTACAATTTTAGCAACAATTTCTCACATTTTCAAGAAATTTCCAAAACCTATTTTTTCATGGACCAGTTCATTTCTGAAGTGGCTTTGAGGGCCTTATATATTAGAAACGCCCCATAAACCACTCCATGTTAAAAACTGCACCGCATTAAGAAAGTTTAACCCTTTAGGCGTTTCACAGGAATTAAAGCAATGTAGAGGTGTAATTTACAAATGTCATATTTTTTTGCAGAAATTCATATGTAATAGAAAAATTTCTGTAACACAGAAGGTTTTACATGAGAACTGCAACTCAATATGTATTGCCCAGATTCTGCAGTTTTTAGAAATATCCCACATTTGGCCCTAGTGTGCTATTGGACTGAAACACCGGCCTCACAAGCAAAGGAGCACCTAGAGGATTTTGAAGTCTCCTTTTTATTACAATATATTTTAGGCTCCATGTCTGGTTTAAAGAGGTCTTGTGGTGCCTAAACAGTGGAAACCCCAAAAAAGTGACCCCATTTTGGAAACTACACCCCTCAAGGAATTTATCTAGTTGTAGAGTGAGCATTTTAACCCCACAGGTGTTTTGCTGAATTTATTGGAATTAGTCTGTGAAAATGAAAATCTACGTTTCTTCTGAAGAAACAGACATTCAATTTTTGCAAGGAATAAAGGAGAAAAAGCACCCCAACATTTGTAAAGAAATTTCTCCTGATTACGGCAATACCCCATATGTGGTCATAAACTTATGTTTGAATACACGACAGCCCTCAGAAGGGAAGGAGCGCCATTTGTCTTTTGGAGCTCAAATTTTGCTATAATGGTTTTCGGTGCCATGTCGCATTTGCAACGCCCTGGAGGGACCAAAACAGCGGAAACCCCCCAAAAGTGACATTCACTATCAGAATCCAAGAGAGAAAATGCCTCTTCAGCGTTATATAACTTGCGTGCCATTTTTTTGTAACACATTTTTGTAACAATTTTAATAAAACAAAGAAGTCCACTAATCAATCAATTAGTATCTAGAATTAACAGAACTGTAAAATATAGGAATGAATTATTTTATCTAAATGTGTGTGTATATGTATACATATATCAATTGAATCTTTACAACTAATCAATTGTTGAACGACTAATAGTTAATAACTTTGAGCGACCCTCAATTATTTGATATGTAGAATTAATAATTTATATGAATATGTATGCATGTATATATATATATATATATATATATATATATATATATTATATATATATATATCTATCTATCCACTACCGTTCAAAGGTTTGGGGTCACTCAGACAATTGTGTTTTCCATGAAAACTCACACTTATATTTATCAAATGAGTTGCAAAATGACTAGAAAATATAGTCAAGACATTGACCAGGTTAGAAATAATGATTTTCTCCTTCAAACTTTGCTTTCGTCTTGGAATGCTCCATTTGCAGCAATTACAGCATTGCAGACCTTTGGCATTCTAGCTGTTAATTTGCTGAGGTAAATCGGGCGAAATTTCACCCCATGTTTCCAGAAGCCCCTCCCACAAGTTGGATTGGCTTGATGGGCACTTCATGCGTACCATACTGTCAAGCTGCTCCCACAACAGCTCTATGGGGTTGAGATCTGGTGACTGCACTGGCCACTCCATTACAGATATACCAGCTGCCTGCTTCTTCCCTAAATAGTTCTTGCATAATTTGGAGGTGTGCTTTGGGTCATTGTCCTGTTGTAGGATGAAATTGGCTCCAATCAAGCGCTGTCCACAGGGTATGGCATGGTGTTGCAAAATGGAGTGATAGCCTTCCTTATTCAAAATCCCTTTTCCCTTGTACAAATCTCCCACTTTACCAGCACCAAAGCAACCCCAGACCATCACATTACCTCCACCATGCTTGACAGATGGCGTCAGGCACTCTTCCAGCATCTTTTCAGTTGTACTGCGTCTCACAAATGTCCTTCTGTATGATCCAAACACCTCAAACTTCGATTCGTCTGTCCATAACACTTTTTTCCAATCTTCCTCTGTCCAATGTCTGTGTGCTTTTGCCCATATTAATCTTTTCCTTTTATTAGCCAGTCTCAGATATGGCTTTTTCTTTGCCACTCTGCCCTAAAGGCCAGCATCCCGGAGTCGCCTCTTCACTGTAGACGTTGATACTGGCGTTTTGCGGGTACTATTTAATGAAGCTGCCAGTTGAGGACCTGTGAGGCGTCCATTTCTCAAACTAGCGACTCTAATGTACTTGTTTTGTTGTTCAGTTGTGCAGCGGAGACTCCCACTTCTCTTTCTACTCTGGTTAGAGCCTGTTTGGTGCTGTCCTCTGAAGGGAGTAGTACACACCGTTGTAGGAAACCTTCAGTTTCTTGGCAATGTCTCGCATGGAATAGCCTTCATTTCTAAGAACAAGAATAGACTGTCGAGTTTCACATGAAAGCTCTTTTTCTAGCCATTTGGAGAGTTTAATCAAACCCACAAATGTAATGCTCCAGATTCTCAACTAGCTCAAAGGAAGGTCAGTTTTATAGCTCCTCTAAACAGCAAAACTGTTTACAGCGGTGCTAACATAATTGCACAAGGGTTTTCAAGTGTTTTCTAATCATCCATTAGCCTTCTAACACAGTTAGCAAACACAATGTACCATTAGAACACTGGAGTGATGGTTGCTGGAAATGGGCCTCTATACACCTATGTAGATATTGCATTAAAAACCAGACGTTTGCAGCTAGAATAGTCATTTACCACATTAACAATGTATAAAGTGTATTTCTGATTAATTTAATGTTCTCTTCATTGAAAAAAACTGCTTTTCTTTCAAAAATAAGGAAATTTCTAAGTGACCCTAAACTTTTGAACGGGTAGGTAGGTATGTATGTATGTATGTATGTATGTATGTATGTATGTATATATATATATATATATATATATATATATATATATATATATATATATATATATATATATATATAACTATAACAAAAAGCAGCACCGTTCCTTCAGTATCGGGTGCACAGGTTCTTGTTCAGACACACGACCAGTGTCCCAAATCGCCAACGAAATCCAATACACAAGACAGCACTCCAAATTCAATTGTATAAATCGGATCACTTTAATCACCACTTGCAACGTTTCAGCCCTACTCCATGGGGCCTTTCTCAAGCCCCATGGACTAGGGCTGAAACGTTGCAAGTGGTGATTAAAGTAATCCGATTTATACAATTGAATTTGGAGTGCTGTCTTCTGTATTGGATTTTGTGTGTATATATATATATATATATATATATATATATATATATATATATAACGTGTGCGTAAATCTATACCACATTATAGATATATGTAATTAAATCACAACTCACGCGCATATATACACACATATACAATTATATATATCTATGTGATTTTATAGATATATATATGCATTTATAAGCCCTAATTGATTACTAATTAATTGCCCTAGTCTGAGTACTATCTAAACTATCTACCTAACAGCCTACCTAAACTATAACTAGCTGCCTACACTAAACTATCTATGTGGAGGTGATTTTTCTTTTGTGTTTCACAGTCTGTGTGTCTTTATACGAGACACACAGCAGCTGCTCGGCACAGTGCTTCTCTCTCACTGTCTCAGAACGATCTGACAGGGAGGGAGGAGAAACATTGTAACAAACAGCACGAAAGTTTGTTGCTGCAACAAACTTTGCTGTGAACACCATGATAGATTTATCATGGTGATCACGTCATCGGGACCGATACCAATCCGGTCCTGATGTCTTCTCTCAGCACTTAGGCTGCTAGTAGCAGCGTGTGCTGAGAAATTCAGGACATAGGGAGAGCGCTGTTCTGACACCATGTAGATTAACGGGCTGCAGGACAAAAGCCCAGAACTGCAGCCCGTTAATCTACGAGGGATGGTCGTGAAGGGGTTAATATCTCCAGTAAGGTCAATTCTTGGTGGAAATAATGTCCAATTCCTTTTGAAGAAAGGCTAGGTACTGCGTGAGAAGAGACATTGAGTCTATGGCTGAGCTCATTCCTCCCTTCTGACTAGGCAAGTAGATTTCCAACTACGTTCCTGTAGTTGGAAATTGAGAAGCTGGAGAACATCCAACAGAGCCTTTTACGACACTATCTTATTTTGGTAGAGTGTGATAGAGGGAAATCTGTTTATCATATTAATTTGAGAGCAGAGCATCATCCTCATGTCCTGCAGAATGGTCTGCATGTAGGCAGTCTAACACATCTAGTTTTTCCTCTTCTAAAGTTATTTCACCATTCTAGTATTTGGTCTGAAAAACACTTTTGTATGCTTTTATGCATGGAGTTGTTGCCACATGTGTGGATGAGTGACGGGTGAAGTGAATAATATTACTAAAAGTCAGGTCTTGAAGTGGATGTGTTCAAAAGCAGAAAAAAAATGTAGGACCAAAATTATGATGGCTAGATGACTTGGTTTAGAGAATCTCGGAAACTGCAGGTCTTTTTGGCGTGTTCTCGATATGCATTGGTAATACTGAATACCTAATAGTTGTCCAATGAATGCCAAACATTGAATTGGCAGCAGGGTCATGGGCACTGAAGGGCTCATTGATGAACGTGGGAAGCATAGGCTAGCCCATCTGGTCTGACCAAGCACGAATTTCTGATAAAGTTAAGCCAGGATATAATAGAAACGTGTCAGAATAAAGAGGATCGCAGCTTGCCGTTTTTGGGGCTGCGTAGCCAGTCAGAGTACCCATGCTGACCACTGTCAACGGTCAAAAGCTCCTACAATGAGCAAGTCAAGAACAGAACTAGACCATATAAAACAATAGTAGGTGGTCGCCTGGTATGACAAATCACATTTTCTTTTGTCTTGTGGATTGCCGGGAGCATTTGCGCTGCTTGCCTGGGGAAGATGGCACAAGCAGCGTGGGACTAGCCCACCGTAGGCTCCTGCGGTGGGCCCAAGCAGCGAGCTGCTTTTATCCAGCCCCGCTGCTTACTAGGGGTGTCGCTAGCACCAGGCTGTCGGGGCCAAGCCCCGGCAACTGCCACATTCAGGTCGCAAGTAGTCACAGTAGGCTTAGATATAGGGCCCCAGCAGACCGTAATCTTATACAGTATAAGATTACGGTCTGCTAGGGCCCTGTATCGAAGCCTACCACATGCGTTTTCTTTTGCGTTTGTGTTTTTTTACAGGTTCGGTTGTTGGACTACGTCAGATTCGAGGACTACTTCGATGACTGCTTTTTTTATTTTCAATAAAATGGTTAATGAGGGGTGTGTGTGTGTGTGTGTGTGTGGTGGGGGGGGGGGGGTTATTTCAATTAAATATTTTTTGTAAGTCTTTGTATTTTCTTTTAAACTTTATTACTACCGCCTTAGTAATGACTGCTGGCTGATTGACAGCGTCCATTACTAAAGCGGGGCTTAGTGTTAGGTGGTGCAGAGACTAACACTAACCCCCATAATTACCCAGGTACTCACTGCCACTAGGGGTTCCGGGAAGAGCCGGGTACGATCCAATACTCAAACCATCTGTAGTGACGGTCGGGCACTGGGGCGGCCGCAGGCGGGTATTATGCTGGGAAAAAGCCAAAAACAGTGGCCATTCTCATGCTGTGTTGTATCTGGCTGGTTATGATAACTGGGGGGGGGGGGGGGGCGGCCCACGTAATTTTTTTTTAAATAAGTAATTTTGAGAAAACAACATATGGGTTTCAAATTCTGCAGAGGCGATTTGTAGTTGGGAGAATGCGTCAGGGCAATCTGGGCCGGATGAAGAAGAAAAGGAAACGTGAGAGACTCCAATCTGAGAAGACGTCACGGGTGATTCACTGTATTGTATTAAAGGAGTTTTCCCATGCACAGGAAATTCCAAAAATATCTGATAAATGCGTGTCCCAGCTCTGGTACCCGCAGCGATTTCTAAAACTGACCGCAGAATCCAGGCGAAAACCAGTGGCGTGAGGGTAGCGCATGCGCGCAGCCCTCTCTATTCTGTTGTATGGTTGTTATGGAAACAGCTGAGAATCTCTTGTTCGACTGTTTCTGTAACTCCTAATGAACAGAATGGAGAGAGCTGTGCGTACGCATGATCATCTCTCCACTGATCTCCGCCTGTATTCTGCTGTCAGTTCTAGATATAGCTACGTGTATCAGAGCTGGGACCGCATCTATCAGACATTTTTGCTATTTTCTGTGGATATGCCATGAATGTCTAAGATGGGAAAATTCCTTTAAGTTACATGGTCTGCAAAGCACTTGTGTAGGACTGGTGTCTACCGTTATATGGTCACTATGTGGTGGTAATATTGGTCTTTGGTTTACTACACTCCTTTTATTCATTATTTCAATTTAGCGGACGGGTGGGCCCCAAGAATTATTTCCTCTGGTGGGCCCAAAGTACTCCAGTCCGACACTGGGCACCAGGATGCAATATGGGGAAAAAAGGCAAGCTGGTAGATGCAGTGTGATGCTAAGGACAATGTTCTGCTGGAAAACCTTGGTTCCTGGTATCCATGTAAATGTTTCGTTGACGCGTACCACCTATCTAAACATTATTGCAAACCAAGTACACCCCTTCATGGTAACTGTATTCCCTAATGATAGTGGCCTCTTTCAGCAGGATCATGTGCCCTGCCATTCAGAGGTCTTGTGGAGTCCATGCCTAGACAGGTCAGAGTTTTAAAGGCATGAGGGTGACCTACACAATATTACACGTCTTAATATTATGGCTGAATGGTGTAAAAGATTGCAACATAAAAATTAAATAAAATACAAAATAACTCCTTATGCAAAATTGTATATTTACCGGTTTCTTTCATTTGATGCTTTGCAGTTTTTTGTAGGCTAGGTTTTCCAACCACACTTTCTAGTTTCCGTTTGGTTACCTGCTTACGAGCTTACAAAATAAAAAACTTTTTTTTAACAAACAAGCACATACAATAGATACATGACTGTCAAAATAGACAATGATACAAAATGTATATACCTGTCTTTCGTTTAGAGAGGCTAGAGGGAGGCACAGCCAGTGAACCAGAGCAACAGGAGGTATCTCGGGAAGGACTGCCGTCAGAAGTAGCGATCTCTCCACTGGTAACCACCTGTACAATAAAAAAGAAAAAAAGAAATGAAAGCCATGAAATACCAAAATGAAGGAATACTCAATAGAAAGTTAGAATACAATTTTTATTTAACATTAAAATCATATATTTTTCAATTAAAGCTTCTACAACCAAATGCTAAAGAGACCATATATTAGTGAAGAGCCCATATATTAGTGAACTAGAAGAAAGAGCAATAGTAAGATTTATTTTTAGATTTTGTTCGAGGAGATTTTGCAGAAGTAACAAAAGTTACTACAGTTCTAGACCAGATACCAATAGCACTAGCAACAATTTATAGTTTCTTAGAGATGAATACTATTTGGTAGAAAATAGACTTGACATGGTGCAGAACAGTGTCGCGATCCAGTAGGAGCTATGCCGGATAGGGTAGGCTAAGGATTGGTGTGCTGAACTGCAAACCCATGTATGCACACAGGTATTAGTAAGCTACATAGTTAGTTTGTATGGTTGAATACATCCATCTAGTCCATCCAAGAGATGGAAGAAACGATAGAACTTTGAAGTGTAAACCTTTGAAATCAATTTTTTACTATGTATTATGTGATTTTATGCAACCTTTAAATAAGTTTATTAAAATAAAAATAAAAAAATGTTTTACATTTTGCAGAATGAACTTCGAGAATAAACAGTTGGACCAGCTTTCCCCCGAAGCAGTCAGTCCTGTTGACCTAACTGATTCGACTTTGACGGCAATATACAGAATACATAGAAGCTGTATCTCATAGTAAAAACATATTTAAAAGTTGAATAAAATCACATAATACATAGTTTTATTTAAAAAAATTGCTTCAAAAGGGTTTACAAAGCCAGTTCCTGCTGTGACCAGCTCCTGGGGTAGGCTATTCCACAGATTCAGAGTTCTTATAGTAAAGAAGACTTGTCGTTTCTAGAGATTGAAAGGTTTTTTTCTCCAGACAGAGGGAGCGCCCCCTTGTCTTTAGGGGATTTTACATTGAACAGGTTTTCACTATATTTCTTGTATGGGCCATTCATATAAGTTAATCATGTCGTCGTCGTCGTCCCTTAGTAGTTTCTTTTCAAGGCTAAATAGATTTAACTATTTTAACCCCTTAATGACCAGCCTATTTTAGACCTTAATGACCAGGCTATTTTTTACGTTTTTCCATCGTCGCATTCCAAGAGCTATAAGGCTGGGTTCACACGACCTATTTTCAGCCGTACACGAGGCGTATTATGCCTCGTTTTACGCCTGAAAATAGGGCTACAATACGTCGGCAAACATCTGCCCATTCATTTGAATGGGTTTCCCGACGTACTGTGCAGACAACCTGTCATTTACGCGTCGTCGTTTGACAGCCGTCAACGACGCGTAAAAATACAGCCTCGTCAAAAGAAGTGCAGGACACTTCTTTCAGACGTAATTTGAGCCGTTCTTCATTGAACTTAATGAAGCACAGCTCAAAATTTACGGCTTTCAGAGAAGCCTCGCAAAATGCGAGGGAGGAGCATTTACGACTGAAACGAGGCAGCTGTTTTCTCCTGAAAACAGTGTCATTACAGACGTAAAAGCCTGCTATCGTGTGCACATACCCTAACTTTTATTTTTGCGTCGACAAAGCTGTATAAGGTCTTGTTTTTTGCGGGACAAGTATTTTTTAATAGCACCATTTTGAGGTACATATTATTTATTGACTAACTTTTATTAACTTTTTTTGGGCGGGGGATAGAAAAAAAAATCTGAAATTGCCACTTTTTTGCGTCCTAAATCTACGCCGTTTACCGTGTGGTATAAATAACACAATAAGTTAATTCAGCGGGTTGTTACGATTGCAACGATACCAAATTTGTATAGTTTTTGTATGTTTTACTACTTTTACACAGTAAAAACGCTTTTTTTTTCAAAATTATTTGTTTTTGTGTCTCCATATTTAAGGAGCCGTTACGTTTCTATTTTTTCGCCGATGCAGTTGTACGAGGGCTTTTTTTTTGCGGGACGACTTGTAGTTTTTATTGGTACCATTTTGGAGTAGATGCGACTTTTTGATCACTTTTTAATAAAAAAAATTTAAAGTCAGGATTCACAGAAAACAGCAATTTTTCAGTCGTTTTTTATTTCATTTTTTACGGCCTTCACCGTGCGGGTTAAGTAATGTAATAGCTTTATAGTCGGGGTTGTTACGTACGCGGCGATACCAAATATGTGTAACTTTTTTACTTTATTTTGGTTTTTTAATAGTAAAGCATTTTGTAAGGGGTTTTTCACATTTTTTTTTATTAACTTTATTAAACTTTTTTACTAGTCCCACTAGGGGACTTCACTGTGTGATTCTCCGATCGCTATTATATTACAATGCAATACTTTTGTATTGCAGTGTATTACTGCCTGTCCGTTTAAAACGGACAGGCATCTGCTAGGTCATGCCTCCGGCATGATCTAGCAGGCAGTCGCTCCAGGCAGACCTGGGGGCCTTTAATAGGCCCCCGGGTGCCATCGGAGACAGACACTCGGCGATCTTATCGCCGGGTGTCAGTGGGATGAGAGGGAGCTTCCTCCCTCCCTCCAAAACCCCTCAGATGTGGTGCTCGCTATTGAGCACCGCATCTGAGGGGTTAAACGGGTGAGATCGATACTAATATCGATCTCACCCGGCAGAGCAGGGACGCTCCCAGCCCTCAGCTGCCTCTGGCAGCTGAGAGCAGGGAGATTTGACAGCTCCCTGCTCTGTTTACTTATTCCGATGCCGCGACGTAAAAAGTCTATGGCATCGGAATAAAGCCCGTTAGTGACAGACGTAAAAAGACTATGGGCCGGTCACTAACGGGTTAAGCTTTCCTCATACCTAAGATTCTCCATTCTCTTTATTAGTTTAGTCACTCTTTGTATTTTTTCCCAACTCCAGGTCATCCTTTCTATGAACTGGTGCCCAGAACTGGACTGCATATTCTAATGTTTTGTAAAGTGGTATTATAATATCCCTGTCCCGCAAGTCCATGCCTCTTAATACACAATAATATTTTGCTGTCCTTAGAAGCAGCTGATTAACATTGCATGCTGTTATTTAGTCTATGATCTACAAGTACACCCAGATCCTTCTCAACAAGTGACTCCAAGTATAGCTCCCCCTAGGAGCTATGGTGTATGCAGATTATTAGTACACAGGTGCATAACTTTAAATATATCTACATTAAACCTCACTTGCCAAGTGAATACCTAAACACTTAGTGTGTCCAAATTAGCTTGTAATTTCTGAACATCTTCTATAGACTGAACTACTCTACACAGCTTGGAGTCATCTGCAAAAATAGAAACCTTGCTAATAATCCCATCCTCTATAAGAATTACTAGGTAAATGAGGGGAACCAAGCTGAATCTTTGTTCAGGGTAAAAGGCTACTATTAAAAGCCCCCTTCTCCCATAGATTGTCATGGCGACATCAGCACAGTCTCCACTAGTGAGTGGGTGGAGGTTGGAGATGTCACTCACGTGGGTTATTTCCGGATACAGTGATTTCCTGCCATACACCAAAAACATTAAATAGGTTAACTTGTGTATGGGAGCTTTTTAATTGGAAATTCACATTGTGAGCACCATTAGAGATCGGGACTGACATGGGTGTTAACCACTTTAACCCCTATCCGCACCAGGACGTAACTGTACGTCGTTGCAGGAAGTTACTTCCCGCACGAGGACGTACAGTTACTGAGTTAATCCCGGTGCACACTGTCGGCGACAGTGTGCACCGGGAACCAGGAGGTCAGCTGTCGCCGACAGCTGACACTCCCCTCTTGCCGGCCAGCGGTCCTTTGCCGCTGATTTCGGCGCATTAACCCCTTAAATTCGGCGATCGGGTGCAATCGCCGAATTTTAGGGGTTTCTAACATATCGGCAGACCCCCGTCCGAAATCGCGGGGTCTGCCGATAGTTAGTATGGCAAACGGAAGCCAAACAATGGCTTCCGGGTCTGCCATGGACAGAAGCCCATCAGGACCAACCTTCGGCTGGTCCTGATAGGCTTCCTGTCAGAGTGACAGAAAGTCACTGTGCCGTTCCCGATGCACACTGTCGGCGACAGTGTGCATCGGGAACTTGGAGATCAGCTGTCCCCGACAGCTGACACTCTCCAGTGTTGCCGATCAGCGGCTCATCGCCGCTGATTTCGGCAATTAACCCGTTACATGCGGGGCTCGATTGCGATCTCCGCATGTAGCGGGTTTGTAGCGCATCAGCAGCCCCCATGCAATCGTGGGGGCTTCTGATGCTTGTGATGGCACCTGGGGGCCAGACAACGGCCCCCAGGTCTGCCATGTATGTCAGCCTATGAGGATTAGCCTCTGCTGATCCTCGTAGACCAACTGTCAGAGTGACTGTGACGTCACACTGACAGTTGGAATACATTACACTACCTAGGTAGTATAATGTATTCTAGCAGCGATCAGAGCTGCAGGTCAAAAAAAGAAAGTGTAAAAAGTAAAAAAAAAAGTTAATAAACAAAAATATAAAGTGTAAAAAGTAAAATAAAGTTAATAAAAATGTTTTATAAAAGTGTAAAAATAAAAGGTTTTGTTTTCCTATAATAAGTCATTTATTATAGGGAAAAAATGAAAACGTTAAAAAAAAGTACACATATTTGGTATCGCCGCGTTCGTAACGACCCAATCTATGAAACTATAATGTTAATTTTTCCGCACGGTGAACGCCGCAAACAAAATAAACTGAAAACGGTCAGCATCGCTATTTTTTGGTCACCACCCCTCCCAAGATATAGAATAAAAAGTGATCAAAAAGTTGCATTTACCCCAAAATGGTACCAATGAAAACTACAACCCGTCCCGCAAAAAACAAGACCTCCCACAGCTTTTTTGACGAAAAAATAATAAAGTTACGGCTCAGAATAGCGTGTCCCAGAAAATAAATTATTTTATAGAAACTTCATTTTATTGTGCAAACGCTGCAAAACTTAAAAAAAACGATACACATATGGTATCGGCGTAATCGTACCGACCGGCAGAATAAATTAAAACGTAATTTATTGCGCACGGTGAACGCTGTAATAAATAAAGAATTTAAAGCGCCAAAATCGCTGTTTTTTGGTCACCCTAGCTCTAAAAAAGATCCTGAGGGGCCAAAATGCTCACTATACCCCTAGAAAAATTCCTTGAGGGGTGTAGATTCCAAAATAGGGTGACTTTTGGGGGGTTTCCACTGTTTTGGTCCCTCCGGGGCGTTGCAAACCCGACATGGCACTGAAAACCAATCCAGCAAAATCTGCTTCAAAAAATCCAAAAGGCGCTCCCTCCCTTCTGAGCCCTGCTGTGGGTCCAAACATCAGTTTACGACCACATATGGGGTATTGGCGTAATCGGGAGAAATTGCTTTACAAATGTTGGGCGGCTTTTTCTCCTTTATTCCTTGTAAAAATGAAAAAATTCTATGTTTCCACAGAAAAATAGGTGATTTTCATCTTCACAGACTAATTCCACTAAAGTCTGCAAAAAAACTGTGGGGTCAAAATGCTAACTATACCCCTAGAAAAATGCCTTGAGGGGTGTAGTTTCCAAAATGGGGTCACTTTGGGGGGGTTTCGGCTGTTTAGGTACCACAAGACCTCCTCAAACCTGACATGGTGCCTAAAATATATTCCTAAAAAAAGGAGGCCCCGAAATCCACTAGGTGCTCCTTTGCTTCTGAGGCCTGTGTTTCAGTCCATTACCATACTAGGGCCACATGTTGGATATTTCTAAAATCTGCAGAATCTGGGCAATAAATATTGAGTTGCGTTTCTCTGGTAAAACCTTCTGTGTTACAGATTTTTTTTTATTACAAATGAATTTCGGCAAAAAAAATGAAATTTGTAAATTTCACCTCTACTTTGCCTTAATTCCTGTGAAACGCCTAAAGGGTTAAAATATTTTCTGAATGTGGTTTTGAATACCTTGAGGGGTACAGTTTTCAAAATGGGGTGATTTATGGGGACTTTCTAATATATAAGGCCCTCAAAGCAACTTCAGAACTGAACTGGTCCCTGAAAAAATAGCCTTTTGAAATTTTATTGAAAATATGAGAAATTGCTGCTAAAGTTCTAAGCCTCGTAACGTCCTCGAAAAATAAAAGTACGTGAAAAAAAATGATGCAAACATAAAGTAGACATATAGGAAATGGTAACTAGTAACTATTTTGTGTGGTATTACTATCTGTTTCACAAGCAAATACATTTAAGTTTAGAAAAATGCAAATTTTTGCAAATTTTTGCTAAAATTTGAAGTTTTTCACAAATAAATATTGAATTTATCGACCAAATTTTTTCACTAACATAAAGTACAATATGTCACGAGAAAACAATCTCAGAATCGCTTGGATAGGTAAAAGCATTCCGGAGTTATTACCACATAAAGTGACACATGTCAGATTTGAAAAAATAGGCTGTGTCCTGAAGGCCAAAACAGGCTGTGTCCTAAAGGGGTTAAAACGTTTCAGAATATGTTCGCACTATGTAACAGAAATTGTAATACATGGTTAAGCAGTCGGACAGAATGTGAGTCAGGGTACTGTTGGTCCCGTGTTACTCCCTCTGCAGGCACGGCGTTGCAGCAGCACTGGTTGCCATGAAATAATCCTCTTGATAGAAGTCTCTGAAGTGGCAAGTTCGCTTATACAGTCTGATCAAAACGTTTACAAAGAATCCAATGCTCATATATTTTAACCCCTTCAGGACCAGACCCATTTTTTCCAATCTGACATATTTCACTTTATGTGGTAATAATTCCGGAATGCTTTTACCTATCAAAGCGATTCTGAGATTGTTTTCTCGTGAGACATTGGACTTTATGATAGTGGAAATATTTGGTCGATAAATTCAAATATTTATCAGTGAAAAACACCAAAATTGTGTGAAAAATTGCAAAAATTAGCATTTTTCTAAATGTAAATGTATCTGCTTGTAAGACAGGCAGTTATACCAGACAAAATTGTTGCTAATTAACATCCCCCACATGTCTACTTTAGATTGGCATCGTTTTTTCAGCGTCCTTTTATTTTTCTATGACGTCACAAGGCTTAGAACTTCAGCAGAAATTTCTCACATTTTCAAGAAAATTTCAAAAGGATATTTTTACAGGGGCTAGTTCAGTTGTGAAGCGGCTTTTAGGGCCTTATATATTAAATCTTCACCCATCAAAGTATTCAAAACAGCATTTAGAAAGTTTCTTAACCCTTTGTTTCACGTAGGTGAAATTTTAAAATCTCATTTTTTTTTTTTGCAGAAATTCATTTTTAATCTATTTTTTCTGTAACACAGAAGTTTTTACCAGAGAAATGCAACTCAATATTTATTGCCCAGATTTTGCAGTTTTTATAAAATATCCCACATGTGGCCCTAGTGTGCTAAAGGACTGAAGCACTGGCCTCAGAAGCAAAGGAGCACATAGTGGATTTTGGGCCTCCTTTTTATTAGAAAATATTTTAGGCACCATGTCAGGTTTGCAGGGCTCTTTCGGTGCCAAAACAGTGGAAATCCACCAAAAGTGACCCCATTTGGGAAACTACACCCCTTGAGGAAATTATCTAGGGGTATAGTGAGCATTTTGACCTCGCAGGTTTTTTGCAGAAATGATTGGAAGTAGGCCGTGAAAATTAAAATCTACATTCTTTCAAAGAAAATGTAGGTTTAGCTAATTTTTTCCAATTTCCACAAGGACTAAAGGAGAAAAAGCACCGCAACATTTGTAAAGCAATTTCTCCCGAGTAAAACAATACTCCACATGTGGTAATAAATGGCTGTTTGGACCCACGGCAGGGCTTAGAAGGGAAAGAACGCCATTTGGAGCTCAAATTTAGCAGGAATGGTACGCAGGGGCGATGTCGCATTTGCAAAGCCCCTAAGGGACCAAAACAGTGAAAATGCCCAAAAAGTGACTCCATTGAGAAAACTACACCCCTTGAGGAATCCATCTAGGGGTGTAGTGGGAATTTTGACCCCACAGGTGTTTCATAGATTTTATTAGAATTGGGCAGTGAAAATAAAAAAAACACTTTTTCTTCAATAAGACGTAGCTTTAGCTCCAAATTTTTAATTTTCTCAACAAATAAAGGAAAAAAAGAACCCCAACATTTGTAAAGCAACTTCTCTGGAGTACGGCAATACCCCACACGTGGTCATAAACGGCTGTTTGGGCACACGGCAGGGCTCAGAAGGAAAGGAGCGCCATTTGCTTTTGGTGTACAGATTTTGCTGCATTTGGTTTCTGGTCGCTATGTTGCATTTGCAAAGTCCCCGTGGGACCAAAACAGTGGATCCCCCCCAGAAGTGACCCCATTTTGGAAACACCCTCAAGGTATTCTCCTCGGGGTGTAGTGAGCATGTTAACCCCACAGGTGTTTTGCAGAAATTCATGTGCACACGATGTGGGAGAGTGAAAATGGGAATTTTTCCATAGATACGCCAATATGTGGTGCCCAGCTTGTGCCACCATAACAAGACAGCTCTCAATTATTATGCGGTGTTTCCCGGTTTTAGAAACACCCTACGTGTGGCCCTAATCTTTTGCCTGGACATTCGACAGGGCTCAGAAGTGAAAAAGTACCATGTAAAAATTGAGGCCTAATTTGGCGACATATAAAGTATTGGTTCACAATTGCAGAGGCTTTGATGTGAAATAAAAGAAACCCCTGAGAAGTGACCCCATTTTGGAAACTGCACCCCTCAAGGCATTTATTAAAGGGTGTAGTGAGCATTTTCACCCCACGTAAAAACACGCGCAGTTGGTCTTTAAGAAACAATCTAAAATTGCTCATAACTTGCTAAAAAATGATAGTTTTTCAAAATAAAAACCACTGCTGTTATCTACATTACAGCGCCGATCAGACTATGTAGGAGATAGAGCATTTATAATCTGGTGACAGAGCCTCTTTAACAGCTGTCAACTCCAACCTAAGACCACACAGTCATATACGATGCTGCTACACTACGTACATTGCACAATACAGTTGACAGGGAAAAAAAAAAAACAGGAAAGGGAGGAGATCCACATCTCCAAAAGAAGAACCAAAAAAACGAGGATGAGGAGTGTGGTGGCTGGGGAAAGGGAATTAGAGAATTGTTCCGCATTCTATTTATTCATGCACAAATAAGTGTGTTCTAATAGGGGATGAACAGCACAAGAGTAAATTACTTTCTTATCTACCACTGCAGTTAGATTATATAATTGCTGTACATTATCTTGCCAGCCCTTCCAAATCTGGGTAAAAGAGTTATGCGTTCTAAGTTCCAGGTTTATAAAAAAAAAAAAAGTTCTTCCAATCTAGCTATCTGATCTACTTTTTGTAACTAATGCATAACTGAAGGAGAATTCATTGACTTCCACTTGATTGCCATCAGAAGACGTGCTGCTGCTAGCAAAATAAGTAACAAGTTAAGTGATTTCTTGGGAATATCAGCCGGTATTAGAGCAAGGAGGCCCACCTTCTGAGAAACTGACAAGCGTGTCTGACATATCTTGTTGATGTGGTGAAAGATCCGCTGCTAGAAAGTAAAGATTTGGGCATTCCCACAAAATATATATGAAGGAGCCAACATCTTTTACACATCTCCAGCATATATTTGATGAAGTGCTATTTTAATCTAACGAGCGTTCGATATTATCTAGAGATTTTGTAAGCATCTTTTTCTATAGGTCTTTGAATGCGAGCTATACATTTTTTTATTTTTCGTCGACATAGCTGTATGAGAACTAGTTTTTTGCAGGATTAGTTTCTTTTTAATGGCATCATTTTGGGGTACATATTTTTTGATTAAACTTTTATGAACTTTTTTTTGGGGGGCTGGGGATAGAAAAAAAAAAAACCTGAAATTCCACCATATTTCTAAGCGTTTTAACTGAACGCCGTTCACTGTGCGGCGTAAATAACATGTCACCTTTATTCTATGGGTCGGTACGATTACGACGATACCACATATGTAAAAGGTTTTTTATGTTTTACGACTCTTGCACAATAAAAACACTTTTGAACTATAATTATTTGTTTTTGTATCGTCGCTTTCCATGAGTCGTAATTTTTTTATTTTTCTGTCAATGTAGTGATTTTTTTGGGCTTGTTTTTGCGGGACGAGACCGTTTTGATTGGTACTGTTTTGGGGTGCATGGAACTTATTGATTAACTTTTATTTTAACTTTTTTGGGTGGCAATGGGAAAAAAACTTCTTCAAGTATATAAATGCAAAGAAGTACTTGCAAAATCAGCAAGGGATCAAATACTTATTTCCTTCACTGTAGATATGGTCCAAGCTAAATTAAATAAAATAAATGTGCACGAGGTCCCGAGACAAGATGGGTTACATCCTAAAGTTCTTAAAGAGCTTAGTTCAGCTATTTCTGTCCCCCTCTTCATAATATTTAAAGATTCTCTAGTGACTGGTATAGTGCCAAGGGACTGGCACAGGGCAAATTTGGTGGCTATTTTCAAAAAGGGCTCTAGGTCTTCCCCGGGTAATTATAGACCAGTGGACTTCCAGGGGCGGGGCATCGTGGATGGCCGCTTTTAGAGAGAGCTCCTCTGCGTCCTGAGACCATCCGGGCTGTATCCTGGCCATCCTGCCTCGGGGGACGTTGCAGGCAATTCCCCTGACACGGGGGGTTTGGAGAGACCCTAGAGAGGCTCCGATTTGAATCGCCCCGGAGTCGTGGGCGGTGGAACGCCGATAATAGCGCGGGCGCCCCTGGCCCCGTCACGCGGCAGACAGTAAACGCCCGGCGGAAGACGAGCCCTGGATTGGGGATCCCCAATACTGGGGGAGACCGTGAAACGGGGTGACCCGACATCAAAAGAAGTCCTGCAGCTGGCACCGATCACCTTACCTGGGTCTCCTGCTGAAGAGGATTCTTCCGGCGGCCATCTTTGAGGAGGCGAGACTCTGCCGGACAGCACACACATCACACGGCCGGTAAGGAGAGTGGAGGAAGAAAGGTCATAAGTGGGGAGGGAGATCTCCCCAGTGGACTGCTCAGTGACCCCCCGATTGGCCATCATTGTACCCCGACGGGCGCTTCTGGCCTAGCAAGGGCAGATCCCGGCCGCCACCTTGTGCGAGGCAAATCTCACGAGAACCCACGCCCCGGCTGCCATCTTGTGGAGGGTGAAGGCAGAAGCTGCCTGACAAGTAACTAAGTACTGGGAGCGGGAGGAGAAGTGGGGCAGACCCCAGGTGAGGAATGTGGTCCCCCACATAACCAAGTTGTGACCCCGGCCGATATTTTGTGTGGGGCAATACCCAAGTGAAAACACCCAGGCACAATCTCGCGGGTGGCATCGTTGGGCCTGACGGCCGTTCTTGCTGTCCAGGGAACTGTATACACATCGCACGGGGGGGGGGGGGGAGAAACCCCGGTGTAACCCCCAGCCAGGGACTACTCAGCGCGACTATCCTAACTGTGTGGAATACGCAGGCTTACGTCAACATTGTAGGAAGAATCTAAGATTTATTGCGCTTCAGAAACTTCCCCTTTGACCCGCCTTAGTTCACTTCATCGTTTGCGTGGGACATAGTTTGCTGAACTCACTATGTTTCGTTATAAAGATCCCTCCAAACCCCTGCACATGCTGATGGATCTGTAAAGATGTAACGTGCTGTGGGCTACTTTCCTCCTATTTGCCTCTGCTGCCTATTCATGGTCTGTAAAATCTCTCGTGCTATTCCCCTGATAGGGGAGCGTGACATGGACAAATATTTGACGAAATCTTTGAGAGATCAACCTGTCCACTCTTGTGCCGCCCGGACGCCCGGGATACCCCCGTCCTCCAAAATGCAGAAATCCAAAACCCATATGAAGGGGGATAAACAGACTCCCAGATCTTCTTCCAATAGAGGTTCCAGCTCTCAAAATCAGTTCACCCCAGAACTTCTTCCTGATGACGACGTCACGCCACCCAGACTAACCCCACAGAACAGTCCTTCGCATGACTTGGAAACTGACTCACTTCAGGCGACCTTAGTGGCACAGGAGGTCTCCAAACTTCTGCTTCCTCTCTTCGACAAGCGGTTGGATATCTTACACACGTCCATAAATTCTGCATTGGCGCAAATCACTTCGAACTCTCAAAAAATAGCAGATATGGAAACACGGTTTAATACAGCGGAAGATTCTATCGCCACAATGGAGGTTGCCTTACGACAAAGTCAAGCTACATCCCAAGTCCTGAAAGACAAACTGGATGACCTAGAAAATAGGGATCGGCGTAGCAATTTGCGCTTCGTGGGCATCCCTGAAAGCGTGACGAACGACCAGCTACTGGACTACATCACCAAAGATATACCCACAGCCCTCAACATTGACCTGGGACGCGACCCCCTCATGATTGAGAGAGTGCATAGGCTGGGACCACCCAGAACCAGGGGGAATGCGTGAGACAATAGGCCACGTCCAGTGATCGCCAAGTACCTACACTGGGCGATAAAAGAAAGAGTTTTGAGAGCATACAGGCAGCAGGGGAATCTCCACGTGAATAACTCCAAAATCCTGATTTTCCAAGATTACTCGGCGACGGTCGCCCAGAAGAGAAAAGCCTTCGCTCCTATTTGCCGCCTGTTGCATGAACAGAACACCACCGCAATTGGTCCCGGCACACTGAGCTGTGATAGCCTGCGGTCGGAAACAGCAGGCAGCACAGCTCGATGAAACACTGGGGGAAAACGGCGATGCATTTTCCCCATGACGTACAATTCTGTCACTGAGCGTGAACGATGTGCTCCGCATGACGGAATAGTACATCAAGGAATGGGAAGGGATTAAAGAAGTAGAGGAAAACATGTATTAACGGTCTTCTTTCCTAGATATCTACTCTTGAAAATTTGAGTAAACAAGCTACCATGCAAATTGCTTGGGGAGATCTTTCGATCCTTAGACAGGAACTAAAGGACACCTGCTTAACGTAAAAGCTGCAGGGGCATTACTAAGTATTGCTAAAGAATTTAATCTCTACTATCAATACCTTTATAATATTAACACTGTTCCTTAGAACGGGGATACCCTGGTTAGACAGGACTGCATGATCTCTTTTTTTTAGACTCCGTTAATCTCCCCATTCTATCAGAGGAAGCCGGTACCAAAGTTTTGGCCTGAGTCACGTTTGAGGAAACCTTGACAGTACTCTCTTACCATCCCAGCTGGTAAGAGCCTGGGTCCAGTTGGGTTTCCAATTGCTTATTACAAAAGATTCTGACATCCCGGTTCCCAGATAGGTGAAAAAGTTAGTAACGGTCACGATCTGTGGGTATGTGGACCCACTAGGCCGCACCATCGTAGCGGAGAGGCAGCTTGCCAAACAGGGCACCCAATCAATACAAAGTCCAGCACAAGGGTACCAGAATAGTCCAGACAGTCGCAGTGGCTAGGCACAGATGGACCTTCAGACGGCAGATGCCACAAGTGGCGGAGGGTATTAGGTGTGGCAGATGACACCAGAAATGGTGTACGATAGCAGGCGTGACCGGCGACAGAACACGACTCCAACACTCCATAGGGCTAGGAACAAACACAGCACAGGATACAGGAACAGGTAGTAGGGTACAGGAACACTTGGGAACAGGAGAACACGGAGGGACAATTTGCCAAGACTAACACGGGAATTACAAACAACGCTCAGGCAGGGAGTGAAAGGGCAGGGCCCCTTTTATAGTCCAGAGTGATTAAGGCTAAATTTTAATATAATTCATGTGTGCACGCTGGCCCTTTAAGGCCGGGCACGAGTGTGCACACGCACCCTACGGGACACAGTCGAGCGGAGCAGAAGTGAGTGCAGGCATCTCCTAGGAAGGAGATGCGGGCCAGAACTCACAGATTCATGGCCGCGGTCACCGAGGGGTGAGCAGGCACGGCGGTCCGCGGACGCTACAGTAACTTATGACAGGTGCTTCTTGGCCTCCTCTGGCTCTTGAGGCGTATATCTCCATTATCCCAGAAGAGGGGAAAGATCCAGAACTTTGCTCTAGTTACTGTACAATTTCTTAACTTAATACGGATTTGAAATGGTAGTCTAAGATCTTGGTAAACCAGGGTGCCAGATGTTTTGAACGAGCTGATCAAACCCAAACAAACAAATGGGATTTATTTCAGGCAGGGAGGACAAATTTAAACACTGCTAGAATTATACATGCAGTAATTTATGTGAAGAGATATTAGATACCACTAATTCTTCTCGGGATGCAGAAAAGGAATTCGACTGTGTAAAATGGGATTTTATGCATGCTACCCTTATGCAGTTTGGCTTCCCATCTAGTTCTATTTCAGCTGTGTTTTCCTTATACTCTACACCTACGGATCAGGTTAGGGTTAATGGTACGCTTTCTGATCTATTCCATATTAATAATTGTACCAGGCAGGGATGCCCCCTCTCCCCAGCACTTTTTATCCTGATCATGGAATCTCCCCATCAGAGGATAAGGCAAACCCCTAATATACGGGATCTGACGGTGGGTAATTACACCAATACCACTGCAGCCTTTGCGGAAGATCTAGCTGTCCTGATTACTAACCCTGCAAGGCCAGTTTCCTCAATCCTACAACAGTTTGGTAAAGTCTCTAATTTTAAAGTTAACTTGGGTAAATCTGAAATTTTAACCGTTTCAGCTCCCCTCTCTGCTATTAGATTACAAAAACCCTTTACTTTGTTTAGGTGGCCTCATGACTCTATAAGGGTCTTAGACAGACCCCGGCTAACCCCGACCTTTTATACTCCCTAAACTATACCCCCTTGCCATCGAATATTAAAATCACAAGTCATGAATATGAGACTCCCATTTACATCTTGGATGGGTCAGAAGGTATTGAAACTTCTCTTGATATCCATATTGGACTAGGACATGGGGCAAAATTACCATCTTCACCATAAACATGCAAGCGGAAAACGAGAGCGACAATACACTCCATGTCTAAAAGTGGTTTTACATAGACAATTATTCACCAGCGTTTACTACCTATTAACAAACCCTGATCAGCAATACATCTTGACGATCGGCGCTAGTTTGCTTTATTGAAACGGAGCAATGATGGGGTGTATGTGGACGAACGTTCGTTACTACAATTGTTCGTCCACATACATTTGCATCTTGTTGGTAGCACATCCACTGTTTACACAGGAAGATATGAGAGAATAGCGACCATTTTTAAGGCCGAAAAAAAGATTTGATCAGCCGATAAATAAGCGTTTGCTCGTTCATAGACTGATCACTGCCCTGTTTACACAATGCAATGATCGGGAACGACCAATAATATGAACGCTCGTTTACCCGATCATTTGCCCATGTAAAATGATCTTTAGGCATGGAATTTTACTTGTGCCACATTGTACTATTGATTGGCAGGGGTAGTTAACTGCAAGTGTATAATCTACCCAAACAGAAAAAAATTGCTAGCTGTAGGTTAGTTTAGAAGAGAGGAGGAACAGAAAAAAAATAATAAATAGATGTGTCTGGTTAAGTGGAACATAAACTTCAACACCTCGGTTTTAAGAACGTTTTTATTTGACACTTTAACATGCTTAGTCCTTTCTGGCGATGATACCAAAAGTTGGGAGTGATACTGAGCAAGAATCTATTGGCTCAAGCCCAGACTACAGTTCTAAAGTGTCATGGCAATCTTAACAGCCATAGGATTTGCAATGTCAGATGTCTAACTGCACCTGCTGTAACAAGTGGTTGCAGATAAACAACAGCCAATGATCATTTCATTAAGCACTAAAAGCAGAGTGTAAATGACATACTTGAGGTATTTTCAAATGTGTTAATGCTTGTGTACAGTGAGATGGATTGTAGCTCCCTGTGATACGGATTGGAAAACAAAACAAGACAGGAATGCTCTATCATGAAGATTTAAAGGAACACTAAACAAAGTCAGCAGCTAATAAAACTGAAGCTTATAGCACAAGAGCTGCGAATACCATTCACAACTATGAAAGTAAATGTTTGTGGATATTTTCAGAGCTGTAGATATTTTAGAAAATAGCTCCCATGAGAGTAAACATTTGTTTTGACTTCCGGTCACTAATCTTTTTGGAGAAAGACTTTAGCCAGAATCACAATAGCCTAAACCAGTGGTTTTCAAACAAGAGACCCTTCATTCCTGTACGGTACACCGAGACAAAAGCTTTGTCCCTTTAACGTTTTCTCCCTTTGTCCCTTTTCTTACAATTTTAGAAGCACCCAAACAAAAGCTTATTTAAAAAAAAAAATGTAGAAGTTTTGCAAAGTAAGACAAAATTCCCAATTGGAAACACAAACTAAAACATTGTTATAATAATCCTCATTTAGTAAGGAATCACAGAAATAAGGGCCTGTTCACATCAGCGTTGGCTTTCCGTTGAGGAGGTTCAGTCGAAGGTTTCCTGCCGAAACGGTGACAAACGGAAACCATTAGCAATGTTTCAGTCACCATTGATATCAATGGTGATGCAAACGGAAGCTAATGTTTCAGTTTGACTTTCCGTTGAGGGGTTTCACAAGGGAAACCTCCGAGTGAACCCCCTCAACGGAAAGCCAACGCTGATGTGAACCTTACACAAGTACAAAAATTCACGTAATAAATAGAATAAAAACCAATCAGATGTACAATAATGTTAAATCTTAAATAAATATTCGCAGATCAATGCAGGTAGTCCATTACAGAATATCCATTCATAACACTCATTCACTTGGCCATTAGGAAATGTTGAAAATTACAAGGAGAGAGAGGTTTGTGCATTAATCCAGAGATCCCATATTTTGAGGAGTCTGTCTGGGGTCCCCCTAGCAGCATAACTTAACTTGTACACATATGCTCTGACCCGGAATGAGTACCTTGATGGCCGCTAGGCTGCAAGAGGACGGCGCTGGGTGGCACTCTCGTTCTCTATCTCCACACCGGTGGCTGCAGGAGACGTCAGAGGTGATCCGGCTGTGTCTTAATGGCAATTTGACAGCCAGGATGCGGCTGAATGACCAGCATAAGGCAGGTCACATGCGGAGCTCGCTCCATGCACTCAAACCAAACCCCCGAACGAAAGCCAATTTAGTCTGCTGCAGTGTGCTGGTTCCCACATCATGCCAGATATATTCGCCACTTGGTTTTTGTGGGTATACTGGGTAGTTATACACAGCAGGGCTCCTGCCGTAAGTGCTTGGTTTGGAGATAACGCCGAACTTGGCCCCTTAACCACCGCATCTAAGGTGTTTGCCAGAGGTGGCTCCCTCTCAACTCCTCGGTACCCCGTGACACGCTGCCTAGTTACCACAGCAGCCATGGGCCTGAAAAAGGCTACCAGGTCTGCCATGGCTTTATGACTATTAGGCCAACTACTTTGCCCAATAGGCAAAAATGGTTTTGGAAAAAATTATTTTGTATAAAAAGTCGATTATATGTACCTCAAATTGGTACCAATTAAAAGGATAACTCATTCCACAAAAAACAAGCCATAAAGCATGCTTTTATTGTGCAAAAGTACTAAAACATTAAAGAAAAAACACATATATACATTTTTTTTTTTTCATAAATTTTTTTGTCTCGGTGCAATCATACCAACCCGTTGAATAAGCTTAACATGTTATTTTTACAAAGAAAAAACAAAAAAAAACGTCTTTTTGCCATTACCTTCGGAAAAAATTTATACACGCTATATCACAAAACCCCAAAATGGTGCAATTAAAAAAAATAAATGTAAATCACGCAAAAATTAAGCCCTTATACAGCTACAACAGAAATGGAAAAAAAATAAAGTCAGCTGTAATATATAGATGACACACGCAGGTAATGGCGCACGCTCAGCTTGTGAGCCATCATCCTAACGTACATTGAAATGCATTAACATGACAGTAATGTAATAGTAAGTTGGATGTCACCCAGTGTTAAGGCTCACAGGCTTGGTTATTAACCCCTTAATCAGCCGCCTATTTTAAACCTTAACGACCAAGCCATTTTTTACGTTTTTCCATAGTCGCATTCCAAGAGCTATAACTTTTTTTATTTTTGCGTCGACATAGCTGTATAAGGTCTTATTTTTTGCGGGACAATTTGTATTTTTTAATAGCACCATTTTGAGGTACATATTATTTATTGATTAACTTATTAACTTTTTTGGGGGGGGGGGGAATAGAAAAAAAACCTGAAATTTCGGCACTCTTTCGCGTCTTAAATCTTCGCCCTTTACCGTGTGGTATAAATAACACAATAACTTTATTCAGCAGGTTGTTACGATTGCAACGATACCAAATTTGTATAGTTTTTGTATGTTTTACTACTTGCACAGTAAAAACGCTTTTTTTTTCAAAATAATTTGTTTTTGTGTGTCTCCATATTTGAAGAGCCGTAACGTTTTTATTGTTCCGCCGATGCAGCTGTATGAAGGCCTTTTTTTTGCAGGACGACTTGTAGTTTTTATTGGTACCATTTTGGAGTAGATGCGACTTTTTGATCACATTTTTTTTTAAGTCAGGATTTACAGAAAACAGGTTTCCATAGTTTTTATTAAAAAAATTACGGCGTTCACCGTGCAAGTTAAATAATGTAATAGATTTATATTCGGGGTGGTTACGGACGCAGCGATACCAAATATGCGTAACTACTTTATTTGGGTTTCTCTGATCGCTATTATAATACTCTGCAATACTTTTGTATTGCAGTGTATTACTGCCTGTTTAAAACGGACAGGCATGACCTAGCAGGCATTCGCTACAGGCAGACCTGGGGGCCTTTATTAGGCCCCCGGCTGCCATCGGAGACAGACACTCGGCGATCTGATCGCCGGGTGTCAGTGGGATGAGTGGGAGCTCCCTCTCTCCAAAACCACTCAGATGTGGTGCTCGCTATTCAGCACCGCATCCGAAGGGTTAAACGGGTGAGATCGATACTTATATCGATCTCACACGTTCGAGCAGGGACGCCCCCAGCTACCTCTGGCAGCTGAGAGCAGGGAGATTTGACAGCTCCCCGCTCTGTTTATTTATCCTGATGCCGTGCCGTAAAAAGGCTTATGCATCAGAATAAAGCCCATTAGTGGCCGCCGTGAAAAGGCGTATTGGCGGTCACCAACGGGTTAAAATTCGGATCCATTGTAATCCTTTACTAGCAAACGCTCGTTACAATAAAGTAACCATGTTATATCAAGTCCAGAGTCAACGCAGCCGTCTACCAGGAAATTTTAGAGCACTTCATGCTTCCCTCTGCTGACAAGCTTTATGGAGATGCAGATTTCATTTTCCAGCAGGAGTTTGCACCTGCCCACACTGCCAAAAGTACCAATACCTGGTTTAATAAGTACAGTAACACTGTGATGGATTGGCCAGCAAACCCACCTGACCTAAACCCCATAGAGAATCTATGGGGTATTGTCAAGAGGAAGATAAGACACCCGACCCAACAATGAGACGAGCTGAAGGCCGCCATCAAAGCAACCTGGGCTTCCATAACACCTCAGCAGTGCCATAGGCTGATCGTCCCCATGCCACATTGATGCAGTAATTCAAGAATATTGTAATTATCTGAGACCCTAAATTTGGTGTTTTCATTATCTGCCATAATCTTCAATATTGAAAGAAAAAAAAAATGCTGGAAATAGATCACTGTGTGTAATAAATTTATAAAATATGAGTTTCACTTTTTTAATTAAATTACTGAAATAAATTAACTTTCTGATGATATTCTAATTCATTGAGAAGTACTAGTGTGTATGTGTATATATCTATATATCTGTAAGGCTCTATGCACATCTGCGTCGGGGGTTCCGCTCTGCCATTCCGTCTGAGGTTTGCGTCACAACGGACCCTGAACAGACACAAACCGAAACCAGAGGTAACGTTAGAACGGGACCCCAACGCAGATGTGAACGAAGCCTAAAATCATTTATTCCATGCAAGGTACTGATTATATTACAGAAAAAGTAAACCCAAATACACCACCTGCTGGTTGTTTTGCAAATATCACCTTTAGTATATGGTTATTAAAGGGAGTCTCAGCAGATTTGGTCCCCATAAGACATTAAAGTCAAAATAGGTCTTCGGGAAAACAATTCCAACATCCCCATATGGGGGTTTGGGAGGCGCTGCCGCCGTTAAGCCGGGGCACTGCACTGAAAAGTCAACGGCTCCTGAACTCTGAGCTTCATTAGAATAAGTTGCACGCATAAAACATTTTCTCAGTGTATGCTTACATTTTAAGAGCAAACATGGGGATGTTTGAACTGCATTCCCAAAAACCTTTTTAGCATAGTTAACACCTTATGAGGTCAGATCTGCTAACCTACTCCCATTAAAAAAACTATATACCTATTCTATAAATGTACACGTCATTATTTCCCTGACCAATTTACCTTTGCTTCATCAATGGTTTTAATCATTCCATTAGTAGTTGACTCTTCAACAGCCATCAATTCTTCATCTTCACTTTCACTTGTTAGAACTCGCTTGGATTTCTTTGGCACACATTTTATGGGAGAATCTGCATCATTAGTAGATAATTTACCATTTTCTTCTTTCAGTGGATGCTCGGCACTATTACAAGACAAAAAAATGGAAATATAACCACCGCAGATCATTCTGAAATAGTCTACGGTGCTACATACATTAAAGGGTCTACCGACGTTTTATGGAGTCTCTTTTTTTTCTAAAGTAGAGATTTTTTATTTAGAACGGTTTTCATGGAAAGTTCTTTAAATGGGAAGCGCGCCGCAAAACCGGCTGAAAATGCCTCCCATTGATATCAATGAGAGGCGGAGGCGGTTTTCTGCCGCGAGCAGTAAAATCGGCTTGCAGGAGAAAGAAGGGACATGCCCTATCTTCGGGCATTTACGCCTCTGACCTCCCATTGACATCAATGGGAGGCTGAGAAAGCTTATTTCGTGCAGTTTTATGCCTGCGGCGCTTATTGGCCACGGGCGAAAAACGTTGCGAAATTCGGCATGCAGGCAGAGGAAAATCTGCCTCAAACTTCCAAACGTAATTTTGAGGCAGATTTTCCGCGTGCAAAAAACTGTGTGAACATAGCCTTAGGGATACCCCAGCAAGGAAAGTAATAGCATACCACGACTTTCTGATGGGTGGGTGTGCGACAGGTGGGACCCCCAATGATCCTTAAACGGAGGCAGCATTGACGCTCCTTCACAGATATTCCCTGCACAACAACGGTACCAAATACAAACTGTGCAGGTGAAATCATGAAAGGACCTAGGTCCCTTTATGTTAGGATCGGTGGTGATACCAGTGGTCAGCCTCCCACAGCGTATGCCATAACTTTATAAAAATAGGAATACACTGTTAAAAGCGAATACGTTTGCAATAATGTTGTTTTAACAGGATGTTATTTTTAAAAAAAAACAATACATGTGAAGAGATTGATCTCACAAGGCAGGACATTTTAATCCTCAAAGCTGCCCTGCTCTACCAGAACTATCCTAATTTTAGTCAAATCAATTTTAAAGTATTTTTGCAATCTATAACACTTTTAAATCCACTACAGCAGGCATACTCAATTGGCAGACCGCAGATCGAATCCGGACTACTGCACGCAATTGTATCCACTTCCTTAGGACGCAAAAACAATTGAAAAGTCTAAATAGTGCTAGCAAGGCAAGTTAGGATCAGTTCCCTGTCCCGTCCCCCCCCCCCCCATTCGGCGCCTTTCTAGTGATGCAGGCGGGGCAATGATGTCATAGTGCCGTCTGCGTTGTTCAGGTCTGGCCAGAAGAAGATGGATGACCGTGTGGGAACAGGTGAGTTTTTGACTGTGTGGAACAGTCTACAGGGGGCACGGTTGTGTGGCACTGTCTACATTGGGGCAGATAAGCCACAGATCCACGGGTTGGAAGTGCCTATAGCAAGTCCGATCAGTGTGAACGTAATCTTCCTGTTGGTGTTCAGCTCGGACTTTCACCTGATGGCAGATTCAGGTAAAACGTAACTTTACTAAAAATAGTTAAGTACTGATGTGCCCTCTACTCGCCGTATGTATGAATACGCCCAGTTAAAGCATTTTTATGGAGCCTTTACTCGACGCGTACATCTCCACCGGTTGTTGACTGACTTTGAATGCCTATGTGTCTCCACCCAGCCCCCTACCCATGCCATCTCCACATTATATAAACTACTCCTTTCACAGGGATCCCACCAACTCCCCTCCTTCTGCGGGGCCTGGGAGAGAGAATTACATACTACATTTACTGATGCACAATGGAAGCGGTGTTCCTCCCTTTCTCAAAAAGCCTCTATAGCCATTAGGGCCGAGGAAACTAGTTACAAAATTGTCTCTAGATGGTACCGGGTCCCGGCTACTCTTCATAAATGGTATCCGTCTGTGCCTGACAATTGTTGGCGTTGTGGTGCTGTGGGAGGTTCCATGTCTCATGTTTGGTGCAGTTGCCCCTCGTTGAGGAGTTTTTGGGATGCAGTACTTAAATTAATATTGGAGGTTACTGGAGTCTCTATTCCCAATTCTCCGGAAGCAGCTCTTTTATTTATGTTCCCGATGCCAATACACGTTTATAAAAAGTTCCCCAACTAGACATCTCCTTCAGGCAGCAAAATGGCAATACCCCCAACATTAGATGAGTGGTTTAGGGAGGTTGCCTTGATACAGCGAATGGAACACCTGGTGGCTCATTCCCCGGCAGCTGTGGTAAAATACACGTCTACGTGGTCTCCATGGATAGTGTTCCTTTCTTCCTCTTCTTACCTCACGGCTGTAACCTGAGTCGGCCTATGCTCCTGTGAAGTGTACTTAGGTTCTTGCTCACTGCTGTTTTCACTCAAAATACCCCGGAACTGGAGTCCAGGACCCCTATGTCCTCTCCCCTCCCTCTCTTGGGGCCTTTTTCTATGCTCTCTTCCCCTGTCTAGGGCAATGTGCCTCTTCTTCTCCGCTTGAATTTAGTGGCCTCACTGTACCTTCTGATGTTTTGCTTCTAGGCTCATTCATGCTGCGGACGTATACTGAACAATGTCCTTTGTATTGAGATGTGATGCACATTTTTTATTTTTGCTTTGGACCTTGTTCGTTGTTCTTTCTTTTACGGTGTGGAGGCCTTCCCTCCACTATGTCTTGTAATTTTGTGTACTGAAACTCAACTAATTTTTTTTCATATTCAAAATTTTTATTAAGTACCTTTGCACTACAGGTTAAAATATTGATCTTTTCCCTTGCAACAGCGTATAAGGGGTCCACGAATGTTTCACACAAAAATACAACCCGTGTTTGATATTTGGTTAAAGCAATCTCACTTTTTTTCTGTGTTGCAATATTTCTTTCCTTTGGAATCAAGCTCAACCTCATCCAGTTTTTTTTCCTTCTTTGTAACAGCTTCGACTTTGGGTTGAAAAAATGACCTTTGAAGAGTAAAAGAGAAAAACTATTACAACATTATAATAAATTAAAATATGATCATCTAATTCAATGATTAAATGTAAAAGCAGTCCTTGACAATCACAGCTACAATTTTAAAACAAATGGAAACTCTTAACATAAAAGTGTCCGATCAATGGCATCCCCATCCTTCACTAGACCCCCCCCCCCCCCCCGTTCCTACTCACTGCATCTCCCACAGTGAGCAAGAGCTTGAATGGAGCAGCGGTCAATCAAGCATGTGCCCTGCCGCTCCATTCAATGCCTATGGGACTGTCCCATAGACTTTGAATGGAGCGGAAGATGCTCTATTCAAGGTTCTCCCGCGCAGTCTCGGGACTCCAGTTCGAGTGATCAGTGGGGGGTCCCAGACGCTTATCACTTATCCTACAGACAGGTGATAATTGTTAGTTCTAGAAATACCCCTTTAACCCCTTCCCGTCGTAAACAACTTTCAGATATTAATTTTCGTCCCGTCCCCCCACACATTTCAAATGCCCTAATTTTTATTTTTTCCCGTCGATATAGTCCTATGAGGGCTTTATTTTTGCGGGAAGAGTTGTAGTTTTTCGTAACTCCATTTTTTATTTTTTTTGCGGCTTAGTTTTTACGGAATTCACTGTGCAATTAAAACATGTTAATTTTATTCTGCGGGTCAACACGATTACGGCGATACCAAATACATATTTTTTTTCTATATTTTACAAGCAAAAAAACTAAGTAAAAAATGTAATTTATTTTGTGTGTTGCTAAATTCTCAGACCCATAACTTTATTTTTCCGTTGATTAAGTGGTATGAGGGCTTATTGTTCGCGGGATAAGATGTAGTTTTCAATAACACCAAATTGGGGTACATGCAACATTTTGACCACTTTTTGATGCCATTTTTTGCGGGAGATGAGTTGACCAAAAAATTGTGACACTGTGCGGGTTAAATAATTATATATTTTAATAGTTCAGACTTTTATGGATGTGGCGATACCAATTAGGTTTATTTTTTTACTATGTTCGAGGGAAAAAGGGATTTTTTTTTTTAACTTTAAAATAAAAAAATAAAAAAATCCATAAATAAACCTTTATTGGATCGCTTGCACAATATACTACAATACTAATGTATTGCAGTATATAGTCTTTGACAGGCTTCTATTAAGCCCTGCCAGGGCTTACTAGAACAAAGATGGTGGACCTGGAAGCCTTCGGCGGGATTCACACGACCGGGTCGTTCCCGAGCCCGAGTGTCGGGCCGGTAAAATCGGCCATTTTGCCCGGCCGGTTTGCATTCAGTTTTGCATCCGTGCCGGGCCGGGCAGATCCGGACAGTGACATCAGCGGCAACTCCTGAAGGGGAATCCCCATGTGTTCGGGGATTCCGCTTCAGGAGTTTCCCCTGATGTCACTGCCCAGATATGGACAGAGACATCAAGCGCTCTGTCCAGGAGCGGAATCCCCGAAAACACGGGGATTCCGCTCCTTCAAGGAGCTAAAGTGCGGCTAGCACATAGCAGAGCGGGGAGATACCTCCCTGCTCTGCTATAGTGGCGTCGCTGCAGTAGTAGCAGCCGCAGCTGCTAGCGGCGCCATCGAAGGTGTCGCCGGGCCAGGGTGCTTTTCAAGCAGGGGAAGGGAGCCAGCGCAGTGCTCCCTTCCACCTGCTGTACACCCCGGCCCTGCCACACCGTGTACAGCGATGCCATTTGTCAGAATGGCATCAACTCCTCCTCCTCACATGCACTCTGAGGAGATAGAGCGCAGGCTCCGGAAAACCCGGCCATCACTCGGGACACATCCCGGTGATGGCCGTGTATTACCCGGCCCCATAGACTTCTATGGGAGCCGGGCGGCCGGGTACCCGGGCAAAAATAGAGCATGTCCTATTTTTTGACGGCCGGTTTTTCCGGCCGTCAAAAAATCGGTCGTGTGAATAGCCCCATTAGGGGTCTATTATTCCTAATGCAGCCGGGTGCCAGCCGATTTATGAACGGCCGGCACCCGGCCGGGAAACCATGCCGTGTGAATGAGGCCTTCATTAGGCCCCTAGGCAGCCATATCAACCATCGCCACCAAGCGATTGCATTGCAGGGGGGCACGATGAGCTGCTAGAGGGGGGTCGCCCCCCCTTTTTCTAACGATTTAAATGCAGCGGTCGCTATTGACCACAGCACTTGACGGGTTAAACGAGCGGCATCGCTCTCGAGCGTGATCCCGCTGGTTAGTGTGAAGTGTCGGCTCTAACATACAGCAAACACCCGCATTGTATGTAGCGGGTTCACTCCGTGAGCCCGTTCCATACTTCCCCTACCCGGCTATGACGTAACCATACGTCAAATGTCGGGAAGGGGTTAAGGGGCTTTATTCTGTAGCACCGTGAAAACACAGCATAACACCGGTGACTCGTCAACAGCACTAGTCTCAAAATGATTCCCCTAAATAGACAACATTATATATAGAAATAACTGCACGCTTGGGTGAACACCAAACAATTTTAGAGTTTTTCTGTGATTAAAATAAGTTTTAAACTTTCAAACACTAAAAAGCCCAATTAATAAAATCACCACCAAAATCAATAGTGTGTAAAAAAGTACTTCAACAATATTACCTTGATGCAACCTTTCAGATTTACAGAAAGGTATCACGAGGACGACATGTAAGGCTCATTGGGGAAGCTAAGAAGTGTTGTAAGTGCGCAATTTAGTTCTAACCTATATCTTGATAAGAACCAAGTCATTTCCGAATTTTGTTACTACATTTTGGAGACACCCAGGGAGGCAAAGGGGGTGGGGGGGGGGGTCAGAGGGGTTGCTAAGATTTGAGACTCTTAGTATCACTAAAGTGAACCATACACTTTAGATAAAGGTTAGCCGAACACTCGTTCCATCGACCGCTATTCCTCCCAACCCCCCTCCCATACACACCTGCGCTCAGAGCATTTGTGTGTTCTCAATAGGGAGAAGGAAATTAAGCCACTGTCAGACACCTCTGGCAGTGACTGATCTTCATACAAATAAAAGGATTGGGCATGCTGAAAAGTACGATCCTTCTCACCTGACAGTCTTGATACCACCATACAGATTGGATGGTTGGCAAGTGCCGACGAGATCAGCTTGTTCGGCCAACATTCATCCAATGCGTATGGATGATAAAGCGTATACCTATAAAGATGAGCTTGTTTATTAGATCCGCTCTCTGCAAGTAGTTCCTTTCTGCTGAAATGAATTTAAACTCTGAGTGATTACTTATCTTGATTTCTATGCAGGAAAAATTTAAGTTTAAAAAATAAAAATAAAAGACCCAATTAAAAATGCCACGAAAAAAAAAAAACTGCAGAAAAATGCTGTGTATTAAAATAGCCTTAGGCCTCTTTCACACAGCAGTAATTTGTCAGAATTTTGCATCTGTATTTGGAAGCCAAAACTAGGACTTCAAACCTACATAGAGAAAAAGTATAAGATTTGCAGCTCGCTCCCATGTTATGGACCAACTCCTGGTTTTGGTTTACAAATACAGATACAAAATACTGACCACAATTCTGGGGTGTAAAAGATACCTTAGGGTGGCATTCACATATTCTGAGAAAAATTGTGCGCACAAGTGGTTATTAGGGAAATAGGCACAGAACATGACTACAGATGGAACAAACGAGGAAACAAATACATCAACCTAAAAATCACATTGCGGTAATTGATAATAGGACAAGATGGCAAATACCAATTTGCAGATGGCAAAGACATTTTACTGACAAAAAGAAAGCCAATACACACATTTTTTATTTTATTTTTTTTAATTATTTTCGTACCGAATGAGAGATTTTTTTTTTTTTGGGGGGGGGGATAGGGTTCACCCGGTATACCTAGTTATCCATTAAACTTACTTTATTCATAAAGTATTCAAGTGGTTTAACATAAATTATGTATTTTTTAATCTATTAGGTTTAGAACATGTGCTTCACACCCACTACCATGATCTTCTTTCAAAGGGTGTTAACTAGCCTTTAGATTTGTAAAGTCTCAAATCTCTGCAGCTGTCAGATACGATCTCAAGACCTTTTTGAGTGACATGAAATCATATCCCTATCTATACTACATCTCACATGCACTGTGCTTTTTTTAAACATGACCCACAGAATAAAAGAACATTCTAATATATATATATATATATATATATATATATATATATATATATATATATATTAAACAAGTTTTCACCGGTTTAGGTCAGTTTTGCCATTTTTAGTATATGTTAACAGCTATAAGACTGTTGGAGTAAATGTGATTTTGTGGCGATTTGGTATCATTTTCTTAGTTTTTTTACATAATTTTACCTATGCTTAGTTTGTGCCCCAAAAAGGTGAGATGACGGGTTCACCGGGTGTCCCCAGACATGGCACAGCCGTCGGGTCTTAACAGACCAAGCTCTGCCAGTAACTGATGTCATCACAAGGGACTATTTTTCCCTGTAACTGGGTCTCCTGTGGAAAACTGCAGAATAGTAAAATTATATAAACAGTATTTTAATGTAACTAGAGTAAAATGTGAAGTGATTAATAAAGTAACTGGTTTATGGCCAATTAGGAATTCACAATCAAAATTTATCAAAAAAAAATATGTAACAATATAGAGAAGTTCCAGGTGCATGCTTGTAAAAAGAAATATTAGCCAGTATTCGGTTTCTAACAAGGTGTACACCAGCTCTAAGTTAAAAGTAAAAATACTAGCATATTTGAGGAGTATTTTAAGTTGAGAATGCAAATTTACAGTAATTCAAACCAATAATACATAGGGATAGGTTTTGTTAAAAACTTGAAAGTTGGGGGCGTGGCTGGGGCATGGCAGGATGAGGAAGCAATCTCCCGGAGCTCCGGACACTTTCAGCTGAACTTTATTAATATCTTGACTTACCCTGCGTTATCAGACATGCCTAGGGGGAAAGGGGAAGACTGGAACCCCAGTGCCTCACGATAACACTCCTTAGCGCAGTTCTTGCAACTGTCTGCTCCACAACGAGCTATAGACAACCCGCCATGTGAACTGGTAATGGCGGCTGCCCATGCTCCCAGAGTGCTCACGCTCTCCGAACTCTCTCAGGGTACCCAGGCTGTATTCCGTCAGTCTCCACCAGCCTCAGCGGCAGCCTCATATGCTGTGGCAACTGCATATACTCCGACGGATTGCACCCTTATCGAACTGTGGGAGATGGTGAGGGCTCTCCCCGCCGGGGTAGAAATGGATGCGAACATGGCGTGCCAGGAGAAGCAGGCCAAAGCGATCCAGGAAGTGTCGCTGGCCGTTCACTCACTGGACGACTGGATCACCCACTTAGAAAACCACAACCTGTCGCTTGCCTCTGATCTCACGGAACTCGCCACAACTGTGAGTACACACACACCATGCAAATTAAGGACTTTGCCTTTCACCTCGACAATGCGGAGAACAGGGGACAACGTAAACCTCAAACTGAGGTCAGAGGACCTACACAGTATCATCCATCTTTAACAAAATGCTAGATCGTCCAGCGGAGGCTCCCCTCGAATTGGACAGAGTCCACCGCTCTGCTGGCCCCAGAAATAGGGACCCAAATCCTCCTAGGGACGTTCTGTGCAGAGTTCATTTCTACAAGCAAAAAGAGGATAACCTACGCCGCGCTTGGGAGCTAGGCTCGGTACCCCATGGTGGTGCTGACATTTTGATTTTGTAGACACTGTACGAGACGCATTGTTCGACCCTTCGTGGAGGTAGTCAGACGGCCCAGAGCATCCTATCGCTGGGGACACCCCTTCCACATTATGTTGCGGAAAGCTGGAAGCTTGTTTGCCGTCAAATAGTCTGCTGACTTGGCTGACGCCTTCATTTTCCTGGAAGCAGAGCCTGTTCCGGTTGCGGACTGGACAATATCACCCCCACCCCCATTGCCAGATTGGAGAGAAGTGGTGGCTCTGTGTTAGAGTCCAATTCTCTAGTCTAAGGGGGCCGGTTCATCCTGTTCTCGACCTGGCCCATGCCATGGATCTATAGCATCCTTGATGGGACTGCAAAGTCTTCCCTGATGATACTTACCGGTTGATGTGACGCAGACCCTCACACATTGGTGTGCTGACTTAGGGGGTTTCAGGCCTCTTCTAGGACATTACCAGACAGGGCTACTCCATTTTTACAGGATGGGACATAGTCCTTGCCGCCTTCAACTTGCTAGTGTCATGCACATGGGACCCTCTAAGCAGATGGGATGCCTATTGTTCAGTCTCTTCAATTTTGTTTGAACGGTTTCTGGTCTTCACCATCTCCGTTGAGCCTGGTCGCAAGTCATTGCAATGTTGCTCGCACATCATGTTGGTCGATGGACTGCTTCATGGTTTGCGTTTTGATGTGTCACGCATCTTGACTCCCTCATTGCTCCCTATTAACCCTAAAATGTTTAACCCAGAGCCGAAGCCTCATTGTTTGCCTACTGTTCACAATGGTGGCTCATGTGTGCTGTTCATAACTTACAGTTCGCTCAGTGGGTGCCATGTTTTCCCAATCCACCCTTATGATAGACTATACAATTGATGTTGGAACTGTAATAGCCGTTATTTCACCATATGTAGGTTACTGTTAATGCTCTGTTTCATACACTTTATCTTCCGGAGTCTACAGGCCTTTTTGCTACAATGCCTTTCAAAGTTCTGATTTCAAGACCTGTGTTCTTGCGTCTCCCACTTGTAGGATCTTGCAACACTAAGTTGTCACTTGGAGTCTTCGGGTTTTACCTTTTGCTCGCTCTTTCCTCCTCTCTTCTCCCCCCCCCCCTTTTTTTACTCTTTTTCTACTGTTCCCACACCTTAGTACCGCAAACGTTGTCTAAATTTGGCTAATCTTACTGTTGTCTATTCAAATGTGCAAGTTCTGAATGTCCCAGAAAAGAGGTCTTCTTCTCCTAAAACTCCTATGGAAGAAAAGGGCACATGTGGCATTTCTTCAGGAGATTAGTTTCCGATCAGACCAACTTCCGTCTTTGCGCAACTGTAGATTTCCTGATTTTTACAACAGCACCACCTCGGACTATAAAACCAAAAGGAGTGTCCTCTCACGTTCCCTACCTTGGGAGTTTCTGGGGTGTCGCACAGATGGAATGTGTAGATATCGGTTTGTCAAAGTTAAGAACGCCAATTCCACATTTGCATTCGCTAACGTATACCTCCCCAATACTGGTCAACTCACGCTCCTGGAGGAAACTCTTGTGGCTCTTGAGGAATTTGCCGAGGGGACTCTGGTACTGGGGGGGACTTTAATTTACCGCTAGACTGATCCCTGAACACGACCAGGTCACATCCCAACCCTCCCATGTCTCCAAACCGTCGCCCAAGACGCCTGCTTTACACACACCAACTAACAGACCCTTGGCGTATCCTTTACCCCACAGTAAGGGACTATAAATTTTTCTTACCCCCACGTAACATGTATTCCCGCATTGACTACTTTCTTCACCACCACTTGCAATGGTCGCTCTTCTCCTCCACCGCTATTGTTGTAGCTCCTTCTCTGACCATGCCATGATGCTCCTGACATTGTCCTTCCCTTCCCTCCATCCCACATTTTGGCAATAGCGTCTAAGTTAGTCTTTTACAGGATACTAAAGTTTTAGGGTATGTGCACACGATAGCAGGCATTTACGTGTGAAAAGACACTGTTTTCAAGAGAAAACAGCTGCCTCGTTTCACACGTAAATGCTCCTCCTCGTAATATACGAGGCGTCTGACGCTCGTAAATCTTGAGCTGCTCTTCATTGAGTTCAATGAACGACGGCTCAAATTACGTTGCAAAGAAGTGCACTGCACTTCTTTGCCGAGGCAGTCAATTTACGTGTCTTCGTTTGACAGCTGTCAAACGACGACGCGTAAATTACAGGTCGTCTGCACAATACGTCGGCAAACCCATTCAAATGAATGGGCAGATGTTTGCCGACGTATTGTAGTTTACGCCTGAAAATAGGTCTTGTGAACCCAGCCTTAGAGGAACTGTCAAACGACACTCCTTTTTAGATATTAATTGCACGGAAGACTCCAATCCTGTGTGGGAGGCACAAAGGTTTCAGAAGAGGCTCCCTAATACGTATTTGCTCTCGCCTTAAAAAGAAACGTTCTGCGGCCTTCTCTGAAATCATGACAAAAATGTATACCCTAGAACTGACCAGTCCCTCTAGACAAAAAGCAGTAAAAAGGCAGCACTCACAAAGACTTAATGTGAAAAAAAGAGGGTGCTTTATTGACCCCAAAAGTACGTTTCGGCTCACACAACCCGAGCCTCTCTCAAGCCCTATCTATAAATATAGATATTAAAAAAAACGAACTATATTTAACGACTTAGATGCCACGGTCTAAATTTGCTGCAGCATCTAAGGGGTTAACCACTTAAGGACACAGCCTGTTTTCACCCAATGGACAATGCCATTTTTTTCAAAGCTGAAGTGTCACTTTGCGACAATAACTTTGGAATGCTTTTATTTTTTCAAGCGATTCAGACATTGTTTTCTCGTGACACATTCTACTTTAGGTTAGTGGTAAAACTTGGTTGATGCATTCAGTGTCTGCTAAAAAAAAAATCCCACTTTCTCTAAAATTGATATTTTTCAGTTTTTGAAATTTAAATGCATCTACTTGTAAAACAGATAATTATGCCACACAAAATAGTTACTAGTTCACATATCCCTTATGTCTACTTTATGTTGGAATTATTTTTTGAACATTCTTTTGTTTTTCCAGGGCGTTACAAGGCTTACAACTTTAGCAGCAATTTCTCACATTGTCAGGAAAATTTCAAAAGGCTTTTTTTCCAGGGACCAGTTCAGATCTGAAGTGGCTTTGAGGGCCTTTCATATTAGGAAACCCCCTAAGTCACCACATTTTTTTATTTTTTTTTAAACTGCCATCCTCAAAGTATTCAAAACTGCATTTAGAAAGCTTCTTAACCCTTTTGGTGTTGTTTCACAGGAATTAAAGCAAAGTGGAGGTGAAATTTACTAAATGTTATTTTTTTTTGCAGAAAATCTGTTTTAATTCATTTTTTTCTTTAACACAGAAGGTTTTACCAGAGAAATCAATATTTATTGCCCAGATTCTGCAGTTTTTAGAAATATCCCACATGTGGCCCTAGTGTGCTAATGGACTGAAACACAGGCCACAGAAGCATCATGTGGATTTTGGGGCTTCCAGTTTATTAGAATTTTAGGCACCAAGTTTAAAGAGGTTTTGTGGTGCCAAAACAGTGGACACCCCCCCCCCCCCTACCAAAGACACCATTTGGCAAACTACACCTCTTAAGGCATTTATCAAGGAGTATAGTAAGCATTTTAACCCCACTGTTTTTTGTTTTTGCTGTATTTAGTGGAATTAATGTAAAAATTACTGTAAAGATGAAAATCTAATTTTTTTCCCCGATAAAATGTAGAAATCTTCAATATTTACAAGGCATAAAGGAGAAAGCACCCCAACATTTGAAAAGAATTTGAAAATTTCTCCCGATTACAGCAATACCCCATATGTGGTAATAAACTGCTGTTAGGAACCCACGACAGGGCTCAGAAGGGAAGGCGCACCATTGGGCTTCTGGAGCTCAAGTTTTGCTCGAATAGCTTTTTGGTGCCATGTCGCCTTTGCATTTCCCCTGATGGACCAAAACCTTTGAAACAACCCACAATTTACCACATTTGGGAAACTACTCCCTTAAAAGAATTTATCGAGGGGTATATTGAGCATTTTGACCCCAGAGATGTTTGCTTAATTTAAAGCAATTAGGCCAACAAAATGAAAATGTATGTTTTTTTCTAATAAAATGTAGTTTTAGCTCAGATTTTTCCATTTTCACAATAGATCAGGGAGAAAAAATAAGCACCCCAACATTTTTAACGTTAAATCGTCTTAGCATGGCAATACCTCATGTGGTGACAAACCATTTGGACCCACGGCAGGGCTTAGAAAGGAAGCACCACCATTTGGCTTTTGGAGCTCAAATTTTGAGGGAATGGTTTGCGGCACCATGTGGCAAAACCCCTGCGGGACCAAATCGGTGGATATTCCCCAAAAGTGATGCCATTTGGGAAACTACACCCCTAAACGAATTTATCAAGGTGTATAGTGAGCATTTTGACCCTACAGGCTTTTTGCTGAATTTAGTGGAATTATGCTAGGGAATTGAAAATTTAAATTTGACAAATGTGGAAATGTTAAATTTTCACAAGGAATAAAGAAGATAAAGTGCCACAAAATTTTTAAAGAAATTTCTCCCGATTGCGGCAATACCATACACGCGGTCATAAACTGCTGTTTGGACACACGGCACAGCTAAGAAAGGCAGGAGTGCTTTTTGGCATACAGATTGTGCCTGCTTGGTTTTTGGGCGCCATGTTGCATTTCCAGAACCCTGAGGTACCAGAGTACAGTTGAAGCCCCAAGAAGTGACCATTTTAGAAACTACATCCCTCAAGGCAGTTACAATTGCAGAGCTCTGAGGTCAAATAGTAAAACAAATACCCAAGTAATGACACCTGTTTGCCAAAAGGCATATTAAGGGCTGTAGTGAGAATTTTGACACCACAGGTGTTTTTTCATTAGAAATTAATACGCAGCGAATGGTGCAAAGTGAAATTGCAATTTTCCACTGATATGCCATTTTAGTGCACAATATGTTGTGCCCAGTTTATGCCACCGAAGAGAAATAACTCAAAATGTTAAAAATCTGGTTCTCCCAGGTATGGCGATGCCATATATGTGGACGTAAACTGCGGTTTGGGCACGCTGTAGGGTTCAGAAGGGAGGGAGCTTTTGGAGCGCAAATTTAGCTTGGCATTTCTGTTTGGGCTTTACTGGCATTTCAGTTTATAATGTGGGGGCATATGTAATCTGTGCGGAGTACATCAGGGCATAATAATGCGGTAAATAATTCATAGCTATGTGGCAGGTGTCGCACTGATAAACGGTGCCCTATCTTAACCTCTTTCGGAATGTTCTGCACATTGTGTCGCCATATTCTGAGAGCCAGAACTTTATTTTTCAGTCAAAAAAGATGTAAAGGGCTTGTTTTTTGCAAGACCGGTTGTAGTTCTTATTGATACATGCGACTTTTTAATCCATGTTTTACGAGGGGTGGTAAAAAAAATTAATTGCAATTCTGGCATTGTATTTTAGTTATTTTTTTGCAGTGTTCACCGTGCGAGAAAAACAAAAAGTTTTATAGTTTGGGTCGTTACGGACACGTATTATTTTTTTTAAGTCCCACTAGGGGACTTGAAGGCCTGTACCTCTGATCTTTACTCTAATACATTGCACTACCCACAGTAGCGCGGTCAGTCATTGACAGCAAGTCTATTAGGTCCCATCTCTAGGCTATTGTACGCGGCAGACCAAGAGGCCATTGTAACATACAGCTGACACCCACGGCTGATGGTGCAGGCTCAAAAGCCGAGCCTGCGACACCTTTCTTTTGCGGCCGGAAGCCATTTAGGCCCTGCCTCTGGGCGGTACCTAGCAGGCTTCCATACTTAGCAGACAGGAGGCCAATCACCACATTGTAAACACCACAGATGCATTGCTAACTTGAGAGCTGCAACTGGGGGGATAATCAGCCAGATCGGAGGCTAGCTCCGGTCCTGGCCATGCAGCAGGATGTCAGCTGTATTATACAGCTGAAAACTGCTGGCGATGGTGCGGGCTCACTTCTGAGCCCGCATCAGCAACACAACGTACCAGTATGTTTTGTTGCGTTAAAGAGGCTCTGTCACCACATTATAAGTGGCCTATATTGTACATGATGTGATCGGCATTGTAATGTAGATTACAGCAGTGGTTTTTTTATTTAGAAAAACGATTTTTGACAAAGTCATGACCTATTTTAGCTTTATGCTAATGAGTTTCTTAAGGGACATCTGGGCGTGTTTTACTTTTTGGCCAAGTGGGCGTTGGCGAGAATTGTATGACGCTGCCCAATCAGCGTCATACACTTCTCTCCATTCATTTACACTGCACATAGTGATATAGCTAACACGCTATGTGCAGCCACATAAACACACTATAACGTTACTGCAGTGTCATGACAATGAACATACATTACCACAAGCCAGGACGTGATGTGTATTCAGAATCCTGAAACTTCGCTAATACAATCCCGACACTACAGCATAGCAAGCGTAATCTCGTTTGAAAAGATAGTTTACAGCGTAGTCTCGTGAGACTACGCTTCCTGTGCGATTTCTTTGCGGAGGCGCCGATGGGGTGACAGAGGGAGCTCCCTCCCTCTGTCAAACACATTAGATGTCGCTGTTGACAGCGGCATTTAATGGGTTAAACGGGCGGAATCGGAGCGTGCTTCGATTCCGGTAGTTGCAGCAGGAGACAGGCTGTGTATAACAGCCATGCTCCTGCCGCTGATCGCGTGTGTACACTGTCAGTACCCACGCGATCACAGGACGGATATATCTGTCCTCCTGCGCGAACTAGCAGCTGCAGAGGACGGATATATCCGTCCTTCGGCATGAAGAGGTTAATTGAGAATACCAAATTATATGTGAACCTGCGGATTTCCAGTGGTTTTGCGTAAAGGCTGTAAAAACCGCAACAAAACAAATCTCGCGCAGAGTTTCTGCTCCACATTGAACTCTATGGACCTAACACGCTGCATAAATTGACATGCTGCGAAATTGGAAGTTGCACCAGAGGATACTTTCCACATTACTTTTCTGCATTTTTTTTTCAGCAGCGTGGGCATGAGATTTTCTAAATCTCATTCGCATTGCTGCTACTGTAAATGCTGCGGAATTTCCACATCGCATTCCTTGGCGAAAATTCAATTGTGTTTATGATACTTGGGAACCCAGCCTACCAGTGTATCATCATAGGGCAGATTGTTGCAGAAAGTTCTGAATGGAACTTGCAGAAATTCATGTACCTGCTGCAAAAATAACCCCCTACAAATGAATGGAACCGATTTTCAGACTGAGAAATTTCTACCGCATGCGAATCCACCCTTAGGCTACATGCACACGTTGCGTATTTTGCTGCGGAAAATATGCACCAAAACTAGTGATATGCAAGAAATTTGCAGGTGAAAACCAAACCAGATTGCGTCTCTTGTAATGCCGTTTTTATGTTTTACTGCATATTAAATTGACATGCTGTGGATTTTAACCCCTTTAGGACAGATTATTTTTTTCAAATTTGACATGTGTCACTTTGTGGTAATAACTCCAGAATGCTTTTGCCTATCCAAGGGATTCTGAGATTGTTTTCTCGTGACATATTGTACTTTGTTAGTGAAAAAAAGTTGGTCGATAAATTCAATATTTGTGAAAAACTTCAAATTAGCAGCAATTTCAATAAGCCATTTCTTCAGGGACCAGTTCAGTTCTGAAGTGGCTTTGAGGGCCTTATATATTAGAAATCACCCCATTTTGAAACCTGCACCCCTCAAGATATTCAAAACCACATTTAGAAAGTATTTTAACCCTTTAGGCATTTCATAGGAATGAAGGCAATGTAGAGGGGAAATTTACAAAATTAAAAAAAAATTTGCCGAAATTAATTTGAAAGAAATAAAATCTGTAACAGAAGCTTTTACCAGAGAAACACAACTCAATATTTATTGCCTAGACTCTGCAGATTTTAGAAATATCCCACATGTGGCTCTAGTGTCCTAATGGACTGAAACACAGGCTTCAGAAGCAAAGACGCACCCAGTGGATTTTGGGGCCTCCTTTTTTTAGGAATATATTTTAGGCACCATGTCAGGTTTGAAGAGGTCTTGTGGTACCTAAACAGTCGAAACCCCCAAAAGTGACCCCATTTTGGAAACTGCACCCCTCAAGGCATTTGACCCCACAGTTTTTTTGCAGAATTTAGTGGAATTAGTCTGTGAAGATGAAAATCACCTTTTTTTCCTGTGGAAACATAGAATTTTTTCATTTTTTACAAGGAATAAAGGAGAAAAAGCACCCCAAAATTTGTAAAGCAATTTCTCCCAATTACGGCAATACCCCATATGTGGTCATAAACTGATGTTTGGACCCACAGCAGGGCTCAGGAGGGAAGGAGCGCCTTTTGGATTTTGGAGTGCAGATTTAGCTGGATTGGTTTTCAGTGCCATGTCGGGTTTGCAACGCCCCGGATGGACCAAAACAGTGGAAACCCCCCAAAAGTGTATTTTGGAAGCTACAACCCTCAAGGAATTTTTATAGGGGTTTAGTGAGCATTTTGACCACACAGGATCTTATTTAGAGTGAAGGTGACCAAAAAACTTTTTGGGCGCTTTAAATTCTTTATTTCTTACAGCGTTCACCGTGCACAATAAATTAAGTTTTACTTTATTCTGCCGGTCGGTACGATTACGGCGATACCATATGTGTATAATTTATTTTTTTAAGTTTTGCAGTGTTTGCACAATAAAATTAAGTTTCTATAAAAACAATTTATTTTCTGAGACACCCTTTCGGCAAAAAAGCTATGGGCGGTTTTGTTTTTTGCGGGACGAGTTGTAGTCTTTATTGGTACTATTTTGGGGCAAATACAACTTTTTGATCACTTTTTATTCTATATCTTGGGAGGGGTGGTGACCAAAAAATAGCGATGCTGACATAGTTTTCCGTTTATTTTGTTTGCGGAGTTCACCGTGTGGAAAAAAAATAACATTACAGTTTCATAGTTTGGGTCGTTACTAACACGGATACCAAATATGTGTACTTTTTTTTTTTAACATTTAAATTTTTTCCCTATAATAAATGACTTATTATAGGAAATCAAACTTTTATAAAACATTTTTATTAGCTTTTTACACTTTCTTTTTTTTACCTGCAGCTCTGATCGCTGCTAGAATACATTACACAACCTAGGTATTCCAACTGTCAGTGTGACGGCACTGACAGTGAGGGCTTATTCAGACGAACGTATAATACGTCCGTGCTACGCGCATGATTTTCACGCGCGTCGCACATGTTAGTCAATGGGGCCGTTCAGACTGTCCGTGATTTTCACACAGCGTATGTCCGTTGCGTAAAACTCACGACGTCCTATATTTGCTTGTTTTTCGCATATCACACACCCATTGAAGTCAATGGGTGCGTGAAAACCGCAAACGGACGCACTTCTGTGTGATGCGCGCTACAGTAGTCAAAACTATGAATGAAAACAGAAAAGCACCACGTGCTTTTCGGTTTACAAACATAAAAACAGAGTCATAATGATGGCGGCTGCACGAAAATGAGAGCTTTCATGGACCTTTTGCGCTCGCAAAACGCAGGGTTTTTTTGCGAGCGCATATGCACGCGCTCGTGTGAATCCGGCTTAAGTCTCCGAGGGTCAGCCAGAGGATGGTCCTCATAGGCTTCCATACATGGCAGACCCAGAGGCCGTTACCTGGCCTCCGGATGCCATCACAAGCATCAGCAGCCCCCACAATTGCATGGGGGTTGCTGATGTGCTACAAACCCCTAAATGTGGTGATCGCAATAGAGCACCACATTTATCGTGTTAATTGCCAAAATCAGCGGCGATAAGCCGCTGATCGGCAACACTGGAGTGTCAGCTGTCGGGGACAGCTGATCTCCCAGTTCCTGATGCACACCTTGTCGTCGACAGTGTGCATCGTGAATGACACAGAGACTTCCTGTCACTGACAGGAAGCCTATCAGGACCAGCCGAAGGTTGGTCCTGATGGGCTTCCGTCCATGGCTTCCGTTTGCCATAACTAACTGTCGGCAAACCCCGCGATTTCGGACCGAGGTCTGCCGATATGCTAGAAACCCCTAAAATTCGGCTATTGCAACCGATCGCCTAATTTAAGGGGTTAATTCGCCAAAATCAGCGGCAAGGGACCGCTGGCCGGCAAGAGTGGAGTGTCAGCTGTCGGCAACAGCTGACCTCCCGGTTCCCGGTGCTCAGTAACTGTACGTCCTCGTGCGGGAAGCAACCTCCCGAAACGACGTACAGTTACTTACTCGTGCGGGTCGGGGTTAAAATCCGCACCACAGGTCAATTTCCATCCCGAAAAATACCGCAGAGTGTACATGAGATTTCCTAAAATCTCATTAACTATGCTGGTACTGTATTGCACTGCTGATTTGACGCATGTAAGACGCATCGTGTGCATTGTAGGGTTGCACGATGCATCGAAATACTGATACTTTTTTAATGCCATGCACCCTCAAATGCTTCAATATCGTTAATTCATGTATTTAGATACTAAGCTGTGCGGCTGCACAGCTTAGTATCGTTACACATGAATGTAGTCAGAGCAGGGCTGTGTAACACAGCCTTTGCCCCACACCTGCAAAGAGTGCATGCGTGCAGTCAGCATGTGATTAAAGAGGCTCTGTCACCAGATTTTGCAATGCCTTTCTGCTATTGCAGCAGATAGGTGCTGCAATGTAGATTACAGTAACGTTTTTATTTTTAAAAACGAGCATTTTTCGCCAAGTTATGACCATTTTTGTATTTATGCAAATGAGGCTTGCAAAAGTCCAAGTGGGCGTGTATTATGTGCGTACATTGGGGCGTTTTTACTACTTTTACTAGCTGGGCGTTCTGACGAGAAGTATCATCCACTTCTCTACTTTTGCAAGCCTCATTTGCATAAATACAAAAATGGTTATAACTTGGCCAAAAATGCTCGTTTTTTAAAAATAAAAACTTTACTGTAATCTACATTGCAGCGCCGATCTGCTGCAATAGCAGATAGGGGTTGCAAAATCTGGTGACAGAGCCTCTTTAAACCAGCGCCAGCCACATCACCTCAAGCTTACCGCGCGCTGACACTTATCAGAAGCGGGGCAATGGCTGTATTACACAGCTGCTAACGGCTCAGGGAAAATAAAGGGGGGGGGGGAATACATTGGCAGACAGCCCAGGGTCCATGGAAGGACCCCAGGGCTGACTGACCATACTTGCTGTCCGGGCATACTTCGGTATATCCCAACAACTGCATGTGTACTATCAATACACAGTTTAATGTATAAATACAGTACATGCCAGTATAATAAGTTTAAAAATAAAAAAGTTAAAAAAATAAAAAAAAGTCATGTTAAAATGAAAAAAATATATACATTTACAATAAACATTTAAATAAGTCTCAATACAGAAAACACATTCGGTGTTGTCGCAACCTACACAAATTTAAGCGTCATTTAGGATGTTTACACAGTAAAAAAATATAATAAAACCTGCTTTCTTTCACTTATTGTGAGGCACGTGATATTATGAATTTTAAACCTCCATGTGTCTCATGTTATTCCCATTATGTATCGGTTGTGAACTTTTAATGTGAGGCACTTGGAGGTGCAAAACTCGTCACACCACGTGCCTGTCATCAGAAAATGGAAGAACGTTTATTTTTTTATTATTCTTTTTGGAAAAGTATCGGTTTGGTATCGAAAATCAATACTACACAAATTATCGGTATCAAAGTCCAAATTATGGTATCGTGACAACCCTAGTGCATCGAGCTTTAAGGCTTTTCCAAGATCCTAATAGGGCCGAATAGAGGAAATAGGAAAAACAAAAAGAACCTATACTCCCTTGATAAACCCTGCTGCTGTTTCATGACACTGGCTGTCAATCACAGATCTCGGAGCTGTGAAGCAAAAGCAGTGATTGGCTGCCGTGGTCACGTAGGTAAAAGGGGACATCATCGCTGCAGCAAAGTAAAGAGCCTCAGGGACCACAGGAGCAGAGTTTTATTGTATTTTATGCGGTTTCTTAAATTCATATTCATTTTCTTGGGATCTCTGAAGGGGAGGGTGAGTTCACACAGAGTTTTTGGACTAGTTTTTTGGCACGGAAACCGCTCCGCAAAAAACTCTCCAAAAAACGGCCAAAAATGCCTCCCATTGATTTCAATGGGAGGCAGAGGCAGTTTTTTTCCGCAGTAAAACCAGCTCGCGGGAGAAAGAAGGGACATGCCCTATCTTTACGCAATTACGTCCTCTGACCTCCCATTGACATCATTGGGAGGCAGAGAAAGCGTATTTCGCTGAGTTTTATGCCCGCACCACTCAATGGCCGCAGGAAAAAACCACTGTGAAAATCGGCGTGCAGACAGAGGAAAACTTCAAAACTGAATTTTGAGGCAGATTTTCCGCCTGCAAAAAAACTGAACACAGCCTAACCCGTTTCCACTGCAGCCAGTTTTGAACCTTTCAGACAGTCTTTTTTTCAAATCTGATCTGTGTAAATTTGTGTGGTAATAATGTTGGAATGCTTTCACCTATCCAAGTTATTCTGAGATTGTTTTCTCGTCACACATTTTACTTTATGTCAGGGGCAAAATTAGGTCGATATATTCATTTTTTATTTGTGGAAAAGGTTTTCCATAGATTTTATTAGAATCTGAACATGAAAGATGAAGTTTTAGCAAAAAAATAAAATAAAAACAATTCCATAAATAAAGGAGAAAAAGCGCCCCAACATTTGCAAAGCAATTTCTCCCGAGTAGGGTAATACCCCATATACGGTCATAAATTCCTGTTAGGCTGAAGGGAAGGAGAGCCATTTGGAGACTAGATTTAGCAGGATTGGTTTTGGGGCGTCATGTTGCATCTGCAGAGCCCCTTTCTTTCCCCTAGTACAGTGGAAAACCCCTAAAAGTGAATATTTGGGAAGCTGCAGCCCTTTAAATATTTGTCTAGGGGTATGGTGAAAATTTTGAACCATAAGGTTTTTTTGCTGAAATAATTAGAATTGGGACATGAACAAATTTTATTTTTTACAATAAGATGAATTTTTGGCACAAAAACCTTTATTTCCACAAGGAATAAAAGGAGAAAAAGGCCCCCAACATTTGTACAGCAATGACTTCAGTATGGTAATACCCCATATGTGGTTATGAATGGCTGTTTGTACACATGGAAGGGCTCAGAAGGGAAGGAGCGCCATTTGAGTTTGAGCATAGATTGTGGAATGGTATGCGGACGTAATGTCGCAATTGAAAAACTCCTGATTTACCAAAACAAAAGAAAAGTGACCCCATTTTAGAAACTACACCCCTAAGGGCATTTATCAAGGGATGTTGTGAGCATTTAGATTCCCCAGTTTTATGGGGTAAGATTCTCCAGGGGTTACAACATATTGTGCACAGAAAGATTTTATCAGTGGAAAAATTGCAATTTTCATTTTGCATCATCCATTACGATGTTCAGCAAAAAACTCACGACATGTCCTATATTTCTGCGTTTTTCGCACATCACGCATCCATTGAAGTCAATGGGTGCGTGAAAATCACTCGCACCACACAAGCACTTCCGTGGGATGCGCGTTATTCGCACAACAGCAGTCAAAACGATGATTGAAGAGAGAAAAGCACCACAAGCTTTTCGGTTTACAAACATCCAGAAAGTCATAACGATGGCGGCTGCAGGAAAATCACGCAGCCGCACATCCTATCGGATGACACACGGAGCTGTGAAGTGCCTTTTGCGCGCACAAAATGCAGCGGTTTTTGCGTGCACAAAAACGCACACGCTCGTGTAAATCCGCCCTGAATGTGAGGCATATGGAGGTACTAAATTCATAACACCATGTGCCTCACATTAATAAGTCAAAAAAAACACAAATTTGACCCTGGGTAGTCAGCGGGTACAATATATGTGGGAGAAGGAATGCCTGCAGGCAAACAAAACCCTATTTCCTGACCACCCAATGGATAATAAAGAAGATAAAGTTAGAGTTTACAACTTTTATTGAGCTACGTGTATATACACATAAATTTTAAAATTTTCACTGCCACAGACCGAAGTCAGTTTAACAGCTGGAGAAACCCAGCAAAGTATCTGAGAATTGCGGTGTATGCCGAGTGTCGGCAAACAGTCAGTGCAAGGGCAACCAGTGCCTATATTAATATGTAGACAAAGGATCCGGCTGAGGCAGGGATTTAAAAATCAATACAGCCCCCCGACATGTTTCGCTAACTAGTAGCGTCCTCAGGGGTACACGGGGCTAATGGCGGCGCCGCGAGAAAACTGCTCCTCTTATGGGAGTGTAGAATGACGTGAGGTGGGTGTGTGGATGGCCGCCAATCAGGCGAAGCTAAACATCGGAAGCAACAGGGGAGAGCGAGCATCCAATAGGAGGCAGGTATAAAGCAGCCCATGGCAGCCTGTGAACTGCGCAGTAGTATAGACAAAAGTGCCGAGATAGTTTAAAAATGGCACGTCTGCGCAGTAGAGCGGCTGAGGGACTTAGAGCGGGGCAGGACAGTGCGAGAGCATAGCAAGGCACAGAGGATCGGCGCATGCGCTGTACGAGCACGGACGGACTTAGTGCAAGGAACAGTTGACAGCCACCATAGATACCTCGTACCAAGCGTAGGGCTGAGAACAGGCCTCATTTAACTGCAATTTGTATATGCACAGGTCTATACAGAGATCTAGTGCAGTGCCACATGTAAGGTAAAGTGCCCAAGTGTCCCTCACAGTCCAGGTGTATAATATATACTCCTTTTAAAAAAGCCAACCAGTAGCAGCTGCACATCCAAACAGCCACCTCAGGAGTAATATTGAAAATTAGTAATGAATAATATAAGAAAATAATAAAGAATACGATAGCATTGACATCCATCTTCATTTATAAAATATATTAGAACAGAAAAAGAAAAAGAGCCGCCAAGCGCATGACATGTATAGTTAGGTCACGTGAGATCAGTGGATCAAAATAGATAAACATATATATAAATAATCATACATAATTATAAAGCCCCCTTGTCAGGAGGCCACAACGAAGAGATGGTACCGATAACGTGGCCAAGAAACCGAGACAATAAAGGCGAATAAAGTACAATACAAATAAATCCATACAGAACCATAAAAGGGAAACGCAGAGAAACTCACAGAAATGCACTATATGTAAAACCCTCGTTAAGTCCCTGAGGGGTCATGGAACCGAGACGGTGAATCCACCGTGCCTCCTAGTGACCTTGACGGCAGGTCCTATGACATTAAACAATTCCTCAATTGTCAGAGTGGTGGAGTTGTTTATCTGGCTAGATGTCCTTGCCCTAAACTGTATGTGGGCAAAACTCTGCAGGAATTGAGGAGAAGGGTGTCCAGACATCTTAGTACCATCAACCTTAAGGAAGACACCACTCTTGCCAGACATATGCATAGGTATCACCCTGATAATCCGAAGCTGCTCCAATTTTGGGGCATTGCACAGTTTAAGTTGGGACCTAGGGCAGGTAATTTGGACCGTAGGCTTTTACAGGAGGAGGCACGGTGGATTCACCGTCTCGGTTCCATGACCCCTCAGGGACTTAACGAGGGTTTTACATATAGTGCATTTCTGTGAGTTTCTCTGCGTTTCCCTTTTATGGTTCTGTATGGATTTATTTGTATTGTACTTTATTCGCCTTTATTGTCTCGGTTTCTTGGCCACGTTATCGGTACCATCTCTTCGTTGTGGCCTCCTGACAAGGGGGCTTTATAATTATGTATGATTATTTATATATATGTTTATCTATTTTGATCCACTGATCTCACGTGACCTAACTATACATGTCATGCGCTTGGCGGCTCTTTTTCTTTTTCTGTTCTAATATAATTTATAAATGAAGATGGATGTCAATGCTATCGTATTCTTTATTATTTTCTTATATTATTCATTACTAATTTTCAATATTACTCCTGAGGTGGCTGTTTGGATGTGCAGCTGCTACTGGTTGGCTTTTTTAAAGGGAGTATATATTATATACCTGGACTGTGAGGGACACTTGGGCACTTTACCTTACATGTGGCACTGCACTAGATCTCTGTATAGACCTGTGCATATACAAATTGCAGTTAAATGAGGCCTGTTCTCAGCCCTACGCTTGGTACGAGGTATCTATGGTGGTTGTCAGCTGTTCCTTGCACTAAGTCCGTCCGTGCTGGTACAGCGCATGCGCCGATCCTCTGTGCCTTGCTATGCTCTCGCACTGTCCTGCCCCGCTCTAAGTCCCTCAGCCGCTCTACTGCGCAGACGTGCCGTTTTTAAACTATCTCGGCACTTTTGTCTATACTACTGCGCAGTTCACAGGCTGCCATGGGCTGCTTTATACCTGGCCTCCTATTGGATGCTCGCTCTCCCCTGTTGCTTCCGATGTTTAGCTTCGCCTGATTGGCGGCCATCCACACACCCACCTCACGTCATTCTACACTCCCATAAGAGGAGCAGTTTTCTCGCGGCGCCGCCATTAGCCCCGTGTACCCCTGAGGACGCTACTAGTTAGCGAAACATGTCGGGGGGGCTGTATTGATTTTTAAATCCCTGCCTCAGCCGGATCCTTTGTCTACATACTAATATAGGCACTGGTCGCCCTTGCACTGACTGTTTGCCGACACTCGGCATACACCGCAATTCTCAGATACTTTGCTGGGTTTCTCCAGCTGTTAAACTGACTTCGGTCTGTGGCAGTGAAAATTTTAAAATGTATGTGTATATTTATGTGTATATACACACGTAGCTCAATAAAAGTTGTAAACTCTAACTTTATCTTCTTTATTATCCATTGGGTGGTCAGGAAATAGGGTTTTGTTTGCCTGCAGGCATTCCTTCTCTCACATTAATAAGTGACTCCAAAATATCCCTCACATAATTGTAACATTGGGATTAACCCCATAAGGACACGGGCGATTTTTGCCTTGAGGATAGAAATATATATAATTTTTTTGTTCCTCTTTGCATCCCGGCATTCATAACTTTTTTTTTTACTCGATGTAGCTATGAGACCTTGTTTTTTGCGGGACAGGGTATACTTTAATTTGGTGCCATTTTATTGGTACATTCACATAATTATTTTATATAAATTTTTTATTTTGGTAAAAATGTCGAAAAAAGAGTTTTTTTTTACAGCATGCACCAATCAAAAAATTACACCATAAATTTATTGTGCAGGTAGTTACTATTGTGACGATACCAAATACGTGTATATTATTTAATGTTTTGAGACTATTTTAATAATGTTTACTGCAAAAAAAAAAAAAAACACAAGTTGTATTTTTGTGTGTACTAGGCCCCCTTCACACGAGCGTGAATCACGTCCGTCTGCTGTGCGTTGAAACAACGCACGGCACACTGACCCATGGATTTCAGTGGGGACGTTCACACATGAATGATTTTTCACGCAGCGGGAGTCTGCTGCGTGAAAGATACTGAATGTCCTATATTGGTGAGAGTCCGCTGCGTGAAAGATACTGCATGTCCTATATTGGTGCGTTCTCGCACCTACGCACCCATTGAAGTCAATGGGTGCATGAAAACCACACACCGCACATGCGTGTTCGGTGCTTGATGTACACATCAATTCAGTTGAAAAGAAGAAAAAGAAAAAAAAAAAAAAAAAGCGCTTTGTTAGTGCGTGAATAACGCATGCCACTCGCAAAGCACACTGATGCATAACGCCACACACACGGACCAGATTCACGCGCGTTTGTCACTTTTTTTTTTTTTAAATCCTATAGGGAAATTGTTAATTCTGATTTTATTTTATAACTTTAGTGTATTGGCATATATTTATATGGCAGTACGTTAGCTTGTGTACTGATGGCACACAGGCAGTTGTTAGGGCATACCCAATTATGCCCTAACAATATGGTCAGACAGTCCTGGGGTATTTCATTGGATTCCCTGTGACGCAATCAAAGGGGATCAACTTTCCCATTTTCTCTTTGAATTCCAGATAAAGGAGGATATCAGGGATTTTTGTCCTCCGCTTTAGAGCGAGGCTGTGCATTACAGCCGTTGCCCTGCTCCTGATCGCACTGGCACACTTGCTATGACCGTTCGATCTGCGTTATGGGATGCCGGCCGGGACTGCACGAATGAGCGGTGGGCCCGGGCACTGAAGACAGAGAACATAACATGGCGGGTGCTGTGCAATTGGCTGTGAACGCCATTTTTTCTGTAGTAGGTGACTAAATTCATGTATTACAATACTAAGCTGTGTCACCGGCCAGCTTCGTATCAAAATATATGAATTCACGGTATTGAATCTTTTCTGGATGCTCAGTATCAAAATAGTATCGATATTTTGATGCATCGTGCAACCCATATTACCTACATCACATTTTCATTTATTTATAACTCTCTAAAAACAGGGGTACAATCACCACTGTGAAAAAGCCCCACCGTGTGTATAAAAACGTATTAAATAATAAACACTGAGTTCTAATTCAATTGTGAACCTCCTATAGCTCAGTGTTCAACAAGAATATCAATACGGAATCAGCATTTGAAAAATGGGCATAACAATAGTCTTGACTCTAATTCACACTAGAGTCCGTGATAACCGCACCGGAAGCTCCTAGTGTTGAGGTATACAAACAATGCTAGTGTTCCCAATGCTAAAAAATTCCTATTCACAACCGACCCAACGCGTTTCAATACTCATCAGGGGTCTGTAGCTTGGTCACTCTGGCCGGGATGCCAGCGATATTTAGTTCAGCAGCAGGTATTCTGCTGTACTCCACGGAAGCATGCTCGCATAGATGTCAGCGGCATGCTTCATTCTGGGACTCTGAGTTATTTAAAGCATCTGACTCCTCCCCCTGTCCTCGGCACCGCCAATCGAAACAGCCAATCACACTCACCAATCGAATTAGTGACACCTGTCCATGTGACTCCCGGCCATCAGCTGACAGCCAGGAACCAACATCGACCGCATCAAAAGCCGAACGCGCAGTAGAGGCCACAATCGAGTCGCCCATGCTGCCAGGAACTCACCACTGCAAAGGAGGAGTATATCGAGATTTAAAGTTTGGGTAAGTGTTGCGGATCAGCTCAAAACCCGCAGCTGGACTGCCATTGATAAAACAACTGCACTGATAATACATATTGTGTAGATAAATGAATGTCTACCCCATTATAAAGTGGCATTATAACACCTACTGAATAAGGAACCATAGCCAGACTGCCCACATGATGATCATTGATAATTAAGAGACCACCTGTCATGACGACCATGTGGGTCTCTTGATATCCTGAAGGGATAACTGGCCATGGAAATGCATGTTTAAATAAAACATGCATAGTTTGTCTGCTCATTTAAACCCCCTGGTTGTGTGCACGCCAATCTATAGATCCACTGGGCTTCCTTTCGTAGTATGAGGTTATCCCAGTCACCTCCCCGTTTGGGAGGCATAATGAGTTCAATTGCTTGAAATTTAAGACATTCTGCACGACCCTGATGTGTAGCGTGTACATGTTTGGATATAGGAGTATCTCTAGAATTCGCAATGTCGCCAACATGTTCTCTGATCCGGCGCCGAAACTGCCGCACCGTTTTTCCCACATAATTCAGTGGACATGGACATGTTATCAGATATACCACCCCTGCTGTTTTACAATTGACAAAATCACGAATGTCATATTCCAATTGCGTAACGACACTCCTAAACTTGTCACCTTTTTGAATAAAATCACAAGCCTTGCACCTGCCACATCTGTGTGTGCCTGGTATTTGTCTGTCCAGCCATGTTCCTTTAGGTACAATGGGATCAAAACAACTATGCATAACTCTGTCCCTGATGTTTTTCCCTCTCCGGAATGTGACTGAAGGCCATTGCGTAATCTGATCTATCAAATCTACATCAGTACTAAGAATACGCCAATACCTCTTAAGGATCTGCATAATTTCATTGTTTAGAATCTTAAGTGCCTATAAGTCTCGTAACTCTCTCTTCCCTTCGTTGTCTAGGAACAAGAAGACTCTGCCTGTCCGCATCTCTCGCTCCCACATAGGCCTTTCTGATTACTCCCTTAGGGAAACCTCTATCCTTCAATCTGGTTGTAAGTTCCTGAGCCTGTCTCTCGAAGTCGTCCATGGAGCTGCAATTCCGGCGTACTCTCATGAACTGACCCTTGGGAATACCGCGTTTAAGGGGAAAAGGATGACAACTGTTCCATTGCAGGAAACTGTTGGTTGCTGTTTCTTTACGATGTACTTGAGTACGGATTGTACCCTCTGATGTTTTTGTAATTTTAAGGTCTAAGAAAGACAGTTCCTGATTGCCGATTTCACATGTGAACCTTAGCCCTAGATCGTTCTGGTTAAGGGCAGCCACAAAACTATTGAATTCTTCCACTGTTGAATTCCAGAACAGCAGCACGTCATCAATATATCTGATCCAGATCCCTATTGACGAAGTCCACTTGGAAAAACTCTCCCCAAAAACAATTGTCTCCTCCCACCAGCCAAGAAATAAATTTGCATAGGTGGGAGCAGTTGGACTCCCCATTGCAGTACCACATTGCTGGTGAAAAATCCTGTCTTCAAAGATAAATACATTTTTCTCCAGCACAAAATGTAGTAACTGCAGAACTAGCTGGTTATGAGCCACAAATTGAGTACCTCTAGATCTCAAGAAGTACTCTACCGCTTCACAGCCAAGTTTGTGTGGAATGGAGGAATACAATGCCTCTACATCCAGACTAGCCAAAAAGGTACTGCGTTCCAAAGTGATACCTTCAATTTGTTTCAAAACATCCATGGTATCACGTACATATGATGTTAAACCCAGTACAAACGGACGCAGCACCTGATCAATATAAGTACATTTTGAGTGCTTACATTTTGAGTTAGATTGTTTATGCCTGAAACAATGGGTCTACCACGTAAGGGGGGGTACCCTTTGTGGATTTTGGGCAGGCTATAAAAACATGCCATGATGGGAAATTGTGGAAATGGGAAATTAAATTCACTAGCACTGATCAAGGACCTGCTTTTTGCATCACCCAAAATGCCCAAAAGCTCCTTTTTGAACAGTGCTGTGGGATTATCCTTTAAGATGGTATAACAGTCAGGATTGAGCAAAATGTCCTCACACATTTTTTTATAGTCTTCCCTGCTCATAACCACGATGTTATCACGGACTCTAGTGTGAATTAGGGTCAAGACTATTGTTATGCCCATTTTTCAAATGCTGATTCCGTATTGATATTCTTGTTGAACACAGAGCTATAGGAGGTTCACAATTGAATTAGAACTCAGTGTTTATTATTTAATACGTTTTTATACACACGGTGGGGCTTTTTCACAGTGGTGATTGTACCCCTGTTTTTAGAGAGTTATAAATAAATGTTATATTTTACTCATATTACACCAGTGAATCCTTTAAAATTGTTATGGTGTGGGAGCACAATTGAATATATCTTTGATAATACAGTGAATTCTACATCACATTTTCCTAGTAAACAGCGTGGGAAATAGAATTTATAGTTTACCATCTGTCTAGCATTCACTTATTTTCTGTTCTGTCAGCATGAGCGGCATTCCACCATTCCTCTTACACCTACTACAACTTGTTGCTGAAAGGTTGGTATTAACAACTTGCATGGATTTAGAGACGTAACTTGTTAGGGCTTTAGTCTGATGTGGAAACAAAAAAGATATTTTAAACTCAAAAGCTTAGTAACAGCACCATCTTCTGTTACTTGAGTAAAAACACACACGCAGAACGAAAAAATAAATAAATCTATAAACACACAGGGTACATACATTATGCTCTTCACTTGCGCTTTGTGGTGCTAGATCCGTCGTACAATGAATGCAACCGCTGCCCGACAGACCCCATTGACTTAATGGCGTCTGTCGGGTTCAGTTATGACAAAAATCTGCAATTGAAGCCCAAATATATACACAATGCTAGAACTAGGCTACCTAACTTTTTTTTTCATGGGGATGTACGAGATCAGGATAGAGAGAGAACAAATCACCACCAATGTGTCCCTTTGGCTCATTGCAGCTTTTTTCAGGTGCCTTGTGGTCTTGTTCATTATATTTTTTGCCAACCACCGGATGTACAGAAAAAGTTTAACCCCTTCCCGACCACCCCACGTAAATTAACGGGCTGCAGCGCTGGTCCTTATGCCTGCAGTTTGTTAATCTTCGTGTGCTCCTAACGGAGATTCCCTCAGCCCAACATCTCTCAGTACTGGCTGCTACTAGCAGCCCTGGTACTGCGGGAAGACATTTGGGGGGATCACAGCCGTGATACCCACCGATTAACACCTTAAATCCGGTTGTCAATAGAATAATAATTGTTACTATTAATCACTATTTTTTTTAGTCACTTCATCTCCCAAAAAAATTTAATAAATAAGGATCAAAAAGTCGCACGGACCTTAAAATGGTACCAGTAAAAACTAGTTTGTTCCGCAAAAAACATGCCCTCACACAGATTTCTTGATGGAAAAATAAAGTTATGGCTTTTAGTATATGGCGACAAAAACTATTTTTTAAAACCAGGATTTTATCGTGCAAACACCGTAAAACAAAAAACTATATACATATGGTAGCGCCGTAATAGCATCGCCCGCAGAATAAATAAAATATGTCGCTTATAGCGTACAGTAAACGCCATATAGAAAAAATGAAAAACCAATAGAAGTTTTCACGGCCTAATTCCACTAAATTCAACAAAAATATCCCTCTAGGATCAACACGCTCACTAGAACCATAAATAAATGTTAGGGTTGCAACTTCCCAAATCCGGTCACTTGTGTGGTTTCCACTGTTTTGGCCCCTCAGGGGCTTTGCAAATGCGACATGGCACCCGAAAACCATTCCAGCAAACTTGAGCTCCATAAGCCAAATAGCGCTGCTTCCCTTCTGAGCCCTGCCATGAGTCCAAACAGCAGTTTACTACTACATATGGGGTATTGCTGTAATCAGAAAGCGTTTTTCAAATGACGGGGTGTTTTTTCTCCTTTACGCCTTGTAGAAATGATAAATTCTTACATTTTATTAGAAAAAAAATTTGGATTTTCATGGTTCAATTCCACTAAATTCAGCAAAAAAACCTGTGGGATCAAAAATGCTAACTATACCCCTCTATAAATTCCTTGAGGGGTGTCGTTTGCCAAATGGTGTATTTTTTAGAGTATTTTATACCGTTTTGGCCTCACAAGACCTCTTCAAACCGGACATGGTGCCTAAAATACATTCTAATAAAAAGGAGGCCCCAAAATCCACTAGGTGCTCCTTTGCTTCTGAGGAAGGTGTTTCAGTCTATTAGCACACTAGGACAATATGTGGGATATTTCTAAAAACTGCCGAATCTGGGCAATAATTACGTTGTGTTTCTCTGGTAAAACCTCTGTTACAGAAAAAAATGATTAAAATAGATTTAAAATGAAAATGTATACATTTCACGTCCACTTTGTTTTGATTCCTGTGAAACACCTAAACGGTTAAGAAATTTTCTAAATGCTGTTTTGAATACTTTGAGGGGTGAGGTTTTCAAAATTGTGTGACTTATGGGGTTTTTTAACCCCTTCGCGATCAGCGACGTACTATTCCGTCGCGCTAACCAATACGTTCGCGCTCAGCGACGGAATAGTACGTCGCGGGAGTAACGGCCATCCTCCCGACACATACAGGAGCTGTGACAGCTGCTGTCTCGTACAGCAGCTGCCGCAGCTCCTACAAGGGTAACCGATCGCTGTGTCCCCGCTGATTAACCCCTGAAAAGCAGTGTTCAATAGTGATCACGGCTTTTTAGGGGTTAAGCTACAATCGCCAGCCTGCTACGCGATAGCGGCTGGCGATGGTGACTATGGCAACCGGACACCAAACAATGGCGTCCGGCTCTGCCATCGACTGAAGCCTAGTGGGTCCTGACGAAGTCAGGACCCACTATGCTTGCTGTCAGTGAGTAGCTGACAGCTCTAATGTAGTGTAGTGTATTAGATTAGCGATCAGGGCCTCCTGCCCTCAAGTCCCCTAGTGGGACAAAGTAATAAAGTGTAAAAAAAAAAAAAAAAAAAAAAAAAAAAAAAAAAGGTGTCAAAATAAGAAAATAAAAGTTTTAAAAGTAATAAAAGTAAAAATCCCCCTTTTTCCCTTATCAGTCCTTTATTATTAATAAAAAATATATAAAAACAAATAAACTATAAATAATTGGTATCGCCGCGTCCGTTACGGCCTGATCTACAAAATTATTTCGTTATTTATCCCGCGCGGTGAACACCGTAAAAGAAAATAATAAACCGTACCACAATCACAATTGTTTGGTCACTTCACCTCCCAAAAAATGGAATAAAAAGAGATCAAAAAGTCGCATGTACCTAAAAATGGTACTGATCAAAACTGCAGTTCGTTACGCAAAAACTAAGTCCTCGCACGGCTTTCTTGATGGAAGAATAAAAACGTTATGGCTCTTAGAATATGATAACACAAAAAGTGAATGATTTTTTACAAAACGTATTTTATTGTGCAAACGCCATAAGACATAAAAAAAAACTATAAACATCTGGTATCGCCGTAATCGTATCGCCCCGCAGAATAAAGTGAAAATGTCATTTATAGCGCACGGTGAACGCTGTAAAAAAAAAAAATAGAATAAAAAAACAATAGTAGAATTGCTGTTTTTTTTAGTCACCACGCCAGTTAAAAATAGAATAAAAACTGATCAAAAAGCCGCATGCACCCCAAGAAAACTGCAATGAATTCCTCAAGGGGTCTAGTTTCCAAAATGGGGTCACTTTTGGGGAGTTTTCCACTGTTTTGGCACCACAAGACCTCTTCAAACCGGACATGGTGCCTAGTAAAAAGGAGGCATCAAAATCCACTAGGTGCTCCTTTGCTTCGGAGGCCGGTGCTTCAGTCCATTACCGCACTAGGGCCACATGTGGGATATCTCTCAAAACTGCAGAATCTGGGCAATAAGTATTGAGTTGCGTTTCTCTGGTAAAACCTTTTGTGTTATAAAAAAAATGGTATAAAGAGGATTTTCTGACAAAAAAAAATATATGTAAATTTCACCTCTACTTTGCTCTAAATTTCAGTGAAACACCTAAAGGGTTCATAAACTTTCTAAATGCTGTTGTGAATACTTTGAGGGGTCTAATTTCTAAAATGGGGTGTTTCATAGAGGTTTCTAATATATAGGTCCCTCAAAGCTACTTCAGAACTGAACTAGAACCTAAAAAAAAAAAAAAAAAAATTAGTTAATACGTCGCTTCTTACATTATACTGATAATGAGCCGTGCCCATCCCGAGATGACCCCAGTTTTGACCGTTTGTAATAAACGGAGACCCCTATTAGACCGTTTCAGTGACCGGTTTTCCCAAGCATACACCAACGAGAAGTGTATTTCTATTGATGAGTCCTTGGTAGATTTTAAAGGGAGGCTTCAATTACACGAGTACCTGCCGGGTAAGAGGGCAAGGTATGGCGTGAAGATGTATAAGCTGTGCGAGAGTGCATCAGGGTATACCTACAGATTTAGAATATATAAAAAGGGAAGGACACCAGTATTCAACCCCCATAATACCCCCCCCCTTACTGGGAGTGAATGCAAAAATTGTGTGGGATTTGGTGCACCCTCTGCTGGACCAGGGTTACCACCTCTACCTGGATAATTTTTATACCAGCGTCCCACTCTTCAACTGCCTCGCTTCCAGTCCTGTGGCATGTGGCACTGCTAGAAGAAACCTGAGAGGCCTCCCTAAGACTCTGCAGGGCAAACAAGAAAGGGTCAGAGCAGGGCACAATCTAGCAGCAACATATTGTGTGTCAAGTACAAGACGAGAGATGCCACACCAGTACCCATGTACCTGTACGAGGTACCAGTACAGAGACCCCCAAACCAGACTGCATCCTGGACTACAATAGGTACATGGGAGGGGTGGACTTGTCAGATCAAGTCCTGAAGCCCTACAGCGCCATGTGTTGTGGTATAAGAAGCTGGCCGGGCACATCATACAGATGGCTTTGTACAAGGTGTACGTGCTACGTCGATGTACAGGCCAGAGGGGAATTTTCCTAGAATTTCAAGAGGTGGTTATCAAGAACTTAATCTTTAGGGACCAGGAAGGGGGGGGGGCACCCAGTACTTCTGGAAGTGGGTCCACATGCATCGTACCAGGGCAACACTTTCCAGGAGAAGTTCCCCAAACTGGCAAGAAGGGAAAAAGTCAAAAGAGGTGCAAAGTCTGCTATAAGAGGGGGATAACGGAGGACACAATATATCAATGTGACACGTGTCCCGAAAAACCAGAGCTCTGTATGAAAGGGTGTTTTAAAATTTATCATAAATCCCTTGGTTTATAATTTACCCCAATTTTACTTACCCTGATTTACTCCACACAGCTTATCCCCCCTTATCTTTCCCTTCTGAGCCCTGCTGTGAGCCCAGGCAGCTGTTAACAGCCACAGTTTATGGGTTTTATGTCTCCGGTCAAAATGCTCACTACACCTCTAGATGAATGCCTTAAGGGTGTAGTTTTTAAAACGGGGTCACTTTTTGCGAGTTTCAACTGTACTGGTACCTCAGGGGCTTCTGCATACATGACTTCGCACCAGAAAATCCACAGTAGGCCAAATGGTGGTCTTTTCGTTCTGAGCCCTCCCATGGGCCCAAACGGCAGTTTACCACCACAAATGGGGTATTGCTGCACTCAGGACAAATTGCGCAACAGAATGGGGTATTTTATTTCTTGTGAAAATAAGACATTTTCAGCCAAAACTACATATTATTGGAAAAAATTAATTTTGTTTTAATTCCCAGCCCAATTCAAATAAATGAATTCCTTGAGGGGTGGTTTCCAAAATGGGGTCACTTCTGGTGGGTTTCCATTGCTTTGATACCTCTGGGGCTCTGCAAATGCGACATGGCATCCAAAAACCAAACCAGCAAAATCTGAACTGTAAAGAACACACAGCGCTCCTTCACTTCTGAGGCCTCCCATGGGCCCAAACGGCAGTTTATCGCCACAAATGGGGTATTGCTGCACTCAGGACAAATTGGGCAACAAAATTGGATATTTTGTTCCCTGTGAAAAGAAGAAATTTTGATTAAAAAAAATGACATCTTATTGGAAGAAATGTCATTTTTTTAATTTCACAGCCCAATTCAAATAGGTGCTATGAAAAAAAACTGTGCGGTCAAAATGGTAACAACCATAAATTAATTCCTTGAGGGGTGTAGTTTCCAAAATGGGGTCACTATTCGTGGATTCCTACTGTTTTGGCACCTCAACACCTTTTCAAACCTGGCATGCTGCCTAAAATATATTCTAATAAAAAAAAAAGAGGCCTCAAAATGCACTAGGTGCCTCTGTGCTTCTGGGGTTTGTGTTTTAGTCCACAAGCACACTAGAGCCACATGTGGGACATTTATAAAAACTGAAGAATCTGGACAATACATATTTAGTAGTATTTCTCTGGTAAAACCTTCTGTGTTACAGAAAAAAAAAATGAATAAAATTGAAATTCAGCAAGAAAAATGAAATTTGCAAATTTCACCTCCACTTTGCTTTAATTCTTGTGAAATGCCTGAAGGGTTAAAAAAATTCTAAATGCTGTTTTGAATACTTTGAGGGGTCTAGTTTTTAAAATGGGGTGTTTTATCAGGGTTTCTAATACATAGGCCCCTCAAAGCCACTTCAGAACTGAACAGGTACGTTAAAAAAAAAAAAAAAAAGGCTTTTGACATTTTCTTAAAAATATGAGAAATTGCGGTTTATGTTCTAAGCCTTGTAACGTCCAAGAAAAATAAAATAAATGTTCAAAAAACGATGCCAATCTAAAGTAGACATATGGGAAATGTGAACTAGTAACTATTTTGGGTGGTATAACCATCTGTTTTACAAGCAGATACATTTAAATTCTGAAAAATGCTTTTTTTCTCAAAAATGTCTCTACAGTTTGCAATTTTTCACCAATAAACACTGAATATATCGACCAAATTTTACCACGAACATGAAGTCCAATGTGTCACGAGAAAACAATCTCAGAATCGCTCGGATAGGTTTAAGCATTCCGACGTTATTACCACATAAAGTGAAATATGTCCAATTTCAAAAAGGGGCTCTGAAACTAGGCTGCGTCCTTAAGGGGTTAATATATAGGGCCCTAAAGCCACTTCAGAACTGAATAAAAAAAATAAAAAAAAATTGGTTTTGGAAATTTTCTTGAAAATGTGAGAAATTACTGCTTAACCCCTTAAGGACGCACCCTGTTTGTGCCTTAAAGAGGCTCTGTCACCACATTATAAATGCCCTATCTCCTACATGGGAGATTGGCGCTATAATGTAGGTGACAGTAATGCTTTTTATTTTAAAAAAGGATCTATTTTTACCACTTTATTAGCGATTTTGGTTTACGCTAATGAGTTTCTTAATGCCCAAGTGGGCGTGTGTTTACTTTCGACCAAGTGGGTGTTGTACAAAGGAGTGTATAACGCTGACCAATCAGAGTCATGCACTCCTCCCCATTCATTTACACAGCAGCATCGTGTTCTTACTAGAACACGATCTGCAGCCACATACACAGACATTAACGTTAATCAAGTGTCCTGATAATGAATATACATGACCTCCAGCCTGGAAGTCATGTGTATTCAGAATCCTGACACTTCTGAATCTATGTGGTGACAGAGCCTCTTTAAGGCTCAGAGCCCATTTTTTAAATCTGACACATTTCACTTTATGTGGTAACGTCGGAAGGCTTAAACCTATCCCAGCGATTCGGAGATTGTTTTCTAAGTAAAACTGGGGTAGATTAAAAATCAAGGGATGTATGATACATTTTAAAAAACTCTTTCATACAGAGCCTTAGTTTTTCGGGACACGTGTCACATTGATATATTGTGTCCTTCCTTATCCCCCTCTTATAGCAGACTTTGCACCTCTTGACTTTTTCCCTTCTTGCCAGTTTGGGGACTTCTCCTGGAAAGTGTTGCCCTGGTACGATGCATGTGGCCTCTCTTCCAGAAGTACTGGGTGCTCCCTAAAGATTAGGTTCTTGATATCCACCTCTTGAAATTCCAGGAAAGTTCCCGTCTGGCCTGTACATCGACGTAGAACGTACGCATTGTACAATTCCCTCGGTATGATGTGCACAGCCAGCTTCTTATACCACACCGCATGGCGCTGTAGGGCTTCAGGACTTGATCTGACAAGTCCTCCCCTCCCATGTACCTATTGTAGTCCAGGATGCAGTCTGGTTTGGGGGTCTCTGTACTGGTACCTTGTACAGGTACATGGGTACTGGTGTGGGCATGTATTGTTGTCAATACAAGGACATCACTCTTGTCTTGTACTTGACACACAATATGTTGCTGCTAAAATGTGCCCTGCTCTCACCCCTTCCGAGTGTTTGCATCTTAGGGAGGCCTCCCAGATTTCTTCTAGCGGTGCCGCATGCCGCAATACTTCTGGAAACGAGGCAGTGGGAGTGGGACTTTGGTATAAAAATTATCCAGGTAGAGGCGGTAACCCTGGTCAAGCAGTGGATGCACAAAATCCCACACAACTTTTGCATTACCTCCCAGTAAGGGGGGGGGCAATATGGGGGCTGAATACTGGTATCCATCCCTTCATATATCATAAATTTGTAGGGATACCCTGATGCACTCTCGCACAGCTTATACATCTTCACGCCATATCTTTCCCTCTTACTCGGCAGGTACTCGCGGAATTGAAATCTCCCTTTAAAATGTACCAAGGACTCAATAGAAATACACGTCTCGGGGGTGTATGCTTGGGAAAACCGGGCACTGAAATGGTCTAGAAGTGGTCTCAGTTTAAACAAACGGTCAAAACTGGGATCATCTCGGGGTGGGCACGGCTCATTATCAGTATAATGTAAGAAGTGAAGTATTGCCTAATTATTTTTTTTTAGGTTCCAGTTCAGTTCTGAAGTTGCTTTGAGGGGCCTATATATTAGAAACCCCTAACAAACATTTATTAACCCTTTAGGTTTTTCACAGGAATTTAGAGCAAAGTAGGGGTGAAATTTATATATTTCTTTTTTTTGTCAGAAAATCTTTTATTCCATTTTTTTCTGTAAAACAGACGGTTTTACCAGAGAAACGCAACTCAATACTTATTGCTCAGATTCTGCAGTTTTGAGAAATATCCCACATGTGGCCCTAGTGCGGTAATGGACTGAAGCACCGGCCTCAGAAGCACCTAGAGGATTTTGAGGCCTCCTTTTTATTAGGCACCATGTCCGGTTTGAAGAGGTCTTGTGGTGGCAGCAAAACAGTGGAAACCCCTCAAAAGTGACCCTATTTTGGAAACTGGACCCCTTGAGGAAATCATTGTAGTTTTCATGGGGAGCATGCGACGGAGCCGTTTTTATTCTATTTTTAAGTGGCGTGGTGACTAAAAAACAATAGCAGAATTGCTGTTTTTTTTATAGTATTTTTTTTTTTAACAGCGTTCACCATGCGCTATGAATGACATTCACTTTATTCTGCGGGGCGATACGATTACGGCGATACCAGATGTTTATAGTTTTTTTTAATGTATTATGGCGTTTGCACAGTAAAATACTTATTCTAAAAAATCATTTTCTTTTTGTGTTGCCTTATTATAAGAGCCATAACTTTATTTTTCCATCAAGAAAGCCGTGCGAGGACTTGTTTTTTGCGTAACGAACTGTAGTTTCGAACAGTACCATTTTTAGGTACCTGCAACTTTTTGATCTCTTTTTATTCCAGTTTTTGGGTGGTGAAGTGACAAAAAATTTTTTTTTAATTCTGGTATGGTTTATTATTATTTTCTTATATGGCGTTCACCGGGCCGGATAAATAACGAAATACTTTTGTAGATCAGGCCGTTACGAACGTGGCGATACCAATAATTATAGTTTATTTGTTTATCTATTTTTATTAATAAAAAAAGGACTGATAAGGGAGAAAGGGGGATTTTTACTTTTATTTTACACAACTTTTTTTTACTTTGTCCCACTAGGGGAATTGAGGGCAGGAGGCCCTGATCGCTATTCTAATACACTGCTCTACATGCGTAGTGCAGTGTATTAGAGCTGTCAGCTACTCACTGACAGCAAGCATAGTGGGTCCGGACTGTCAGGACCCACTAGGCTTCAGTCGATGGCATAGCCGAATGCCATTGTTATGCGTTCGGTTGCCATAGCCACCATCGCCGGCCGCTATCGTGTAGCGGGCTCTCGATGGTGGTTTAACCCCTAAAAAGCCGCGATCGCTATTGCACGCGGTTTTTAAGGGGTTAATCAGAGGGGACACAGCTATCGGTCCCCGCTATAGGAGCTGCGCCATCTGCTGTACGAGACAGCAGCTGTAACAGCTCCTGCATGTGTCGAGAAGACGGCCGAAATGGCAGTTACTCCCGTGACGTACTATTAGGTCATGGAGCGCGAACGATACAGCTACCATGACCTAATAGTACGTCCAGGAGCGGGAAGGGGTTAAAGAGTGATGGGAGAATGTGAAGACAAAATAACACACTGTAAAAAAATTGTTAAAGAGGCTGGCAGCGGTAAGATGGTTGTTTGCATGTGATATAGAATGGTTTGTGGAAAGTTGAAAAAGGGATGGTGGATGGCCAGGAGTTAAACTCTGTTAACAAGGCATAAGTTAAAATGACTGAGTAAGTGATTACAAGTAAGTTGACGTGAGAAAGAACAATTTGAATACAGATGTAAATTTTGATAGGAAGAGTGAAGAAAACGGAGCAGCCAGGTACATTGCAGTGACTAATGTGGGTCACAGAACGGAGGGAGTGTAATGTGAACGGGTGTGATGTGACATCTGTGTGATGTGTGAGACGTGTGTAATGTAACACGTGGGAAGTTTGACACTAGTGGCCACAATATAGCAGATCTATATGGTATGCTCTTATTTTTAACAGCAGTAATGTCTAAAAAAAACAATTTTAGTGTCTTGTGTATGGGGTTAAAATCAGTTCCTCTCCGGTGGCTTGGACCTGCATGAAGGCAGACGTGTGACCGGGAGCTCCGTTGATGTGTAGCTCAAAAACGGCTCAACTGGTTCCCGACCACTGACACTATTTTTACGGCCAGCGGTCAGGGTCCTTAAAACCCGAGCCATAGACCCTGAGGAGAGGATGTCTTTTTACACAGCGCTCAATGAACGCTGTGTATAGGAATAGAGACAGCAGCAGCGGCGCTGTCTCTATTCCTCCCGGTGATCATGTGACTGGTCACATGATCGCCAGGTGCCGTTACTGACAGACTACTGCTGGGTCTTACTAGACCCAGCACAGCCCTATTAGTGACAATCGTCACTATGAGAGGGCTGATTTCCCCTGTAACTGGGGCTGCTGTGCAGTGGAAAAACATGGTGTAAAAGAAAGAAAAAATATATATATAAAGTTCCCCAAAGGTCTTTTTTGACCTTTGGGGGACAGACCATAGTAATAAAAAAAATAAAGTAAAGTGCAAAAAAAAAAAAAAAAAAATTATAATAAATACACAAAATACCCACCCCAAAAAAACGTTCCCCCCGCCAATCATTGTTGTAACGCTAGCGCTGACCCAATTACCCTAATATAGACATGTAATATATTAAAATTTACGGTAGACAATGACGTTCACAAATTAAAGGTCTATTTTAGGGAAAAACTATGTTACCAAAAAAAAAAATAGCTGAAACGTAAAAAAGCTTATTTTTTTACTATTATTTTCAAACTTTATGAATAAAAATTCTAAAATAGCAAAAAAGGTGTGTATAAAAACGATAAAAAATGAAACCTGCATGGTCTACGGAAAAAACGTTGCAAAAATCACGTCGTTAGCCCAACAAATAAAAAAAGTTATAGCCATTTAACGAACGCGTGCTAAAAATGGCTAAACGGTGTCTGGTCCTGAAGGCGCAAAATAGCCCGGTCCTGAACTGGTTAAATAAACCATCTCACTGGAACTTAATTCTCTCTACTGGTATAGGTGAAAGTATATTACCTAGCTGTCGGCTTGGAGGTGTGTCGGTAGTGTTTGACGGGAGTTTGCTTGGCTCTGGGAAACGGCTCATCGCTGCGGTGGAGACGCACGAGGTGCTCCTGCTCGGAATCCGGCTGTTACACAGTGTTTGCAGACATCAGTCCCGTAGAAGTCGAGTGGCCAGCTCCTGGTGAGTGACGGGGAGCAACTCGTGGACGGAGTGCAGTACAGATTTGTGCTGGTCCCGGGCCTTGAATACACAGCTCCGGTGTGAGGGTAGGAAGTTCAGAGGAGGAGATCCGCCATCTTGTTGTCTCGTCCTCTGGAGGTATGTCATAAGGCTGATTTGATCTACTCAGCAGGGATATAACAGCCATATAAACGTCCTTAAAAATCATTCACACTGACACTGATCAACGGCCTTATAGTGGTACATCTTCCGGAGTAGAGGAAGACCAATAGTAGCAGGAAAAAAAAAAATCGCCATTTTATTATCTTTATTACCTACGACTGCATAAAATTGTACCGTGAGTTATCCCAGCTCCCTTCTCTGATTATATATCTACCCAATACTCTGGGATTCTCAAATTGGAGATTTCTTTCCATCTCTTTACTCACCTGGCTGACAAAAGTTCCTAATGGGCAGAACTACAAAGAAAAAGGATCAGAAATCCAAACCCACAGAATTCTTTGCCAACTCTCCTTCTCGGCAGGCGAGAGCGCAGAGGCGACTATCTTTGCCTCCATCTCCTACTTCTTCTTCAAGAGCAGAATCATTAAATAACGACATGGGGGAGGAATCTGACCTACATCCAGTATCAGAAACTACAATTAAAAAACCTATTGAATTCTTTGAGAGATTCTTTACAGTCTGATTTCAAAAGCATGCTGGGAGAGCTGAAAACAGACATTCTTGCCATAGCTTCTCGCACGGATCATATTGGGGATAAATTTAACTTCTGCTAAATCGCATAATTTGCTGATCGATGCGAATGCATCATTAGAAGAGATTCAGAGGTTAATAAACTTTTAGACTGAGGATAGGTCTCGCAGAAACAATGTCAGAATTCGGGGTATACTGGAGACTGACGCCGGATCAACTTCCTATATATTTGACGGATTTCATGGCTATGGTGTTACCTCAAAAAAATAAATGCCCGACCCTAGGAATCGGCGTTGCACACGATTCCTAGGGTCGGGCATTTATTTATCCATCCAAATCTAACTATGCCTTCTCCCTTCTTTCCCCTTTATAAATCTGTGTAGGGAAAGGTTAGGAACAGATCATTTACCTATCCATCAGCAGGTCTCCACCTCCCACTGTCTACGTTGTGCGTGCTCCCGGCGGTTGTTATGTGCGCCGTGAGCGATTTCCTGCAGGTTTCTTCCTTATGCGCATGCGCGGCTTCGCGGTCCGATCCTCTGCCTCCTGGCCCGGCCTTGATTGCGGGACACGTGTTCATGACGTCTTCATCTTCCGGGTCCGTGCCCCGGATGTCGATGTATCGGACAGCGATGCCGTATGTACACATGTACAGTTTGTACTGTTAAGCTCTTCTCCTGTGATTGGTGGATGGGGATTTAAAAGGCTGGGGATCATTCTATGACACCACCCCCAGACGAAGGCTTCCGGGCCAAAACGCGTGTCGGGGTGGACGCCAGACACGGTAAATCATGAGATGGGTAAGAGATTCTCTTATGCACTGCAATAGATATTGACATTTGATGTGTACACACCTCTACTAAATAATTTCCTTCTACCATTATGGGTAATTGCCCAGATGTATTATGTAGAGGCCATATATGGTGAACACATCATTGTTGCATCCATCAAAGTACCACATGGTCATACACAGATGGCTGCTGGATTTATTCTTTTAAATACAATTTACCCACAATAGGCTGATCTAGCTCTTTACCTGTTTAATACTGTGTTATAAATAGATAAATGTAATTCGCTATAGCTTTGCCATTGTTGGTTTATACAGCGCCCCTTTCTACACCATATGTTTTGGTTGTCCATTTTCTCTGTGGCAATCATCTCTATGCTTTTAATGTGCATTGTTTATTTTAATTGATTCAATAAACTTGCATTGTCTTAATTCATTTTTCGTGTGTCAGACTCCAATCTTTAGGTTTTGTTTCATATCAAGCGGGTTCACCGTTACCACCATGCTCACTATGGGCCTTTGGCCAGGTTCCCTATAGACATCATACACCAATGGGAATGGTTATTCATAACGAATGTTCTAGGGAGCTTCTTGGTGTCCTCCATTTAGGTATAGTAATGTCTGTAAAGAAAGTTGGATCATGTGCCATTGAATCAAATTCAGACCCAAGCTATTGCACTCTTTCTTCCTCATACTTCAATTAAATCATGGCTGGAAGCTGGTCTTGAATGGTTTTCTGATTTTTTTTTTGAGGGGCGTACGTTTAAATCTTTTGAGAATCTTGCAACTACATATCATATCTCCTCTGGATATTTTTTTCAGTACCTTCACGCGACACTTAATGCAGTCCTTAACGTTCCCATCACCACCAAATAGTCCTAATGCCCTTCATAAATTCATGTGGGCTTGGCCAGGACATGGCAAAGGTTTGACATGTAGCTATGACCTTATTCTTAACCCCTTCAGGACCCAGCCCGTTTTGGCCTTCAGGACGCAGCCGATTTTTTCAAATCTGACATGTGTTACTTTATGTGGTAATAACGTTGGAATGCTTTTACCTATCCAAGCGATTCTGAGATTGTTTTCTCGTGACATGTTGTACTTTATGTTAGTGAAAAAATTGTCGATCATTTTGGTATTTATTTCTGAAAAACACCACAATTTAGAAAAAAATTAGCAAAAATTAGCATTTTTCTAAATGTAAACGTATCTGCTTGTAAAACAGATAGTAATACCACACAAAATATTTACTAGTTAACATTTCCCATATGTCTACTTTATGTTTGCATCGTTTTTTGAACGTCCTTTTATTTTTCTAGGACGTTACAAGGCTTAGAACTTTAGCAGCAATTTCTCATATTTTAAAGAAAATTTCAAAAGGCTATTTTTTCAGGGACCTGTTCAGTCTGAGGTGGCTTTGAGGGCCTTATATATTAGAAAATCCCCAGAAGTCACCCCATTATGAAAACTGCACCCCTCAAGGTATTCGAATCAGCATTCAAAAGGGTTTTAACCCTTTAGGCGTTTCACAGGAATTAAAGCAAATTAGAGGTGAAATTTACAAATTTTATTTTTTTTGCAGAAATTAATTTCTACTAAAAAAAAAATTTGTAACACAGAAGGTTTTACCAGAGAAATGCAACTCAATATTTATTGCCCAGATTCTGCAGTTTTTAGAAATATCCCACATGTGGCCCTAGTGTGATAATGGACTGAAGCACCGGCCTCAGAAGCAAAGGAGCACCCAGTGGATTTTGGGCCTCCTTTTTTTTAGAATATATTTTAGGCACCTTGTCAGGTTTGAAGAGGTCTTGTGGTGCCAAAACAGTAGAAACACCCCAAAAATTACCCCATTTTGGAAACTACACCCCTCAAGGAATTTATCTAGGTGTATAGTTAGCATTTTGACCGCACAGGTTTTTCGCTAAATTTATTAGAATTAGTCTGTAAAAATGAAAATCTACTTTTTTCTGAAAAAACATAGAAAGTTTTAATATTTACAAGAAATAATAAAGAAAATGCACCCCAACATATGTAAAGCAATGTCTCCCGATTACGGTAATATCCCATATGTGGTAATAAACTGCTGATTGGACCCACAGCAAGGCTCAGAAGGGAAGGAGCGCCATTTGGATTTTGGAGCACGGATTTTGGTGGATTGACTTTCGGTTCCATGTCGCGTTTGCAACGCCCTGGAGAGACCAAAACAGGGGAAACCCCCCAAAAAGTGACCCCATTTTGGAAACGACACCTCTCAAGGAATTTATCTAGGGGTATAGTTAGCATTTTGACCACACAGGTTTTTTTGCAGAATTTAGTGGAATTAGGCAGTGAAAATGAAAAATCAACTTTTTTTCTGAAAAAGCATAGAAATTTTACAAGGAATAAAGGAAAAAAAGAACCACAACATTTGTAAAGCATTTTCTCCTGATTACGGCAATACCCCATATGTGGTAATAAACTGCTGATTGGACCCATGGCAGCGCTCAGAAGGGAAGTAGCGCCATTTGGATTTTGGAGCACGGATTTTGATGGATTGTTTTTCGGTGCCATGCCGCCTTTGCAACACCCTGGAGAGACCAAAACAGTGGAAGCCCCCCAAGTTACCCCATTTTGGAAACACCCCTCAAGGAATTTTTCTAGGGGTATAGTGAGAATATAGACTCCACGGGTCTTTTGCAGAATTTATTAGAATTAGGCAGAGAAAATTAATATCACAATTTTTTTCCACTAAAATGTTGCATTTTCTCATTTTCACAAGAGATAAAGGAGAAATAAACAACCAATTTTTATAAAGCAATTTCTCCTGAGTACGGAAATACCCCACATGGGGTCATGCATTTTTTTCATTAGAAATGAATTAACCCTTTCAGGACTGATCCATTTTTTGCTTTCTTTTCGTTTTTCACTACCCGCCTTCCCAGAGCCATAACTTTTTTCTTTTTCCGTCAGTAGAGTGATGTGACGGCTTATTTCTTGCGGGAGGAATTTTAGTTTCTATTGATACCATTTAAAGTGAAATAAAAAGTACTGGGAAACTGAAAAAAAAATAGGAAAATATAGTAATATAGGAAAAAAATCTGATTCCATTTTTTGGGGTTTTCGCTTTTACAGCTTTCGCCGTGCGGTATAAACGAAAACTACAGCGATTTTGGCGGTTTAAATTATTTAAGTTTTTTACGGTGCTCACCATGCGAGTTAAATAATGGCATATTGTAATAGTTCGGCCTTTTACGGACGTAGCGATATCAATTCTGTTTATTTTTTTACATTACTTTTGAAGAAAAATAGGAAAAGGTTTTTTTTTGTAACTTTTTTTTCTCTCACTACTAATAACTTGAATTCTTCTACACCCTTTTTTAGTCCCCTTAGGGGACTTGTACCAGCGATCATTGGATCGCGGGTACAATATGCTGCGATACTAATGTATTGCAGTATATTGTTATTTTTACAGGCTTCTGTAACCACACGATCGCTGTTCCTGTCCCTTAGTCCCGGGTGTCAGCTCTAATACACAGCCGACACCCGCAGCGTATGGAGCGGGTTCAGCACGTGAGCCCGCTCCATACATCACCCCCGCACCATGACGTGCTATTAAGTCCTTGTGCTCAAAGGGGTTAATGCACAGCCGATGGTGTGAATATTAAAATTTTGCACTGATATGCCATTTTAGTGCAGAATATGTCGTGCCCAGTTTGTGCCACTGAAGACAAATACCTCATAAAACGTTAAGCGGGTTCTCTCGGGTATGGGGATGCCATATATGTGGGCGCAAACTGCTGTTTGGGGACACTGCAAGGCTCAGAAGGGAGGGACGCCATTTTGCTTTTGGAGCGCAGATTTTGCGATAGTTTTTCTGTTTTGGGTTTCGCTGGTATTTCAGTTTATAATGTGGGGGCATATGTAATCTGTGCGGAGAACATCAGGGCATAATAAGAGGGTATAATAATGCGGTAAATAAATAATAATTCATAGATGTGTGGTCAGTGTCGCACTGAAAATGGTGTCGAATGTTACCCGCTTTTAGAACGCTCTGCACATTTTGCATCGCCATATTCCGAGAGCCAGAACTTCTTTCTTTTTTCACCACCGGAGCTGCGTGAGGGCTTATTTGTTGCGGGACAATCTGTGCTTTTCATTGGTACCATTTTGGGGTACATGTGATTTTTTTGATCACTTTTTATTACATTTTTTTGCAAGCCGGGTGACCAAAAACAAGCAATTCGGACAATGTTTTTTAGTTTATTTTTTGCGGCGTTCACCGTGCACTATAAATGACCATTATATTTTATTCTGCGGGTCGGTACGATTACGGCGATACCAGATTTATATAGGGTTTTTTTTGTTTTGCAGTGTTTGCGCAGTAAAATCACTTTTTTATAAAATAATTTATTTTCTGTGTCACAATATTCTGAGAGCCGTAACTTTTTTATTTTTCAGTCAAAAAAGCGGTGTACGGGCTTGTGTTTTGCGGGACGGGTTGTAGTTTTTATCGGTATTATTTTCGGGTACATGCGACTTTTTGATCACTTTTTATTCTCTATTTTGGGAGGGGTGGTGACCAAAAAAATAGCGATTCTGGTGTAGTTTTTAATTGATTTTTTTCACGGTGTTCACCGTGCGGGAAAAACAACATTATAGTTTTATAGCTGGGGTCGTTACGAACGCGGTTATACCAAATATGTGTACTTTTTTCAACGTGTTCATTTTTTTCCTATAATGAAAGACTTATTATAGGGAAAAAAATGAAGTGTTTGTTTATAACTTATAACTTTTATTTTTACACTTTTTTTGAAAACCTTTTTATTCTTTTTACTTTTTTCACTTGTCCCACTAGGGGACACTTAGACTTGCAGCTTTGATCGCTGCTAGAGTACATTACACTACACACGTAGTGTAATGTACTCTGTCATTGTGACGTAACTGTCAGGGTATGTGCACACACACCAATTACGTCCGTAATTGACGGACGTATTTCGGCCGCAAGTCCCGGACCGAACACAGTGCAGGGAGCCGGGCTCCTAGCACCATAGTTATGTACGATGCTAGGAGTCCCTGCCTCGCTGCAGGACAACTGTCCCGTACTGTAATCATGTTTTCAGTACGTGACAGTGGTCCTGCAGCGAGGCAGGGACTCCTAGCATCGTACATAAGTATGATGCTAGGACCCAGGCTCCCTGCACTGTGTTCGGTCCGGGACTTGCGGCCGAAATACGTCCGTCAATTACGGACGTAATTGGTGTGTGCACATACCCTCACACTGACAGGAAGCATCGGAGGACCGGCCGGAGGCTGCTCCTCCGAGGCTTCCGTACATGGCAACCCGGAGGTCATTATCTGACCTCCGATTGCCACGACAAGCATCGGTAGCCCCCACGATCACTTCATGGGGGCTGGCGATGTGCTTCAAACCACTTAAATGCGGCGACGGCAATCAGTCGCCGCATTTATGGGGTGAATTGCCGAAATCAACGGGACCTCCCGGTTCCCGCACACTGTCAGTTAGGACAGTGTGCGCCGGGAACTACTCCGCAATAGTACGTCCTGATGCGGGAACTAACCCCTCTGCAGGACGTACTATTGCGGCGCAGCGCGGGAAGAGGTTAAAGTGGGGAGCGGTGGGAAGGCAGTTTATATGACAAAGTGGGAGGGAGAATTGGAGACTTCCTTTTCAATTGAGTAATGGATTAAAGCCTCTACATGGTCATCCAAACAGTCTAAGTGTGTGAATCATATGGAATTAATGAAGAACATTAATCTCAGATGGTACCCAACTCCTTCTAGATTGATGCATATATTTCAGGGGTTTTCTAGAACGTGTTGGAGGGGGTGCGGTGGTCTTGTCCCATTATTGCTTATTTGTGGATAGATACATTTAATCTGATTTCAGAAATATCAGATTCACAGGTAATGTCAATCCCCCTCTGGCAATTCTGGATATTTCGCTTGAGGATGTCTCTCCTGACACGAGACTGATTACACACCATATTCTAATTGCTACTAGATTAGCTATAGCTCAGTCATGGAAGTCTCCGGTTCCTCCCTGTATATCTGAAGTTATTAGACGGGTGAATATGCAATGCCATCAGGAAATGTCATTACTCTCACATGTTCATAGGCATCATCGTAATTATGGTGTCATGGGAAAGGTGGTTGCAGTCTAAATATTTCAAATGAGGTGGTAGGATTACTCTCTTTAGGGGTTCTCTTTATTCAGAGGCAATATTTCTCTGTTTGTATTTACATGTAACTTTGACAGATCTCGATATGTTTAGAGATCTTTACATTCATGTTATTTTTCTGGAAAACTCAAATAAAAACTTATTGAAATAAAAAAAAATAAAAAAAAATCAGTTCCTCTCCTCTGTGTAAAGGAATGTTTCTCATCTCTACGCACGCGCTGTTGTCCGCAAGTACCAAGTGAGAAAATTACAGCAGCTGAATTTGTCTGCAAAAAGATAAGATACGTCGCATATTCTTGGGTTATGAGGTGATAAGATTTAACCCCTTAATGCAACTGTATGTCATGGCTTGCACTGCATTAAGGCACCATAAAGTACAGTTAAAGGAACAGTGTCATCACAAATTATTTTTTTATATGTTAAAGATGTTAGTGCTTTATTAAAAACGTTTATATTCATTTGTGTGTTTGTGTTTTACTTTTTCTTATTTTTACACTTTTCCTTCCCTATGGGGGCTGCCATTTTTTGTTCCATTTCTGTGTGTGTCGATTAACGACACATACAGACATGGAATACGGCAGCCACAGTCCCATAGGGACTGCGAACGGCTCCCGTCCCATTGACTGCAGTGTACGGCGTCTGTGTGGGAACTGCGCATGCGCCGCTCCCACACAGTCCTATTCGAAATTGGCGCCGTCCGGCACCATTTTCCTGTGGAACGGAAGTCGCGGCCGGACAGTAATATTACTACTTCCGGTCGCGGCTTCCGGATTTCTGCACTTGCACCAGCGGCAGCAAACGGAGCGGACGGGCCGGAGGGAGCCGCGGCGGCAGGAGCAGGTAAGAGATTTCAATGTATGTTCGTGTTTGTGTGTGTTTACTACTGTATGTAAACCTACTACACTGTGGGTTAGCTCAAAAAATGGCGACACACAGTGTAGGAGGTTACATCGTTCAAACCCCTCGTTTATCCCGGCACTAGCCAGGATAAAGGAGGGGGGGATGCTGAGAGCTCACTAGAGCGAGGGCTTTTAACCCAATGTTGCAATGCTGCAATTTTGGGAACAGCTCCATCTAGTGACCAAAAATGGGTAGTATTATAAATTAGAAATAATTTATAATATTTCCTGGACTCGTGCAAAAAAATAAAAAAAATTTGAACAATGTTTAATCACCCACACACTAAATGTTTAATTTTTAAAAAAAAAACATGTTTTTCTGGCAACACATTCCCTTTAAGTCATGGTGTTTATCTGTCACCATGTCAAAACACATGGGGACAGAACAGTGACATTGGCTAGTCACTGACTCTTCGGGGGAACAACCGCGGCGCCGACTGATCACAGTATTGCAAAAGGCTCACGTTCGTCTGAATCCGGCCTAAAGAGGAGGGGTGCAGGTCTTCAAGTCCCCTAGTGGGACAAAAAAAAAAAAAAAAGAGTTAGAAAAAAAAGCTATGAGAAAGTGAAGTTAAAAAATTAACTGCCTGCCTTTTTTTCTATAAGTCTATTACAAGGAAAAAAATGAAACCGTTAAAAAAGTACACATATTTGGTATCACCGCGTTCGTAGCATCCCTAACTATAATGTTATTTTTTCTTTCCCCGCACGGTGAACACCGCAAAATAAAAAAATAAAAAGAATGCCAGAATCTGTATTTTTTTGGTCACCATCCCTTCTAAATTATAGAATAAAAAGTGATCAAAAAGGTTGCACGTACCCCAAAATAGTACCAATAAATCTATATCCCGTCCTGCAGACAAGTCCTTGTCAACGTTGTGTCTGAGAATATGGGGACATAAAAAATAAAAAAAATTTTTGGGCAAACGCTGTAAAACATCAAAAAAACAATATACATATGGTATCGCCGTAATCAAATCAACCCGCAGAATAAAGTAAAATGTCATTTATAGCGCACGGTGACCACTGATTAAAAAAAAAAAAAAAGAGTAAAAAATGGTCAGAATTGCTGTTTTTTTGTCACCTAGCTTGCCAAAAAAAATGGAATAAAAAGTGATCAAAAAATTGCGTGTACCCCAAAATGGTACCAATGAAAACTACAGATTGTCCCGCAACAAATAAGCCCTCACACAGGTCTAGTGGAGAAAAACCAAAAAAGTTCTGGCTCTCAGAATATGGCAACGAAAAATATGCAGTGTTCCAAAAGCGGATAAGATTGGGCAACATTTATCAGTGCGGCACTGCCCACACATATGCGTGTTATTACTTATTTACCGCATTATTGTACCCTCTTATGCTCTGATGTACCCCACACAGATTACATACGCCCCCACGTTATAAACTGAAATACCAGCAAAACCCCAAACAGAACTGCCAAGCAAAATATGCGCTCTAAAAGCCAAATGTCGCTCCCTTCCTTCTGAACCCTGCAGCGTGCCCAAATACCAGTTTACGTCCTTATATGGCATTGCCATACCCGGGAGGACTGGCTTAACAGTTTAGGAGATATTGGTCTTCAGTGGCACAAACTGGGAAGAAACATATTGTGCACTAAATTGGCACGAGTGGAAAATTTCAATTTTTCACTTTGCACCATCTGCTGGGCACCAATTTCTAATGTAGAATTACCTATGGGTCAAAATGCTCACTACACCCCTTAAAATGCCCTAAGGGGTGTTGTTTCCAATATGGGGTCACTACTTGGGGAATTGTTTTACTATTTGACTTCCAAGCCCAGCAATTGTGGGACAATGCTGTGAAAATCACCAAAATAGACCTCAAATGTGCATGGTGCGCATGCTCATTTGTCCAGGCAAATGATAAATGCCTTGAGGGGTGCCGTTTCCAAAATGGGGTCACTTCTTGGGGCATCCACTGTACTCTGGTACCTCAGGGGTTTCGCATATGCGACATGGTGGCCAAAAACCAATACAGCAAAATCTGTTAGAGCTGTTTGATTTGCCTACAGAACAGTCCTGGCAGACCGGTGTCAACCTTGTCATACCCGCCTCCCACAAAGAGAACCGACCTTGAGAGGCCTTCCCAGGTAGAACAAACCAGAGAGTGGGAAGAAATTGGTTTGAGACACTGGTCAGATAAAACATATGGTATCTGTGAATATTTATAAATCCTACTAAAAAGTGTAACACCAAGTGCAAATACAATGTACCCAGTAACTACACATTGTCTAGGTGGTACAGAGAAGTTTTTCTTACATAAAGGTGTTTGTTTGATGTAGTTTAACCCGTTAGTGACCGGCCCATAGTCTTTTTACGTCGGTCACTAACGGGCCTTATTCCGATGCCATAGACTTTTTACGTCGCGGCATCTGAATAAGTGAACAGAGCAGGGAGCTGTCAAATCTCCCTGCTCTCAGCTGCCAGAGGCAGCTGAGGGCTGGGAGCGTCCCTGCTCTGCCCCCAAAATTGTGCTATTAAAAAATACAACTTGTCCCGCAAAAAACAAGACCTTATACAGCAATGTCGACGCAAAAATAAAAAAGTTATAGCTTTTGGAATGCGATGATGGAAAAACTTAAAAAATAGCTTGGTCATTAACGTCTAAAATAGGCTGGTCATTAAGGGGTTAATGGCCTGACATTGTTATTGTATGTACTTAGAACAACGTTTATAGTGTATGCGGATGATGTTATCACCAGATTAGCATTTATTTTATCAATTGACAAGGGTTGGGTCCCCAGCAAGTGCCCGTAAACATGAACTAAAAGACTAACATAATGAACTCCATCACTGAGATGAAGCAGGCGCAACCTGAGCCAATACAAACAGTGTCATAATTCTAAGCAGCCGTGCAGACAAGTAACTTGCCGGAGTAAGAGGATTTCAATGCAGAGGGTTTGTGGCAGTCACAATAAAACTACACTACTCAGTCTACGTGGGAACTCACCCCAGGTTCACCGTACAGCCCGGTGACGTATACTAAAAGAGACGATGTCTGACAGATGAGAAGGACCAAGCCAAGTCCTGATGACATCAGCAAAGGTCAAAGTAAAGCAAAGACCAAAAACCTGAGTAAACTAGTTAGCAGAATCCAAGTATTTTAATAAGTCATGGTACCAGGAGGGAGGGTAATAATAAATCCCCCGCTGGACACCACCGTACAGTCAGGGTAACCCACACAATTGTGGAGTCAAAGGGCGACAATCAGTGAAGAGCAGAAGCCAGAAGAGGATGACTATATACAGGACTTGTCAATGCACTGGTGGGACCCTATACACAAACCCGAGAGTGGTGAAGGCATTGTATTATTCATTTTGGCCCTATTGATATATTGTTTGAGGTTTATAATCATAATATATAATTTCTGTAATTTAATATGAGAAAAAGGGGGGTTTGTGAAGGATGGTTTATTTGCTTATATGCTCTGTATTCAATTACATTATGAATTATGAAGCCGGCCGGATTACTAAAATATGTATTCTCCATTATTTTAATGACTTTTCCTCTACATATATCTGCTCGAGTCTCAAAAAAACATGTTATGTTTGTGTTCAATGTGTGGCCTTCATACATCTATGCTAGCGGGTTGGCTGAATGCCCAGACATAAACTGCAACTGTTTCTCGTTATCGCAACAAACTCCTTCATGGGAAAGAACAGTTAACACCCCATTGTAGGTTTGTCTCCAGGTGTTACCTGATGTCAGCATTTTAATGAAGAATTATAATTCCGTACTAGAAATAGTCTTATGGTCTGCTATTGGCAGAAGAAATATTGTCACATTGCCCCCGATTAGTTAACCTCAAGCCTACACCCCTTTTGAATGATATTATTGTAATGGAGTTTGGCAATAAACCACCAGAGTAGTATTTTGAGCATACCAGCAACGTCTGGTTTTTTTTCTCCTTTCTCTAAATAATCGCTATAAAAATCTCCCGATTAGGATCTTGGATAAAGTTCCTGGCGTGAGTGTCTGTTGGAACACTCGTCTAAATTTCAGTGTAATATATTTTGAGCCGTTGACTTCCATGACAATGGGGAAAAAAAACAATTGCAGAAAGGCTGTTTTTTTTGTTTGTTTTTTGCATTCCCTTCCCCAAAAAAAAAAAAAATATATATATATTATATATAAATAAAAGCTAAACTCAATTAATTAAATGTACCCCCAAAATGGTGTTATTGAGGGCTTGTTTTTTACGGGACGAATTGTATTTTGAATACAGGTGCAGATGGAAAATTGTAAAAAAATAAAATAAAGTTATGGCACTTGGAACGAGAGGATGAAAAAAAAAAAAAAGAAAAATGATAGTCACGAAGTCGAAAACAGATCTGGTCGTTAAAGGGAATGTGTTGCCAGAAAAACATGTTTTTTTTTTAAAAATTAAACATTTAGTGTGTGGGTGATTAAACATTGTTCAAATTTTTTTTATTTTTTTCACGAGTCAGGAAATAGTCAGGAAATATTATAAATTAATTCTAATTTATAATACTACCCATTTTTGGTCACTAGATGGAGCTATTCCCAAAATTGCAGCATTGCAACATTGGGTTAAAAGCCCTCGCTCTAGTGAGCTCTCAGCATCCCCCCCTCCTTTATCCTGGCTAGTGCCGGGATAAACGAGGGGTTTGAACGGTGTAACCTCCTACACTGTGTGTCGCCATTTTTTGAGCTAACACACAGTGTAGTAGGTTTACATACAGTAGTAAACACACACAAACACGAACATACATTGAAATCTCTTACCTGCTCCTGCCGCCGCGGCTCCCTCCGGCCCGTCCGCTCCGTTTGCTGCCGCTGGTCCAAGTGCACAAATCCGGAAGCCGCGACCGGAAGTAGTAATATTACTGTCCGGCCGCGACTTCCGGTCCACAGGAAAATGGCGACGGACGGCGCCAATTTCGAATTGGACTGTGTGGGAGCGGCGCATGCGCAGTTCCCACACAGACGCCGTACACTGAAGTCAATGGGACGGGAGCCGTTCGCAGTCCCTATGGGACTGTGGCTGCCGTATTCCATGTCTGTATGTGTCGTTAATCGACACACACAGAAATGGAACAAAAAATGGCAGCCCCATAGGGAAGAAAAAGTGTAAAAATAAGAATAAGTAAAACACAAACACACAAATAAATATAAACGTTTTTAATAAAGCACTAACATCTTGAACATATGAAAAAAATTTTGGGTGATGACACTGTTCCTTTAAGGAGTTAAAACCACGACATGAAAAGCTCTCTGACAGGCAGGTTTCACCACCATGATATATTGTTTTTAAAAAGAATTTTAAAAAAAAAACCCAGCTAACGTGCCAACTGATGTCATTTCAACTCCAATACACAGTTATAGAACTATTATTTTAACAATTTTATAAAGTTGGCCTGAAGTGGCATTATATTTGTTGTTTTTTTAAAACTTACTTTATGCTGCGTTGCATCCTTACGCAAAGTAGTAACAATTCCAAAGATCCTGAAAAGACAAATAGGAATGTCATTTATCCTGACACAAGTACAGCAGTTAAAAGGAACTGTTTTTTAAACATAAATTACAAGTAACCAAGTTTTTAGGGAATATGTTAACATTTTTTTTACATACTTTCTTCATTTTTTATGTTTATATCTATACAAAAAATGTTTTGATGCGCAAACGTTTTCACTTTAGCCACTTGGGTCCTCACAATAGACAAACTTATTGTTTTAATTTTGATGTTTAGGCAAACGGTAGCTCAGCATTAACACCTTATCAATGGAGGGGTTACAATTCCAGATTTACTGAACTGCTGAAGGGCCGAGCTCTCTCCACACAATGTGTGGACTATACAATTGAGATCATGTTAACTTAATTTCTTTAAGCAGCAAGAGAAAACTCAATCCCGCAACATGTGAACAAAACCATAGAGTTTGTATAGGGGGATGGAAAATGATATACCTATATAAGACCTATTTTAATTTGCATTTCTGTAGTCTCGTTGTTTCTATAAACACGCACTTGTAAAGACAGACACGTGTGGTTTGTATGAACTCCTCACATCTTACATTTCTTTTTAAAGTACATTGTGTTTGTATATGGGGTCTGCTTTAGTGCGCATTTTAGTCACAAAGTTGAATTTGCATGTAATTTTTTCTTATAATCACGGATTAATGCAAAGTTGCATGTAGGTGGTTGTGTTTATAAACTATTAAGTTATATTTTATACACAGTATGCTGTTCTCTCAGAAAAACGTAGATTTTGGTATATCATAGTAGCAGTGTGCAGTATATATTTTTAACACATTTGTGGATGACTGTCAAATATTGAACGGCCCGTTTTAGAGTTTGGGTGTACAAGCTCCTGTTGATGGAGACGTATATGACATATGAACTTTGCAAGCCTTGGTCCAGAGGTCACAATAACAATTTTACAGGCGTCATTGAAGCCTGTAAAGGCTCCTGAACACCTTGAAATCGGTCTCGTGCATATTATTACACATGAGACAGTTCACATTGAGTGTGAGGACAACGCTGGTGGCACAGTATAAGAGGGGTACATAAGAAAAGGCTCTCAGAACCTCTTTATGTACTGTATTTCTCGGACTATAAGACGCACCTGACAGACGCACTAAGGTTTTAGACAACCGAAAAAAAGAAAAAAAAATATCATATTTTACTACTTTTACAAAGAAAAACCTATTGGTTAAAAAAAAATAATTATTATTTGTTTCGTTTCACCACATTCTAAGAGCCATAACTTATATTTTTCCATCATTTGAGCAGTGTGAGGGCTTATATTTGCGGAAAATGCTGTTTTATTAGCACAATTTTTTTGTTATACATGATTTTTTTTTATTTCATTCTTTTTAGTGCTATGGGTGACCATAAAACAATGAGTCAGGGTTATGGGGTTTTTTTCGCCGTTCATTGTGCGAGTCAAAACGCTTTAATGTAATAGTTTTGACTTTTACGGATGCAGCAATACCAATTTTTTTTTTTATACCACATTTTATCAAGTCCCCTAGGGTACTTGAAATTATCTCGTAATATTACGGTTATATAAAAGCAAAAAAAATAAGAAGAATCAAGATTCAAATTGAAAATCGTCAATAGTGTTGAAAAAAAAGTCTAGATTTTATTTTTGGGCAAAATCGCCCTGCCCCACCAAACTATGGCAACATGTTCCCAACACAAAAAATAAATATAAAAAAAAAAAAAAAAAAACACTATATATTCACAAGCTCCTCACGCTAGCATCCTTAGGTATATGCAACATCATTGTAATAAGCCAAGATAAATATAGTCATATAAAATCCAGATAAATATATAGTGATCTCGTTTTACCTTTTAGACATTTTATTTCAATCTCGGACATTTATGGCTTATCCAAAGGATATGCTGTAAATGTCCTATAGATGCGGGTCCCTCCTCTTGCATCCATACCCATCTCTAGAACAGGACCTTCTGAACCCGTTCCTACCTTCTCCTGCTACGGAGTTATGAGGTTGCCGGAAGTACGGAAACAGTTATGCTACCAGAAACGAACGAGAGTTACAGAAACAGCGTAGCTTGGCTGTGTCTGTACTCCCAGCCACCTCGTAAACTCAAGGAAGGTAGGACAGGGGCCCAGTTCTAAAGACTTCTGCGGGTCCCAGTGGAGGAACTACACCTCTCAAACATTTATGGCATATTCTGTGGCTATGCCATAAAATGTCCAAGATGGAAATAACCCCCATAACGGCTACAAATGTCCTACAAGGAAAAACAATTAAAGGGATTTTCCACCTTCTGACAACTGATGACCTATCCACCGGATAGGTCATCAGTACATGATTTGTGGGGTTCCGACACCCAAACGCAGCACATATCAGCTGGTTCGGTGCCTAAGGGCATTAGACGTACATGCCTAAAGCACTTCGCTCCGGCCACGGAATAGCAGCCGAGCTGCAGCTCCGCTCCTATTCAAGTGAAAAGTAGCAGACCCGCCGTTCTGCAGCACGGCCGCTATGCTATGTACAGAGCCAACTGCTTCCGGGCTCCGTATACAGCATTATGTGCTATAACATCCGGTGCCGCAGGCCACCGGAGCGGCTTATCGGTGCAGCTGATCAGTGCGGGGTCAAGGTGTCAGACCCACTCCAATGATAAACTGATGACCTATCAAGGTGGACAACCCCTTTAATACCTTTTCTTTCCCTTGGCAATCCAGTGATGACACCGTCCCCCGGTGCTAGTTTACATGCAAGGAGCACGTAACCACTGGAGCCAATCAGCATACACACGTTCAATTCCTGCCATTAACTCTGAGATGGGCGCCATGACGGCAGGAATATGACATGTCACTGCGGAGCCCTCTGATTGGCTGCAGTGGTTACATACATTCTGCACGTAAACAAAAGCCGTGAGGAACGCCACAGCATCAGCACTGGGTGGCTGTGGGAATTAATAGGAGAGTATTGATTATTTTTGGCAAAAATTAAGAGAGAACTCTATTGTGACTAACGATTGTTTCAATAACAGAAAATATGTAATCTGTCCTGTCAAAATGTGGTCCTGGCTACTGAACTCAGGGACTGCTGCAAGGAGGGGGGGGGGGGGCTACTATAAAACGGAGATACATACATAGCCCCTCATAAACAAATCGCAATCTGTGACTGGACAGGTCGGGACCACTTGACATGACAAAGTATCACCACACATTAGAAATCACCATGAAGCCGTAATACCGAACAACTATCAAAAAGACGTGATAATGCCAACGCTTGTCCGTACTGAGCGTTTCAAGAAGCGGGCGTGTGTTACTGTCACTAAGAAGCCCGGCAGACAACGCAACTACATCTGTATTTTAAGGAGTGCCGGGGAATAACTTTCTAATAGAGATACCGAATAATACACCGTAAACTGGAAGTTATATGGCAGCGTGAATACAGAAACGCACTGTTCAAGACGAAGACAATACGAGCCCTGCCCTTAATAATAAGAAAAACCGGCCACAACTCACTGCTTCCTGTTCCCCACACCACGTTCAGCTTTCGCGCGAAAACGAATTTTAGCGCTTATTCTCCGCCCACCGAGCGTCCTATCATCGGCGCCCCCTGATGCTTACGAAATTACGTCGCAAGGAAAACAGGTAAACTGCACTTCCGCTGTGCGTGATGACGCGTTAGAGCAGGGACAGCGGTGGATGTGGCGGCAAAATGGCAAATGGAGAGGTTTTGTGACGTGAATTAGGACGGCAACGTGCTCCACTCTGAAGTGGGCTCAGCCTAGAATGTATGCGCTCTGTTGAGGGTCTCCCTGCAGCCCGTACAGTCTAAGCCTGTCCTGTGCAGAAGCTCCTAGAATGTGTGGGCTCCTGTGTGTTTCTCCCTGCAGCCATTATATTGTAGCCTTTTCCCTATAGAGCTCCTAGAATGTGTGGGCTCCTGTGAGTTTCTCCCTGCAGCCCATATATTGTAGCCTTTTCCCTATAGAGCTTCTAGAATGTGTGGGCTCCTGTGTGTTTCTCCCTGCAGCCCATATATTGTAGCATTTTCCCTATAGAGCTCCTAGAATGTGTGGGCTCCTGTGTGTTTCTCCCTGCAGCCCATGTATTGTAGCATTTTCCCTATAGAGCTCCTAGAATGTGTGAGCTCCTGTGTGTTTCTCCCTGCAGCCCATATATTGTAGCCTTTTCCCTATAGAGCTCCTAGAATGTGTGGGCTCCTGTGAGTTTCTCCCTGCAGCCATTATATTGTAGCCTTTTCCCTATAGAGCTAGCATGTGTGGGCTCCTGTGAGTTTCTCCCTGCAGCCCATATATTGTAGCCTTTTCCCTATAGAGCTACTAGAATGTGTGAGCTCCTGTGAGTTTCTCCCTGCAGCCCATATATTGTAGCCTTTTCCCTATAGAGCTAGCATGTGTGGGCTCCTGTGTGTTTCTCCCTGCAGCCCATATATTGTAGCCTTTTCCCTATAGAGCTTCTAGAATGTGTGGGCTCCTGTGTGTTTCTCCCTGCAGCCCATATATTGTAGCCTTTTCCCTATAGAGCTCCTAGAATGTGTGGGCTCCTGTGAGTTTCTCCCTGCAGCCATTATATTGTAGCCTTTTCCCTATAGAGCTAGCATGTGTGGGCTCCTGTGAGTTTCTCCCTGCAGCCCATATATTGTAGCATTTTCCCTACAGAGCTCCTAGAATGTGTGGGCTCCTGTGAGTTTCTCCCTGCAGCCCATATATTGTAGCTATTCCCTATAGAGCTCCTAGATGGTGTGGGCTCCTGTGAGTTTCTCCCTGCAGCCATTATATTGTAGCCTTTTCCCTATAGAGCTCCTAGGATGTGTGGGCTCCTGTGAGTTTCTCCCTGCAGCCATTATATTTTAGCATTGTAATGATGGGGGTAGGGAAACAGACAAGTGAGCCCTAATCTACCCGCCACTCAGTCCCTGCCTACTTGCAACGACCCGCCCTAGGCGACGGGGTACTACTGGGCGACGGTCCCTACGCTCAATAAGTGCACGACAGACAAACAGACAAGGGTACACAGAAGCAAGGGAAAAGGGGCAGTTGCCCACGGCAACACCATGAGCAACAAGAGTGGTGAACGAGCCGAGTCAAACCAGGAGTGTACGAGGTACCAAACGCAGAGCAGAAGAGTAGTCCGTAAGCCAGGGTCAATATGAAGCAGGGTCAAATAGTTCAAGAAGCTGCAGCAGGGCCAGGAAACCAAAGGAGAAGAATCACAAGCAAGGAGGAACAGGAAAGGCAGGTATAAATAGACAGAGGGCGGGAGCTAGCTCCGTCTGGCCAGGCTGTGATAGGCTCTCCCACTCCTAAGCCTGCCATCCTGAGTGGTGGAAGATGGAGTCAGTCTCACAGACATAGAAGCAGGTGCAGACTGATTACCTATGGGCGTAGACACAGAAGCTGAGCCTGGCAGATCCTTAACAAGCATTTTCCCTATAGAGCTAGAATGTGTGGGCTCCTGTGAGGTTCTCCCTGCAGCCCATATATTGTAGCCTTTTCCCTATAGAGCTAGAATGTGTGAGCTCCTGTGAGTTTCTCCCTGCAGCCCATATATTGTAGCATTTTCCCTATAGAGCTCCTAGAATGTGTGGGCTCCTGTGTGTTTCTCCCTGCAGCCATTATATTGTAGCATTTTCCCTATAGAGCTCCTAGAATGTGTGGGCTCCTGTGAGTTTCTCCCTGCAGCCCATATATTGTAGCCTTTTCCCTATAGAGCTCCTAGAATGTGTGGGCTCCTGTGAGTTTCTCCCTGCAGCCCATATATTGTAGCCTTTTCCCTATAGAGCTCCTAGAATGTGTGGGCTCCTGTGAGTTTCTCCCTGCAGCCCATATATTGTAGCCTTTTCCCTATAGAGCTACTAGAATGTGTGGGCTCCTGTGAGTTTCTCCCTGCAGCCATTATATTGTAGCATTGTAATGATGGGGGTAGGGAAACAGACAAGTGAGCCCTAATCTACCTGCCACTCAGTCCCTGCCTACTTGCAACGACCCGCCCTAGGCGACGGGGTACAACTGGGCGACGGTCCCTACGTTTAATTAGTGCCCGACAGACTAACAGATAAGGGTACACAGAAGCAAGGGAAAAGGGGCAGTTGCCCACGGCAACCCCGTGAGTAACAAGAGTGGTGAACGAGCCGAGTCAAACCAGGAGTGTACGAGGTACCAAACGCAGAGCAGGAGAGTAGTGAACAAGCCGAGTCAAACCAGGAGTGTACGAGGTACCAAACGCAGAGCAGGAGAGTAGTCAGTAAGCCAGGGTCAATATGAAGCAGGGTCAAATGGTTCAAGAAGCTGCAGCAGGGCCAGGAAACAAAACGAGAAGAATCACAAGCAAGGAGGAACAGGAAAGGCAGGTATAAATAGACAGGGCGGGAGCTAGCGCCGTCTGGCCAGGCTGTGATAGGCTCTCCCACTCCTAAGCCTGCCATCCTGAGTGGTGGAAGATGGAGTCAGTCTCACAGACATAGAAGCAGGTGCAGACTGATTACCTATGCGCGTGGATACAGAAGCTGTGCTTGGCAGATCCTTAACAGTACCCCCCCTTTTATGAGGGGCCACCGGACCCTTTCTAGATGGACCTGGTTTATTGGGGAAACGAAGGTGGAACCTCCTGACCAATACCCCAGCGTGAACATCCCGGGCGGGTACCCAAGTCCTCTCCTCAGGCCCGTATCCTCCCCAATGGACCAGGTACTGGAGGGAGCCTTGGACCATCTTGCTGTCCACAATCTTGGCCACCTCGAATTCTACCCCCTCGGGTGAGAACGGGGACAGGAGGTTTCCTCGAGGGAGCCAAGGACGGGGAGCAGCGTTTAAGGAGGGAGGCATGAAACACGTCGTGTACTCGAAAAGATGGGGGCAACTCCAGTTGGAAGGAGACAGGATTGAGGACTTCAATGACCTTGTACGGCCCTATAAACCGGGGAGCAAACTTCTTGGACGGGACTTTAAGGCGCAAGTTCTTTGACGATAGCCATACCAGATCCCCGACCATAAACAAGGGGTTAGCAGAACGTCTTCTATCTGCCTGAGTTTTTTGTATGCTCTGGGACGCCTCTAGGTTCTTCTGAACCTGGGCCCAGACTGTGCACAGTTCCCGATGAACGACCTCTACCTCGGGATTGTTGGAACTACCAGGTAAAACGGAGGAGAACCGTGGATTAAACCAAAAATTACAGAAAAAGGGGGAGACCCCTGACGAGTTACTGACCCGGTTATTAAGGGAAAATTCGGCGAGGGGAATGAATGAGACCCAATCATATTGACAGTCAGAGATAAAACACCTTAACCCCTTCCCGCCCAATCACGTACATTTACATGATTAAAGCCGGTGGCTTACCGCCTTTTCACGTAACTGTACGTCATGGAGATGAAGCTGGCTCAGGAGCTGAGCCAGCGACATCACCGCTGGGTGACAGCTGTAACATACAGCTGTCACCCTGAGGTATCGGCCAGGACCGGAACTAGCATCCGATCCGGCCGATTAACCCCTCACATGCTGCGTTCAATAGAGATCGCAGCATGTGAGGAGTTTATAGCCACCGGCACCCCAGCAACGTGATCGCTGGGTTGCCGGTGGCTGCAAAGGCGATCGGAGGGCTAATACTTACCTCCCGATCAGCCTGTAACGGAATCCTCCTATGTCCCGTCGGCGGCGGGGCCCAGGAGGCTTCCGGTACCATCGGCAAGATGGCGCCGGCTCAGAAGCTGAGCCGGCGTCATCAGCAGTGGGTGTCCGCTGTATGTTACAGCGGACACCCCGATCTATCGCCGGGAACCGGAGCTAGCTCCGATTCCTGGCATTAACCCCTTCGATGCAGCGATCCATTGTGATCGCTGCATCCTAGAGGTTTGTAGCAAATCGGCAGTATGCCACGCGATGGCAAGGCTGGCGACTGCTACTATGGCAGCAGGATCCATAACAATGGACTCCTGTCTGCCATTACGTAAGCTGATTAGGCCCCGCCCAGTGAACAACTGACAGTTCCAATACATTGCACTACATAGGTAGTGCAATGTATTAGAACATCAAACAAACATTTGGACTTTCAAGTCCCCTAGTGGGACTAAAAAAAAGTGTAAAAAAAGGAAAAATAAAAGTTGTAAAACATACAATAAAAGTTTCAAGTAATAAAATAAAACACAATCGCCCTTTTTCCCTTATCAAGTCATTTATTCTTGAAAAAAATAATAAAGCCATACATATTTGGTATCGCTGCGACCGTATTGACCTGAACTATAAAAATATTATGTTATTTATCCAGCTCAGTGAACGCCGTAAAAAAAAACCCTCAAAAACACTGCCATAATTACTGTTTTTTTGGTCACCGTCTTCCAAAAATTGAAATAAAAAGTGATCAAAAAGTCGCATGTATCCAAAAACGGTACCTATAAAATCTATACCTCGTCTCGCAAAAAACAAACCCTCACACCGCTCCATCGACGAAAAAATGTAAAAGTTATGGCTCTCACAACATCGCGACAGAAGAAATACATTCTCTTTCCAAAAGTAATTTTATTGTGCAAAAAGTTATAAAAAAGTTCTATAAATTAGGTATCGCCGGAATCGTACTGACCCGCAGAATAAAGGTAACATGTAGTTTATAACGTACGGTAAACGCTGTATATAAAAAAAACAAGCTATGGCAGAATTGCTGTTTTTTTGTCACCTTGCCTCCCAAAAAAAAGGATAACAAGTGATCAAAAAGTCGCATGTACCCCAATATGGTACCAATAAAAGCTACAGCTCGTCCCGTAAAAAACACCCCTCATACCACTACGTCTATGAAAAAATAAGTTAAGGCTCCAATAATTCAGGAAAGAAAAATATCCAGTTGTGCCGGCCCGAGGGGAACATTTCTTCTGTTTCAAAAGGCGATGTATCAAGGCACTAAAATTAGGGAACCAGGAAGGGGAGGGCCCAAACATATCTGCTGGAAGCGAGGGTGCCCGTATTATACCAGGACAACCCTTCCCAGCAAAATTCCACAAACTGCAAAGGTGCAGAGTGTGGACCAAAGGGGAATAAGGAAGGACGCCAGTTATCAGTGCGACACCGGCCTGTGCAGAAAGAATTGTGTCACAGCGTAACACTCGTCTATGGATCATTTTATTATATTTTTTACCTTATTATTATACCACCTGACTATGCCCCTGATGTACTTTGCCCAGCTCACATATGCCCCACATTATAAACGGAAACAACAGTGATACTCCAAACAAAACTATTACCAAGCAAATTCCACGCTCCAAATGGCGCTCCCACCGATCTGAGCCCTACAGCATGCCCAAACAGCTGTTTATGTCCACATATATGGCATCACCATACCCGGGAGAACCCTTTTAACAATTTTTGAGGTGTGTGTCCCCAGTGGCCCAAGCTGGGCACGACATATTTGACAATGAATTGGCATATCTAGGGCAAAATTTTAATTTGTACCTTCGGCAGCGCAATCATTTATAGAAAAGACACGTGGGGTGAAAATGCTCACTACACCCCTTAATAAATGCCTTGAGGGGTGTAGTTTCCAAAATGGGGTCACTTCTCAGGGGTTTCTTTTATTTCACATCTGAGCCTCTGCAATTGTGAACCAATACTTTATATGTCGCCAAATTAGGCCTCAATTTTACATGGTACTCTTTCACTCCTGAGCCCTGTCGAATGTCCAGGCAAAAGATTAGGGCCACACGTAGGGTGCTTCTAAAACCGGGAAACACCGCATAAAAATTGATAGCTGTCTTGTTATGGTGGCACAAGCCGGGCACCACATATTGGCGTATCTAAGGAAAAATTCCCATTTTCACTCTCCCAAATCGTGTGCACACGAATTTCTGCAAAACACCTGTGGGGTTAACATGCTCACTACACCCCTAGGTGAATACCTTGAGGGTGTTGTTTCCAAAATGGGGTCACTTCTGGGGGGGACTGTTTTGGTTCCACAGGGACTTTGCAAATGCAACATAGCGACCAGAAACCAAATGCAGCAAAATCTGTACACCAAAAGCAAATGGCGCTCCTTCCCTTCTGAGCCCTGCCATGTGTCTAAACAGCAGTTTATGACCACACGTGGGGAATTGCCGTACTCCAGAGAAGTTGCTTTACAAATGTTGGGGTTCTTTTTTTCCTTTATTTGTTGAGAAAATTAAAAATTTTGAGCTAAAGCTACGTCTTATTTAAGAAAAAGGATTTTTTTTATTTTCACTGCCCAATTCTAATAAAATCTATGAAACACCTGTGGGGTCAAAATGCTCACTACACCCCTAGATGGATTCCTTAAGGGGTGTAGTTTTCTCAATGGAGTAATTTTTTTGGCGTTTTCACTGTTTTGGTCCCTTAGGGGCTTTGCAAATGCGACATGGCCTCCGCAAACCATTCCTGCTAAATTTGAGCTCCAAAAGCCAAATGGCGCTGTTTCCCTTCTAAGCCTTGCCGTGGGTCCAAACAGCCATTTATGACCACGTGTGGGGTATTGTTTTACTCGGGAGAAATTGCTTTACAAATTTTGCGGTGCTTTTTCTCCTTCAGTCCTTGTGGAAATTAGAAAAAGTTAGCTAAACCTACATTTTCTTTGAAAGAATGTAGATTTTAATTTTCATGGCCTACTTCCAATAATTTCTGCAAAAAACCTGTGGGGTCAAAATTATCACTAGACCCCTAGATAATTTCCTCAAGGGGTGTAGTTTCCCAAATGGGGTCACTTTTGGTGGATTTCCACTGTTTTAGCACCGAAAGAGCCCTTCAAACCTGACATGGTGCCTAAAATATTTTCTAATAAAAAGGAGGCCCAAAATCCACTAGGTGCTCCTTTGCTTCGGAGGTCGGTGCTTCAGTCCATTACCACACTAGGGCCACATGTGGGGTATTTCTAAAAACTGCAGAATCTGGGCAATAGATATTGAGTTGCGTTTTTCTGGTAAAAACTTCTGTGTTACAAAAAAAATAGATTAAAAATGAATTTCTGCAAAAAAAAAATGAAATTTGAAAATTTCACCTCCACGTTGATTTAATTTCTGTGAAACATTTAAAGGGTTAAGAAACTTTCTAAATGCTGTTTTGAATACTTTGAGGGGTGAAGATTTTAAAATGGGGTGACTTTTTGGCGGTTTCTAATATATAAGGCCCTAAAAGCCGCTTCACAACTGAACTGGCCCCTGTAAAAATAGCCTTTTGAAATTTTCTTGAAAATGTGAGAAATTGCTGCTAAAGTTCTAAGCCTTGTGATGTCATAGAAAAATAAAAGGACATTCAAAAAAACGATGCAAATATAAAGTAGACATATGGGGGATGTTAATTAGCAACAATTTTGTGTCGTATAACTGCCTGTCTTACAAGCAGATACATTTACATTTAGAAAAATGCTAATTTTTGCAATTTTTCACAAAATTTTTGTGTTTTTCACTGATAAATATTGAATTTATCGACCAAATTTTTCCACTATCATAAAGTCTAATGTCTCACGAGAAAACAATCTCAGAATCGCTTTGATAGGTAAAAGCATTCCGGAGTTATTACCACATAAAGTGAAATATGTCAGATTTTAAAAAATGGGTCTGGTCCTGAAGGCCAAAATGAGCTTGGTCCTGAAGGGGTTAAATATTGTTCTAGAGACTGATTAGTCCTCTCGGTTTGGCCATTAGTTTCAGGATGGAAGGCAGAGGAGAAGGACAGATCAATCTCCAACTTTTTACAGAAGGCTCTCCAAAACAAAGAAACTAATTGTACCCCTCTGTCAGAAACAATATTGACAGGGACCCCATGGAGATGCAGGATGTGTTTGACAAACAAGGTAGCTAACGTCTTAGCATTGGGTAATTTTTTGAGGGGCACAAAGTGGCACATCTTACTGAAGCGGTCTACTACAACCGACACTACCGACTTGCCTTGAGATGGAGGCAAATCGGTGATAAAATCCATGGAGATATGGGTCCAAGGTCTCTGGGGAATGGGCAAAGAACGTAGTAAGCCCGCTGGTCGGGACCTGGGAGACTTGGACCTAGCACAAACCTCACAAGCGGCGACGTAGGCCTTAACGTCTTTATTCAACCCAGGCCACCAATAGTTTCTGGCAATGAGGTGCTTGGTACCCAGGATGCCTGGATGACCAGATAGTGCGGAGTCATGATTTTCCCTAAGTACCCTTAGCCGGAATTGCAGGGGAACAAACAGCTTGTTCACAGGAAGGTACCCGGGAGCAGAACCTTGATCAGCAGCAATTTCAGAGACTAAATCAGAATCAATAGAGGAAATGATTATACCTGGAGGCAAAATACAAGCAGGATCTTCCTCCGAAGGAGGGCTGGCCATGAAGCTACGCGACAGTGCATCAGCCTTAATATTTTTAGACCCAGCCCTATAGGTAACCAAAAAATTGAATCTGGTAAAAAATAATGCCCATCGAGCTTGTCTCGGGTTTAGCCTCCGGGCAGATTCTAGGAAAACCAGATTCTTGTGGTCGGTAAGGACCGTTACCTGGTGCCTAGCCCCCTCCAGGAAGTGGCGCCACTCTTCAAATACCCATTTAATGGCTAAGAGTTCGCGGTTGCCAATATCACAGTTACTCTCAGTGGGCGAAAACTTCCTGGAGAAGTAGGCACAGGGACGGAGATGGGTGAGGGACCTGGTACCCTGGGACAAGACAGCCCCCACTCCCACCTCAGACGTGTTAACCTCCACGATAAATGGCTCCATTTGGTTGGGCTGAACCAACACCGGGGCCGAGATAAAGCACTTCTTAAGGACCTCAAAAGCCTGGACAGCCTCAGGAGGCCAGCGGAGGAGATCAGCACCCTTGGGAGTGAGGTTCGTAAGAGGCTTAGCGATGACCGAGAAGTTAGCAATAAATCTCCTGTAATAATTAGCGAACCCCAAGAAGCACTGTAATGCCTTCAGGGAGGCAGGTTGGACCCATTCCGCCACAGCCTGGACCTTGGCGGGGTCCATGCGGAATTCATGAGGAGTGAGGATTTGAACCAAAAATGGTATCTCCTGCACCCCAAACACACATTTTTCGGTCTTCGCAAACAGTTTGTTTTCCCGAAGGACCTGGAGCACCTTCCTGACATGCTCAATGTGGGAGAACTAGTCCTTGGAAAACACAAGTATGTCATCAAGGTACACTACAAGGAATACCCCCAGGTAATCTCTTAAAATCTCATTTATGAAATTCTGGAAGACCACGGGAGCATTACACAACCCAAAGGGCATGACGAGGTATTCGAAATGACCTTCTGGCGTGTTAAACGCAGTCTTCCACTCATCCCCCTCTTTGATGCGGATAAGGTTATACGCCCCCCGTAGATCAAACTTAGAGAACCATTGGGCCCCCTGAACCTGATTAAAGAGATCAGGAATCAAAGGAAGGGGATACTGGTTCCTTACAGTGACCTTATTCAAGTTACGGTAGTCAATGCATGGCCTAAGACCACCATCCTTCTTCCCTACGAAGAAGAAGCCAGCACCTACCGGAGAAGTAGAGCGGCGAATGTAACCCTTGGCCAGGCATTCCTGGATATACTCTCTCATGGCTTCACGTTCGGGACAAGAAAGATTAAATATCCTACCCTTAGGGAGCTTAGCTCCTGGTACCAATTCGATAGCGCAATTGTATTCTCTATGAGGAGGTAACACTTCGGAGGCCTCCTTAGAGAAAACATCAGCGAAGTCCTGAACAAACTCAGGTAGCGTGTTCACCTCCTCAGGGGGGGAAATAGAATTAACAGAAAAACATGACGTCAAGCATTCATTACCCCATTTGGTAAGCTCCCCAGTATTCCAGTCAAACGTGGGATTATGCAACTGCAACCAGGAAAGGCCTAAAACCAGATCGGACGATAATCGCTGCATCAACAGTACAGAGCACTGCTCCAAATGCATGGAGCCAACAAGGAGTTCAAAAACAGGGGTATGCTGTGTAAAATAACCATTAGCAAGAGGAGTGGAGTCGATACCCACTACCGGGACAAGTTTAGGCAAATCAATCAAAGGCATAGCTAGAGACATAGCAAATTCCACAGACATGATATTAGTAGAAGACCCTGAATCCACGAAGGCACTGCCGGTAGCAGACCTACCACCAAAAGAGACCTGAAAGGGAAGCAAGATTTTATCACGTTTCATATTTATGGGAAATACCTGAGCGTCAACGTGACCTCCCCGATGATCACTTAGGCGCGGAAGTTTTCCGGCTGCTTATTCTTACGCCTAGGACAGGTGTTCACTTGATGCTTGTCATCCCCACAATAGAAGCAGAGACCATTCTTCCTGCGGAACTCTCTACGTTGTCGGGGGGACACGGAGGCCCCGAGTTGCATAGGTACCTCTGAGTCTTCCGTGGAAGAGCGAAGCAACGGGACCTCGGGAGGCATCAGGGGGGAGTCAGAGGGGAAAACACAAAAACGTTCAAGTTGTCGTTCCCTGAGACGTCGGTCAAGTCGTACCGCTAAAGCCATAACCTGGTCTAGGGAGTCAGAAGAGGGATAGCTAACTAGCAGCTCTTTCAGGGCGTTCGACAGACCCAACCTAAACTGGCAACTTAAGGCAGGGTCATTCCACCGAGAAGCTACGCACCACTTCCTAAAGTCAGAACAATACTCCTCAACAGGTCTCTTACCCTGACGTAAGGTCACCAGCTGACTCTCGGCAAAGGCAGTCCTGTCAGTCTCGTCATAAATGAGTCCGAGAGCAGAAAATAAACGATCAACGGAGGAAAGTTCAGGGGCGTCAGGAGCCAAGGAGAAGGCCCACTCTTGGGGCCCTTCCTGGAGCCGGGACATAATTATACCCACCCGCTGGCTCTCAGAACCAGAGGAGTGGGGCTTTAAGCGAAAATAGAGTCTACAACTCTCCTGAAAGGAGAAAAAAGTCTTCCGGTCCCCTGAGAACCGGTCAGGCAACTTGAGGTGGGGTCCAAGAGGTGAGGTGAGGGGCACTACCAGGGTAGCATCAGGCTGGTTGTCCCTCTGAGCCAGGGCCTGGACCTGTAGGGAGAGGCCCTGCATTTGCTGAGCCAGGGTCTCAAGGGGGTCCATAGTAGTGTCAGGGACCAGGGTAGACTAGGTATATGGGCTTGTGATTATGTAATGATGGGGGTAAGGAAACGGACAAGTGAGCCCTAATCTACCCGCCACTCTGTCCCTGCCTACTTGCAACGACCCGCCCTAGGCAACGGGGTACAACTGGGCGGCGGTCCCTACGCTCAGTAAGTGCACGAGACAAACAGACAAGGGTACACAAAGCTAAGGGAAATGGGGCAGTTGCCCACGGCAACACCGTGAGCAACAAGAGTGTTGAACGAGCCGAGTCAAACCAGGAGTGCACGAGGTACCAAACGCAGAGCAGGAGAGTAGTCAGTAAGCCAGGGTCAGTATGGAACAGGATCAAATAGTAGAAGCTGTAGCTGGGCCAGGAAACCACACGAGAAGAATCACAAGCAAAGGAGGAACAGGAAAGGCAGGTATAAATAGAGGGCGGGAGCAAGCTCTGTCTGGCCAGGCTGCGATAGGCTCTCCCACTCCTAAGCCTGCCATCCTGAGTGGTGGAAGATGGAGTCAGTCTCAGAGACATAGACTCAGGTGCAGACTGATTATCTATGGGCGTATACACAGAAGTTGTGCCTGGCAGATCCTTTACAATGGCGTTCCCTACAAGGGGGGGACTGTATAGCGTTCCCTACAGGGGGGGCTGTATGGCGTTACCTACAGGGGGGGCTGTATGGCGTTCACTACAGGGGGGGCTGTATGGCGTTCCCTACAGGGGGGGCTGTATGCCATTCCCTACAGGGGGGGGCTGTATGGCGTTCCCTACAGGGGGGCTGTATGGCGTTCCCTACAGGGGGGGGCTATATGGCGTTCCCTACAGACCCCCCTGTAGGGAATGCCATACAGACCCACTGTAGACAACGCCATACAGTCCCCCCTGTAGAGAACGCCATACAGACCCCCTGTAGATAACGACATACAGTCCCCCCTGTAGAGAACGCCATACAGCCCCCCTGTAGATAGCGCCATACAGCCCCCTGTAGATAGCGCCATACAGCCCCCCCTGTAGATAACGCCATACAGTCCCCCTGTAGATAACGCCATACAGTCCCCCTGTGGATAGCGCCATACAGTCCCTCTGTAGATAACGCCATACAGTCCCCCTGTGGATAGCGCCATACAGCCCCCCTGTAGATAACGCCATACAGCCCCCCCTGTAGATAACGCCAAACAGTCCCCCTGTAGATAACGCCATACAGTCCCCTTGTGGATAGCGCCATACAGCCCCCCCTGTAGATAACGCCATCCAACCCCCCTGTAGATAACGCCATACAGCCCCCTGTAGATAACGCCATACAGCCCCCCTGTAGATAGCGCCATACAACCCCCTCTGTAGATAACGGCATACAGCCCCCCTGTAGATAGCTCCATACAGCCCCCCTGTAGATAGCGCCATACAGCCCCCTCTGTAGATAACGCCATACAGCCCCCTGTAGATAACACCATACAGCCCCCTGTAGATAGCGCCATACAGCCCCCTCTGTAGATAGCGCCATACAGCCCCCTCTGTAGATAGCGCCATACAGCCCCCTCTGTAGATAGCGCCATACAGCCCCCTCTGTAGAAAATGTATTCCTCCTGGGACCGAACAGGCTATGGAAAAAACCCACCAAAGGTACAAGGAAAGGAAAAATTATAGGGATGGGACTTTTTCAAATTAATCCTTAATAGATAGCGAGGAGGGGATGGAACTGGAGTGGAGGAGCGCAACATCTCGCAGGAGCGGGATGATATGATGGGGGAGGGGGTGGCTAGGGAGAGTGGGGCTTACCCCAGGAGCATAATAGTGTTATTATCATTTTAATATTTTTTTTCTCCATGATGTGTCTAGCCATCTTTCAGGTGTTGAAAAATTAGATGTCAGGGATTGCATGTTTACTAGAAACCCATCTAACGCAGGAGAGATCTCTCTCACGCAAATGGTTTGGGACAGAGATCCATTTAATCTATACAGGCTGTCAGGGAGCGGGTTAGTGGACCCACTAGGCCGTACCGCCGCAGCGGGGAGGCAGCTGGCCAAACAACGGGACACCCCAGAAATACAATGTCCCGCACAAGGGTACCTGAATAGTCCAGATGGTGGCTGCAGCTCTGGCACAGATGAGATGGGTGCAGTAGATGGCGCCAAAGGTGGCGGATGACACAGGAGCCGCAAGTTGCGCCAGACGTGGCGGACTACTCCGGGCATGGCAGAAGACACAGGATGTGGCGGATTCCTCCGGACGTGGCAGATGACACAGGACGTGGCACAACTCGATACTAAGGCACAGCACGGGAAACAGGAACGGGTAACAAGGCACGGGTAACAATTGTTACGGGAAACACTAAGGGACCATTTGCAAGACAGACTAGGAAAACTAACAACGCTCAGGCAAGGATTAGAAGGCCAGGAGCCTACTTATAGACCAGGAAATCGTGGCAGTTGATGATGATGACAATTTCCTATTTGCGCGCTGGCTCATTAAGGCCGGGCGCGAGCGTGCGCGCGCACCCTACGGGACACAGCCGAGCGGAGCGGAAGTGAGCGCTGGCGTCTCCTAGGAGGGAGACGGGGACCAGCGCTCCCGGATCCATGGCGTCGGGAGGTGAGTGAACCCGACGGCCCGCGGCCATTTACGCTACCCAGGCTACTCAAGAGGGTTAAATGTAATAATCCATAGGTCGTTGCAATACGAAATCTTGATTAAAAATGTGAATAGTGCAGGAAGATTTATCTTCCTACATCTGAAATTGGCAGGCCAGGAAATAGTACTAGCATTTATATATATCCCGCCCCTATTTTCATTGGATGTGCTAAATATATGATGCAAATTTATGGAAGTTAGAAGGGGGGTTCAACAATAGGTAGCAGGGGATTATAACTGTGTAGTTAATGAAGAACTTGATAGAATGAGATTTGGGAGCGTAAAATCTAGGACTAGCTATACCCCTCTTAAGAAGTATATAATAGAAATAGCTTGGATAGATTTTTGGAGACAGGTGCACCCCAATTTGAAACAATACTCGTTACAATAAGTCTGGGGTCTCCCAGTGCCTATTCGTTAATACATTCTATATCATACGAACCTAGATCTGTGTCCGATCATTCCCCCTTATTGTTGAAGCTAAGGTTGGGAGAAGATACATCTCGGGTATCTTGGATGAGTATATACCCTCAGTGGATGGCTATAATAACAACACATGAGGAAATAGAGAGACAATTGAAGGAATTTTTTAACTTAAACAAGGGGACAGCAGTTAAGGGGGTGGTTTGGGACACATTAAAAGCATTTTTTGAGGGGGCTACTGAAGAGATATATTGTTCAGGCTAAAAAAGGATTTAGAAACACCGAAAAAGGCCATACTTACAAATGGACACAGCCAGGTCAGAAACGCTGATGAAGGCGAGTGAGCAGGTGCTTTAAATAATAATAGCCACTCCCACTAGTCTTGAGGGGAGTGGTATGTGGTGCATGGGATGTGTAGTAAGAAATAATAAATGAATAGTGTATGTGCAAGTGTAATAATGTAAGTGAAATATAGGGGGCAGTAATGAGTAAAGTGCCTAAAAAATAAATGAATAATGGGATGCAAGTGTGTGAAACATGGAGGGATAGTGTGTAAGTCATGAGGCGCAACGTGTCTAGCCAGGTAGAAGCCTATTTGTGACGCCTTGATAATTCATAGAGCGGGCTACCCTGCTTGCTAGGCCAAACAACAACACACCATGCTCTCCCAGCATCCCAGCATAAAAAGGATTTAGAGAAAAGGAAGACCAGGCTAGTATAGAGGTAAAGAAGAGGGAATATCAGAGGAGGAAGGATATAAGTGCAAAGGAAGATTGGACAGGGGCTTGTGAGGTGTATGATGCAGTGCTATTGCAAAAGGCACAAAGTTGGGCAACGTTTTTGGACAAAAGAATATATGTAGAGGGAGGTAGACCAGGTAAGCTTCTCAGTAATATGAGTAAGGGGAAGGAAAATCCCACGATAATTTCAGCTATAAGAACACTGGTAGGTAAAATCATAAATAGGGGAGAAGAGATTGGAAGGGAATTTTATAGATGATATAAACATCTATATACTTCAGAAGCACAGACTGATCAAAATTCAAAGATACGATATCTGGGTGAAATTTCATTACCTTCTTTATCACAGTAACAAAGAGGAATACTTGAAAAGGAGATATCATTGGCGGAAGTGATGGAGGTGATTGAGAAATCGCCAAAATCTAACTCGGTAGGTCCTGATGGCCTTCCATATGAGATTTATCAGAAATATGGACATATAGTTGCTCCACTTTTGGTGGATATTTTTAATTACACTTTGAAGGGCCCTAATCTGCCTGATTCTATGAGTGAGGCTTTAATAATATTGATTCTGAGAAGGATGCTTTGGACCCTGGATCTTATCGTCCGTATTCAACAACAAAATCGGACAATAAGATCCTGGCCAAAATTTTGACGCTTCGTTTGGCGGGAGTTATTTTATCATTGCTTGAGGAGGATCAGTGTGGCTTTATGCCGGGGGAGTCGACAGCAACTAATATCCGCCGACTTTTTGGTAATATGGAGTTGGGGGGAAATAAGACACGGGGAGGCCGCTCCATTCTGTCATTAGACGCAGTAAAAGCGTTTGACAGGGTGCAGCGGTCCTTCCTGTAACACCCATGGCCGCGGGCCATCAGGATCATTCACCTCCTGACGTCCGCAGCCATGGATCTGTAAGCGCTGGCACGCATCTCTTCCTCAGGAGACGCCAGCGCTCACTTATGCTTCTCTCTGCTGTGTCCCATAGTGTGCGTGCGCACGTTCGTGCCTGGTCTTAAAGGGCCAGCGCCCTTGTTACCAAATTAGCCCATGAGCACCCTGGACTATAAGAAGGGCCCTGCCCCTTCCTGCATTGCCTGAGCATTGTTGTCGTTTACCTATGTTCGTCTCTGCAAATGGTCCCTTAAGTGTTTCCCAGTTCCCAGTGTTCCCGTTCCTGCTACCTGTATCCTGTATCCCATGCTATCTTGGTTCAAGTGCCGTTTAGAGTTGGAGTCGTGTTGTGCTGTGTACTACAACTTCCTGGTTACACCACGCCTGGTGTCTGCCTGCTGCAGAGGTCCCATCCGAGCCTCTTCGCTACTCTCTGAAGTTACCACAGGTACACCTATCCGAACTATTGACTTTGACTTGTACCCTGTTGGCCAGCTGTCATATCGTTAAGGCGGTACGGCCCAGTGGGTCCACGCACCCAACGTGAAAGTACGCTCAGGCCATGGATCCGCTGGCCAATGCAAGACCATGATGACGTCACAAGTGATGTGGGCGGATATGCTAGACCTCCGGTCTCGACAGGACCAACTCCTCCAGGCATTGAACGTTATTGCACATTGGCTGGATGTGCAAACTGCCGTCCCTCCTACTATACCGCCTGGCCATACAGACCCTCCGACTACACCTCCTGGCAGTGCCGATCCCCGATTTTCTTTGCCGATACCTCATCTCTATGATGGAGACGCGAAGACCTGCCAGGGATTTTTGAACCTGTACCAGATCCACTTTAGCCTGTATACAAGGGCATTTTCGACTGATGGCGCAAGGGTTGCTTTCATCGTCTCTCTCCTTACTGGCAGGGCCCTTGCATGGGCAAACCTTATCTGGGAGAGACAAGGACCAGAGACCTGTGACTTCCAGGGGTTTCTACAGACATTTCGCACAGTGTTTGAGCAGCTTGGAAGAGTCTCGTCGGCAGCTGCCTCCTTGCTGAACCTACGCCAGGGATACACTTCTGTGGGTGAGTACGTCATCCACTTCCACACCCTGGCGGGAGAATTGCTGCGGAACAATGAGGCCTTGGTGGCTACATTCTGGCAGGGACTGTCTCCTGAGATTAAGGACGAGCTTGCCGCCCGAGATCTGCCGTCTACCCTGGATGACCTCATCCTTCTGTCTGCCATTGACATAAGGATCCGAGAACGGTTCCAATAGGCTCATCTGGAGGGAGAACTCCCTAGCCCGGTTCCTACTTTGCAGCAACCCTCCTGTCCTCATCAGCTGTTCCTCCAAAGGAGTCTTTGAGGACGTACCAGTTCAAGCTGTCTACCAAGGAGAGACAACGCAAATGCACCTCGGTCGATATTGCGGCCTCGGAGGCCATCCTGTGCTTCTGTGCCCACAAAAGCCCCAGAGCCTAGGGTTGGTTGGAGAGACAACCCTGGATGAAGAAGGACTTTCGTCTAAATTGTCCATTCCCGTGACCATAGTGTCCGGCGAAAAAACGTACCGGGTCTCTGCTTATCTGGACTCTAGATCCACAGCTAATTTAATTCGGAGAGACCTGGTGGATCTTCTCCAGCTGCCCACAACCCCTCTGGAGAAGCTTGTAGGAGACAGGGTTGATCTGTTGCAAGATCTCGATTAGTCCGAGGAACTTGGAAGCAAAGTTGTATGACGGCACCCTTAGACGGATATTCCTAGAGGACAGCTAGACCTTCGTACCCAGAAGAAACTGGGGAGGCTCTCTTCTCCTTGTGTCTGCCTTTTGGTTCCATGGAGTCGACCGCCAGCAGAATAGAGGATCGGGTCTGCTGCCAGATCTGAGAAAGTCCCTGAATGCAGAATCAGCTGCGGGCACCTCGGACGTAACGGACACTGGGAGAGGAATTTGTGGGAGTTGGCCGTAGACGATGAAGAATGGTGTGGTTCTTGTGGACTCGCTTGTATGGTTATTATAAGAGAACTCGGCCCAAGGAAGAAGCTGCACCCAGTCATCATGCTGCCTGGAGATGGAGTGTCGTAGGTAGTTTTTCATGATCTGATTGATCGTCTCGACTTAACCATTGGACTGGGCATGGTAGGCTGTGGAAAAGTCCAACTTTACATCGAGGAGTTTACAGAGGGCTCTCCAGAACTTTGAGGTGAACTGAACCCCCGATCAGACACGATATGCAGAGGTAAGCCGTGCATGCGAAAGATGTGTTGGATGAAGAGGTTGGCAAGTCGAGTAGCAGAAGATAGGCCGGTCAGCGGAACAAAATGAGCCATCTTCGAGAATCAGTCCACCACCACCACTCAGACCGTACTTCATCCAGCAGAGGGAGGCAGGTCCGTCGCAAAGTCCATTTCTATATACTGCAAGGGAGAATTGGGCACAGGCAGCGGCTGGAGCAGACCAGCAGGTTTGGAGTGAGCAACCTTGTTAGCCGCGCGCACCATGCAGGACGAGACAAAGTCCATGATGTCTTTGGGCAGCATGGGCCACCAGAAATGACAGGCAATCAAGTCTCGGGTTTTACGGGCACCCGCGTGACCTGCTAGTCTGGAGCTGTGTCCCCAGCGGAGGATTCTCCCTCGGTCTACCAGGTGCACAAAAGTCCTCCCCAGAGGGATGTCTCTAACTTGCTGACAGGGCTGACAGAGATAATGCAGGATGGATTAATAATATTTTGTGGAGACTCCATGGTGTCCTCTGTTTTGAATGACATGGACAAGGCATCGGCCCTCACATTCTTGGCGGCAGGGCGGTAGTGGAGCTCAAACTGGAACCGGGAAAGGAACAGCGAGCACCTGGCTTGACGGGGGTTCAGCCTTTGGGCCGTTTGGAGATAGGTCAGGTTCTTGTGGTCAGTAAATATCAGGCTGGAATGAGCTGCACCCTTTAGTAGATGTCTCCACTCCTCCAGGGCCAATTTGATGGCCAGTAACTCCAGATTCCCAATCAAGTAGTTGCGCTCTGTGGAAGAGAAGAGTTTAGAGTAATAGCCACATAACACTGCCTTGCCTTTGGACCTCTCTGGAACAGAAGTGCACCAGCACCAACAGAGGAGGCGTCCACCTCCAATGAAAAATGTCGAGATCAGGATGATGGAGGGTTGGGGCTGACGTGAAGGCACTCTTCATGCTATTAAATGCGGATTCTGCTTCTGGAGTCCACACCTTGGAGTTCATGCCTCTTTTGGTGAGAGTAGAGATAGGAGCTGTCAGTGAGGAGAAGCTTGGGATGAACTGCCGGTAGAAGTTGGCGAATCCCAAGAAACAATGTATGGACCTTAAGCCTTGAGGACGTGGCCATTCCAGGACATCCTTTACCTTCTCAGGATGCATCTTGAGACCTTGATCAGAGATGATGTAGCCCAGGAAGGGTAGAGAATTCCTCTCAAACAAGCACTTCTCCCGCTTGGCATACAGGCGATTCTCCCTCAATCACAGCAGAACTTGACGGACATGTCTCTGAAGAGTTGTCGGGTCTGGGGAAAAAATTAAGATGTGATCGAGATAGAACACAACACAGACATAGGGGAGATCCCGGAAGATGTCATTGACGAATTCTTGGAAGGCCGCGGGAGCACAGGCCGAAGGGCATCACCAGGTATTCATAATGCCCATCTGAGGTGTTAAATGCCATCTTCCATTTGTCACCCCAGCGAATCCAGATTAGGTTGTAAGCCCCACGCAGGTCTAGCCTAGAAAAAATCTTGGCTACTCGTATACGGTCAAAAAGTTCTGAAATCAGTGGCAATGGATTTCTATTTTTTACCGTGATCTGGTTGAGGGCCAGGTAGTTGATGCGGGGTTGCAGAGATCCGTTCTTCTTTTTGACGAAGAAGAACCCGGCCCTATTTTCGTATGAAACCCCTCTCCAAATTCTCCTTAATATAGGCCGACATGGACTGAGTCTCTGGCAAGGAGAGAGGGTATACCCTACCACGGGAAAGGGACACATCAGGTACCAGTTCAGTAGGGCAGTCATACGCCCGTGGTGAGGGCAGCGTCTCCGCCTCCCTCTTGCTGAACACATCCGAGAACAGAGAATAGTGAGAAGGCCATCATGCCAATGACTGAGGCAGAGGAGATTGGACTGGATGGTCAAGGCACTTGGGACCCGACTGGAAAACCTCTCCAGAACTGGGGCATGTAGTCGAAGCCACGGCAGACCCAGCAGCACAGGGTTGACAGCCTTGGGCAGGAAAATAAATGAGATGAGCTCAGAATGACGCCGCCCTACTTGGAGCTTCAGCGGTTTGGTCACAGCTACAATCAGGTCAGGCAGAGGCAGTCCATTCACCGAGGCAACGATCAACAGCCTCTCCAGGGTGGTTGTGGGCAATTGGAGGAGATCCACTAGGTCTTTTGTGGATAAAATTGGCTGCGGACCCAGATTCCAGATAGGCAGAGGCCCAGTGGGTCTTCTAACTGGAAACTATGGTGATGGGGATGGACAGTTTAGAAGAGAGTTCTCTATCCAGCGCTGTATCGCCTAGTGTTGTCACCCCAACCAATCCTAGACGTTGGAGTTTTTTGGCTTCTGAGGACACAGATGCATGACATGGCCTCCGAGGCCGCAATGCAGACAAAGTCCCGAAGTGCATCTGCGCTGTTTCTCCTGGACGAATAATTTAAGCCAGTCTACCTGCATAGGCTCCTCAGGTGGGCCAACTGGTGAGGGCAACACGGATTGCTGGAAAGTGGGGGCCAGCCTAAGCAGTCTTCTCTCCCGACGAACCTCTTGGGATCGTTGCCGGAAACTGATATCAACCCGGGTGGCAAGCAAGATGAGGTCGTCCAGGGAAGATGGCAGATCATGAGCGGCCAGTTCGTCCTTGATCTCGAACGACAGTCCCTGCCAGAATGTAGCCAGCAGGGCCTCATTGTTCCAGGACAGCTCACCTGCCAGGGTACGGAACTGAATGGCGTACTCGCCCACGGAGGTGTCTCCCTGGCGAAGATTCAGCAGGGAGGCAGCTGCCGACGAGACTCGTCCAGGCTACTCAAAGTCAGTGCAAAGTCTCCATAGGAACCCCTGGAAGTCACGGGTCTTTGATCCTTGTCGTTCCCAGATAGGGTTCGCCCATGCTAGGGCCTTGCCAGTGAGCAGAGAAACGATGAAGGCGATCCTGGCGCCAACAGAAGGGAACGCTCTGGCATGTAAAGAAAAGTGGATATGGCACTGGTTGAGAAATCCCCTGCAGGTAGTCATGTCTCCGTTTTAATGAGGAGGTAGTGGTAGCGAGAATCGGGGCTCAGCACTAGTGCTAACAGGAGTTGTAGCAGGAGGGTCAGCCAGGCTAACCGGAACAAGAGCTGAGGAGACTGCAGCTTGCGCATCCAGCCGCTGTGCAATGGAGTTCACTGCCAGGAGGAGTTGGTCCTGTCGTGACCGAAGGTCTCACAGATCTGCTTGCATGGCTTGAGATGTTGACATGGTCTTGGGTTGACCAGCGGGGTCGATGGCCTGAGAGTACTGTCACAGTGGGTCTGTGGACCCACTGGGCCATACCGCCGTAGCCGGATAGCAGCTGGCCAACAGGACACTAAGTCAATGTCTATAGTTCGAATAAGGCTACCTGTGGCAATTCAGACAATAGCGATGGTTAGGCTCGGATGGGACCTTGGCAGCAGGCAGACACCAGGCGCGGTGTAACACATGAGGAGTAGTATACGGCACAACACGACTCCAACTCTCTATGGCACAGGAACAAGGTACCACGGGATACAGGATACAGGTACGGGATCACTGTGAACTGGAAAACACTAAGGGACCATTTGCAAAGACTAACATGGGTAAACATAACAACGCTCAGGCAATGAAGAAAGGGGCATAAGTTCTCATTGGTGGGGATCCAAGCACTAAGACACACCCCCCCCCCCCCCCCCGATTGCTAAAACAAAGTGGCAGAAGCGCTCAGGTGAGTGCTGTGCCTCTATGTTTCTGATTGTCTTACCTCTGATAGCCGAGCAAGCGGTGTACGGGCTCAATAGAAAGCCTATGAGTCCGTACAATGCTCCAAGGAAAGACGATCAGAAATTAAGTGTAGCAGCGCTCACCCGAGTGCTTCTGCCACTTTGTTTTCGCGATCGATGGGGTCTCAGTTCTCTGACCCCCACCAACCAAAACTTCTGACATATCACTATGACACGCCAAAAGTTTTTTAAAAGTTTAGTTACCCCTTGGGGACTGAATTTATTGGTTTGAGTTAATGTATGAGCCTGGGGTCTTAATTTGCTTAGGGGTTTGGCCTGGGGTATAAAACAATTTAGGGTGTTTAGTTTCTTAATTTTCATATTGCTATAGACGCAGAAAATGGCTGTACAGTCAAGGGGCAAAAATTTCTCATCAGGAAACTCTGCAGTCATCAGGAGATGTCGCCATAACGGCCTGTGTCAGATGGAGAAGAGAAGAAAAGAGAACGACTCCCATCAAAGAAGACATCACTTGTCAATCACTGGATTTATAGAGAATCCGTCACTTCTCCTGACATGTCTATTATAGAAAATCCTTGTAGTCTATGAAAAGTCTTTGTGTACCCAGGACTAATAGCCAAATGCATGTTACCATTCCCATTGTCAAGAGGATGTGTCCCTACACAGCATGATACTGTCAGCGATGGTTGGAGACTGTCAGTATGTAGGGACACAGTCCTTTAACAAGTGAATCGTAACTCTAATTTGTCAATGCTCACACAGAAAGGTGGTGTTTAATATAGACACGACAATGGCAGGGCGGTGGTGGAGAGGAGGGCCCAAGCTTGGGGAACAGCCCAGGGCCTATGTTCTACTTAGTACACCACTGTGGGCAGGATTAGAGGTGTGGATTAAAAGAAAACATTTGCCGCAGTGCGCTACATCGGTTGTCCCTCTTTGCGATACTTGAAAGTTGGGAGGTATGCACGCCGCTTCATTAGTTACACATTTTTCAGAATTTACTTGGAGTACCTTCTCAAAAGTACGAGTATCTGTGAGCTGTTGCAGATACTTGAGGACTGGTGCTGATAAACAGTGGTGTAGCTATAGGGGTCGCAGTTGTGACTGGGCCCCTGAGCCTGGGGGGCCCACGGGGCCCCGTTGCCTCACAGCTCGCTAATAATTAAATAAATACTATGTGCCGTGACGCCGGCACTTCCTGGTTACGTGCCGGGCTCCTTAGACATCACGGACATATGGTACACTCAGTATACCATGTGACCGTGATGTCATGTGAGGGGCATTCCAGCCAGTGTGGAAGAGCCGGTGCGGGAAGACTCGTGGTGAGCCGGTGCTGGAAGACTCCTGGTGAGCAGAAGAGGGGGCCCGTAATGTACTGTATTGTGCTGTCTGTGTTTGCGGTGGAGAGAGGAGAGATGGGCCGTTAAATTACAGCCCCCCTTCTATCTCCACCGCAAACTGCACAATACAATACACTACAAATTGTGGGGGGGTTGCGGGTCACTCAACCGGAGTCCCGGTTCCTGTTTAATTCAATGCTGGAGCAAGGAGCTGACGGCTCCTTCCTCCAGCATTCACTGAGCCATGAGCGACTCGACGCAGACAGGCCCGATGTAGTGACGTCATCGCGCCATTCTGCGCCGAGTCACTCATATCACAGGGCAAAGGAGGACAAGGATCCTCCACCCAGCGTGGGAACGGTGATAGGTAAGTCATTTTATTATTTTCTATTATGCACATATGGGGGGGCTGATATGGGGGGCATTATATTGTATGGAGGGCTTATATGGGGGGCATTATATTGTATGAGGTGCAGATATGTGGGGGCATTATACTGTATGGGGTCTGATATGGGGGGCATTATACTGTATGAGGGCTGATATGGGGGGCATTATATGATATGGGGGCATTATACTGTATGGGGGCATTATACTGTATGGGGCAGCTATTGGGGCATTATACTGTCAGGGCCGCTATGGGGGCATTATACTGTGTGTGGGCAGCTATGGGGGCATTTTACTGTGTGTGGGCATTACACTGTGTGAGGGCGGCTATGGGGGCATTAAACTGTGTGAGGGCAGCTATGGGAGCATTATACTGTGTGGGGGCAGCTATGGGAGCATTATACTGTGTGGGGGCAGCTATGGGAGCATTATACTGTGGATGGGCAGCTATGGGGGCATTATACTGTGTGGAGGGCAGCTATGGGAGCATTATACAGTGTAGGGGCAGCTATGGGGAGCCTTGTACTGTGTGGGACAGCTATGGGGAGCATTATACTGTGTTCTGGGTAGCTATGGGGAGCATTATACTGTGGGGGGCAGCTATGGGAAGCATTATACTGTGGAGGGGCAGCTATGGGGGCATTATAATGTGTGAAGTTTAGCTCTGGAGCATTATACTGTGGGGGGCAGCTATGGGGGCATTATACTGTGTGGAGGGCAGCTATGGGGAGCATTATATTGTGTGGAGGGCAGTTATGAGAGCATTATACTGTGGAGGGCAGTTATGAGAGCATTATATTGTGGAGGGGCAGCTATGGGGAGCAATATACTGTGTGGGGGCAGCTATGGGGAGCATTATACTGTGGGGGGCAGCTATGGGGAGCATTATACTGTGGGGGCAACTATGGGGAGCATTATACGGTGTGTGGCAGCTATGGGGGCATTATACTGTGTGGGGGCATCCATGGTTGCTGTTCGGCAAGGCGTCTGGGCATAGGCGCGCGCAGGAGTCTGGTGGTGTTGGGGAGGGGTAGGGGGGCCCAATCTGAATTCTTGCACAAGGGCCCATGAGCCTTTAGCTACGCCCCTGCTGATAAACATTGATCTACAATAGATAACCCTGTATAATGTTTGCACTGTATATGTGACATTTTTAGATATACATATTATGGGTTGTACATATATGTGGGCAGGACTTTCAGGAATCCATTAGCAGCTCAGCTATAGTTTTGTAGATTATATTATCAGAGAGAGCAGGCTTATAAAGTTTAATACAGAACGGCGACCTGTGAACGCCATCAAGATGGCCCCCGTTGTGGTCCTCCTCTCACGGATATGAAGACACATTTGCCTTCATATTTTACATAACATATAAACCCTTGTAACACAAAAACTCCGTCCAACAACTGATGACGTTTAGCTTCGCCAGCTGTTCATTGGTCGACACTTTCTTCCGCAAGAGGATCCTTCTTTGTATCGGTTGTTATAGGAAAGGCTTTTTTTCTTTTCTTTACGTCATTTACCGGAAGCCGCTCATGAATATAGGGAAGTTGCGACGGCACCGGGAAGCGACTCCAGTAAGTGACCTCGTGCCTTTCATTTCTTTATAAGAAACTCCCAAAAGAAAAGTGTTGATGTCTGTGAGCGCAGCAGCGGCTGTTAGTGTGTCGCGCATTAACAGCTCATCACTCCGTGTGTATATCATTGATACCAGCGAGAAAACGGTGACTGCCTGTAGCTCGCAGTGGAGCGAGAAGCTCGAAGTCGTTATAGTAGCCAGATTTCTCGTTTTTTTTCTATTTGTAATCCAAAGTGAAGTGCCAGCTGAACGGAGGGCGCTCTTTTGATCTGGGCCTTTTGGGGCTGTGACTGTAGTGATGACCTGTATGGCGCCTATCTCCTTTAGAAAACAAAGTCTTGGAGACCTTCATCACAACTAGTGTAAACTGGAGGAGATGCCAATAGTAACCAATCAGGATGCAGCTTTCGTTTAAATGCCTCAATCACACGAGCGTGTCTGATTTGCGTGTGGAAAAAACTTGCCGTGTCCGTTTCTCTCGTCCGTGGTTTCTCCTCTGCAAGGTTTCCCTGTGTTTCGCCTCGCTTTTACTTTTTTTTTTCTCTGTATTTAGCAACTGATGCCTGAAACACTGACCGCACGCGGATATCTTCCGTGTGCTGTCCGTTGTTTTCACGCACCCATTTACTTCAATGGGCAATGAAGTCCGCAAAAACGACATACAGAGAATAGGACATGCAGTGAGTTTTATGCAGCGGAGCCGCTTCGTGAAAAAACATGGACGTCTGAATAGCCCCACTGTGAATAGCATTGGTCAGCGTGCCAGTTATTTCAATGGACCGCTCGCACGCTCGAATGCACCTTAAAGAGGCTCTGTCACCAGATTTTCAAACCCCTATCTCGTATTGCAGCAGATCGGCGCTGCAATGTAGATAAGAGTAACGTTTTTTTGTTTTTTTTTTAAAAACGAGCATTTTTGGCCAAGTTATGACCATTTTTATATTTATGCAAATGAGGCTTTCTTAAGTACAACTGGGCGTGTTTAAAGTTATATCCAAGTGGGCGTGTATTGTGTGTGTACATCTGGGCGTTTTTACTTGTTTTACTAGCTGGGCGTTGTGAATAGAAGTGTATGATGCTGACGAATCAGCATCATCCACTTCTCTTCGTTACCACCCAGCTTCTGGCAGTGCACAGACACACAGCGTGTCCTCGCGAGATCACGCTGTGACGTCACTCACTTCCTGCCCCAGGTCCTGCATCGTGTCGGACGAGCGAGGACACATCGGCACCAGGCGACAGAGGCTACATCGACTTACCTGCAAACGCCGATGCTGCTGCAGAATCAACTGTAGCCTCTGTCGCCGATGTGTCCTCGCTCGTCCGACACGATGCAGGACCTGGGGCAGGAAGTGACGTCACAGCGTGATCTCGCGAGAACACGCTGTGTGTCTGTGCACTGCCAGAAGCTGGGTGTTAACGAAGAGAAGTGGATGATGCTGATTCGTCAGCATCATACACTTCTATTCACAACGCCCAGCTAGTAAAACAAGTAAAAACGCCCGGATGTACACACACAATACACGCCCAGTTGGACATAACTTTAAACACGCCCATTTGTACTTCAGAAAGGCTCATTTGCATAAATATAAACCTGCTCATAACTTGGCCAAAAATGCTCGTTTTTGGAAAAAAAAAAACGTTACTGTAATCTACATTGCAGCGCCGATCTGCTGCAATAGGAGATAGGGGTTTGAAAATCTGGTGGCAGAGCCTCTTTAAGGCTCCCTGAATCTGAAATCTGATTAGTTGCTATGGGCAACTGCTCCCCTTTTTTCTTTACACAAATATTGATTTGTCTCCAATGTTTTTCCTGTCTTAAAAATGTATAGAAGTCATTGACATTCTCATCAGTTGTTATTACAGCATTCATGGAGGGGTAAAAAGATGTCAACTTTATTCAGCAAGTCGATACGATTACGGCGATACCAAATTTATATAGTGTTCGTTTTTCCTTGTAAAAGTAGTAAAAAACAAATTTGTTAAAAATAAAGTTTCGTTTTTTTGCCATATTCTGAAAGCCAAAAATGAATATATATTTTTCTGTCCATTAAACAATATGAGGGCGAATTTTTTGCAGAATGACATGCAGTTTTTATTGGTACGATTTTGGGGTACCTAAGACTTTTTGATAAATGATTCTATTTTTTGTGGTAGATGAGGTGACCAAAAAAGATAGCGATTCTGGCTTTTTAATATATTTTTCGGCATTCACCGTGCGGATTAAATGTTATATTGTAATAGTTCAGACTATTACTGACGCAGTTATGTTTTTTGGGTATTTTTTTATATTGGTTTTTGGGGAAAATGTAAAACTGTTTTGTTTTTTTTAGCTTTTAACCCCTTCTTGCACCACGACGTAAGTGCACGTCCAGACGAGCAGTTACTTAGCGTACTTTGACGTGCAGTTACTTCTGGACTTTAGCGGTTAACCGCCTCGTGGCGCTACACCGTAGCGGCGATTAACTGTACACGGTGTCTGCCCTGCTCTCCCTGTTGCCAATCAGTGGCCAGGCGCCGCTGATTTAGGTAATTAACCCCATAGTGGCGAGATCGATTGGGATCGCCACACTTAGGGGGTTTGTAGCAAATCGGCAGCCCCCACAATGCGATTTTGGAGGCTGCCGATGGCTGGCATGGCAACCAGAGGACAGACAATGTACAATGAGTCTGCCATGTACCGAAGCTTATGAGGACCAGCTGGTTCTGGTAGCCTTCCTATTACGTCAGTGCCAGAATACATTAAGCTACCTAGGTAGTGTAATGTATTCTAGCAGCAGTCAGTGCTGCAAGTCTACAAATCCCCTAGTGGGACAAAAAAAAAGTTTGTGTTTTATAAAAGTGTAAAAATAAGATAAGTTACAAAAACCAAAAATGCTTTTTTTTCTAAACGTTAAAAAAAAGTGCACATCATTGGTATCTCGTTTGTAATGACCCAAGCTATAATATTTTTCCCGCACGGTGAAAACTACAAAAAAAAAAAAAAAAAACAATGGCAGAATCTATATTTTTGTCACCACTAGGCATTCACGGTACGCTTTGATACTGTTTCGATGCTGTGCGCCCTCAAACGGTTCGATACCGTTATTTCATGTATTTCAATACTAAGCGTGTTAAAACACATGAACGTATGAAAGCAGGGCTGCGGCTGTGTGATAGTCATTGCCCCGCTCCTGAGTCTTGTCAAGTGCGCGTGCGAACAGCACTGCACTAATGAGCGGCGGCACTGAAGACAGAACATGGCGGGCGCACTGCAAAACACCCCCATGTTCTGTGTTTAGTGCAGCGCCGGCCGCATCACCTCATGCTGACCGCACGCGCACTTGTTGTCAGGAGCAGGGTAATGGTTATATTTCATAGCCGCAGTCCCGCTCTAACGACGGAGTTGAGAGAAACCTCAGATCTCCGCCGCTATTCCTCTGAATGATGCGATCAAAGCTGACCGCAGCATTCAAGGGGTAAATGAGAAGGAGGGATGCCCCTTGGATCGCGTGACAGGGAATCACTGTGACGCGATCGAGGGACATACCATATATGGGCAGACAGCCCAGGGTCCATTGAAGGTCCCCAGGGCTCTCAGACCATATTTCCTGTTGTTAGGGCATAATTAGTTAGGTATGTCTTAACAACTGCCTGTGTACTATCAGTACACAGGCTAAAATATTGGCATATAGATATATGCCAGTACATTAGTTTAAAAATAAAAAGGTAAAAACATAAAGTACACAAACACATTTTTTACAATAAACATTAAAGTAAGTCTTAATACATAAAATATACACCTATTCGCTATTGGCGTAGCTGTAATAACCTGCACAACACATTTTTTTACGGAATTTATGATGTGTACACTATAAAAAAATAAAAGAAAAACTTTTCTTTCACTTATAAATATGAGGTGTGATGAATTTAACCTCTGTGCCTCACATTAATAGTAATTAACCCAATGTTGTCCATTATGACTGAGAAGCATGATGTGTTAATTACTTTTAATGTGAGGCACATTCAAAATTCATCACACCACGTGCCTCACATCAGATAATGGAAGGACTTTTTTTTATTTTTATTACTGTTGGCAAAGTAGCGTCTTGGTATCGAGAATCGCAATACTGCACAAAGTATCGGTATCGTATTCCACATTCTGGTATTGTGACAACCCTAGTCACCACCCCTCCCAAAATATGGTGATACAAAAAATAAGTTATTTTATTGCGCAAACATTGCAAACCATAAGAACTATATACATTTGGTATCGCCGTAATTGTATCAACTCGCAGAATAAACTAAAATTTTAATTTATAGCCCACGGTGAAAAAAAAAGTAAAAGAATATAAAACATTTGTCAGAATTGCTTGTTTTTGGTCACCCGGCTTGCAAAAAAATGGAATAAAAAGTGATCAAATAATCGCAAGTACACCAAAATGATACCAATGAAAACTACAGATTGTCCCACAACAAATAACACACAGCTCCGTTGGAGAAAAAAAAACTAAAAAAAAGTTATGGCTCTACGAATATGGCGATGCAAAATGTGCAGAGTGTTACAAAACCGGATAAGATTGGGCACCATTTATCAGTGCGACAGCGGCCACACATCTATGAATTATTATGGCACTCTGTATGTTTGTAAACAGAAAAGCACGTGGCGCTTTTCTGTTTTCATTCATACTTTTCACTGCTGTTGCGCGAATCACACGCGTCCCACGGAAGTGCTTCCGTGTGGTGCGCGCGATTTTCACGCATCCATTGACTTCAATAGGTGAGTGGTGCGCGAAAAACGCAGAAATATCGGACATGTCGTGAGTTTTACGCAGCGGACTCGCGCTGCGTAAAAATTACGGACTGTGCATGGCCCCATAGACTAGCATAGGTCCGTGCGAGGCGCGTGAAAATCATGCGCATTGCACGGACGTATTTTACATCCGTCTGAATAAGCCCTAACTCCAATAAATATAGAAAAAGACCTGTGGGGTCTGTGAGGAGTATAGTTTCCAAAACGGGGTCACTTTTGGGGGTTTTATACTGATGTGGCACCACAAGTCCTTCCAACCTGACATGGTGACTAAAAAAAAAATGGAGGCCCCAAAATACACTAGGTGCTCCTATGCTTCTGAGGCTTGTCTTTCAGTCCATTAGGGCACTAGGGCCACATGTGGGATATTTCTAAAAACTTCAGAATCTGAGCAATAAATATTCAGTTGCGTTTCTCTGGTAAAACCTTTTTGTGTTACAGAAAAAAATATATTACAAATGAAATTTGTCAAAAAAAAATTAAATTTCTCAATTTCCACTCTACGTGGCTTTAATTCCTATGAAACGCCTGAAGGGTTAAGAAACTTTCTGAATTCTCTGTGGAATACTTTGATGGGTGCAGTTATTAAAATGGGGTGATTTATGTGGTTTATCTAATATATAAGGCCCTCAAAGCCACTTCAGAACTAAACTGGTCCCTAAAAAAATAGCCTTTTGAAATTTTCTTGAAAATGTGAGAAATTGCTGCTAAAGTTCTAAGCCTTGTAACCAGTGTTCCCTATAAGGTGCGTAGCCGCGCACCTTCCACGGTCCGCCCGCTCACTAAAGTTTAAAGCCCGTGCACAGTCAAAGGTGGTGGCGTCGGATGAGTGGCGTCGCTAGCACCGGAGAGGGCTCCGGAGCTAGCGACAGCCACATTCACTTGTTTGTGCGTCCTCCGGACGCAGATACAAATGAGTACTATAGGCTGCAGGCCATAAGGCGCTGCGGAAACTCCCTGCGCAGGCCAGCGTGATGACGTCACATCATCACGCCGGACTGTGCTGGTGTCCCGCCCGAGAGGCAGTGTATCGCTCTGTCCGTCGTGGGAATGGGCCAATGTAAGTACAATCTTTTGTTTTTGAGGGGGCTGTGTGGTAATATACAGGGCGGGGAAATTGCTGTGTAGCACTATGCACACGGGGGGGGTGCTGTTTAGCGCTATTTACACGGGGGTGGGCCTGTGTAGCACCATATTCAGGGGGGGATTGCTGTGTAGCACTATATGCAAGGGGAGGGGGGGTTGTGTGGCTGTATATACAAGGGGGGGATTGCTGTGGCAGTATATACAAGGGGAGGGGGAGTGCTGTGTGGCAGTATATACAAGGGGAGAGGGGGGCTTTGTAGCACTATATACAGGGGAGAGGGGGGCTTTGTAGCACTATATACAGGGGAGAGGGGGGCTTTGTAGCACTATATACAGGGGAGAGGGGGGCTTTGTAGCACTATATACAGGGGAGAGGGGGGCTTTGTAGCACTATATACAGGGGAGAGGGGGACTTTGTGGCACTATATACAGGGAAGGGAGGGGGCTGTGTGGCGCGATGTACGGGAGGGGGCTGTGTGGCGCTATGTACGGGGGGGCTGTGTGGCGCTCTGTGCAGTGAATACAGATGGATATGAATGGAGAGGAGTGTATGACGCTGATTGGTCAGCGTCATACACTTCTCTTTACAACGCCCAGTTGGGAAAAAGGTAAAAAACGCCCAGTTGTTTATTAATAAACTAATTAGCATAAATCTAAAATTGCTCATAACTTGCTCACAATTGATTGTTTCATATATGAACAGTGATGTCAGGGGATTCCCCAGAGTCCCGGAGTAGAGCCTATACTAGCACTCTGCCCGGGACTCTGGCTCTAATCCCAGAGCCGGAGTCCTTGTCAGAGCGCTACTAGCAACTGGCTCCTGACATAACATGATTTCTTCTGATGGTTTCGGTCCGCTACTAGGGTGGAGAAAATGATGCGCAGGCGCTGTGATAGCGCAGGATTGGGCATGCCTAGTAAACACTGCTAGTGTTCGCTATCCTAGCATCAGACCAGCAACTATCAAGAAAGGGAGTATCCGGTCCACCACTTCCCTCACTGTACAGTGACATCAGGAATGACATGCCCGTACATTGAGCCAGCCGGAAAACAACTCGGATCATGGATGGGCTAGCACAGGAAGTAGGGATTTTGCTACTGGAGACGCATCACGTGACCAGCATTGGAATCGGGTGTTAGAAGATTAAATCAAAACATAAGAATATTACAAATTCCATTATTTTTATCTGTGCAGTGAAATAGAAATTGGTTCTGGAAAACCCCTTTAACATGAGCATAAAGATGGCAGACCTGGGGCCTTTCATTAGGCCACCAGGCTGCCATAACAAACACCTGCGATGGGATGTCAGAGGGGGGCATCCCCCTGTTTATAACGGCTCATATGACATGGGAAATAGCGACCACAGCATTTAAGGGGTTAAACTAGCAGGATCCTTCTCGTTGCACTGCAGTATCAGGTGTTTCATACAGTTGACACGCTCCTCTTATGCAGCGGGCTCAGCCCGTTGACCCGCTCCGTGTGTGTGTGTGTGTGTGTGTGTCCGCTTTCCAACCTGCTGTGTATTTATATAAGGCGGATGTCGGGAAGTGTTTATATAGTTAACATAAAGTAGTGGTTGACACGCAGAGATGGCCTTAGTTTAGATGAGGTTTTATTAAAACCTCCACATTATAACTACATATTACCTCTACTTAGTTACTGAATAAAACCGCTAGGGCTGGGCGATTAATTTAATTAATTTGCTATGTAGACGCCTCACGATTCTGTATTTTCACAGACTCGTTAAATCGATTCTTTGACAAAACAGAATTAAATTTTTATCTGCGTGGGAGTGTGTTTTCTCTTATTTCCAACTGGGCGTGTATTGTGTTTGTAACATATGGGCGTGTTTACTTGTTTTACTAGCTGGGCGTTGTGAATAGAAGTGTATGATGCTGACATATGATGCTGACATACACTTCTATTCACAACGCCCAGCTAGTAAAACAAGTAAACACGCCCAGATGTAACAAACACACTACACGCCCAGTTGGAAATAAGAGAAAACACACTACCAGTTGTCCATTAGAAAGGCTCATTTGCATAAATATAAAATTGCTCATAACTTGGCCAAAAATGATCGTTTTAAAAAAAAAAAAAAAAACTTTACTATTATCTACATTGCAGCGCCGATCACATGCAATAGGAGATAGGGATTTGATAATCTGGTGACAGAGCCTCTTTAAAACGCGGATACAACTGACAGCGCTTGCAAGTCAAGGGAACCATCAGTTCCCTGCCCCACCTTTCGGCGCTTTACCAGTGATGTAGGTGATGTGATGACGTCACCGTGCTGCCTGCGTCGTTCTGCAGGAGGCATGGTCAGAAGGAACTAGGTTTTCAATGCTGGAGGACGGCACAGGAACATGGACAGGTAAACGTGGCACTACCTGCAGAGGCATCTACATGGGGCAGTGTGGCGCTATCTTCATGGGCACTGCGGCACTACCTACAGTGGTGCTTGAAATTTTGTGAACCCTTCAGAATTTTCGATATTTCTGCATAAATTTGAAATAAAATTGAGAAGACGTTACCTACATCAAAGTGGATAAAGTTAACCGAATCAAATGAGTCAAAAATATTAGACTTGGTTATTTATTTATTTATTGGGGAAAATGATCCAATAACACATCTGTGGGTGGCAAAAGTATTTAGTCTCATCCGTCCATAAAAACATTGTTACAATAGCCTTTTGGCTTGTTCAGGTGACCTTTAGCAAACTCCAGGTGGGCAGCAATGTTGTTTTTGGAGAGTAGCTTTCTCCTTGCAATCCTGCCATGCACACCATTGTTGTTAATTGTCCCCCTGATCCATAAACATTGACATTAAGGCCTCATGCACACGACCGTGTTTTTGCGTCCACAATTCCCCCGCAAATCCACGGGAGAATTGCGGACCCATTCATTTCTATGGGCCCATACACACTATCCGTGTTTTCACGGGTCTCCGCATGTCCGCACATCCGTGCCGCAGAAACTCAGGACATGTCTTATTACGGCCAACAAATTCGATGCGGACATGCCAATAGAAGTCAATGGGCCCGTGGAAATTGCGGATACACCTCCGTGTGTCATCCGCAGTTTGCGGATTTGCGGAAGTGTTGCTAGGCGACGAGCGAATGAGTTCTGTCGTCATCCTGTTTTACCTAGGCTTTTTTTTTTTCATCCGCATTTTGCGGATTACATACGGATGAACTGCGGATTACATACGGATGAACTGCGGATGACATTTCACGGAACACGGTCCTGGAATTTGCGGACCAGAAAAACACTACGGTCGTGTGCATGAGGCCTTAGAGGCTCTGCCACCAGATTTTCAAACCCCTATCTCGTATTGCAGCAGATCGGCGCTGCAATGTAGATTACAGTAACGTTTTTTTTTTTTCAAAAACGAGCATTTTTGGCCAAGTTATGTCGCATTTTTATATTTATGCAAATGAGCCTTTCTTAAGTACAACTGGGTGTGTTTAAAGTTAAGTCCAAGTGGGCGTGTATTGTGTGTGTACATCTGGGCGTTTTTACTTGTTTTACTAGCTGGGCGTTGTGAATAGAAGTGTATGATGCTGACGAATCAGCATCATCCACTTCTCCTCGTTAACACCCATCTTCTGGCAGTGCACAGACACACAGCGTGTTCTCGAGAGATCACGCTGTGACGTCACTTCCTGCCCCAGGTCCTGCATCGTGTCGGACGAGCGAGGACACATCGGCACCAGGCGACAGAGGCTACAGTTGATTCTGCAGCAGCATCGGCGTTTGCAGGTAAGTCGATGTAGCCTCTGTCGCCTGGTGCCGATGTACTGTTATCTACATGGGCAGCGCCGATCTGCTGCAATACGAGATAGGGGTTTGAAAATCTGGTGACAGAGCCTCTTTAGCTAATGTGAGAAGTGCCTTTATTAGCTTAGCGGTTACCTTGGTTTTTTTGTGTGACCTCGCAGACTTATACGCCTTGCTCTTGGCGTGATCTTTGTTGGTCGACCACTCCTGGGAAGGGTAATAATGGTCTTGAATATTCTCCTTTTGTACACAGTCTGTCTGATTGTGGATTGGTGGAGAAGAAACTCCAGGCCTGAAAAGACCCTAATGACCAGCTACATTTTTTAGTTTTTTGCCTTTCCACCTTTCAGCAGCCATAACGTTTGTTTTCCATGTCGTCCCCATGGTGGCCACATCTGGAGGATGTCATCTTTGACCTCTATAGGGACAGGAAATAGAGCTTAAAAGGACCCTCCGATGTACTGCCCGTTGGCTCACAATCGAATCACGGCCCTGTCAGCATGCAATATCACAGGGCCGTCGGAAGTGGGGCACGCCATGTTTGAGTATCGGAGGTCAATGAAGGCGCGCTGGAAATTCTCCAGATGCGCCGGAAGTGATTCAAGCTGGCGGGACTTCCCCTGTTACTTAAACCCAGCAGGTCGTTTGTGGAGTTACCTGATCTGAGGTCTGAGACTCCACCTGTGTGAATGTCCTCTCCAGGTTCTGAAAGCGCTCTCTCTCATCCTGCTCCATCTGAGACACCATGGTTCCCAGTAGCTTGAGTACCCCATAGGGGGAAAAATGCTAATCCTATCACTTGGAATGGAGTGGTGTAATTGATGGTTCCTCTTCTTTCTTCTCAATAGGAAAAAGCAGATCACAAAAAGCTAAAACTGAAGTTAAAAAAACATCGTAAATGTGCTGTTTGTAACCAAAAATTGTCTGACTTATATAAAAGGACTGTATTTCTCAAGTCCTTGAAGATGAACAACCATCCCTAGTAGATAGTCTAAGGGTTATGGTAAGAGAACAGGTTTATTTGTCTTTAATATCTATTGAAGACGGGTCCATCAGAAGTACATCAAAATGTCACACCAGCCTCTCCATATGCCAATGTTTCACATCACTCTACTCCTAGAATGTCTTTTCCATCTTGCAGCTCTGTCTATAAGTAAAAGGGCTAGTTTTGATCTGCTCTCCTCCGATTCTGATGAAGAAGAGGGAACGTATGTCTCTCCAGATGAAGATTTGACTATTAATCCTGCACAAGAAGTTAGAGACCAAGAAAAAAAATATTTTTTCTCCTCTGAAGACATTGAGGGCCCTAATCAGAGCTGTAAGAGGAACAATGCAGATTAATGAAATTCAACCTCCTCGTATTGTACATTATGAAATGTTCGGAGGTTTAAGACCCAAAAATAATCTTGTGTTTCCCATAAATACGGATATCAAGGACATTATTTTTGAGGAGTGTCAGGAGCCAGAAAAAAGGCTAGGGATTTCTAAGGAGTTTAGAAATAGGCTTATATTTTACTCTGGTGAGTCCAAAGTATATGATGAGATTCCTAGAGTAGATATCCAAGTTGCAAAAGCAGTAAAGTTAACATCCCTTTAGGCCCCATGCACATGACCGTAAAAACTCCTGTAATTACGGGCCCATAGACTTCTATTGGCCACGGGTACCTCCCCGTATGCTTACGGGAAGGTGCCCGTGCCGTTGAAAAATATAGAACATGTCCTATTTCAGGCCGTAATTATGGCACGGGCAGCCCATAGAAGTCTATGGGGCTCCCGTAATCACAGGAGTTTTTACGGTCATGTGCATGGGGCCTAAAGGGATGTTAACTTTACTGCTTTTGCAACTTGGATATCTACTCTAGGAATCTCATCATATACTTTGGACTCACCAGAGTAAAATATAAGCCTATTTCTAAACTCCTTAGAAATCCCTAGCCTTTTTTCAGGTAATTACGGGAGCGTTTCTAGGCGACGTCAGTAAATAGTCACTGTCCTGGGTGCTGAAAGAGTTAAACGATCGGCGGTTTGCAGCTTGAAATGGTGCTTTATCAAATGCAGCTCGTAGAGCAATTTGGATTAGATATTGGAAAGAAGGAGATACAAGATCCAAAGATCACTTATATGGCATTGATTTTACAGGAGAATATCTGTTTGGTACTTTTCTGGATGATCTTTTAGAGAAGGTATCTAATAAAAAAAAAAAGATAGAACCCCAAATTAAAAACCGCCCTTTAAAACCCAGTTTATGGACTAAATTTAGTCCTATCAAAAAGGGGGAAAACTCAGGAATTTCCTTCTTAACCCCAATATAAATACAAAATCCTATACAAGCCAAATTGCACTCAAATTGCAGTGAGTGGAGAGCTGAGTTTTCATATTGTTACAATCCGGTGTAAAATATGGAGCTGTTTTCAAGGGAAAACGGTCTCGATTTGTAAAGGATCAAATGTTTTTTGGAGCTGATCTTGGAGCTATTTTTCTATTGACACATTGAAAAACCGCTCTAAAAACTTCTCAAGAAGTGACTTGCTACTTCTTTTTACAGGCCGATTTTTTTATTTTTTTTATTTTTTTTTTTAAAACGGCCAGGTAAAAAAACGCACAGTCTGAACGAAATGCCGTTCTCCCCATTGAAATCCATGGGCAGATGTTTGTAGGCGTTCAGCTTCCGTTTTTTCGCATTTACGCCCCGAAAAACGCCTGAAAACACTGCGTGTGAACATACCCTAAAGGAAGCGTATTTCCACCTCCCAATTCAGCCAGCCCATCAAACATTTCTCAGGTTTGCTCTGCTCTTTCAAGGGAAAATGCAACATTTTCAGCACTACCATTTGGAATATCGTTAGCCCCAAGACTGCTTACCAAAGTTTTGGTAGAAGTAGTCGCATTTCTAAGGGCACAAAGAATTATTATAATCCTTTACTTAGACGACCTTCTGATATCGTCTCCCTCAATGTACACTATGAAACACCATCTTCAGGTATCTACTCATCTGGGACGGATTCCGAACTTTAATTATAGGTTTTTTATGTTTTACTACGTTTGCAAAATAAAGTAAAGTAACATAATTAGTATCTCCATAATCTTACCGACCCATAGAATAAATATAACACGTTATTTATGCCGCATAGTGAACGGTGTCAATTTAAAACTTGAAAAGCAATGCTGGAATAGCTGCTGTTTTTTGTTTGTTTTTTCAATTCCCTCCCAAAAATAAGTTAATTTAAGGTAATCATTATATTACATGTTCCCAAAAATTATGTAATTAAAAATTACAAATCGTCCTGCAAAAAACAAGCCCTCATACGGCTATGCAGACGGAAAAATAAAAAAGTTATGACTCTTGGAAAAGTTACACTGAGCTGTATATGTTTTTATTTTATTTATTTTATATATATATATATATATATATATATATATATATATATATATATATATATATATATTGTTTTTTACTAGATGCCTCTGTTTGGAAGTGTGGTTGATTACGCTTTTCCATACAGTTGAGAAGAAGGCATACAGGCCTGATGAATCACCAAAGGATCCTCTTTTGGCATCTGTCTAGTGAATAGGGTCCTAGGAATACGTATGGCGTATTTGCCATGAACTTTCTTGATGTATTCGTTGTACGTACACAGTGTGAATACACCCTAACATGCTGATATCTTTTCTCCTCTTCCTACTTGGGCCCCATCACGACCATAGATTTAGTCCGTAATTACAGACCCATTCTTTTATATGGCTGAATCGTGTGATTTCTGGCCATGAATTCGCTGGGCTACGCTGTTTCCGTATGTCCGATAGAACTGAATGGTAGTTACAGAAACCGCGTACATCGCATGCTACACTGCTTCCGTAACTGCCATTCACTACTATGAGTTTTACGGAAACAGCATAGCTCAGCAAGCTACGCTGTTTCCGTAATTCATGGTCAGAAATCACACGATTCAGCCACAATACAGAGCAGTAGAAAGGGGGTTTAGGTGCCTCGTTGTAGAGAGAGGTGTGGGTCTCAGAGGTGAGACCCACATCTATCTGACATTTATGACCTATCCTGTGGGTACATCATAAATGTTTCTGATGGGGAAAACCCCTTTAATAAATAACGTAAATAGTGGTCGGAGCACTGAACCCTGGGGTACACCACTAATAAAATATTTACATCCTTCTCCTTTATGTCAAACGAGCTCTGTACCATGAATATTAAACCCACAGTAAAAAAAAATGCAGTATGGCTCCAGGATCCGATTTATTTATGACTTCAATGGGAGGCAGAGGCGTTTTTTTTTTTTGCCCCGAGCAGCAGCTTTTAGCCGCTCACGCGGAAAAAAAGCGGCATGTCCTTTCTTGCCTCGGTGTCTGCCTCTGACCTCCCATTGAAATTAATGGGCGGCAGAAAAAACTTGCGGCGCTAGTTTCCGAGCGTATTTCACTGTGTTTTTTGTAAAAAGAAACCAATGCTTATGTCTCTTGAGAGACACCATCACAACATCCTGCCTTTTTAGGACGTCTGGAAGGAAATTGGTGGTATTGATCCCATGATGCCTCGGCACAGGATCACGTAAATAGGTGGCGCCAGTGCTGGCTCTGCCAGGGGAGCAGCACATTGTGATTATCCTTTGCTAAATAAGCTAATAAATTGTAATGATACAGCGAAAAAGGCTAAAATGTGACCTTCAGTATAACTGTGTGATAGGAATCTATCTAATCATAATCAGTAACCATGTTAAAAGTGTGTGCAAAAGAACCTCATTCTACATGTGTTATTTTGTTTTTCAGGATTTGAGTTGTCCACTAATGGAACACTTTCCATAGAGTGAAGATGTGAGTAATGTCAAGTGACCTGTTGTAACATCTCAAGTTTTTATCCTGGTTGTGTGGAGATTCAAGGTTGGTCTTATTTTAAGAGCGTTTTATGTAAAGTAAAAAAAAATGCTTATAAAATATATTTATTTATTTGTCAATTAAGCTTTTTGAATGCTTGAGACCCCAACTATTAACCGGAACCTTCCCTTCATAAATGTCCACCATCTAATACTACATTTTCCTGCAGCTTCGCCTGTCAAAATTCGCTTTTTGGAGCCAGACCCGCAGCCACCATCTAAAGGGGTTTTCTTTGATTTGACTACCGTTTTAAGATGTAAAATGATCTTTCTCGTTTCTTGCAAAGGGTGACACAGACCGTGGTATATGCTGTTGCCACTAGGAAGCTTGACGCTTAGAATTGAATAAGTGGCCACTCCTACATGATATACCCCGCCTACAGACACTTAGCTGTTTAGTTTTAGCTTAGTGTCCGTAGGAGGCAGAGACATTTTTATGTTTATTTTTTTATTTTTACAGCTGGGAAACAGGCTGACAGATGTCTCCCTGTTTTCTCCTCCTTAGCATGTGCACGGTGTAATCAACAAATCCGCCGTTGTTCCCCTGCCTATGAAGACAAGTGGGACACGAGCGTCAGCTTCTCAGTGATCCACCAGCCTAAGGAGCACCTCAAATATGTCTCCCCTTACCTCAGGGTGAACCACTGTGGGGGTTCTCCTGCTGGTCACACATTTAGGAGATGGAGGATGAGTGTCACAGAATGTCACGTACAGTTACATGACGTATCGGCAAGGGGTTAAGGCTGTCGGTGACAACTTACAGGTCACTGATTTCACACCCTCTCCCTCCCCTGAAGCGATTTCCTTCCTTCATCCTCAATGGTTCCAGACAGTTTTTCTAGCTCATTCTGAACTTGAAAGTATAGTTTTCAAGGAATGGATACACCCAGACAAGAAATTCTCCCACTCTAGCTGGCTGAATTTCATCTATCCTTTTCAGGAATAGGCCTGTTCCAAGTTGGATGAGTGTCCGCTGGTAGATCCTCCTGTTTCCCGTCTGGCCAAAGCCACTACTTTGCCTATAGTGGATACCACTTCCTTCAAGGATCCTCTGGATCACCGTGTGGAATCCTTTGCCAAGTCCGCCTTTGCGGCCTCCGGCTATGCCTTATGCTCCATTTTTGCCTCAGTCTGGGTCAGCAGAGTAGTCACTGAATGGGCGCACAAACTCCGTTGTGACGTGCTCTCCGGATCCGAATCGGTGGATCTGTCCCATCTAATCTCTAATGCGTTCAAGTACCTATGTGAAGTTTCTCTTGATTCTAGTAGCTCGGGTTTCGGCTTCTACCATTTCTATCCGCCGAATGCAAGGATAAAAGCTTGGTCTCTATGTAGATAAAGCTTCAAAGCGGTACCTGGCTGTGCTTCCTTTTTATATTCCCGACTTTTCGGGACAAGATTGGACGAAACCATCTCAGAGGCTATTGGTGCCATGCGCACCCACCTCCCCAAGAACAGGGTCAAACGCCCCCCCCCATTAAGATGACAGGTGTTCATTTTCGCACCTTTTCGTTGGTTCTCCAACACTGTCTTCCAGACCGCCTTCTCACCAGGAGCAAACCTTCCTTTAAGGCTCACCCCTACTCGCTACCCCGACCTCAGTCTGCTGGAGCTGGTAAGTCTATTTTCATGTGAAGTTGCGCCCCCGCTCGATTCAGTTCGAGTGGAGGAGAAGCTTCTGCACTAAAAAGGACGTCTGGCTCTCTCACATTTCAATGCTTGGGCTCGGGAAGTGGTATCCTCCCGATAGGAAATTTTATTTACCAGCTTTCCTACAGAGCGTTTCTTTCAGTCCGCTCTTTCTCAGTAACCCTTCAGGGCGGCCGGCTTTTTTTTGGAGCAATCGACACTTCGAGGGGGTCATCATTCCAGCGCACCTGACCTAAAGTTTTTGGGGGCTCTTATCCCAACCTTTGTGTCGCACCGAAAAAGGACTGCTCGGTTTGACCCATCCTGTACCTCAAGTGTCAGGGTCTGCCATTTCTGCAAAGAATCCTTTCAATCTGTCATCGCTTTCCTGGAACAGGGAGAATTTCTTTCCTCAGTCGACATCAAGGGTGCATATTTGCAGGTCCCATTTGAGTCCCCACCGCTTCCTGCGCTTTGCAGTGCTGTCCCATCATTACCAATTTGAGGCTCTTCCGTTTGGCCTTGCTACGGCCCTGAGAGTTTTTACAAAAATACTTTTGATCGTTATGGCGTTCCTTCTGACTGGGGGGTGGGTGTCGGTCATCCTGTACCTGAACGACATTTAAAGAGAACCTTTCACCTCCCCATACATGTGCAGCATGTAATGGGAGGGCTGCACAATCCCTGAGGCACTTCACATTTTTTTTCCTACCGCCCTCCGTTATTTAGATATCGATGCCGTTATATTTGGCGCCCGATTTTTGAATAACCCCCTGAACTGTCAACGGGGCGTGTACTGGCAAGGGGGCGTGTTACTATGGCTGTGACACTGTCCAATCAGATGTGGACAGTTTTACAACAAGAGCGAGGAGAGAGCGAGCGCGTGCGTACGCTCTCAGTCTTGATCTTTCAAGATCAGTCTTCTGCCGAACTGGCAAGGGGGTGTGTCACTGCTACGGACAGTGTAAGAGCTGGGGAGCGCGTGCACTGTCCGTAGAAGAGACACGCCCTCTTGCCAGTTCGGCAGAAGACTGAACCTGAAGGCTAAAGAGTGAGAGCGTGCGCGCGCGCTCGCTCTCTCCTCTCTCCTCTATCCTCGCTCTTGCTGTAACACTGTCCATATCTGATTGGACAGTGTCACAGCCATAGTAACACGCCCCCTTGCCAGTACACGCCCTGTTGACAGTTCAGTGGGTTATTTAAATATTGGGCGTCAAATATAACGGCACCAATATCTAAATAAAGGAGGGGGGTAGAAAAAAAGTAACGTGCCCCAGGGTTTGTGCAGCCCTCCCCATTACATGTTGCACTCAGCTGCACATGTATGGGGAGGTGAAAGGTTCCCTTTAAAGAGGCTCTGTCCCCAGATTATAAGTGCCCTATCTCCTACAGGAGCTCATTGACCAGATTTGCCTCTGATAGGGCAAGGCGGACGTGGACCTGATGGCGTCCAGGTGCAATCGCCAGGTTCCCTGCTTCATCTCCCGAGCCCAGGGTCCTGAGGTCCGCATCAGGGACACAAGGCCAACAGGATTCTGACCATCCTGGTAGCCCAAGATTGGCTGCGTCGTTGTTGGTACACCCGGTGGACACTGCTTCCCCGTCCCTTCCTCCTCTTTCAGGACGGGACAGGGAGCCGCCGAGTAAAGAGCAGGGACACGCACGCGTTACAGACAGTGTACGGGGCCAGGCATGAACGCAACAAATACGCTGCCTGGCCCCTGTCAATCAACGTAGGGAGGGGGGGGGTTGAATTGTGGAGCGACGTAAGAGCATTTGGGAGTAACGGGGACTCCATCATTGCAATTAAATGCTCATTAGCATAAAGTTAATAAAATGGGTTTCTCTACAAAGGAGGCAGTAAGCAGAAATTGAAAATAAACGTTAGGAACAGGTTAGTCTCCTCTTCAATACACTGTTTCTACGGACATTATGGTGACAGACTCCCTTAAAGGCTAGGAAGTCTTCCTCAGCCCGCATTTACCATCATACCTGGAATACCTACTTTTGTTGGTGTGAGGATCGCAATCTTCCTCCTTTGCAATTTGTTCCCTCTCCAGTTTTCTTTCCTTCCTCCAGGGTAGCCTGAACCAAGATTTGACCCTTAGTTCCCTGAAGGGACAAGTTTTAGGCACTTTCCATGTTGTTCGGGCACCTGTTGGCATCTAAGTTTAACGTCAATACTTTTCTATAGGGGTTTGCACATGCGGTTCTGCCTCATTATCCTCTAATCTAAGTTCTATTAAGTGCACACCTTTGCCTCTGCAGATCTTAAGTGGGTTGCAAGGTCTTGCAAGCATTTGTGAAATAGGTGACCATGTCCTGAATTCTGTCCCTGTGGACTGCTCTAGAATGACCCACGGTCTGCGTCCCCCAAAGCAACAAACGAGAAAACAGGATTTTTTCGAGTACTTGCCATTAAATCCTTTTCTCGTTTATTGGGGGGGGGGGGGGCTCCCATCCATTGTGTTTTCAAGGTTTTGTTAATTGTCAGTTTGAGGCATTCTCCTCTATTATTTTGGCATACTTTCTATTACCTTGTTCCTGCTTCTCCTACTGCTTGCTAAATATCTCAATGTTTGTTTGCAGACTGGGTATATCCTGTAGGAGGGGCAACTCTTTTCTTTAAAATTTTTAGTGTTGGGCATCCTAATGGCAGCGGCATATACCACAGTCTGTGTCCCCCAATTAACTTGACTTGAAAAGGGTTTTACCGGGAGTACTTAAGAAATCCTATTATTTAGCCATTCTTTAGAACACAGGGTCCATATAGTTCTGTATTACGAAGCTTTTGTTTGGCATTTAATTAAACATGCCACAGCTTACCTCAGTGGTATAGGTCCATAGCAGTCTATATGTGCCAATCTACATATCTGTGTACTATGGCCATTTGCATGAGTCTGCTCTCACTGGATAGTATGAAACAAAGTGTAACTAGATGAGTTTGCTACTGAGTTGTTTAGGAGAGCTTAGTTGACAACACTTGTAAGGACATGAAGTGGCAACCATATTGGTTGTTTTCCAGCCTTCTAGAAAAAGGATATAACTGTGAAATGGAGCATACAATTCCTCATCCAGGAATGAAAACCTGACTGCACTCCTAAGGTTCCATAAGTTCAGAGCTGCTTTTACCTTTCACCTGGTCACCTAGGGCGCCCATTCCTGACCGGTTAAAGCTATACCTGTAGACTAAAGAAACATGATCAGAGATGGTGACCATATATTTACTGTTCAATCATGGTAAAGTGGAATAAATACTTTTACCTTATTTTATAGCTTTTAAGGTTTTAACATTATGGTGGGAATTTATCAACCTTTCTATGCCAGTTCTTTTGGCTGAAATGTCACAATTTGCTTTGAAAACGGCATGTTAAATACTTTTGTGTCAAAAAAGACAAAAGTATAATAGGTATGATACCTTTATTGGCTAACCATAAAAGTTCTATATGCGGCTTTCAGAGCGCAGAGGCTCCTTCTTCAGGCAGTTTACAAATGAATGACTTAGAAAAAAGCACAACATTTAGATGTTACACAAAGACAATTAGTACATGAGGTGATACATCATTAAGATAAGCCGGGGCAATACAACTGAGGTTATAGGGGTGATGACTTAGGCCCCATGCACACGAACGTGTTTTTGCGGCCGCAATTCCCCCGAAAATCCACGGGAGAAATGCGGCCCCATTCTTTTCTATGGGGCCATGCACACGACCGTAGTTTTTACGGTCCGTGCATGACCCGGGAACCCGCACCGCAGAAAGAACGGGCATGTCCTATTATGGACATCTTCTGCGGTCCGGGCTCATTGAAAACAATGACGGCGGCCATGTGCATGTCCTACAATTTGCGGGCGGCCCGCGGCTGACAGTCCGCAGCCGGCCGACCCGAAAATCACGGCCGTGCACACGGCTACGGTCGTGTGCATGAGGCCTTAGGAGTTAAAGAGGCTCTGTCACCAGATTTTCAAACCCCTATTTCGTATTGCAGCAGATTGGCGCTGCAATGTAGATAACAGTAACGTTTTTGTTTTTTTCAAAAACAAGCATTTTTGGCCAAGTTATGACCATTTTTATATTTATACAAATGAGCCTTTCTTAAGTCCAACTGGGCGTGTATTGTGTATGTACATCTGGGCGTTTTTACTTCTTTTACTAGCTGGGCGTTGTGAATAGAAGTGTATGATGCTGATGAATCAGTATCATCCACTTCTCTTCGTTAACGCCCAGCTTCTGGCAGTGCACAGACACACAGCGTATTCTCGAGAGCTCACGCTGTGACATCACTTCCTGCCCCAGGTCCTGCATCGTGTCGGACGAGCGAGGACACATCGGCACCAGGCGACAGAGGCTACATCGACTTACCTGCAAACGCCGATGCTGCTGCAGAATCAACTGTAGCCTCTGTCGCCTGTGGATGTGCATCTAGCCTTTTCAAAGGCGTTTTATACTGTGCCTCATAAAAGGTTGGTATATAATTGAAATGGCAGGGACTGGGGGAAAATATGTGCAATTGCGTAAACAACTCAGTGATCGAAAACATAGTGTGGTTTTAACGGTACACCCTCAAGGTGGGTCATCGTTACCAGGGGTTCCACAGGGCTCCGTATTGGGCCTGATTCTTTTTAATATGTTTATCAATGACCTTGTAGAGAGCTTACAGAGTATAATTTCAGTATTTGAAGATATTAAGCTCCTCTGCAACCCAGAGGAGGATAATGTAATACTACAGAGCTATTTGGGGAAGCAGGAGGTTTGGGCAAAGAAATGGCAAATGATGTTTAATGTGGATAAATCTAAGGTGATGCACTTGGGAAGAGGAAACAAATTTTACTATTATGCATTAAATGGTAAAACACTGGGTAAAACTGCTACTGAAAAAGACTTGGGCATATTGGTGGACAGTACATTTACCCTTGGCAACCAGAGCCAGGTATCTGCTGCCAAGGCAAATAAAATTATTGGATGCATCAAAAGAGGCATAGATGCTCATGACCAGAACGTAGTTTTGCCTCTATACAAATCACTAGTCAGACCACACATGGGATACTGTGTACAATTTTGGGCGACTTGTGTATAAGGAGGACTAGAACGGGTACAAAGTAGGGCGACCAAGGTAAATTAAGGGAATGGGTGGCTGGGTCGGCTTAAGGGTGATCTAATTACAAATCTGTACGAAAATGAAATTGGACAGTAGATCTTTCTAATGAACTTTTTACACCTAGGCCTCTAACAAGGACAATCGGGCATCTTCCACGTCTAGAGGAAAAAAGGTTTCACAGACGGGGATTCTTTACTGTGAGAGCAGTGAGACTATAAAACTCTCTGCTACAGGAAGTTGTAATGGTTGATTTCAAGAAGGACCTTGATGCAGCAACCTTATTGAGGCTTCTGGATCAACACCGTAGGATTATAGGTTAGACTTGATGGATCGGTGTCCTTTTTTTTTTCAATCTTATCAATGAGATATATATTTATATCTCGTTGATAAGATTGAAAAAAGACACGTGTGTGTGTGTATATATATATATATATATATATATATATATATATTATGCACACACACAAAAATAGAATCCAGACGCACAGGCTTAAATACGAGGGGATGCAAGAGGTTTCTTTTATGACCACCTGTGACATCTTGGCTCACACAACCTGAGCCTTCCTCAAGCTTGATCCGATCGAGAAGAACACAGAAAACCCAGTACATTTGTAGATATTCTTTTTTGTAGGTATTTTAGTATTTAAACATTAATAATTGATTTTCTACTTTTTCTGTTTCTTTCTCTATTAGGTTGCCTCTTATTTATATTGTGGGATTTACAAATATTACAATTAAAGACTTGGTACTTGGAATCGGCTGAATTCCCAAATATGGCTTTTAAAGCAGAGACCACGAAAGTTAGGTCACTAAGTCTTGCAGGAATTGCTCAAGTCTCCAATGATATCTCAAGAAAATTCTTGGATCGCAGTGATTTGTCAAGGCTTTTAAGAATTGCTTCTAATTTTCTTAAAGATCACACTCAAGTGCTGGCGGAACTAGATAGTTTTTTTGTTTATGATCCAAATGCCAAAATAAAGCTTGTGTTTGTAGAAGACAGTGTTTTAGTGAAGAACATTTTTATTATGTCCTCATCTATGCAAGAGCTGGCACAAAAATACCCCGAGAATCTTTATATAGATTTCTTAAGTAATATTGGCCCTGGACTGAACTTGTACAGCGTTTCTTGTGAAGATGACGCTGGATGGAAGATGTGTGCCTCCTGCTTATCTAAAACAAATAACCAAGATACATTAAGATTTATTATAGTTTCCGTTTTGCAAAGTATTCCAAAAATGAAAGCGCAGATCAAATCTATTATTGTACATCCAGAGATTTCGGATTCTTTAGACCTGAGCATGCTCTTGCCAAACACAACTGTTAGACACTGTATGTTGTTAATTGTTAAAGTCTTGGAACAGAAAGTTGCTCACTTACAAATGGAAACCCAAGCCAAAATAAAGTCTGCCTTACAAGCCATGTTTCACGCTCGCTCTCTGAAGGTCTACAATCGTCAGCTCAGTGATTTGAAAGCATTAAGCCCTGGAGAATTTTACCAATATTACATTGATACGTGGCATCCAAGTAGAAAATTATGGTGCACGAAGGACAACAAAAAGATAAGAACAGAAAAATCAATCAATGCTTACGTTGCATCCCTTCATTATACACTGTCCTCAAACGTTGGCATCCTGCCATCCCTGTTTCAGTGCTTACGAGTCATTCTTCGCCAAACCCATGAGCTAAAAAGTGTTCCAGATGCTTTACTTGCTGTGGATTCCCAGCCTGTGCCGGAGTCACCCTCAAATCCAGTGGAACAGGTATGATAAAGTTATGCATGGATTATGTTTACTATATGCATTTTCTATAGTGCTCCATCTATACTGTGCTATTAGACATGCTACCAGAAAAAAAAAAAAAGAGCAAGACTAAAAAACACAAAACACATTAGGAAAATAATTACTAGAGACTTAAAGTCACCAGTTTATGACTGCCCTATCTCCTACCTAATGTAACCGGCGCTTTGATGTAGAGAAGTGCTGTGGGTTTTTTTTTTTGTTTTTTTTACTTTTATTTTTGACAATATTAGGAAGATTTTAAGATTTATGCAAATTTGTTCTTAATTCCCAACTGGGCGTTTTTTTTTTTTTACTTTTGAGCAAGTCGGCATCGTAAAGAAAAGTTTATGATGCTGACCAATCAGCGTCATACACTTCTCTTCATTCATTACTGTGGGAGTAAGTGACGGCACAGCGTGATCTCGCAAGATCACGCTATGCTGTGAGTACAGCTGGACATGAATGAAGAGAACTGTATGACGCTGATTGGTCAGCGTCATACACTTTTCTTTACAACGCCCACTTGGTCAAAAGTAAAAAAAACGCCCAGTTGGGCATTAAGAACAAATTTACATAAATCTTAAAATCTTCATAACTTTGTCAAAAATAAACGTTTTTAAAAAAACAGCACTTATCTACATCAAAGCGCCTATTCCATTAGGTAGGAGGTAGGCGATAGGGCGGTAACTTGTAATTATTGTAAGTTGAGCCTATTCCTCTGTAGGTAAATAGAAATTGGTTCTCTACAACTTTCCCCTCTGATGCCGACATCATCACAGGTTGAATGTTCCCTCAAGTAATGATGGCCCAGTATATCGCACCTCGAGGGCTTCTGTTGTCATGCTAGAGAAGAGAATGTTTAAAAATAACTGAAATACCTAAACTTTTGGTCAGTTCTGAAGATCACAGGCAAAATAATTTGTATTTGATTTTTATGGCCAGATAATTAAAAATTCCCTTTCCTCTATTCTCTCAACAAGTAGGAAATTTGCACAAAATCATTAGGACCTGAAGATACAGTAATTTAAGAATGCTACATTCCAGAGGGGTTTTCAATGCCTTTTATTTTGATGGCTTATCTTTAGGATAGATCATGAGTATTCGCTCGGTGGGGTTCAACTCCCCTGCCGATCAGCTGACTGACGGGTCCGCGGAGTTCATCGCCTAGGCCTCTTCAGTGTTTACCGGGCACAGCGCTGCACACTTTCGTAGCGGCTGTGCCTGGGATTGCATCTCGGGTTTATTTGCTTAAATTGGGAACCTAACTACAATCCATGGCACAGCGCTACAGAACTGTACGGTGCTGTGCCTCTAAAATAGGACAAGGCTACGGCAACGAACGCCGCGGCCCCTTCATTCAGCTGATCGACAGGGTAACAGCATTCGAACTCCCACCGATCTTATATTGATGAACTATCCTAAGGATAGGCCATCAATATAAAAGTTCCAGAAAACCCCTTTAAAGAGGCTCTGTCACCACATTATAAGTGCCCTATCTCCTATATAAGGAGATGGGCGCTGTAATGTAGGTGACAGCAGTGCTTTTTATTTAGAAAAATGATCTATTTTAAACCACTTTATTAGCGATTTTTAGCTTTATTCTAATGAGTTTCTTAATGCCCAAGTGGGCATGTTTTTACTTTCGACCAAGTGGGCGTTGTACAGTGTATGACGCTGACCAATCAGTGACCAGTCAGAGTCATACACTCCTCTCCATTCATTTACCCAGCAGCATCGCGTTCTTACTAGAACGCGATGTGCAGCCACATACACAGACATTAACGTTAATCAAGTGTCCTGATAATGAATATATATGACCTCTAGCCTGGACGTCATCTGTATTCAGAAACCTGATACTTCTGAATCTTTTCTGTGAGATTCCAGCAAGGCAAACCTAATCTCGCGAGATTACGAGGTAAACGAGATTTCGTTTCCCTTGCTGGAAATCTCACAGAAAAGATTCAGAAGTGTCAGGATTCTGAATACATATGACGTCCAGGCTGGAGGTCATGTATATTCATTATCAGGACACTTGATTAACGTTAATGTCTGTGTATGTGGCTGCACATCGTGTTCTAGTAAGAACACGATGCTGCTGTGTAAATGAATGGAGAGGAGTGCATGACTCTGATTGGTCAGCGTCATACACTCCTCTGTACAACGCCCACTTGGTCGAAAGTAAAAACATGCCCACTTGGACATTAAGAAACTCATTAGCGTAAACCAAAATCGCTAATAAAGTGGTAAAAATAGATCGTTTTTTTAAAATAAAAAGCATTACTGTAATAGGGCACTTATAATGTGGTGACAGAGCCTCTTTAAAGGGATTTTATAATCTATTACATTTTTATTTAAAAAGGGTTATCCAGGACTTTTAAAAATCGGGCGCAGGGCATGGTATAAAGTAATAATCTATCATATACTCACCCCATAATGTGCTCCAGTGCTGAGGCCCCATTCTCTGCCTCTTCAGCCCCAGAAACTCCTGCAGTGGTCACATGCCGCTGCAGCCGATCGCTGGCCTCAGCGTTGATGCTGCCATGAGCAACATGATGGCTAAGGCCACCAATTGACTGCAGCGGTACTTGACCACTGCAGGAGCTTCTGCGGACTGGATCGGTGAGGAAAGGGGCCTCCGCACTGTAGTGGTGGCCCCTCAGGGGGGTGATTATCTGATAGTTTTTTATTTTATACCATTCCCTGTCCTGCTGACGATATTTAAAGTCCCGGATTACCCCTTTAATATAGGTAGCCATACACATTAGGGCCTGTGTTGGTCTTTTCATTCATCTGCTCCATCCGAGAGATGCCAATTGCCCCATTTTATGGGGAGAATGATGACCAGAATAAATCGCTGAATCTCAGCGCCCCATATCAGCAATGTAGTACATATAACTTGTAATATGTCTTTCAAGAAAGGCATCCAGATCACTGTTCAACATCACAACATGTTGTGGCAGAGAGTTCCATAGTCTTGCTGCTCTTACAGTAAAGAATCCCCGTCTATGATTATATGCAGGTACGCACGCAAATTACCTCCATTGAAGTTTGATGGAGTTAATCTGCAGATTTTTGGCACAGAATCCATGTAACTAATGAAGAAGCGGTGGGTTATACTTTTTTTCCGAGTGATGATACAGCTGCTAGATGTGAGCTTCCAGATTTGAGAAGCATTGTATGTTTATTGTATTTGGGTATAAAATGGTGTTCAGTGCTGTGTTTATGCATTCTTTTCTAGTTTTTACAACCATTAGTACATGTCTTGAATAATTTTGATGCATTTTTCTCTCGACACTTAAAAACTCATGAGGTAGGTCAAATCTGCATGAGTTAGGTTATGTACAGACGTGCAAGATTTGTTTCAGAACTTTCTTCAACTCTACCATTCGTCTGAATGGGGTTTGCAGAAATCCATGCACTTGCTGCAGAAACAACCCCATTTAGATGTATGGAAAGGATTTTCAATCGCAGAGATTTCTGCAACAAAACTGCCATGAGAAAAAGCTTTACAGCATTTACATATTCATTTTTACACAACCGCCAAATGATCATTAGTTATGAAGAATTTCTATGAGCCTTGGATAGATATTGCCATCATTCCAATTATTATACATACACTACAGTTCCTACCTTATCAGGTAAATGTGGACGAAAAACGTTTCAATTGATCAACTGAACGATCGTTTTTGTGCTTTTACACTTCTCAATTGTTACGATTGCTCAGAAGCGTATATGCAAAGCAATAATTCATACTTTTAGACCGGCCTTAATACATTTCCCTCCGCTATATCACAGCTATGCAAATTTGTCATTGAAGGGTTTGGGAAATAATTCTTACTCAACTTTTAAACAAACTTCAAAAAACCCTGTATAGAATTGTTTTTGATTTTTAATGAAAGATTATATAACATTTATGTCAAATGTTTATTATTATTATTTATTATTAGTATTTATCATGAATAGTATTTTATTTTTGGCAAAAAATAAAATAATCTAACCGGCTTAAAAATCTTTTACTTCTACTTGACAGGCTTCTGAAGATAAGAAGAATGAATTGGAGCAGATGGAGTTTTATAGTTGGGAAGATTTTCAGTCCTTTCTGAATATTTGGTGTGAAGAGCAGAAAATTCTATTTGTTATACGTAATTCAGTACCCCTGAGTAATGAGGATGTGAGTAATGAGCTGATGCAGTCTCTGAAGTACAGTATGGTGAACCTTGGTTGCAGCAGTTCTACTAGGTAATTCTGAGTTTGGTATATGTTAAGCACAATATGAAGTCGGCAGGGTGGGGGTGGGGTGTATAAAAGTATATAGAGTAAATGTCTGCTCTGGCCTGTAGTGCCAAATATCTACTGATCATGTAGACCGGTGTTTCTCAACTCTGGTCTTCAAGCACCCCCAAGATGTCATGTTGTCAGAATTACCTTACAGTTGCGTAAGTTCTAGAACTATTGGCAGTGCATTAGGAATTGCCACTTGAGTTCTCTATTGGATATTATCAAATCATTACACGTTGGAGGTACTTGGGGACTGGAGTTGAGAAACAATGATCCGTGAGATATGGTTATTTAATTTATGAGCACATTTTATAGGATCATTAATATTTTTTGGGACTTCTTTGTCTCTTTTTTTTTTTTCATCGACACACCCAACCTCATCAGCTTTCCACTTTTTGTGCGCTTATACTTGAGGATGTTATTATTCGGTACCTCCCTCAATTAGCTGCTATACTGTTTCATACATTCAGAGTTCATATTGGAGGTTTTCCTGGCAGTGTAAATAGAGCCTGCCTTCAGTTTGATAAAATACACCGTGTAAAGCTGGGTAAAATTGCACCCAACGAAAAGCAGTTCTTCATTAGTCTCATACACTATGTCTCCATGGATATTTATGACTTTTGTTTGTGAGTCTAATCTAAAGGTCCTCTTACGCCCACCAATTTTGGCCGGTGCAACGAGCGTCCATCAACGAGACAGCTCGTTCGGCGCTCGTTTGCTTCAGTCACAAGGAGCTATGTATGGGGACGTGCGCTCGTAACTGCGATCGCTCGTCCCCATACATTATCATGATGGCAGCGCGTTTCCCTGCTTACACAGGGAGATGTGCTGCCGACAAGGATAACATTTTTGTTTTTTTTAAACTATAGTTTCAGCAGATGATCGAGTGTTTGCTCGTTCATCTGCTGATCGCTTCTCTGTTTACTCAGGGTAATTCTCAGCAACGAGCATTTGCACAATAATTGGCCCGTGTAAAAGGGCCTTAAGGGGAACTGTGTGTTTTTAGATTGATCTCTGTATATTGCTAGTTAACTGCCAAGGAACCGATTGTTTAGTGTTCTCTCGCTAGATTTCGATTTTTAAGCACAGATGAGTTTTAGCAGCAACATCAGGAATCCAACTGCACCATAAGATGCGCCTACATTTTTAGTTTTAAGTTTACCTTCTGCGTTGGAGGCTCCACTAGGAGGTTCCATGTCAGATCCGGTGAAAATGCCGGGGAAAAAAAACATACACCATGACAGAACCCGTTAAAGACAATGGGAGAATTTATTAAGACTGACGCTGGAGTACGATGCGCACAACTCTTTATAAATTAGGTGCATCTTTGGCTGTCTGTGCGCCACGGAGTAAAATCAGTTTCTGGCATAAATTATAGTAATGGTTTCGGGCCGCGTGTGGCCCCGGCCTTCAGCCAAGCTCCACCTACTTTTTTTGGGCGCAAAAGTACAAATTTTTCCTGCGAATTGCAAATTTTGTGCCATAGGCAAATTTTCTACACCAGAAAACTGGCATGGAAAAGTTAATAAATCCCCCCCCCCCCCCAATGGGTTCTGTCAGGCATGTGTTGTATCTTATGATGGAGCAAAACAACGGAAGAGATAAACGCAGATGTGAACCCAGTCTAAGGACTATTGTATAAATAAACCTTTAGGCTGGATTCACATGGGCGGGAATTGCTGCAGATTTTCCTTGCGGGAAACAAATGAACAAATCTCATCCACATGCTGCTGAAACGTATTCTGGACAGAAATCAGAGCATGCTGCAAATTTTCAAATCCGCAGCATGCTTAACCGCTTCCCGACCGCCCACAGTAAATTCATGTCGGCATTTGCTGGGTTCTGTGCAGCGCCGACGTGAATTCACGGTGGGTGTTAAAAGCGCGATCCGGGTGTCTCAGAGTAGCGCTGACACCCGAATCGCGCTGTTAACCCCTGCCTCTGGTCCCAGAGACATGACCGGGACCTAATTGGTTCAGGTCCCGGTCATGTGATCGCAGGGAAAGCTTGCTGTAGCAATGAACTGGAAAGTTTGTTACTACAACAAACTGGAAAGTTAGTTGCTACAACAAACTTTCCCGGGGACCGATTGCGGGTGCTGCAGTCGGTTATAAGGCAGAACCGGAGGCCATACAACGGCCCCCCGGGTCTGCCATGCACAGCAGCCTAGGAGAACCAGCCAGAGGCCGGTCCTCATAAGCTTCCTGTCAGTGTGACTCTCAGCGTCACACTGACAGTATATATATATAATACGTTACACTACCTAGGTAGTGTAATGTATTATAGCAGCGATCAGTGCTGCCAGTCTTCAAGTAAAAAGTAAAAAATAAAGTAATAAAAGTGTAAAAACAAGTTATAAAAGTAACAAAAAATGCTTTTTTTCCTATAATAAGTCTTTTATTATAGGAAAAAATGAAAATGTTAAAAAAAGTACACATATTTGGTATCACCGCGTTCGTAACGACCCCAACTATAAAACTATAATATTATTTTTCCCGCACGGTGAATAGCGCAAAAAAAATGATTAAAAAACAATGTCAGAATCACTATTTTTTTGGTCATCAACCCTCCAAAAATATAGAATAAAAAGTGATCAAAAAGTCGCATGTACCCTAAAATAGTACCAATAAAAACGACAACCCGTCCCGCAAAAAACAAGCCCTTACACCGCTTTTTTGACTGAAAAATAAAAAAGTTATGGCTTCAGAATATGGTGACACAGAAAGTAAATAATTTTGTCGAAAAGTGATTTTATTGCGGAAATGCCACAAAACATAAAAAAACTATATACATCTGGTATCGCCGTAATCGTACCGACCCGCAGAATAAAGTAAAATGTCATTTATAGCGCACGGTGAAATGTGTAAAAAAGAAAAGACAAAAAACATTGTCAGAATTTGTTTTTTTGTCACTTTGCTTCCAAAAAAATCTAATAAAAAGTGATAAAAAAATCACATGTACCCTAAAATGGTACCAATGAAAACTACAGATTGTCCCGCAACAAATAAGTCATCGCACGGCTCCAGTGAAGAAAAAATAAAAAAAAGTTCTGGCTCTCAGAATATAGCGACAGAAATTGTGCAGTGTCCAAAAGCTGATAAGATCGGGCGCCATTTATCAGGGCGACACCGGCCACATATCTGCGGATTATTATTTATTTACCGAATTATTATACCCTCTTATTATGTCCTGATGTATTCCGCGCAGATAACATGTACCCTGATGTTCTCCGCACAGCTTACATATACTCCCACATTATAAACTGAAATACCAGCAAAACCCCAAACAGAACAACTACCAAGCAAAATCTGCGCTCCAAAAGCCAAATGGCGCTCCCTCCCTGCTCAACATTGTATGAGGTATTTGTCTTCAGTGGCACAAACTGGGCACAACATATTGTGCGTTAAAATGGCATATCAGTGGAAAATGTAAATTTTTTGCACCATCCGCTGCGCATTAACGCCTTCGCGCACCACGACTTAATAGCATGTCGTGGTGCGGGGCGTTATATATGGAGCGGGCTCATGCGCTGCGCCCGCTCCATATTCTGCAGGTGTCCGCTGTGTATTACAGCTGACACCCGGGACTAATGGATAGGAACAGCTATCGCGCTGTTACAGGAGCCTGTAAAAATGATATTATACTGCAATACATTAGTACTGCAGTGTATTGTACCAGCGACCTAATGATCGCTCGTTCCAGTCCCCTAAAGGGACTTTTGGGAGGTTTCCACTGTTTTGGTACCTCAGGGGCTTTGCAAATGTGACATGACACCCGAAAACCATTCCAGCTAAATTTGAGCTCCAAAAGCCAAATATTGTTCCTTCCCTTCTGAGTCTTGCCGTGGGTCCAAACAGCAGTTTATTACCACATATGGCATATTGCTGTAATCAGGACAAATTGCTTTACAAATTTTGGGGTGATTTTTCTCCTTTATTCATTGTAAAAATTAAACATTTCTATGTTTTTTCAGAAAAAATTATTTTAATTTTCACGGCCTAATTCCACTAAATTCAGCAAAAAAACTGTGGGGTCAAAATGCTAACTATACCCCTAGAGAAATTCCTTGAGGGGTGTAGTCTACAAAATGGGGTCACTTTTGGGGGGTTTCCACCGTTTTGCTCCCTCCAGGGCGTTGCAAACGCCACATGGCACTGAAAACCAAGCCAGCAAAATCTGTGCTTCAAAATCCAAATGGCGCTCCTTCCCTTCTGAGCTCTGCTGTGGGTCCAAACAGCAGTTTATTACCACATATGGGGTATTGGCGTAATCGGGAGAAGTAGATTTACAAGTTTTTATTCTTTATTCCTTGCAAATATCTTTTTTTTTTTAAATATTTTTTCAGAAAAAAAGTAGATTTTCACTTTCACAGTCAAACTCCAATAAATATAGCAGAAGACCTGTGGGGTCAAGGTGCTAACTATACCCCTAGATAAATTCCTTGAGGGGTGCAGTTTCCAAAACCGTGTCACTTTTGGGGGATTTCCACTGTTTTGTCACTACAAGACCTCTTCAAACCTGACATGGTGCCTAAAAGTTATTCTAAAAAAAGGAGGCCACAAAATCCACCAGGTGCTCCTCTGCTTCTGAGGCCGGTGCTTCAGTCCATTATCACACTAGAGCCACGTGTGGGATATTTCTAAAAACTGCAGAATCTGGGCAATAAATATTGAGTTACATTTCTCTGGTAAAACCTTCTGTGTTACAGAAAAAATTTATTATAAATGAATTGCAGCAAGAAAAAAAAAAATTTGTCAATTTCCCCTCTACATTGCTTTAATTCCTGTGAAACGACTAAAGGGTTAAGAAACTTTCTGAATGCTGTTTTGGATACTTTGAGGGGTGCAGTTTTTAATATGGGGTGATTTATGGGGTCTATCTAGTACATAAGGCCCTCAAAGCCGCTTTAGAACTGAACTGGTCCCTGTAAAAATCCCCTTTTGAAATTTTCTTGAAAATTTGAGAAATTGCTGGTAAAGTACTAAGCCTTGTAACGTCCTAGAAAAATAAAATAATGTTCAAAAAACGATGCAAATATAAAGTAGACATATGGAATATGTAAAATAGTAACTATTTTGTGTGGTATCACTATCTGTTTTACAAGCAGATACATTTAAAATTATAAAAATCATAATTTTTGCAAATTTTCTCTACATTTTGGTGTTTTTCACAAATAAGCAATGAATTTATTGACAACATTTTTCCACTAATATAAAGTACAATATGTCACGAGAAAACAATCTCAGAATCTCTTGGATAGGCAAAAGCATTCCGGAGTTATTACCACATAAAGTGACATGTCAGATTTGATAAAATGGGGCTGGTCCTGAAGGCCAAAATGAGCTCGGTCTTGAAAGGGTTATTCAGTGGATGAAATTTTTTTTTTTGTATATCCAGAGTTGCAAAGGCCTGTTTTTTTTTAATGTATTCCATCGTAAAGTGATTTTCTAAAGGGCTCCCAAATAACTTGTAATCCCTTTATTTCACAGGAAGCGGTGTCCTGCCACCATTCAGCTGCGATTGGGCCCTGAAATGGACAAACTGATCATCACAAAAGCTGACCTCAATCACAGCCATGATTCAGAAATTGACCTACCATCTCGTTTTACAAAAAAACCTGCATCCTTTGTGGAATTTCCAGTGAAAACTCCTTCTGATGTCTCTGATAAATTTATGGATAGAACAGATTTGACAAAGCTTCTTCATTTACACTTCCCATTTGGCAGAGAGTCGCAATTTCTAGATGAACTCGAATCCCTTTTTAACACTGATCCTGGTGTAAAAATCAAACTGGTTTATTTAGATGATAAGTTTACTGTGAAAAATATCTTTTTCATGACTACTGGTATGCAGAATTTGATTCAGCATTTCTCCGAGCACTTGTATGTTGCCTTCCTTCCAGGTCTCAATCAAGAGTTTGATTTGTTTTCAGTCTTTTGCCAAGACGAACATTTTAAGTGGAAAGTATGTGCCTATTGTTTTGCACGAAAGCAGTCCCAGGAAACATTAAGGTTTCTTTTGCTCTCTGTTCTTCAAATAAACTCAAATTTGACCAATCAAGTCAAGTTTTTAACCCTAAACCCAGATATTCTTAATCATGCGGATGCAAAGCTAATGTTTCCCGACGCTACAGTAAAGCTTTGCTTACCATTTGTGTTTGACTTTATGCATCACAAAATCACATTCTTGAGTCAAATGGAGCAGTCCCAAATAAAAGAGCTGCTGGTCAGTCTTTCTCAAGCTTCAAACACTGAGATGTATGCAAAGCTCCTTCATGACTTAAAGGCCGCCTGTCCTGATGAGGTTTTCCAATACTATTTTGACATATGGCACCCATTATGGAACTTCTGGTGTGGAAAGGACAATAGGACAAATGATTTGGAAAACGCCATTTATAATTATGTCAAACATAAGCATGAAGAATTAAAAGCACAGCTTGGATCATTGCCTACTTTAAGCCAGTGTCTACATGCTTTACTTGTTGAAGATGAAGGCCATGTTCTAGAACAGACTGAATCCAAAAATGCTTCCCTCACTGAGGAAAGCTTACCGGCGAGCGATATAGAAGCGCCGTCCATACCAATCAAGGAGGAAATCCGTACTGAAACGGAGCAAGCTGCGGCCTGTGAATATAATCCGGTATTTATTGGAATTTTCATTTTGTTAACTAAAGTCTGTATAGATAATAGTTGCTAAATAATATTTATGAACATTTATTCATTTTTCAAACGATAATGTAATTGGTTTTCACTGGAGGTTCGCTTTAATGTGAGTATCCTGTGTTTTTCTAAATTGTCCCACAGTTCTGTGCTGATTTAATTTCAGAATATATCTTTTATAGGGGTTGGAGCTCCATTTTTCTGTTAGTGCTTCAAATTCTCTTCGCACAGATAACGTTCAAGTAAATTAGTCTGTGTTATACAGATCCCTCTGTGAGGCGACACTGTCGTGGTAGTTCTGCTTGCTGCACTCACAGCATGCAGAGGTCATAGTCCTGTGTGTAGGCTCCGTTACATATGTGGCAGAGATTACGGTTTCCAATGAAACCATGCATATCCCCCGACGGAACACATTGAAGTCAATGGGTTCCGTCGGCCGCCAGTGGTGTTCATGTGAAAACGTAACCATTGTGTCCAGCATTCCCTTGTTCTGCTCCTCCGACAGAGCAGAACAACGCAATGCACCGACGCAGATGTGAACAGGGCCTCGCTCACTAAAATGATAGCAAAAATTGTCAATGCAGAAATTGCAATGTAAAAAGGTAAAATTTGTGCCAATTTTCAAGTCTGCAGCATGCCCTAAAATCCACGCAGATTTCTCTCACCACGTGTAAGTGGACTTTTGTAAACCCTGTTCTATAGCTTTCTAATGATTTTTGTTGTGTGTTTTTGGTGCAGAATTTGCACGTAGCCTTATAAAAACATGATCCCGGATGCTTCTAGGGGCCAAAAAAAACTATTGTCTGCGGAACTAAACTACTGAATTAGTATTGAAATAGTATATTAGGGCATGTTCACACATTGCAGTTTTACGTGCAGATTTTTATCGGTTTCACTAATTTCAATACAATGCGTAAAATATGGCATTTTCACTGTGAATCCTTTAAAAAAATATTTGCTATACAGTCCTACGTTCCACAGTGTGAATGGAACCCATAAACCATCCAACAAGACTACCCCCATTAATGATAGTGCAAGCACAGTGCCCCCTGATAACCCATACTGGCACTGTTTTATTCACTGTACATAGGTCCAAAACTGTTTAATCCCATAATACTCATTCATTTAATAATATATTTATAGGGTTTGTAGCGCCAGTTTTAACAAAACGGAGCAAATTGCATACTTGTTTATACAGCTCGCCAATACCATAAATGTCTAAGAAGGGAATACCTCTACGGTGTACGGTTTGCGACACATGACGTGTAGGCTCATCATGTGTACCAGGACCAGCACAACAAATTAATATAATTTATGATCGGTGTATGCTGTGAAAAAAATTATAAAAAAATACCTGCAGCCGAACGGCTTTTTTTTCCCCCTGCATTTTGACCGAAATAAAAATGAACATAAATGAAACGATATTGTAAATATAGAAAAAAATTGGCACCTACAGAAAGTACAACTTCTCCAGCAAAAATCAAAGTCCCATACAGCTATGTCAAACGCAAAATAAAAAAAGTTATTAACGCCAGGATGCAAAGAGGAGTAAAATCTAGAAATTGTTCTGTCCTCCAGGCCAAAGTTGGCAGTGAACTTAAGGGGTTAAAGTTTTTTAGTTTTTTTTGGTTATGTAAATAAAGCTAAATGGGTTCTTCTTTATGACTAAGGCCATGTTCACAAGCGTACCTATAAAAATTGATGCTGTTTTGAAGGCAAAGGGTGGTCACACCAATTCTTGATTTGATTTAGATTTCTCTTCTGTTCATTCACTTTGTATTTTGTTAATTGATTAAAAAAAATATTAACACTTCTATTCTTGAAAGCATTCTTTGCAGCATTTTTTCACAACCGCCTAAAAAAATGTGTGTGTATGTGTGTTAGCTTTGTCGTAATCCAATTCTTTTTTTCGTACAGGAATGTGAAGATCCATTTAAAGTGCAATTAAATGGCAAAGAGTTTCACAGCTGGGATGAGTTCTGTGCATACTTGCAAGGGTTTACCAAAGAAAAATACAATCTCCGTTTTTCAGTACTCGCTGAAGAAGACAGGACTGAAGTGCCTACTTTACCAGACGGGAATGAATCTTTGAAGTACAGCTGGGCACAGCTTTCTTGCAGTTGGTATGCCATCTTTTCTGAAGTATAAATATCCCCCCCCCCCCTTCTTCAGTTCTTTCTTCTATTAAAGTTTTGTTCGTGTATCTTAAAAATACAGACAGTGGGGTCAAGGACTTTTTCCATGTTGGAGGACTTGTGTAATGACTCAAACAAACATCAAATAGGTATACACTGACTTTGATACAAATGTGTTCTAAAAAAAAGGTTGAGGTTGTGCAATGTAAATGTATACTAATATTATTTTAAGGGGTTGTCCTACAACTATATATCACATGTATCTGATAAATCACATAAAACATAATTGTACTTAATAAGTGATTGTAGTAGTGTTCACTTAACTGATTTCCCTGCTCGGCTAAATAATATACAATCGTGGTAGGACGTGACCCTTACGCCTCATGCACACGACCGTGTGCGCCGGCCGAGTCCCTTCAGTGATTCGAGGAAAGAAAGAACATGTCCTATATTTCCTCAGATCAGAGACTCGGATAATTTTTCACGGACCCGATTCACCGGCTAAAGTGATTTGGGTCTGTGAAGACTATCGGGTGCCCCTCGCATGCCGTCAAAAACGGCCCGAGTGGCACAACTGTCATGTGCATGAGGCGTTAATCTAAAAAGTAACCTTTATTGGATTTAGATAAAACGATACAAAAAAATAAACACCCTGGTGTGAAAGTTTTTAAAATACCCTAACTGTAGTCAGAATTGTATGTTAAGGCCCCATGCACACAACTGTAAAAGCTCTCCGTAATTGCGGACCATAATACGGTTCGCAATTACGGACCCATTCAGTTCTATTGACCGCGGACACCTTTCCGTATCACTAATGGGTTTCCGTGCTGTAGAAATGTTCCAAAAATGATGGAACATTTCCATTCTTTTGCATTTTACAGGCCGTGCTCCCATGCTATGTTTTACGGCCGTGTTCATGGGGCCTGACACAGAGTTTTTTGCAAGCAGAAATATCTGCCTCAAAACTCGCTTTCTTTGCCGCGTTTTTTGTGCTGTTTTTCGGCCACGGCCATGGAGTGTTGCGGGCGAAAAACGTTTCTCTGCCTCCCAATTATGCCAATGTGAGGTCAGAGACTAAAACACCTGAAGAATGTTGCTTTCTTTTCCGCTCGCGACAAAAAAAACACCTCCACCTCTCGTTGAAATCAATGGAAGGCGATTTCGGCAGTTTTTTGCGTCGTTTCCGCGTCAAAAACTCTGCGTGAAGTAGGCCTTAGAGTCTCAGAACTGTATCCACTGGTGTCACTTTTTTTTTGTGTGCACTAGGGACCGACTAACATCTACACAATTCCCACACTACTAGAGAAAATTTTGATCATCCAGCATGCAGCATTGTCAATTCTCTGCTCCCCTGTTATCTCCATCAGGAACACAATGAGAGTCCTGGGCCTTCTGACTGCCTCAATAGATGCAGTGCCGTGGGCAAACGCCCATTTCAGACCACCTCAAGCGGAGATCCTCAGATCTTGGAATAGACTCCCTGCTGGGTTAGTCAAGAGAATTGTCATCTCTCCCAAAACAAAGCTTGCTCTCAGATGGTGACTGATGAACAGGAATCTTCTGAAGGGGAAATCCTTTGCTGCCCACCAGTGGATTATATTAACCACGGACGCCTCCAAACTTGGCTGAAGAGCCAGTAAAAAAGGCTGTTGGTGCAGTGAAATTAATATAGGGACCATCTGCCAGAATAGTATAGAAGCTCTGTTAGTCTGGAGGCTGCTCTTGTCAGAGCAAACCGGCAGCCTCCAACATATACAGAGGAAAGCCTCATGCACACGACCGTATTTTTGTCCACCCGTAAATACGGGTCCTTGGTCACACGTATTCGACCCGTATTGCACCCGTATTTACGGGCACGTTTTTGGCTGCAAAATTGCACTGCACTAATCGGCAGCCCTTCTCTCTATCAGTGCAGGATAGAGAGAAGGAGCAGCCCTTTCCGTAATAAAAGTAAAAGAAATTCATACTTATCCGGCCGTTGTCTTGGTGACGCGTCCCTCTCCTGACTTCCAGTCCGACTTCCCTGGATGACGCGGCAGTCCATGTGACCGCTGCAGCCTGTGATTGGCTGCAGCGGTCACATGGGCTGTAACGTCATCCCAGGAGGCCGGACTGGAGGAAGAAGCAGAGAGTTCTGGGTAAGTATGAACTTCTTTTTTTTTTTTTTTTTTTTACAGCTTTATCTATATTCTGATCGGTAGCCACTGTCCAGGGTGCTGAAACAGTTACTGCCGATTGTTTGTTTAACTCTTTCAGCACCCTGGACAGTGACTATTTACTGAGGTCACCTAGCAACGCTCCCATAATTACGGGTGCACACGTAGTCACCCGTAATTACGGGAGCCCCATAGACTTCTACGGGCTGCCCGTGCCGTAAGTACGGCCTGAAATAGGACATGTTCTATCTTTTTCAACGGCACGGGCACCTTCCCGTAAGCATACGGGGAGGTACCCGTGGCCAATAGAAGTCTATGGGCCCGTAATTATGGGCCGTAATTACGGGAGTTTTTACGGTCGTGTGCATGGGACCGAAAGGACTCCAATTCCCACACAAACAAGAGGACTTGTGATCAGGGTCCAGGCTAATGGGAATTGTGCAGATGTTAGTCGGTCCCTAGTGCACACAAAAAGAAAGTCCCACTAGTGGATACAGTTCTGAGACTAACTGGTCAGAATTTTATTTATTTTTTTGTATAATTTAAAATAATTTCAATAAAAGTTACCTTCTTATATTAAGGGTCAAGTCCTGCCACTATTGTATATCACATAAAACATAATTATTTTTTTTAAATATTGCTGTTACATACTTTGACGCCCCCTGGTATTCTTTTGATCGCCTTTCAGCACGTCGATCTAATGTGTACAGTGTTGGTGGTCACACATTCCCTGTAGCTCCGTCCCTTCGCCCAGTTCCTCTTGTACGTGGAATTGAAAAATTATTTGACGTGATTTAATAGATGAATGTAATATATTTAAGGTTTATTTATTTTTTTCAAGCCGCTCAGTGCTGTACAATCAATAAAAAAACAAAACAACAACATACTGCCACGGTGATTGGCTGTAATGGTCACATGTCCTTGTTGACAAGTAATCATTGCAGCAGGAAGTTGAGAGCGGTGACTGAACGGAAGCGGCATAGGATCTTTGGGATGATTATAGTTTTGGTTTTTTTGTACAGCATTGTCAGTGGTTTAAAACATCATTTTTATGCGCTGGACTAGGGCTGGGCGATTTTGCTAAAAAAGAAAATCTAGATTTTTTTTTTTCAACCCTATGGGCGATTTTCGATTTGAATCTCGTATTACTGTTAAACTGAAAAAAATACCAAGAGATCGTTTAATTATTTTCTTTATATAAATACATTTTGAACATATATTACTGTTAGTGTATGTGCACACAATATCTCCCTTTTACGTCTGAAATTACAGACTGTTTTCAGGAGAAAACCGCTCCGTCGCTTCAGACGTAATTGCTCCTTCTCGCATTATGCGAGGCGTCTTTGACGGCCGTAAATTTGAGCTGTTCTTCATTGAATTCAATGAAAAACGGCTCAAATTACGTCCAAAGAAGTGTCCTGCACTTCTTTGCCGAGGCAGTCATTTTACACGTCGTCGTTTGACAGCTGTCAAACGACGACGCGTAAATTACAGGTCGTCGGCACAGTACGTCGGCAAACCCATTCAAATGAATGGGCGGATGTTTGCCGACGTATTGTAGCCTTATTTTCAGGCGTAAATCTAGGCATAATACGCCTCGTTTTCGCCTGAAAATAGGTAGTGTGAACCCAGCCTTATAATTGCACTCAACTTCACAACTTTTAACCTCTGCAAATACTTTATCAGAAATACAATTGGAAAAATTTATATCTAATTGATTATAATTTCTGTGATCCCCGGCAGGGAACAGGTTAACAGAATCTATTATCAATGATGCGCTGCGTGCAGTAACATCCCTCTCTGCCCGTCACCCCTCAGCCGGTCTCCGACATTACAGGCAAGAACGGTGTAAATTGCAGCAGGGCCAGGCAGCTAGTGCCGAGCGGGCACTCTGGAGCGAGATTACATTATAGTGTTTGAATTGTGAGCAGGAAACTGTCAATACCGGCCCCACCATGGAGGGTTAAATAAATGACCATAAGGCCGGATTCTCACGACCGTGAAAAACTGACCGTGTCAGCCGGATTTCCCGACCCAACCACGGTACATGTGAACGGGACTCCTGGCATCCGTCATTTAGGCTACAGCCATACAACAGTGAAAAAAATGGCCATTAAAAACGGATCAATTGTCAGTTTTTCATGCCCATTTTAGCACCAGTGTCTCCAAATGGATTTTGCTTTGTCATGGTTTTTATTTTTTTTTGTCCCAATCCCCTGAAAACACCACAGTGCCCATGTAGATAGTGCCGCAAGGTCCCTGTAGATAGTGACACAGGGCCCCCATATAGTGACACAGCCACGCCGCATGGTGACACAGTGCTCACGTATAGTAACAGTGCCACCCCCCATATAGTGACACACCCTTGCAGATAGCACCCCCCTCCCTTGTAGATCGCACCCCCACATGTAGATTGCACTCCCACACCCATTGTAGATCGCAGCACCCCACCCCATCCTTCTTGTAGATTGCTGCTACTAGGGGCTGAATCCCCGGCCTGTGGTTGCCGACACTTTGACAAGGGATACAGCTCCTATCTACAAGAGGGGGGTGGTGCGATCTACAACGAGGGGGGGGGGGGGTTTGATCTACAAGGGGGGGAGGTGGTGCGATCTGCAAGGGGGGTGGTGCGATCTGTAATGGGGCTGCTATCTACAAGGAGCGGTAGTATCTACAGGGCGGTGCGGCTATGTATACTAGGAGTCACTGCTGTTCTGTACTCTATCATTTTGTTTACTGCAGAACAGCAGGTTCTGAGCAGAGACAGAGCGGGGAGCAGCTTGTCAGACGGTGTGGACCAAGTAGGTTACGAGAAGGCGGGGGGGGGGGGCTTCCTCCTGCAGCACAGCGCCACTAAAAAAAATCGATTTAACGATTTTGTTAAACAGAATAGTCCAAGGCCTTGAGGGCGAATTAATCGAATTGATTCGATTAATTTCCCAGCCCTACGCTGGACAACCCCTTTAATTGTGGGACAGCCCCCTTTAAAGAATTCAGTAGTTCTTGAGAATTCAGGTGTGCTGCTAAAGTTTATACTTTTTTTTAACCCCTTAAAGAGGCTCTGTCACCAGATTTTGCAGCGCCTATCTGCTATTGCCTGTGATCGGCGCTGCAATGTAGATTACAGTAACGTTTTTATTTTTAAAAAACGAGCATTTTTGGCCAAGTTATGACCATTTTCGTATTTATGCAAATGAGGCTTGCAAAAGTACAACTGGGCGTGTTGAAAAGTAAAAGTACAACTGGGCGTGTATTAGGTGCGTACATCGGGGCGTGTTTACTACTTTTACTAGCTGGGCGTTGTGTATAGAAGTGTCATCCACTTCTCTTCACAACGCCCAGCTTCTGGCAGTGCAGCACTGTGACGTCACTCACAGGTCCTGCATCGTGTCGGCACCAGAGGCTACAGATGATTCTGCAGCAGCATCGGCGTTTGCAGGTAAGTCGATGTAGCTACTTACCTGCAAATGCGGATGCTGCTGCAGAATCAAGTGTAGCCTCTGGTGCCGACACGATGCAGGACCTGTGAGTGACGTCACAGTGCTGCACTGCCAGAAGCTGGGCGTTGTGAAGAGAAGTGGATGACACTTCTATACACAACGCCCAGCTAGTAATAGTAGTAAACACGCCCCGATGTACGCACATAATACACGCCCAGTTGTACTTTTACTTTTCAACACGCCCAGTTGTACTTTTGCAAGCCTCATTTGCATAAATACGAAAATGGTCATAACTTGGCCAAAAATGCTCGTTTTTTAAAAATAAAAACGTTACTGTAATCTACATTGCAGCGCCTATCTGCTGCAATAGCAGATAGGGGCTGCAAAATCTGGTGACAGAGCCTCTTTAAGGACACAGCTAATTTTTGTGTCTTTTATTTTTATAACCCCCCCTCCCCCTGCCTTCCAAAAGCCATACCTTTTTTTTTTATAAATGACATAGCCCTTTGAGGGCTTGTTTTTTGCGGGACAAGTTGTAGTTTTTCATGGCACCATTTATTGTACCGCATAATGTACTGGGAAACTAAAAACAAATTATATGTGGGGTGAAATGGGCAAAAAAACAGCGATTAAGCCATTTTTTGGGGCGTTTTGTCTTTACGGCGTTCAACAGGTGGTAAAAACTACATGTTCACCTTATTGTATGGGTCGATACAATTACGGCGATACCAAATTCGTTTTTTGTGTTTTACAACCTTTTATAAAAAAACAAACCAGTTGCTAAAAAAAAAAAATATGAGAGCCATAACAATTTTATTTTTCCGTTGATTGGGTGATGTGAAGGCTTATGTTTTGCGGGGTGAACTGTATTTTTTGATACCATTGTGGGGTACATGCGACTTTTTGATCACTTTCTTTTCCATTTTTTTGGATGCGGCGATACCAGTTATGTTAAGTTTTTTTTTAACATTGCTTTAGCGGGGAAAAAATGGGAAAAGGTGTTTTGTTTTTTTTTGTTTTTTTAACTTTTAAAATATATATTTATTTATTTTTTTGGAACATTAAAAATAACTGAACTTTTTTGTTACTTTTTTTTTTTTATTAGTCGTTGGATCGCTTGCATGATATACTGCAATACTAATATATACTAATATATCGTGATATAGCCAGGGCTTCAAATGAGTACAAAGATGGCAGTCCTGGGGGCTTTCATTAGGCCCCCAAGGCTGTCATGACAACCATCGGCACCCTGCGATTACATTGTGGGGGAACTGATGGCAAGTCTGAGGGCGGCCAGCCCCCTCTTTCATTTAAATGTCGCAGTCCCAAATGACCGTGACATTTAAGGGGTTAAACAGGTGGAATCAAAGTGATCTTTGATTCTGCCCATTGCGTTGAGGTGTTGGCTGTATTACACAGCCGTCACCCGCTAAGTATGGGGTGATCTCAGCCCGTGAGCCCGTCCCATACTTCCCCCTTAATGGCTGCCACGTGCATATACATGGCATGACGTTAGTTAATGTTGTTTTTCTTTGCACCACTCTTATGTTAATTTGTCTCTGCCAACACCTGTCCAACCTGCACGGCCAATAGCCACATTGTAAAACTGCAACAGTTTGTGGTAAAATATGTACGGTGGTAAGTGGTTTAAAAACCGGAGACGTGAGTGCATATGTATTCACCCATAATTAGTTGTATAAGGTACCCCCGTGTGCAAGTGTCACATGATCTGTCACATGATGTCAGTATAAATACACCTGTTCTGAAATCCTTCAGGATTGAAGAAAAGATGGATGGCAGTAAATACAGGACAATTCTTGAGGAAAACCTGCTAGAGATTTGAGCCTGGGGCAGAGGTTCACCTTCCAGCAGAACAATGACCCTAATCATACTGGTAAAGCAACACTGGATTAAGGGTAACCTGTAAATGTCTTGGAATGGCCGAGTCAAAGTCCAGACCTCAATCCAATTGAGAATCAGTGGCATGACTCAAGGATTGCTGTACAACAATGCAGGCCATCTAATTTGAAGGAGTTGGAGCAGTTTTGCCTGGAAGAAAGGGCAAAAATCCATTTGCCTATATACGCTAAGCTAATAGAGACATTCCCCAAGAGACTTACGTCTGTAATTGCAGCAAAAGGTGCCCCACAAAGTATTGACTTTCTGGGGGTGCATACTACTGCAAATTAAAGTTCTGTTTTTTTTTTTTTTTGTATTAATTATGGTTTGTGTCACAGTAAAAAATATTTTGCACCTTTTTAAAGTGGTAGGGATGTTGTGTAAATGAAATGGTACAAACCGCACAAAAATTTATTTTAAGTCTAGGTTGTAATGCAACCAAACACCAAGGGGTGTGAGTAATTTTGCAAGGCACTGTATGTTCAAAACTATTATAGTTTTTCTTTTTCTGTTTGTTGATCAAATGGCTTCTTAAATCCAAAGTCAATGGGGAGGGATATTTTTTACAGGCACTGTCTGTTTTAGGCCTTATGCACATGACCGTAAAGCTTTTTACTGTCCGCAAATACAGATGCATATCCGTAGCCGTCCGCAATTACAAAATGACCCATAGACTTCTGTGCCGCAATTGTGGACAAGAATAGGACACAGCCTATATTTTTCGGATCATTTCTACAGCCTGGACACACCTTCGTAAATATACAGAAAGGTGTCCATGGCCAATGGAAATTAATGTGTCTGCAACTTCATCCGTAAATACCTGATCCGTAATTCCAGAAGAAAACTATGGTCGTGTGCATGGGGCCTTAGTCTTGTGTTTTCATATTTATTATTTACTATCCAAGACCGCTGTATTTTTCTGTGATCATTTTATAGATATTTTATGGTCCTGTTCTGCTTTACGCTCTAATCCGTTTGAATTTTTTTGGTTTGTTTTGATTTTCTACTTTTTGGTGCCATTGATTATTTCTCTTTTTTTATATAGGAAGAGCTGTTCTGCATTCATTGAGCTGAGCTTGGGTCCCCAGAAAGACAAGCTTGTCATCACTCAAAGCAATTTGGATCATAACCATGTTGAAGAAGATACAGCTGATGCACCACCAGAGAAGAAATTTAAACCAACCCCTGCAGTAGGTTTACCAGCACAAGTTGCTAACAATATTTCGAAGAAATTTCTGGAACCAAGTGACTTAAAACGGCTCCTCCGTTTCCGCTCTGGTGCTTTCGAGGACCGTACACAAGTGCTGGCAGAGTTGCAGTCTCTCTTTTTTTCTGACCCTGAAGCAAAGGTCAAATTGGTATTTGTGGAAGATAAATTACATGTGAAGAAGATCTTTCTAATGACCTCCACTATGAGGAATCTAGCTCAGAATTTTCCTGAATATCTCTTTATTGATGTTTTTTTAGAATTTAGTCAAAGTTTTGATTTGTACACTATTTTTTGTGACTTAAAGGGGGAAGGTTGGACACCATGTGCCTATTGCATTGCCAAAAAAGGAATAGTTGGCATATTCAAGTTTCTTGCAGACTTGCTTCTTGAGATTATTCCCTCCATTAGCAACAAAGTAAAAGTTGTAACACTCAATCCTGACATCCAAGAACCGATTAATCTGGAAGCTCATTTTCCACATGCTAATTTGCGGTACTGTATGCATTTAGTTCTCAATGTTATGTATAGCCGGATCTCTCATCTTGATACTACTGTTGAAGCCCAGATTAAAAACTTCCTCCATATTCTTTCACAAACTTGCTCAATTAAAGTCTATGAACGATATTTGAATGACCTAAAAGCCATTTGTCCAGGAGACGTTTTTCAGTATTATTTTGAGACCTGGCATCCACGTCGAAAAATGTGGGTAAAAAAAGATAATCGGACTGAAGACTCTGAAAGAAATCTGTCTGAACTAGTATCTGTCAATCATGCGAAACTCAAGCAAGCAGTCGGCTATATGCCATCTTTGCATCAATGCCTTTGTTCTATACTTTGCGACAAAGTCAAAGCGTCAGGCAATGACCTGCATATCCAGAGAGCTGATATTTCATCTTTTTGTGATTATGAGAAACCTACTGTTTCACTTCTGAATCAACAGGTAAATCAATTTTAATTGATTTGAGACTTGTAGATATTTTGCACTGCACCTGAAGTGAACTTTACGGCATGTGTGACTGATGTACACAGCGCTTCCTAGCGGATTTATTTTATAGTGAGTGACTAAATGCTGCTGTTTCTCAGTCCACATGTGGGTGAACCGGATTTATTTTGTCCATTTTTTTAATTTTATTTTAAATAACCAGGATACAAGTCTGCGGTGCTGTGATGGTTTTTTGTGTTGCCGTGCGATCATAAAGTAATATACGTACTCCTTTCTGCTCTCAGAATTGTGTATACTGTATATTTTAACAAATCTTGCATGTCAGCCTTTGTTGTTATTGGTTGGTAAGAGGCAAAACCTTTATGGTATATTTTTGCACACAATACTTGATGCAGTCAGCATTTATTAGAATCTCTGGGTGTAATCTACTCAAAAAGATAACTTGCTGGCTACCTGCAGCTGCCACCAGAGGGAGCTTACTGTATACATTTATACATTGAATTCAGTACTAAAACCGTACGCAGTAAATTGTTCCCCGAAGCTGTATTTCCTAATAAGGCATATGGAGCCATCAGGACAACCCCTTTAAGTCTGTGTTTAGTATGCAGTAAGCTTCTCCTAGTGGTGGGTGCAGACATCAAGCATGTTATCTTTTAAAGCTACATCTATGTTCTTATGTAGAACTTTAAATCCCCTGCTTAAATCCGATCACTATATAAGATATATTAAGAAATTAATCCGCACAGAATTTAAAATGTATTTTGATTAAACAGTTATTGACCACTCGCCATAAATAGACGGCGTGTGGTGCAGGGCTTCAAACCTCAGCATTACGAATGTATGATGTGGGTTTAAAGTTACTGCAATCTAGTAGGAGCAGGTTGGGTGCCCAACTGCTGTTTAAGATCTCAATGAGCGCTGTGTAGTGAATAGAGGCACTGGTAATGCTGCTGCCACTATTGGACCCATCGATCATGGGATTGCTGGGTGCCCCGCTTCCCTGCGGAACTGATAGATCTTAGCAGATCCAGACCAGCCTGAAAATGACTAGTTTTTACCACAGGGAACTATTTACCAGTGTAACTAGAACTCCTTACCTCAGTTACAGTGAGAAACACTGCTATAAGAAATACAAATGTGAATGTCCCCCAGAGGTATTTTATGACATGTTGGGGGACATATTATGTAAAAAGAAAAAAATTTAATAAAGAAACATTTTTAAAAATGTATTTATTTTACTTTGCAAATTAAGCCTAATAAAGAAAAGTTCACTTTAAAGTTTTGTGTTGTCAGATAGGCCCCGTTTTTGTGTTCATTGCAAGTAAACTAGTTTTTCAGTCATCAGCATCGTAATGACTGGGGTCCTAATGGGCGACTGTGATCAGTGTTCTAAAATAATCAGTCAAAACATAGATTGGCTCCCACATTTTTAATGTATTTTTTGTGTGAAATATTTCAAACAGGTTTAATAAATTAGATGGACCTAATGGATTGAATTTTGTCCCCGGTTGTAAAATACAATACACGTTTTCTTGACCATTCAACAATTTTAGGGGCCAAATTGATAACAAAAACAAAAAGTTTTGGATTCAAGAAACACATCAGCATAAACTATATTGAGAACACAAGGAATACACTCTCCATCTTTCCTGACATACTGGAATTTCCCTGATATCGTTACCTTATTGAAGATCCATTGAGGTTCCTTATGCTGGCCATACACTAGAGATGTAGACCATTTTCTGGAGACCAACATCTGTCGAAAAGTTGATCTGCAAGCTCATCAATAAATGTCCAGGCAACAGATCGGTCAACAATTTGATGTTTTAACTTGTGTTCAGAATGACGACCTTCACAGACCAACAATGAATTACAGCTGTCTGAAAACCCTACTGTATGGCTAGGATTAGTAATTGGATATCAACTTAAATTCCTTTCATCTAGCATCTGATCTAGAAATTCTAATAATCCAGCAATTCTTTCCACCAAAGAACTGTATAATCCCGAAATTCACCAGACCCGAACCAGAAGATCTATAAGGAATCTGATTAGGAAGTGATAGCAGCACACTTTGTGCTAGTATTTTACCACTTCAGGCTCTCTACCCTAACAAATACGTTGAATTAATTTTCTATGCCTGTCCAATATCTGGAATATGTGATAAACCAGTGCCCATCAGAATATTATATTAAGAGAATCTTACTATTCAACAGAGCCCACTGGTTTGGATTTTTGGGATAGGACATTGTCAAAAATGCCTATTCCATTTAAATAATGTTACCTCCTATATCTTTATTTTTAACAAATGTAAGATTTTATGATAAAAATCATGTACATGCAACTATCTTCTATGTACATGCAACTATCTCCTACTTACAAATGAGCTTTGTGAATGTAAATCATACTTGTATTATGTATATACATGTATATCTTTTTTTTTATCTTAAAAGGTTCCTGAGCTGAATGAAAGAAGTCTACAGAACGCTGCATCAGAGACTAGTACAGAAGAGGTATTGTTGCTGTTAATTATTAAAAATGTTTCCATTGTTGATAAACAAAAAAAATGCAATTAGTGTTGTGGTGTAGATCAAGAATAATAGGTGATGTTTATATTTTGTTCAATATTTCAGGGGGGAGAAGCAGGGGAGGCCCCGGTATGCCTCATAATGCACAGCTCTTAAAATCACACTAGCACAAGCCCACCCACTCAGCAAGCATTTAGGCCAGATCACATATGCAGGTTTTTTTTAAGCTGAACACAGGAGTAGATTTAAGAGGAAGTAAACTTGTAAAGAAACGCGTTTTTATTCACTTGTTTCTGGTGATATTTTTTGAGCCAAACACAGCATGTGATAATCCAGCCCTTTAGAAACTTCAGGTAAGGCAAAGGTGAGGGAAGGAAAGAACCAAAATCTGCATGTTAGAATCCATATTTGTATCTGCACTATATGTAATATACATTTACAGCTACGTGATTCATCCAACGCAAAAAAAAATATCGAACCGTTGTATAGGCTTGGTTAGTAGGTTGATTTGAGGTTAAACTGTTAAAGGAGATGTCCTAGAATTGACAAGCACCACCTATCCACAGGATAGGTGATAATTGTCTGTCGCTGGGGGTCCCACCGCTGGGACACAACAATCGAGTGAGTACGGGGTCCTGAATCGCCAATTCTCACTGCAGGGGTGAAGTGCGAGCATGCGCCCGCGGCTCCATTCACTGTCTACGGTGGAAACGTCCTAGCACTGTGCTTGGCTGATTCCGTCATTCCCATTGACTTTGAATGGAGTGGCAGCAATCATGCTCGACAGCACTCCGTTAGCCCCTTAACGACCAGGCCTATTTTGACCCTAATGAGCAAGCATTCTTTTTTTTCATCTTCACATTCCAAGAGTTATGTGTGCTTATTCTAGCAGAACTAGATGAAGGCAACCATTACTCCCGAACGAGGAGTATCTATTGATGTGCAATCCTGAGTGGTTCTATTGGTTTCTTCATTCCCACTAGTACAGTGTGTGGTTTAGGAACCACCTCTACTGCAGTGTCTGACCCGAAGGGAGAACCTTCATGCCAGACAAACATTACAATTTATTATGCATGTTCCAAATGCAATACTACATTTCCCTGTCTACTTCCCTATGTGATGCATGCTGGCTTCCTGGCCAAACGCCTGCGCTTTATGCACCCCTTCCACCCCCAGTAATGCTCATCCCTGGTATGGTGGGTCTGGATCCGGAATGGCCCCTTCCCTTTTCTGAACTGTTGATAACCTAGCGAACATCACTCAGTCCATATTCGTCCTCCCCTGGACTTTTGTTCTGCTCGTCCTCATCTGGACTGTACATCCATGTCTTCCTCTGATGGCAGGACCCGAAAGCGGACTAGGTCCACTCGTCTGCCTTCACTTTCACCATCCTCTTATGTCTCACCTCCTCCACCAGACGTAAGGTCTGGTGCTTCCTCACCCCTAGAGGGGTTTTGTCGGAGGGCGAACTGCATGATTCTGATTCAGTTAGCAAGGGTTCTACTCCTCTCCCCACTTCGGTAGGAGTACTTATTAGAGCTATCCATGACACCTTACAGGTCACTGATTCTGTGCCTGCCACTTCAACTGATTCCATTTCTTTTCTTCAGCATCATAGTTCTCAAGCGGTCTTTCCACCCTACTCGGAACTTGAAGGTATTGTCTTTAAGGAATGACGAAGAAGTTTTCGCACTCAAGCCATCTGGTTGTCTTCTTTTCAGGAAGGGATATCTTCCAAAAGAGTTAGCTCATCAGCAGTAGATGCTCCTGTTTCTCATTTAGCCAACACTACTACTTTGCCTACCGTGGACTCCACTTCCTTCTAATATCCTCTGGATCGCTTTGTGGACTCATTTGCTAAAACCACTTTTGAGGCCTCTAACTATGCCCTTCGCCCCATTTTTACCTATGTCTGGGTTAGCAGAGCTATACTGAATGGGCACACAAACTCCATCATGGCCGGCTCTCAGGCCCTCCTCCAGATGAGCTGGTGGATCGGTCCGTCTTTTTTTTCATCCAGCGAGTCCAAGTATTTGTGAGCTGCTCGTCTTGTAGCTCTGGCCACGGACTCTTCTGTTGCCACCCGCAGGACTACCTGGCTTAAAGCTTGGTCTGCTGATATGGCTTCCAAGCGGTCCCTGACTGCACAACTTTTTTCAGGCTCCTGTCTTTTTGGAACTAGATCAGACAAAATTATCTCAGTCTACGGGTGGCAAGAGCATCCATCTTCCCCAAAACAGGGTCAAAAGGACTACTCCGGTCAAAAGGATAGGTCCTAGTTTTCAGTCCTTTAATGGGTTCTCCAACCCCACGTCTTCCGTACCTCAGTCTCACCAGGATCAAAATGCCAAACCTTCCTTTAGGGCTCGTACATCCTGGCGACCCTGACCTCCGCCCGCAAAGACTGGAGCCAGCAAGGCCACTTCTGCCTGAAGCTGTGCCCCCACTCGATTCAGGCTTCTGCACTTCAAGGATGTCTGGCTCTAAAGCATTTCAGATGCCTGGGTTCAGGAGGGGGTATCCGCCAGATACAGGATCGAATTTACCAGCCTTCCTTCAGGGTGTTTCTTTCACTCCGCTGTTCCACAGTCCCCCTCCAGGACGACCACCATTTTTCGAGCGAAAACTCTCTGTTCCTTCAAGTGGTCATTATTCCTGTACCCCGTACCCAGAGGTTTCAGGATTTCTACTCCAACCTTTTTGTCATACCGAAAAAGGACGGCTCTGTTCGGCCCATTTTGGATCTCAAGCAACTCAACTCTCATGTCAAAGTCTTGTCACTTTCGGATGGAATCCCTCTATCATCGGTTCGATGGCGCAGGGGGAGTTTCTTTCCTCATTGGACATCATGTACGCATATCTGCACGCTCCTATTTGCCAGACTCACCAGCGCTTCCTACTCTTTGCAGTGCTGTTCCATAATTTCCAATTTGTGGCTCGTCCATTCGGTCTGGCATGGCTCTGAAAGTCTTTACGAATGTTCTCCCTGTTGTGATGGTGCTCCTTTGGACTAGCGGGGTGTCACCTCCCTTCAGGGTGGACAACGAGATGTCACTCCAGATCACTCTGGACACTCTTAGTCGATTCAATTGGATTATCATCCGCTCCAAGTCTTTCTGGTCTCCATCCCAGAATATTTTGTTCCTGGGCATCGCCTCTGACAGTCTATCTGCAAGACTTTTTCTTCCTCCAGAGCGACAATCAATCCTTTAGGATGGGATTCGTTTATTGCGAACAGCAGATCTGTCTTTACTCTGCCTCTGCATGGCGGTTCTCTGGACCATGGTGGCCTCAATCAAGACCATAACCTTTGCGCAGTTCCACATACACCCACTTCAGCGGGCGATCCTCTCCCGATGGAACCACTTCCTGGATCTGAAGTTGATCCTTCCCCTCCCAGCCCATCGATCGCTTCGGTGGTGGATCTCGTCCCCAGCCATTCCGTGTTATTCCTTTCCATTGATGCCTCTCCTTGGATGCCAGTCTCAGGGGCTGGGGGTTACCTTATGGCTCAGGGGCTTTCGTCTCCACAGGAATCCTCCCTTCCCATCAAATTCCTGAAATTGAGATCCATATTTCTTTGCCTGCTGCAATGGACGTCGTCCCTGTCCGGATATACGGGTTGAAATGGATAATGCCACGGCCGTGGCTTACCTAAATCCCCAAGGTGGCACTCGCAGCGGCGTGGTGGTAATGGCTGGGGCCGTGAAGATTCTGGCCTGGGTGGAAGTTCACATTCCTGCTCTGGTGGCAGTACACATTCCCGGAGTCGACAACTGGGCTGCGGACTTCCTCAGTCTAAAAGGTGGTTCCGAGGAAATGGTCTCTTTACCAGGAGGTCTTTGACCAAATGTGTCTCAGGTGGCGCAATCCGGATGTAGACCGGATGGCTTCCAGATTCAATCGTGAGATCCCCTGCTTCATCGCCCGAGATCCGGAGGCTTGCGCTGTGGACGCTCTCATGGCGCTGTGGTCCAACTTCAGTCTCCTGTACGTTTTACCTTCTCTGCCTCTACCATCGGCTCCTCTGACCGCTCAAGGCAGAGGGGATTACGGCCATCCTAATAGCCCCAGTATGGTTGTTAGTATGTGGACCTAGTGTCCCTGGCTGATGTCCTGTGGCCCCCCCCCCCCCCCTGTCCCAACCTTCTCTCTAAGGGACCGATTTTTCACTAGAATTTAAGGTTGCTACGTTTAACGGCGTGGCTGTTGAGGCTGCCATTCTGAGGGTTCGTGGTCTCGAAGTGTCATTCTCACTATTCTCAAGGCTAGGAAGCCTTCAGCCCGCATTTACCATCGTACCTGAAAGGCCTACTTTCGTTGGTGCAAGGATCTCAATCTTCTTCACTTGTGTATTTCCCTATGCGAAATTCTCTCCTTTCTGCAGGGTGGCCTGGATCAAGGTTTTGCATTCAACTCCCTGAAGGGGCAGGTGTCTGCACTTTCCATCTAGTTCAGTCACTTGCTGGAGTCTAAGGGTGACGTCGAAACCTTTTTGCAGTGCCTGGCTCATGCGGTTCCCCCTTATCGTCCTCCGATTCCTTATTGGTATCACTTGCGGTTTTGGAGGTCTTACAGTCTACTCCTTTTGAACCCTGCCGAGATATCTCCCTTCGGCTTCATTCCTGGAAAGTGTTTTTTCTGGTCGCAGTGACCTACATCCAGTGGGTCTTTGAATTAGTGGCACTCTCTTGTCATTCTCCTTTTCTGACTCTGCAACAGCACAAGGCAGTTTTACCGAAGGTTGTTTTGCCTTTCCACATGAATGAGCACATCGTTCTGACGTCCTTTTTGTCCATCTCCCCACAACCTGGATGTCGTCCGCACCATGCGGACTTACCTTTCTGTCACTGCTTCCTTCCGGAGGTCGGATTCCTTGTTCATCCTCCCGGAGGGTCCCCGAAAGGGATTGGCGGCCTCTAGGGCCTCTCGCTCGCTCGATTTGATTGATTGTTGGCAAAGCTTATCGAGTTCGGGGGAAAGCGTCCCCTTTTCGGGTCATGGCCCACTCTGCCATAGTGGTTGGAGCTTCCTGGACTGTGCGCCGTCAGACCTCTGCCCCGTCAGACCTCTGCCCTTCAGTTGTGTCAGACAGCCACATGGTTTTCTTTGCACACTTTTTTTTCAAGTTCTCTCAGGTGCACACAGATGCTTTCAGGGGTCCCGCAGGCATCTGTGAAATAGGTGACCATGTCCTGTGTTCTCTTCCTGCCCCTGGGGACTGCTCTAGGATGTCCCATGGTCTGTGTTCCCCAATGCAACCAAACGAGGGAACAGTATTTTTTGAGTACTCACCGTAAAATTCTTTCCTCGTCGTGTTCCCTCCCATCGTGTTTTTCAAGGCTTTTTTTGTTGTTTGAGGGGTACTCCTATTGTTTGACATTCCTTTTCTTACCTTGTATCTGCTTCTCCTACTTTTTGCAGACAGACTGAATAGCTCAGTTTCTGTAGGAAGGGTATATCCCGTAGGAGGGGCCACTTTTGTATTTCTTAGTGTGAAGCCTCCTAGTGGCAATAGCATATTGTGTCCCCCAATGAACTGGACAAAAAAAGGATTTTACAGTGATTACTCAAAAAACTCCTGTATTTTAATGAAGACCGATTAGTGAAATTATTTCTACCGCAAAATCCGTTGAATGCAAAAAAATAAATAATTCAAAGGTGTTTATAGCCTTTAAAGAAATCCTTTTTTTTCTTGTTTACAACCCTTAGAAGAACTATGACCTGTTAAATGGTTACAGTACCGTAAAGTCAGGCGGCTTGATTAGTTAATACTAAAGAAAGATCTTTCTTTCTTTCTTTCTCAAAATTCCGTTCTGAAGTTTGAGGCAGATTTTCCTCTGCCTGCACGCCAATTTTCGTGGCGTTCTTCGCAGAGTTTTTCACCCTCTGCCTCCCATTGATGTCAATGGAAGGTCAGAGGTGTAAACGCCCGAAGATAGTGTATGTCCCTTCTTTCTCCCGCGAGATGGTTTTACCGCTCGCATGGGAGGCATTTTTTCGGACGGTTTTTGACGAGATTTGCGGCGCGGTTTCCACGTCAAAAGACTCGTCAAAAAACTCTGTGTGAACCCAGCCATAGGCTGGGTTCACACAGAGTTTTTTCCAGGAGGAAAATCTGCCTCAAAATTCAGTTTGGAACTTTGAGGCAGATTTTCCTCGGCCTGCACGTCGATTTTTGCAGCGTTTTTCGCCTGCGGCCATTGAGCGCCGCGGACATAAAACTCCACTAAATACTCTTTCTCTGCCTGCCATTGATGTTAATGGGAGGTCAGAGGGGTAAACGCCCGAAAATAGGGCACGTCCCTTCATTTTCCTGCGAGCCGGAAAAAAACGCCTCCGCCTCAATGGGAGGCATTTTCGGCAGAGTTTTGGCGAGTTTTGCGGCGCGATTTCCATGTAAATAAAACTCTGTGTGAACCCAGCCTTAGAGAACCTGTCACCTCTCCTGACCTGTCTATTTTAGTAAATACTTGTATCCATTATGAAATAACAATTCTGGAACACGTTTTCTTAGAATTCTACATTGTATCACTCTCTTATTCCTCGTATAAATTCATGAATGAATTCCCAAATGGGTGTTACTATTCTCCTTGTCAAAGGAGTGTGTTCCTACAGTCTCACTCTGTCAGTACGGATTGGATATTCAGTCTGTGGGAACACGCCCTCGACTGGTAACACACTTTTATCCATTTATTCAGGAGTACTAACAGAGGAACGGCACAATATAGAGTTCTAAGAAAAGCTGTTCCAGAATTGTCATTTCAAGGGGTCTACAATTATTAAACAGACAAGTCAGGAGAGGGGACAGGTTTGCTTTAAAGGGATTTTTTTTTTATTTTTTTTTTTAAAGTTAAACAATTATTATTTAAGTGATTACACATTGTTTTAATTTTTTACATTTTTTCACAAGTCAGGAAATATTATAAATTAGATTCTAATTTATAACATTTCCATTTGCTGGTCACTAGAGGGAGCATTTCCCAAAATTACAGCATGGTCAATGTGGTAAAGCAACCTCATTGCTTTATGCTGCAAATTTGGGGTAGACACACTCGCTCTAGTGTCCTCACACAATCTCCCCTCCCTTATTCTGGCTAGTGCTAGGAGAAGGAGGGGGTTGAATCTTCAAACCTCCTACACTGTGTTCCGCCATTTTCTGAGCGACTGCACAGTGTAGGAGGATTAGATACAGGGCTCAGCAGACCGTATAACATGAACATAATACACACATCACATACACAAACCTAACTTACCTGCTCCTGCCGCCTCCGCTCCTATGCCTTGCGCCTTCGCTTCCTTTGAACATATGGCCGGAAGTCGTCATCTTGCTGTCGAGCCGCGGCTTCCGGTCCACATGAAAATGGCGCCGGATTTTGCTCTGCTAACGAGCTTCGTTTGGTCTGTGTGGGAGCGGCACATGCGGCGTTCCCACACAGACGGCGTACGCTGCAGTGAATGGAACGGCTCCCGTTCGCATTCTCTATGGGGATGTCTGGCAGCCCCCATAGAGAAGTAAAAATAAGAAAAAAGTAAAACACACGAACACAAATAAATAAATTTTATTTTTTTATTATACTAAAAGAAATATGATAAAAAAAAACCTTTAAGAAGGTTGTGACTAGTGATTTGTGCTTAGAGAGGTTATCCTATTATCTGCTGTTTTTGTTATTTTTATTTCTTTTAACCCCTTAACGCACCATGACGTAACTGTACGTCATGGTGAGCAGTAAGTTCGCGCACCTTGACGTACAGTTACGTCATTGCTTTGACAGTTAACCGCCGCGCGGCGCTACACCGCAGCGGCGGTTAACTGTGCAGGGTGTCAGCCCTGCTCTCCCCGTTGCCGATCAGCGGCCTGTCGCCGCTGATATCGGCAGTTAACCCCTTAATTGCGGCGCTCGATTTTGAACGCCACAATTAAGGTCTTTAGTGCCGATCGGCAGCCCCCATGTGAAATCACGGGGGCTGGCGATGGTACCCATGGCAACCGGACGCCAGACAATGGCTTCCGGGTTGCCATGTACAGAAGCCTATGAGGACCACCCCGAGGGTGGACGTCGTAGGCTTCCTGTCAGTGTGACTGTCACGTCACAATGACAGTTGAAATGCATTACACTACGTGTGTAGTGTAATGTATTCCAGCAGCGATCAGAGCTGCAAGTCTAAGTGTCCCCTAGTGGGACAAGTGAAAAAAGTAAAAAAAAGAATAAAAATGTTTTAAAAAAAGTGTAAAAATAAAAGTTAGAAGTGATATAAACAAGAACTGCTTTTTTTCCTATAATAAGTCTTTCATTATAGGAAAAAAAAATGAGCACGTAAAAAAAAAGTACACATATTTGGTATCACCGCGTTCGTAACGACCCCAACTATAAAACTATAATATTATTTTTCCCGCACAGTGAACGCCGCAAAAAAAATAAACGAAAAACAATGCCAGAATCACTATTTTTTGGTCACCACCCCTCACAAAATATGTAATAAAAAGTGATCAAAAAGTCGCATGTACGCCAAAATTGTACCGATACAAACTACAACCCGTCCCGCAAAAAACAAGCCCTTACACAGCTTTTTTGACTGAAAAATAAAAAAAATTATGGCTCTCAGAATATGGTGACACAGAAAAGACATTATTTTCTAAATAAGTTATTTTATTGCGCAAACGCTGCAAAACATAAAAAAACGTATATACAAATGGTATCGCCGTAATCGTACCGACCCGCAGAATAAAGTATAATAGTCATTTATAGCCCAGGGTAAACGCTGTCAAAAATAAATAAAAATCATTGTCAGAATTGATGGTTTTTGGTCACCTGGCTTGCCGAAAAATTGAATAAAAAGTGATCAACAAAATCGCATGTACCCCAAAATGGTACCAATGAAAATTACAGATTTTCCCGCAACAAATAAGCCCTCACACGGCTCCGGTGGTGAAAAAATAAAAAAAGTTCCGGCTCCCAGATTATGGCGATGCAAAATGTGCAGAGTGTTCCAAAAGTGGATAAGATCGGGCACCATTTATCAGTGCGACACCGGCCACATATCTGTGGATTATTATTTATTTACCCCATTATTATACCCTCTTATTATGCCCCTGATGTACTCTGCCCAGCCTACATGTGCCCCAACATTATAAACTGAAATACCAGCAAAACGCCAGAGCTACTACCAAGCAAAATATGCGCTCCAAAAGCCAAATGGCGTCCCTCCCTTCTGAGCCCTACAGCGTGCCCAAAGAGCCGTTTATGTCCACCGATATGGCATCGTACCAAAAAATGGTACCAATAAAAACGACAACTCGTCCCGCAAAAAATAAGCCCCCACACCGCTCTATTGACAGAAAAATAAAAAAGTAGTGGCTCTTGGAAAGCGGAGAGGAAAAACGAAAAAGCAAAACATGAATCAGTTCGTAAAGGGTTAATTACTTTCTAATGAAAAAACATTTATGACCACATGTGGGGTATTGCCGTACTCGGGAGAAATTGCTTTACAAACGTTGGGGTGCATTTTCTCGTTTATCCTTTGTGAAATTGAAAAAATTCAACATTTTAGTGGAAATAATGTTGATATTAATTTTCACGGCCTAATTCTAATAAATTCTGCAAAAGACGTGTGGGGCCTAAATGCTCACTATACCCCTAGATAGATTCCTTAAGTGGTGTAGTTTCCCAAATGGGGTTACTTTTGGGGGGCTTCCACTGTTTCAGTCTCTCAGGGGCAAATTCGACATGACACCCAAAAACATTCCAGCTAAATTTGAGCTCCAAAAGCCAAATAGCGCTCCTTCCCTTCTAAGCCCCGGTGTGGGTCCAAACAGTAGTTTATTACCACATATGGGGTATTTACGTAATCAGGAGAAATTGTTTTACAAATGTTGGGGCGCTTTTTCTCCTTTATTCCTTGTAAAAATTAAAAATGGCTACCTTTTTTCAGAAAAAAAGTAGATTTTCATCTTCACATACTAATTCAAATAAATTTAGCAAAAAAACTGTGGGTTCAAAATGCTAACTATACCCATAGATAAATTCCTTGAGGGGTATCGTTTCCAAAATGGGGTCACTATTGGGGGGTTTCCACGGTTTTCTTCCCTCCAGTGCATTGCAAACGCGACACGGCACTGAAAACTATTCCAGCAAAATCAGAAATCCAAAATCCAAATGGTGCTCCTTCTCTTCTGAGGCCTGCTGTGGGTCCAAACAGCAATTTATTACCACATATGGGGTATTGCTATAATCGGAAGACATTGCTTTACATATGTTGGGGTGTTTTTTCTACTTTATTCCTTGTAAAAATTTAAAATTTCCTAATTTTTTCACAAAAAAAGTAGATTTTCACCTTCACATACTAATTCAAATAAATTTAGCAAAAAAACTGTGGGTTCAAAATGCTAACTATACCCATAGATAAATTCCTTGAGGGGTATAGTTTCCAAAATGGGGTCACTTTTGGGGTGTTTCCACTGTTTTGGCAGCACAAGGCCTCCTCACACCTGACATGGTACCTAAAATATATTCTAATAAAATAGAGGCCCAAAATCCACTAGGTGCTCCTTTGCTTCTGAGGCCTGTGTTTCAGTCCATGACCGCGCTAGGGCCACATGTGGGGTATTTCTAAAAACTGCAGAATCTGGGCAATAAATCTTGAGTTGCATTTCTTGGGTAAAACCTTCTGTGGTACAGAAAAAATTTATTACAAATGAATTTTTGAAGAAAAAAAATGAAATTTGTAAATTTCACCTCTACTTTGCTTTAATTCCTGTGAAACGCCTAAAGGGCTAAAATACTTTGTGAATGCTGTTTTGAATACTTTGATGGGTGCAGTTTTCAAAATGGGGTGATTTATGGTGACTTTCTAATATATAAGGCCCTCAAAGCCATTTCAGAACTGAACTGGTCCCTGAAAAAATAGCCTTTTGAAATTTTCTTGAAAATATGAGAAATTGCTGCTAAAGTTCTAAGCCTTGTAACGTCCTAGAAAAATAAAAGAATGTTCAAAAAACGACGCAAACATAAAGTAGACATATGGGAAATATAAACTAGTATGTATTTTGTGTGGTATTACTATCTGTTTTACAAGTAAATACATTAAAATTTAGAAAAATGCTAATTTTTGCTAATTTTCTCTAAATCTTGGCGTTTCTTACAAATAAATATTGAATTTAATGACAAAATTTTTTCAGTATCATAAAGTACAACATGTCACGAGAAAACAATCCCAGAATCGCTTGGATAGGTAAAAGCATTCTGGAGTTATTACCACATAAAGTGACACATGTCAGATTGGCAAAAATGGGGCTGGTCCTGAAGGCCAAAACAGGCTTAGTCACTAAGGGGTTAAAACCCTGTACACTCAGAACTTTACAAACCATACATAAACATGCCTTAAGCAGCTTACTCTGTTTTTTGTTATCTCCCTCTTGTTCTTCCATTCTTCCTCCTGTTTTCATGTAGGAATCTGGGCGGTCCTGCTGCCCAGCACACGTGACTGCGCTTTGCTTGTAGGAAACTACATTTCCCACAAGGCTCCGTACAAAGCTGCTTTTCATCCTGACAGCTTATCTTTTCAATTTCTATGGACCCAGCATAAATAAAGACAGCATGTACACACTCGCTTAGTAATTAGTAACGGTACATTGCCTTCCAGTATTTCACGACCTACAGTGTACTCACTTCAAAGTAGAATGCAGTATAAATAGATGACAATAAAAGCTCATAAGTGCTTGGAAAAGGCAGTCTTTAGAATGTCCTAAAACTCTGCAATATGCACAGTCCAGCTAAGATGAAAACAAAAGGACCACAATGACCCTTCAGGTATTATTATTACTCCCCTTCACGGCATCCTCTTCTTTTCAACTCTTGTCTTCTTTTGCAGTCAGCTTAGGCCAAAACTTTCCGGTGCTGCATTTTTCAGGCAACCGCAGTGGTGTAAACTGCACGTGTTCGCTTTGTGCTTTGAGGCCGGCAAAATTTAGCATGTGCCGGCCCATGGCACAGGGAGGGAGAGACTTGCTAGGGGAAGATAGCAGGTCTCATTGTACATTTCTGACCTGAAAAGAACTACTACTAGCAGATATAACAAGTAGAAACCAGGTAAAAACATACACCTAGCAGGAAGTTCTTTGGGTATGTATTGCAGAAGATGCATGAATTTGTATTAAATATATTTGCATTCGTTATTTTCCATGTAGGGGATGCTTTGGATTGTGGGAATACTCCTTTAAATAAATTCTCATCTTTTATCTATCCCAACAGATGCAAGTAGACCACCTGTGTTGAATTCGATTGACTTGTGTTCCAGCTTGGATACAGTCGATCATCTCTGAAAACATCAGAGTGTTGTAACTTCATTGGATCTATTAAGACTTTTGAATTTACTGTTAACTTTATATAAATCTTTTCTCAAGTTAATATTTTGGATTTGCATGTAAATATAGATGAATCTTTCCAATATTTGCATTTGGAGTCCTTTTGTTCTATTTTTCTTATTGTGACAAAAAAAGTTAAATTTTTTTATGTTCGTATATATTTTGTTTCCAGTGTTGGCTCTTTTAAAAATAAGTGCTTATATTTATACAGGGTTTGCTCCTGTTTTTAGCATACTATGTCTTCACAAACAATAAAAAGCATTTGATATAAAAAGGCAACAATAACATTGCTATATACTCCACCTTACAGTTTTAACTGGAATTTACTTTTATCTTCAGTTGCTTTTACGAAGTTCGGGAGGTAGAAATACAAAATCTATTTAACAGTAATGTCAAGTACAGGAATATGTATTATATAAACAAAAGACTCCTACAGCAATTATGAAAGGAAGGGGCTAGCTGCTATAAGGTAAAGCATGCTCCCCGAGTAACAATAAAGGCACTCCTATGTAAGCATTTAAACACGGAAGAAAGAAAAGGAGAATACGGGCCTATACAATAAAATATAACTTTATTAACACTTACACATAATGTAATAAAAACAGGTACAAAAGGACAGGAGGACACTATTACAATTGCAGTGAAAAAGGCACATATAGGCAGACTGTATAGTAGTACAAGTGAATAAAGTCTGAGACTCCAAGAATGTGACTATAGAGTATGGTCAATGTTCATATAAACAACGCTAGTATTCCAATCATGGCATAATGCCAATAGTGTAAAGCAGTGTGCAGGGAAAAACTAGTATGTTAATGAATGAATGAATAGGTCACTAAATAGTCGGATAGAGCCAAAAAGTTTTGGTACTCTATTGCAGAAAGAGTCTCTTACCCATAAGTAGCTGATAGTACAGTCTGACAATCGTGCACAGGACCCCAACGCGCGTTTCGCAGTTGTGCTTCCTCAAGGGGTTTGTAGTGTCAAGTAAGCTGCTGCCTTAAATACATAAGGCAGCAGCTGACATGGATGTTTGTTAAATACCAGGAGTTTGTTGGCGCGCATCTCCCGTCGAAACCGGAAGTGTGGCAAGCCCCACATCCAGCGCCGTAGCGCACACCCAGGATCCCCGATGCGTACAGGGATCCCGGGCATGCGCAGTGCGCTAAAGAGGCGTGGACCGGGCCAAACACAGATCGGTGACGTACAGAAGAGGCGCGCTCCTCATTGGTCATGGAGCAAACAGAAATACACGGAGGTAAGTATTTAGCATATAACATACATAATGATCCGCAATAAATGTTAATATACAGAAATAATCCCCATATATAAAAAAGGGAATAAAAGCAAGAAATCTTATCGAAACAGTGCGTGCCAGAAAACAATAAACATCTATATTATTAAAGTCCAATATGACAATGTGTAATGCACGCCAGAAATATAAAGGCGATTCATTAATATCGAAAAGTGAAAAAAACTAATAAAGATGTAAAACAGGACAACATAGAATATGACTGACTAATATCGCGGTACAAGACCGCAAGATTAGATAAGGGGAGAAAATAAACTCCCAGGGACGAACAAAGTGCATAAAAATATTGGATAAACACATTTGATAGACCAGGGGTTCACAATATGAGTACCCCAGAAGTGATACAGCATGTCTCATGTCGTCATAAAATTAGTATGAATACCGATCATGGAACATGAATTGTGTAGAAAACACGCACGAAGATAATACTAAAAGAATAAAAACAATGTATACATAATATTTAAAAAGGAGGATAATTATCAAGCACCAACGTGTATCATGTACATATATCTATGTATGCATCTTCTCTCGATACTTCAGGGGTATTCCAGTTTTGCAGTTCATACATTTGTTCAAAGGAGGATATAAATGATGCATCAAACACCTATGTACCATAAACAAAAGACACAGGGTTAAAAGAAAGATAAAAACATAAATGGAGGTAGGGTATGTATTAGTAGAACATTAAAGAAAAGAGGCGAAATTAAGTTGCTAATTTAGGCCATTTGGAGTCAGGGATCCCAATTTGACGATCCACATGCACTCTTTTTGGGCCAAAATCTTCTTCAAATTGCCCCCTCTGATGCCGCAATGAATACGATCTATTCCGCGAATTCTAAGGGAGTTTGGATTGCATCCATGGTACTGTTTAAAATGTCTTGGCAGTGGTTTGAGTAATGTGGAATCGCTGATTGCATTGGCTCCAGCGATGTCACGAACGTGCTCTCTGGTGCATATCCTCAGCTGTCTAGAGGTCAAACCTACATAGATTTTGCGACAACCACAGAGTGCATAATATACTACATGCGTAGTACTACAAGAGATATAATCCCTAATCTTAAAGGTTCGTGTTCCATCTGCTGTTGCAAAATCACTTGCTCTGCTGATGTTGGAACAGGCACTGCAGTCATCACATGGGTAGCATCCAACTTTGGGTTCTCTCGTGCTAAAGGGATTGACATATTTGGGTACATAATGACTTTTAGTTAGGAGATCTTTTAGATTCTTACTCCTTTTTGCTGTCATCATGGGTTTCATGGGCAAACACTGTGCTAGAGATGGTTCCGATCGCAAAATAGACCAGTGTTGCCCAAGAATCAGTCTCATTTTGTCCCACTGGTTGTTATAGGTAGTAAATAAAACGAATATTATTATCAACCATTGAGTGGGTTTTGGTTCGTAATAGATCACAGCGTGGAGTTCTTCTAGCCCCATTGTACCCTGATTTAATCAGACATGTGCTGTACCCCCTGTCAGAAAATCTAGATTTAAGTTGATCGGACTGCCGTTCAAACAACCTATCAGTAGAGCAGATCTGCTTCATCCTGAGAAACTGTCCAACCGGGATGGCTTTGACAGTTGGGCGAGTGTGAAAAGACGTATCATGCAACAGTGAATTAACTGACGTAGATTTGCGAAAGACATCAGTCTGAAGAAATCCATCTTGATCGGCAAAAATTTGTATATCTAGGAACTCTATATGATGTTTATGTGCCTTATAGGTCAATTTGATGTCAAGGGAATTGGAATTCAACTGCTGCATAAATGCCTCTAAATCACACTCAGACCCGTGCCAAATAAACAAAACGTCATCTATGTAACGAAACCAGCACTGCACATGTTCAGTGGCCCGGGCGCCATCCCCAAGGAAAACCTGCCTCTCCCATAATCCAAGAAACAGGTTTGCATAGGATGGCGCACAGGCCGCGCCCATGGCAGTGCCCCTGGTCTGTAAATAGAAATGGTCCGTAAATACAAATAAATTATGTGTCAAGATGTATTGTAACAGTTCCACGATTAGATCACACATTTCACCATCCCGGTTGCTGGTCCCCAAGAAGAAGCGGACCGCCTCTAGACCATCGCAGTGCCGTATACACATATACAGCGACTCTACGTCTGCCGTAACCAAAATCATATCTGGTTCGATTTGTATTCCATCCAACCTCCCCAGGACTTCGTCGTGTCTCTAACGTATGAGGGTAACTCAGTGACCAATGGTTTAAGATAATCGACAAATTTACATATTGGGTCACAAAGACCACCCATACCTGACACGATAGGACGTCCTGGGGGGTGCGTCAGACACTTGTGCACCTTGGGTAAAAGATAGAAAGTAGGGATCTTAGGTTCATCAATCAAAAGTCCTTCATAAACTTTCTTTTGGATCAATCCCTTATCCAGGGCTTTGTTGAGAATTTTTGCTAGTTCTGTGGAAAAAATTGATAGGGGGCTATGTGTTAATTTAACATAAGTCAATTTATCACGCAACTGTTTCAGGGCTTCTCTTTCGTACTTAACTGCCGGCCAGATCACGATGTTCCCCCCCTTGTCTGCGGGCTTAATCACAACGTTATCTAATAGTTGCAATTCACTTAAAGCTTTCCTCTGTGTGATAGTAAGATTGTCAACTCTCTTTAGAGTGGATAGTTTCTTGAACTCATCCATGACCAATCTGGTGAAAATTTCCACCTGAGGGCACTTAGACAAGGGGGGGAACCTCGCAGATCTGGGTAACACAGACGCTGGAAAGGCACCCATTACCTCAGCTGTCTGTTCGCGTAGGAGATCCTCGAGAGATTGTAATGCCTGTCTCTCCATCTTGCTGGTGATCACAAGATTGTCAGAACTCCTACTATGGAGTTTTTTTTAAAACCAGTTTACGCGAAAATAAGTGTAAATCCTTTAGCGCTGTAAAGAAATCAAAAGCGTTCGTGGGTGAAAAAGTCAAACCTCTGCTAAGAACCTCACATTGGGCATCAGAGAGGGCATGAGAAGATAGATTGATTACCTCCAGTTTGTTAGTTGATTTCTTATCCTGTGGGTAATTTCGCAGATTCTTGTGTTTGGCATATCTGTCATAAAATCGTCTGGAGACCGGGGGTCCCTGATTGTTCCCAGTGGTGCCATTGATGAATATATCCCTAATGCTGTTACTATCCTCACCGGACATACGGGATGACACTGACGAGGATCTAGAATGAGAGAAGGATCTAGATCTCGAGCGACCACGCCTCATACGCCACTTATAGACTTGATTGAACTGATAGTCTTGTAAGTCCCTCTGAAATTTGCCTGACTTCGTAGCACAGATATTTTTCTCCCATTTAGAACATTCCTTATCTACCTCGTCTTGTATCTGAATTAGTGTCTCATTTGGATAATCCTTTTTCAAGGTGCCCTGAAGATCATCTGTCTCTTTTTCCAACTCTGTCAATGTATTTGCGTTGGATTGGACCAAAAGGTCTATAAAGCCCTTAGAGCACGTATCCGCCAAGCCCTCCCACTTTAGTTTAAAGTCATTATATTCTATATCAAAGGATGGAAATACTTGGATCCTCAATCCTCTAGGAATGAGACCTCTGGCAATATATTTCTCAAGAAAAGCCTTATTCCACCAAATTTTTATTCTTTTATTTAACAGGAGTTTCAGTTGATTACTGAGCTCCCTACTGTCCCTACCACCACTAACTGGAATTGATCCAGCGTCCTCATTGAATATTTGGTCCAATTGTATGAGCCATGTTTCCTCACGGGCTCTAAAGTTCATGCTTTGCTGGGAGCTGGTTGCTGTGAGAAACACAGAATACAATATTATATAAACAAAAGACTCCTATAGCAATTATGAAAGGAAGGGGCTAGCTGCTATAAGGTAAAGCATGCTCCCCGAGTAACAATAAAGGCACTCCTATATAAGCATTTAAACACGGAAGAAAGAAAAGGAGAATACGGGCCTATACAATAAAATCTAACTTTATTAACACTTACACACAATGTAATAAAAACAGGTACAAAAGGACAGGAGGACACTATTACAATTGCAGTGAAAAAGGCACATATAGGCAGACTGTATAGTAGTACAAGTGAATAAAGTCTGAGGAATATGTATTGTGTATTCCGACTAAACAAAACATACTCCTATATCGGTGATCTAGTTTTTACGGGCCCTTTCAAACATATATTTTATTGCATACTTTTTTTTACAATAGATAAGGTAACCTAGCATTGTGTGTTATTTATTATAACGTGAAATAAAATACCGTACTAAATAGTATGATACAGTGCAGAGGTTGGGGTTTTACAGTATGTTCAGACTTTGCAGAAAATGTCTGCAGCGGATTAGGCTGTGAATCCATGGCAAAATCTGCATGCGTTAGGCCCCATGCACATAGACTGCTATTGGCCATGGGTACCTCCCCGTATGCTTACGGGAAGGTGCCCATGACGTTAAAAAATATAGAACATGTCCTATTTCAGGCCGTAATAACGGCACGGGCAGGCCCATAGAAGTCTATGAGGCTCCCGTAATTACAGGTGACTACGTGTGTGCACCCGTAATTACGAGACCATTGCTAGGCGACGTCAGGGGATAGTCACTGTCCAGGGTGCTGAAAGAGTTAAACGATCGTCAGTAACTCTTTCAACACCCTGAACATTGACTACCGATCACAATATAGATCAACCTGAAAAAAAAAATAGAAGTTCATACTTACACAGAACTTCTTCCTCCAGTCCAGCCTCCCGGGATGACGTTTCAGCCCATGTGACCGCTGCAGCCAATCACAGGCTGCAGCGGTCACATGGACTGCCGCGTCATCCAGGGAGGTCGGATTGGATGTCAAGAGAGGGACGCGTCACCAAGACAACGGCCGGGTAAGTATGAATTTCTTTTACTGTATCTGCGGAAAGGGCTGTGCTTTCTCTCTATCCTGCACTGATAGAGAGAAGGGCTGCCGATTACTGCAGTTCAATTTTACATCGAAAACGTGCCCGTAAATACGGGTGGAATACTGGTGACACCGGACCCGTATTAACGGGCACGGTTCCGTAAATACTGGTGCAATACGGGTCGAATACGTGTGACCAAGGACCCGTATGAGGCCTTAGGCCTCATGCACACGACCATATTTTTTCCCACCCGTAAATACTGGCGTAAATACGGGTCCGGTGTCACACGTATTCCACCCGGTTTGCACCAGTATTTACGAACCCGTGCCCGTAAATATGGGTCCGGTGTCACACGTATTCCACCCGTATTTACGAGCACGTTTTTGGCGGCAAAATAGCACTGCACTAATCGGCAGCCCCTTCTCTCTATCAGTGCAGGATAGAGAGAAGGGACAGCCTTTTCTGTAATAAAAGTTAAAGAAATTCATACTTACCCGGCCGTTGTCTTGGTGACGCGTCCCTCTCTTCACATCCAGCCCGACATCCCTGGATGACGCGGCAGTCCATGTGACCGCTGCAGCCTGTGATTGACCTGTGATTGGCTGCAGCGGTCACATGGCCTGAAACGTCATCCAGGACTTCGGGCCGGATGTCGAGAGGGACGCGTCACCAAGGCAACGGGCGGGAGACCGGACTGGAGGAAGCAGGAAGTTGTCGGTAAGTATGAACGTCTTTTATTTTTATTTTTTACAGGTTTATACTGATCGGTAGTCACTGTCCAGGGTGCTGAAAGAGTTACTGCCGATCAGTTAACTCTTTCAGCTCCCTGGACAGTGACTATTTACTGACGTCGCTTAGCAACGCTGCCGTAATGACGGGTGCACACATGTAGCCACCCGTTATTACGAGAGCTCCATAGACTTCTATGGACGGTCCGTGCCGTTATTACGGCCTGAAATAGGACATGTTCTATCTTTTTCAACGGCACGGGCACCTTCCCGTGAGAAAACGGGAAGGCACCCGTCGCCAATAGAAGTCTATGAGCCCGTTATTACGGGTCGTGATTACGACCCGTAATAACGGCCGTTTTTACGGTCGTGTGCATGAGGCCTTAGTCTATGTTAACACCACAGGAAAAGGTCCTGACTTATACATTAAATGTAGGCTGTGGCAGATGCCTAAGGCTGGGTTCCCACAGGTCGAGTTGACTGCATGAAAGTACGCAGCGTATCCAACCTAGAACCTGCAGCGAATTCCACCCAAATAAACGCACCAAATTGTTGTGCAGTTTTTCAGGCGGAATCAACGATTGTATTAAAAACAAAAATTCCCCCGGCTGTTGTCATGGCGATTCGTCCCACTGTTGTCCGTGCAGTCCGGCCCCCTGGGATGACACTGCAGCCCATGTGACCGCTGCAGCCTTCTATTGCTTTCACAGTCACATGGGATGAAACGTCATCCCAGTAGGCCGGCCTTTACGTAGAACAGAAGAAAGCGTCGCTATGAAAATGGCCGAGCTGTAAGTGTTAAATTTTTATTTATTTATTTTACACAAAAATAGAATTAGACTTAACGGTAATTCAGTTTCTAGTAAACCCTCCATGAACGCACCACAGAAGGTAAGACCCCGCCTCTAATATAGACAGGAAAAAGCACAAGAGGTTAAATGGCCCCACCCCACCGTTCCTCCTCAGTGTATGTCTATTAACCATGTCTGGTAACTTTACGTATGCATTACTTATGATAAATACTACGTGTAAGTAATGTTTAACATAAATAAGTGGGGGAATATAAGGGTGCTGTCATGGAGGGTTTACTAGAAACAGAATTACTGGTAAGTCTAATTCTATTTTATTAAGGCACCCTCCATGACAGCACCACAGGAAAATTCCCAAATAATAATAGGTTTAGGGGGGGGACTACTACAGTTTGGAGAACTTTCCTACCAAAGGAAAGACCCTTGCTGGAATACAGATTTAGGCGTTATTTACACTAACGTATTTAACGTCCGTGATTTTCACGCGCGTCGCACGGACCTATGTAACTCAATGGGGTCGTTCAGACAGTCCGTGATTTTCACGCAACGTATGTCCGCTGTGTAAAACTCACGACATGTCCTATACTTGGCCGTCTTTCGCGCATCACGCATCCATTGAAGTCAATGGGTGCGTGAAAATTGCGCACCGCACACGGAAGCACTTCCGGGTGTCGCGCGTGATTCGCGCAACAGTAGATAAAGAAATGAAGGATGTTGTCATAAGGATGGTATATGCGTGAAAATCCCGCAGCCACGCACCATTCACTGATGACACACGGAACTGCAACGCGCGTAAAACGCACACGCTCGTGCGAATCCGGCCTAAATCTGTAATGTTTTGTAAAGGTGTGAACAGATGACCAGGTAGCTGCTTTGCAGATCTGTTCAATGGATGCATCCGCTCTTTCTGCCCAGGATACTGACATCGAGCGTGTAGAGTGGGCCTTCAGATCTGGGGGAGACATGTGGAGGTTTTGATAAGCTACACAGACCGCCTTTTTAATCCATTTTGCCAGTGTCGTTTTTTGCCACCTTCTTTCCCTTATTAGGACCATTAAATTGAATCAGGAGATTAAGATCTTTCTTCCACGAGTTTGTGGATTCAATATATTGTTGTAATCTTGTGGACATCTAGTGTGTGTATCTCTTCTTCCTTTTTGTTTGTTGGATTTTGAAAAAAAGAAGGAATAATTACATCTTGGGACATATGGAAGTTTGGCATTACCTTGGGAAAGAAGGTGGAATCTGGATGGAATATAAGCCTTTCATCTAGGATCCTGTGGTGCGGTCACAAAGAATCTTTTTATCCATCTGTGGGAGGCCAGATCTTGATTAAAAAAAATGACTCCTAGCGGATACTTGAACTTTTAATGTGCTAGGTTTTAGTCTTTTTTCAAGGCCTGATTGCAAGGCCTGATTGCAGAAAGTCCAATATCTGTGCAATATTAGAATGATGAACATCAGGAAAGGAATCGCCACACCAGGATAAGAATTTCTTCCTGACCTTCCCGTAAATGGCGTTAGTGACATTTTTCCTACTTTTTTTGTAGGGATTTTATGACTGCCTCTGACAATCCTTTGGCTTTCAGTATCAGTCCCTCAGAAGCCGGGCTGCTAAGTGGAATTTTTGTAGCTCGGAGTGCAGGATTGGCCCCTGATAGTGAAGATGCAGGAGTGATGGTAGAATCAAAGGATCTGTAATCTTTAAATTGTTTAGGAGACCAAACCAGGCTTTTTGGCCATAGAGGAGCGATCAAAATGAGACTGGTTTTCCCTAGTCTGAGTTTCTGTAAAACCCATGGAATCTAGGGGATAGGAGGAAAAACATATGCTAGACTGAACATCCATTTGTGAGTTAGTGCGTCTACACCTATGGATTTTTCTTTGGGGTTTAGAGAAAATAATTTTTGAGTTTTGGTGTTTCCCTGATTTGCAAATAGATCTACTTCCGGGACACCACACCTCCTGGTAATCTGAAGAAAAACCTTTTTGATATCAGGCACCACTCTGTGGAATTTACAGCTTTCCTGCTCAAAGTCTGCCTGTGTATTTAGAGTCCCTTTTAGATGGAGGGCTGAAATGGACCAGAGTCTTGGTTCTGCTCAGTAGAATATTTGTGAGGCCAAGAGTTGGATATTTCTGTTTTGTGCCTCCCTGGTGTCTCAGATATGCCACCGTAGTTATGTTGTTTGAATATACTCTTATGTGTGAGCCTCTGACTAGATGTTCTGCTGATCTTAGGGCCTCTAATACAGCTCTCAATTCTAGAAAATTTGGTGAGTGAAGGCTTAGTCTCTGAGACATGTACCCTGCAATGTTCTTCCAGATACCACTGCACCCCATGCTAATTTGCTTGCGTCTGTTGTCGCCAATATTATGGGAGAGGGATGCCAGACTACTCCTTTGTCCTGGTTCCTGAGGTTCAGCCACCAAATCAGAATAAGGGAACTTTTTACTGAACCTGTGAGGAGTATTTTCTTGTCCAGCGCTAGGGAGGATTTGTTCCGTTTAGACAGGATCGGGGCCTGGAGATTTCTGGAATGAGCCTCAGACCAGGGAACCGCCTGAATGCATGAGGTCATTAATCCCAATGTCGACATTGCCTCTCTTATGGAGACTTGTCTTAAACCCCTGAAGTTGGAAATTCTTACTTTCAGGGGTAATTTTTGACTTGTGGCAAAAACGCCATTTGTTTGTGAGAGTCCAACAAGATTACCAGGAATATCTTTTGTCTCTCTAGAGTCATGTTGGATTTTTCCCTGTTGATGATCCAGCCTAGGTCCTGGAGTGTTTGACAGGCAAGATGTATGTGATTTATAAGTATTTAAGAAGAAGGTGCTATTAGAAGAAGATCGTCTTGATATGGAATGACGTTTATCCCGTACTTCCTGAGATAGGCCACCACTGCTGCCATTACCTTGGTGCAGAGGAGATTCCAAATGGGAGTACATTGAACTGGTAATGGTAATTTTTTTGGCCCTGTTGGACTGCAAACCTCAGGAACTTTCTGTATATCGGATGTATTGGAATGTGATAATATGCATCCTGAAGGTCTATAGTCGCCATCATGAAGTCTTTCCCTACCAGTGGAATTGTTGACTTTATTGACTCCATCTTGAACTTGTGGTATACCACAAATTCGTTCAACGGTTTTAGATTTATGATTATCCTGTCTTTCCCGTTGGGTTTCCTGACCAAGAAAAGGCATGAGTAGTGGCGTTGACCTGTTTCCCTCATGGGTACTAGAGATATCACCTTTATGTATAATAATAATTTTTGTAGGCCTTCTGCCATGTCTGAAGGGTAAGGGATGGCAGATTTGTTATGACCATTTTGTTTGGGGGGTAGGAGGAAAATTTTTATTTTGAACCCTTCTAATATGGAATTCAGGATCCATTTGTTGGAAGAGATGTTTTACCATTGTGGAAAATAAATTTTAAATTCTGCCTCCTACTTCCCTGGCGTCATTGTCTATCTTGGTTAGGTCTGTTCTGGTTAAGGGAGATATTCCTTCCTTTTCCCCCTTTGGGGTAGCTCACCTGCTTGATTTACCTTTTCCCCTATAGGATTCTTATTGATTATGAAAGGGGCGAAATAACAGTTTCTTTTTTGGAACTCTAGGTTCGAGATGGGTTTTCTTTTTATCTGATGACTTCTCTAAAATGGTATCTAGATCTGGACCGAACACATATTCTCCTTGAAAGGGTATAGCGCAGAGTTTGTTTTTTGACAGTGTATCTCCAGACCATATTTTTAGCCACAGGGCTCTTCTTGTGGTGTTGGAGAGTACGCTAGCTCTAGAAGCCATTTTTATAGCTTCTGCAGGGGCATCTGCCAAAAAAACGGTGGAATTGGAGAGGAGAATTGACCCAATAATGTCTTCTCTAGGAGTGCCCTCTATGAGGTGAACCTCAAATTGATCGAGCCATCTAAACATAGATCTGGCTACACAGGTGGCACCAATATTCATCTGTACTAGAGCTGAGGTAGCTTCCCAGGATTTTTTGTGGAGATGGCCTTTATGTCTAATGGTTCTTTTAGTTGGGAAGAGTCCTCAAATGGGAGAATAGTCTTTTTCTCTAACTTTGCCACCTGAATATACATTTTTGATATTTCAGACCAGGATTTGCTTTCCTTTTCGTCCAGGGGAAATCTTTCTTTGATTTCATGAGGTATGGAGATCTGTTTCTCTGTAAATTTCCATTCATCCTCAATAAGTCCTTTGAGGTTTTTATGTATAGGAAATACTTGTTTTCAACAGAGTGTGATTCTTGGACTTCTTCCACCCCATTGTACTTATGTACGACCATAAATTCAGATGAGAAATAATGTTTCTCTTCTTTCTGTGGTGCAGAGACAGATGCGATCTCTCCGTCCTCTAGTTACTGAGGGAATATAACTGCCACCTTCAAAACCTGAATCCTCTTCCACCATGATTTTTTTGTTTTTTAGGTGTGGGAGCTTGGGGTCATTTGGGAGGTATGCTTGAGAAAAGGATGTCAGAGAGGATTGTATCTCCTGTTTGACCATCCCTTATAATTTCCTCCAGAAAAGATGGCTGCTCATCCCTGATAACTTTTTTTTATACACATTTGACATAAATTCTTCTTATTTGAAGACATTTTTTTAGTGCAAATAGCACATCTATCAAACTGGGTTTCCTTTTTAGTCTTTGAATGGGGCTCCATTTCCGCCTACAATCAAGAAATCGACAAGATAACAGAATTAAGCCGGCGTGTTGTAAGAAAAACAGATCTCACCCCCTTCCCTGGAACAGACATGGATTCAGAGGCCACGCTAGGCTCTGAAGAACCAGATTTGATAGTCGGATTATCCATCCCAAGGAAAGACTTGACAATCCCAAAAACAGTTGTCAGTTACCGAGATCCTACCTGAGAATGAACTCTCTGTCTGGGAGACCTTTAAGCCAGGTAACCAGGATTAGCATGGAAAAATCAGCCAATCCTTGGAGGGAGATTTGCTTTACTTCCTGTAGGCTTTTAACCCCTTTCTCATTTCTGGGAAAGGAGATTCCATGTAGATCTTCATTGACGCTAGTGGTGGGCACCACCATGTTTTTTCGGAGCATCGCCACTAAACCAGAAGTGCGTCATGACGCTGACTGGAAGTGACTATGGCGGCATGCATCTCACAGTGGAGCGCACGCTAGGCCTAGAAGAGTTAACGCCACTTCCCCCATGGAAGTAGCATGGCTAGGGAGCTCCAGAGAGGACCGCAGCCAGTATCAACCCCAGCTTTACCAGAATGGCGCAGGAGGGGTTGTCGTAGGTCCCAGACCCAGAAGGGAACGGGACCAGCAAAAGGAGTAGGTAGGACCAATACCCCGCTGCCTGATGGATCCATTTGTTACTAGCCTTCCCTGCCACCAACCCAGAGACGGTGGTATTCTCTTGTTGCCCGATAAGGACAGGGAAAAACACTGAGGAGGAACGGTGGGGTGAGGCTATTTAACCTCTTGTGCTTTTTCCGATCCATATTAGAGGTGGGTCTTACCTCCTGTGGTGCTGTCATGGAGGGTGCCTTGAGACAAAATGTGTGGGTTTTTTTTTATTTTATTTTTTACTTATTTACAATTTATGCGGCACAATCACATACAAACACTTGCCTTTTTGTTGCAGGTCTTACATCCCCATTGAACTAAATAGGGAAACCCCACCACAGAAGGGTAACGAGCCTGCAGCAAAAATTTACAGATTTTTGTGCATGGGATTTGTTCAAATCTCATTCACTTTGCTGCTACTGTAAATGCTGCGGAATTTCCACACATAATTTTCGCATGGGCGTCAGATTCTCAGGCATAATACGTTTTTGTTATGAAGACCTTTACGTTACCACAAACATACAATAATTGCTCTTGACACTATCTGCTTTTGTGCTTTCACTAAAAAAAAAATCTGTACCTGGATGATTATCATCCGTGTATAGAAGCTGTATCTACAGTTAAGGGAGCGAAATACAATTTAAACTAAAATCTGAGTTATTTCCCATTAAATAGTTTCCCTTGCCAGGCAGAGAGAGTGTTTAATGAATGAGTGCTCTGTTGCGGACCGCCGCCGTTCCTTACCTGGCGACGCCCGGCGACTACAGTCCGTTGGCTTCCGGCCGGCGTCTCCCTCCTAGGAGACGCCAGCACTCGCGGCTGGCTGGTCCTACTCTCACTGTTAGGCCAGATTCACATGAGCGTGTTCGGTCCACGATATACGGTCCGTATGTCGGCAGTATTTACCGGACCGAACACACTGCAGGGAGCTGGGCTCTTATCATCATAGTTATGTATGACGCTAGGAGTCCCTGCCTCTATGCGGGAAAACTGCCCCGTACTGAAAACATGATTACGGTACAGGAAACTTTTCCTGCAGCGATGCAGTGACTCCTAGCGTTACACATAACTATGACGATAAGAGCCCAGCTCCCTGCAATGTGTTCGATCCGGGAAATACTGCCGACATACGGACCGTATATCGTGGACCGAACACGCTCATGTGAATCCGGCCTTAAGGTGCGTGCCCTCAGCCCCGGCCTTAAAGGGCCAGTGCACACACATGTATAACCCCTTAAGGACGCAGCCTAGTTTGTTCCCTAAGGCTCAGAGGCCATTTTTCAAATCTGACATATTTCACTTTATGTGGTAATAACGTCGGAATGCTTAAACCTATCCAAGCGATTCTGAGATTGTTTTCTCGAGACACATTGGGCTTCATGTTCGCGGTAAAATTTGGTCGATATATTGAGTATTTATTGGTGAAAAATTGCAAAATTTAGAGAAAATTTGGAAAAAATAGCATTTTTCAGAATTTAAATGCATCTGCTTGTAAAACAGACGGTTATACCACCCAAAATAGTTACTAGTTCACATTTCCCATATGTCTAATTTAGATTGGCATCGTTTTTTGAACATTGTTTTATTTTTCTTGGACGTTACAATAAATGGCAATTTCTCATATTTTTAAGAAAATTTCAAAAGCCTTTTTTTTAAGGTACCTGTTCAGTTCTGAAGTGGCTTTGAGGGGCCTATGTATTAGAAACCCCCATAAAACACCCCATTTTAAAAACTAGACCCCCTCATAGTATTCAAAACAGCATTTAGAAAGTTTTTTAACCCTTCAGGCATTTCACAGGAATTAAAGCAAAGTGGAGGTAAAATTTGCAAATTTAATTTTTCTTGCTGAATTTCAATTTTATTCAATTTTTTTTCTGTAACACAGAAGGTTTTACCAGAGAAACACTACTAAATATGTATTGTCCAGATTCTGCAGTTTTTATAAATGTCCCACATGTGGCTCTAGTGCGCTCATGGACTAAAACACAAGCCCTAGAAGCAAAGAAGCACCTAGTGCATTTTGAGGCCTCTTTTTTTATTATGATATATTTTAAGCAGCATGCCAGGTTTGAAGAGGTGTTGAGGTGACAAAACAGTAGGAATCCCCCAATAGTGACCACATTTTGGAAACTACACCCCTCAAGGAATTCATTTATGGTTGTTGATATCATTTTGACCGCACAGTTTTGTCACAGCATCTATTTGAATTGGGCTGTGAAATTAAACAAATGTCATTTTTTCCAATAAGATGTCATTTGTGATCGAAATTTCTTATTTTCACAGGGAACAAAATACCCCATTTTGTTGCCCAATTTGTCCTTAGTGCGGCAATACCCCATTTGTGGGGATAAACTGCCGTTTGGGCCCATGGCAGGGCTCAGAAGGAAAGAACCACCTTTTGGCCTACTGAAGATTTTCTGGTGCTAAGTCATGTATGCAGAAGCCCCTGAGGTACCAGTACAGTTGAAACCCCCGAGAAGTGACCCCATTTTAAAAACTACACCCCTTAAGCCATTCATCTAGAGGTGTAGTGAGCATTTTTACCCCACAGGTACTGTGTAAAAGATAATGTGCAGCAGATGGTGCAGAGTGAGATTTGCAATTTTATATATATATATATATATATATATATATATATATATGCCATGTCAGTGTCCGATATAGTGTGCCCAGCATGTGCCACCGGAGATATACACCCCATAAACTGTAATGTGGGTTCTCCCGGGTACGGCAATACCCTACATTTGGCTGTTATCAGCTGCCTGGGCACACGGCAGGGCTCAGAAGGGAAAGATGATGGGGATAAGCTGTGCGGAGTGCATCTGGGTAAATTAAAAATTAAGGGATGTATGATAAATTCGAAAACAATCTTTCATACAGAGCCCTGTTTTTTCAGGACACATGTCGCATTGGTATGTTGTGTCCTTCCTTATCCCCATCTTTGAGCAGACTCTGCACCTCCTTTGACTTTTTCCCTTCTTGCCAGTTTGGGGAACTTCTCCTGGAAAGTCTTGCCCTGGTACGATGCGTGTGGCCTCGCTTCCAGAAGTACTGGGTGCCCCCCCTGCTTGGTCCCTAAAGATTAGGTTCCCTGATAACCACCTCTTGATATTCCAGGAAAGTTCCCCTCTGGCCTGCACATTGACGTAGCACGTACGCATTGTACAATGCCATCTGTATGATGTGCACGGCCAGCTTCTTATACCACACCCTCGTTTTCCTCATGGCGCTGTAGGGTTTCAGGACTTGATCTGACAAGTCCACCCCTCCCATGTACCTATTGTAGTCCAGGATGCAGTCTGGTTTGGGGGTCTCTGTACTGGTACCTCGTACAGGTACATGGGTACTGGTGTGGCCATGTATTGTTGTCAATACAAGGACATCTCTCTTGTCCCTGTACTTGACACACAATATATTGCTGCTAGAATGTGCCCTGCTTTCACCCCTTCTGAGTGTTTGCCCAAGCAGAGTCTTAGGGAGGCCTCTCAGATTTTTTCTAGCAGTGCCGCATACCACAGTACTTCTGGAAGTGAGGCAGTTGAAGAGTGGGACGCTGGTATAAAAATTATCCAGGTAGAGTTGGTAACCCTGGTCCAGCAGTGGGTGCACCAAATCCCACACAATTTTTGCATTAATTCCCCGTAAGGGGGGGCATTCTGGGGGCTGAATACTGCTGTCCTTCCCTTCATATATCCTAAATTTGTAGGTATACCCTGATGCACTCTCGCACAGCTTATACATCTTCACGCCATACCTTGCCCTCTTACTCGGCAGGTACTGGCGGAATTGAAGCCTCCCTTTAAAATGTACCAGGGACTCATCAATAGAAATACACTTCTCGGGGGTGTATGCTTGGGCAAACCGGGCACTGAAATGGTCTAATAGGGGTCTCAGTTTGTAAAAACGGTCAAAACTGGGGTCATCTCGGGGTGGGCACTGCTCATTATCTGTATAATGTAAGAAGCGAAGTATTGCCTCATAACGCATCCTGAACATGGCCATACGGTACATCGGGGTGTGGTATAAGATGTCCCTGCTCCAGTAGGTCCTAATGGACGGCTTTTTCAGAAGCCCCATGTTCAGCTGAAGTCTCCAGAACTTGCCCAACTCTGCTGCATCTACAGGGGTCCACCTGTGGGATTGGGCATAAAATTATGTGGGGTTCTTAGTAATATACTGTTGGGCATATAAATTCGTCTGGGACACCATAAGATCTATAAAGTCATCAGTGAAGAAGAACTTGAAAAAGTCCATTTCACTGAGCCCTGCCGTATTAAATGTTATCCCTGAGCTGCCCGTGTACTCTGGGATTTGGGGCTCATAAATGTCTGGTGTGGGGCTCCAAATGGGGTCACTTCGCCCGGGGGCTTGAACTGCGGCAGGGTCATCTCGCTCGGGGGCTTCAACGGTGGTGGTGGTCCTGGGGCGTCTCCTAGGGGGTTCCTCTTCTTCATCACTGGATGAGGAGGTGGATTAAAAAACAGAGTCTCACCATCCGACGACTCTGTGTCGGAGGCAAGAAATGAATATGCCTCTTCGGCACTAAATGTCCGTTGGGACATGTTTGATTCCTTCCCTAACTAGGAACAATAGGCTGCTACCTAAACCAGCCAAAAAAATTGGTGTATTTATAGAACGAGTGGGCTTCCCTGCGACTAAACCTAACTAGGGCGAGGGTTCCTAACACTAAACCTAACTAGATTTTATTTGAACTTCCCTGAGACTAAATCTAACTACGGCGACTATTCCCTGACACTTAGGGCTTATTCAGACGAACGTAAAATACGCGCGTGCAACGCGCGTGATTTTCACGTGCGTTGCCCGTAGCTATATTAGACAATGGGGCCGTGCAGACATGGCAGCGTTTTTTGCGCAGCGTTGCTCCGTTGCAAAAAACTCACGACATGTCCGTTGATTCAGCGTTTTCAACGCATCACGCACCCATTGAAGTCAATGGGTGCGTGAAAACCACGCATGTCGCACGGAAGCACTTCCGTGCGAACTGCGTGTTTGCGCAACAGCTGTCAAAAGGATGAATGTAAACAGAAAAGCACCACGTGCTTTTCTGTTTCCGAACATCCAAACGGAGTGTCTTTGCGATTAGCGAAACCCGACAACCGAAGCTAACTTCACCGGGTTCGGCCAAACTCGTTTTGGCCGAACTCGGCAAAAAAAATTCCGGTCCGCGACGTCGGGAGACATTCACTGTGCATGGTGCTGAAAGAGTTAAACTGTTTCAGCACCATGGACAGTGACTTGCGATCCCAAAATACATGAACCTGTAAAAAAAAACGAAGTTCTAACTTACCGATTACTCCTGTCTCCTTCCTGCAGTCCGACCTCCCGGGATGACACTTCAGTTCAAGTGACAGCTCCAGCCAATCACAGGCCAAGCACTGGCTGCAGCCAATCACAGGCTGCAGCGGTCACTTGGACTGCCGCGTCATCTAGGGAGGTGGGGCTCGATGCAAAAACGCAACGCTCGTGTGAATCCGGCCTAAACCTAACTAGATTATTCCGAGCTTCCCTAACACTAAACCTAACTACAGTGACGGGTGCCTGACACTAAACCTATCTAGATTATTCCGAGCTTCCCTGACACTAAAACTAACTACGGTGATTGACCCCTAATGCTAGATCTAACTACGGTGACGGATTCCTGACGCTAAATTCCCTGACGCTATACCTAACTACGCTTTTTGACGGTTCCCTGACTCTAACTAACCCTAATACTAAACTAACCAGTTCAATTGTCTAAATTAACTGTTTTTTTTTAAATTTTTATATATTTTTTTGTTTTATATTTTTTATAAAGAAAAAAAAAGAAAAAAATAATTTCCCAAGGACCAAGAAATTGGTCCTGAAGACTAAGAAGTGGTCAGTGATAGGTGATCACTGACAAAAAACGTGGGGGAGGGGAACACAAGGAGGAAGGGTACAGGAATGGGTAGTGGATGGGAGAGGTGGGATGCAGAAAAAAGTTGTTTTTAAGACTTTTTTTTAACTTTTCTTTGACTTTCTCTTCACTCTCTCTTTCTCACAACCGCTCTGAACGCCTCGCTAACTCCAACAGAGGCGTTCAGGACGGGTGCGGCCGGACGTGATGTCAGGGAGAGGAAGTGAAGACACCGATCGCCACTATTGGACAGTTACTCACTAACTGAATAATAGTGGCGATCGTGGAGGCGGGACCATCGCGGCAGGTCCCGGCGTATTGAGCTGTGATAGCCTGCTGTCGGAAACAGCAGCTGTCACAGCTCGTGCACACACCGGGGGAAAATGGCGATGTATTTTCCCTGCGACGTACTATTCCGCCGCTGAGCGCGAACGTATTGGTTAGCGCGACGGAATAGTACGTCGCTGAGCGCGAAGGGGTTAACGTTCCCTGATCAACCCTTGTCCATCCTGGACTATAAAAACTTCACCCTTCCACTCCCTGCCTGAGCGTTGTTGTAGTTTTCCCATATCTGTATTGCAAATGGTCCCTTAGTGTTTTCCTACTCCCAATGTTCCCTTGTCCTGCCTCCTATATCCTGTATCCCGTGCTGTGCTGTACATCTCTCTAGGTGTGCGAAAATGTGTTTTAGAATGGATGACCTCCCACAGAGACATAGACTTAAAGGGGTTGTCCTAATGGGTCCATATGCCTTATTACTGAATGCAGCAACCACTATGGAGAACTTACTATGTACTGTTTTATTATTGAATTCAATGTATAAATGTATGCAGTAAGCCACTAAACTTACTCTAGTGGTGGCTGCAGGCAGCCAGAATTGTATCATTTAGTTTTAAAAGTTTATTTATTAAAAGGTATGTCAGTAAAATTTAAAACTGGGGCAGATTTACTACTGTGTCTAGGTTTAGAAAGTGTTGAAAAATGCACCAAATACACCAAAAAATATGGTCACAAATAAGCCAATTTAAAAGTGGTATAAGGAAGAGTAAAATGTCTTAACAGGTCATGCAAAATGTGCCAAAATGTTCATGCAACATGCGCCATGTTGATCAATTTGGTGCATTTTGTGCCTGCCAGGTCTAAGTTTACTCTTTGAATATAGACATCACATGTTATTGCAAACAGTGTACTTAAAGACTATGTACACCTTTGAACTCAAGAGCTACATCTGAAAAAGTAAAAGAAAAAATGTAATTAAAGTCAATTAAAAAGTTGCTTAAAATCACCTAAAACATTATTTTAGTAAAAAAAAAAAGATAATTGAGTTGAAATGTGTACATAGCCTTCAATACCAGTGTTACATACATTATGAACAATATCCCATACAAAAATATGCAATTATTGGTTAAAAAAAACATCAATGCATAGAAATATTAACCCCTTAAGGACGCAGCCACTTTTGGACCAAATGACACAGCCTCATTTTTTAAATCTGACGTGTGTTACTATATGTGGTAATAACTTGGGAATGCTTTTACCTATCCAAGCGATTCTGACATTCTTTTCTCGTGACATATTGTACTTTAAGTTAGTGAAAAAATTTGGTCGATATTTTCAATATTTTTGTGTGAAAAACACAAAGTTAGAGAAAATTTGCAAAAAAATTAGCATTTTCTAAATTCCAATGTATCTGCTTGTAAGACAGATAGTTATACCACACAAAATAGTTACTAGCTAACATCCCCCATATGTCTACTTTAGATTGGCATCATTTTTTGAACATCCTTTTATTTTTCTAGGACGTTACAAGGCTTATAAGTTTAGCAGCAATTTCTCAAATTTTCAAGAAAATTTCAAAAGCCTATTTTTTTAGGGACCAGTTCAGTTCTGAAGTGGCTTTGAGGGCCTTATATATTAGGAACCCCCGCAAATCACCCCATTTTAAAAACTGCACCCCTTAAAGTATTCAAAACAGCATTTAGAAAGTTTCTTAAACCTTTATGCGTTTCACAGGAATTAAAGCAAAGTGGAAGGGAAATTTGCAAATTTCATTTTTTTGCAGAAATTCAATTTTAATCGATTTTTCCTGTAATATTGAAGGTTTTTACCAGAGAAACACAACTGAATATTTATTGCCCTGATTCTGAAGTTTTTAGAAATATCCCACATGTGGCCCTAGTGCGCTACTGGACTGAAACAAAAGCCCCAGAAGCAAAGGAGCACCTAGAGGATTTTTGTGCCTTCCTTTTCTTAAATTATATTTCAGGCACCATGTCAGGTTAGAAGAGGACTTGTGGTGCAAAAATAAAGGAAACACCCCAAAAAAGACCCCATTTTGGAAACTACACCGCTTGAGGAATTCATCTAGGGGTGTAGTGAGCATTTTGACCCCACAGGTGTTTCATAGATTTCATTAGAATTGGGCAGTGAAAATGAAAAATTACATTATTTTCCAATAAGATGCCTCGAGCAGGACCTAATAGGCTTCCGTACCTGGGCAACCAGGAAGCCTAGCAACGGGGGTACCCCTCCCTCTGTAAACCACTTCAATGCGGCGGACGTCATTGACAGCCTCATTGAAGGGGTTAAATGGCTGCGATCGGTGGTAACAGCCATCGCAGCCATTGCAGCAGCATGTGAGCTGTGTATAACAGCTGACAGCCGCTGAAGATAAAGCGCGCACAGCTCCAGTGCTCGCTTTATCTACAGGGCGTAACTGTACGCCCGTCTGCGGTAACTCACTTGGTTTCAGGATGTACAGTCACGCCCAATAGCGGGAAGGGGTTAAAGGAAAAAAAAAACATCTTTAATCCCTTCCCGCAAAGTGACGGGTCTGATACGTTGGCATAACAAGTAACTTACCGCAACCCGACATACCAGACCCGTCATGAAGATGAAGGCAATGCGCTCACTTTATCTTCAGCAGGTGTCCGCTGTAATATACAGTTGACATCCCGCTGCAACGGCGGCGATGGCAGTCACCGCCGCATTGAAGTGGCTGACGGATGGGGCTCCCTCTGTGCCCCAACGGCCCCCCCTGTCAGAGATAGTGGGTGCCGATGGTTGCTATGGCAATTAGGAAGCCTAGCAACGGCTTCCTGGTCGGCCAGGTACGGAAGCCTACTAGGTCCTGCCCAAGGCAGGACCTAATAGGCTTAACTGTCAGCGGAAAAACGACAGTTACAATACACTGCACTATGTAAGTAGTGCAGTGTATTGATTATACTGGGGATCAGATCTTCAAGTCCCCAGGTAACTGTTAAAAAAAGTTAAAAAAAAATGCTTAAGAAAAATAAATAACAAGTTTTAGCTAATAAAAACAATAATCGCCCTGTTTTCCTGATCAAGTCTTTGTATAAATGAAAAAAATGTTAGAAACTGAACACAATGGGTATCGCCGCGTTCGGAACGGCCTGAACTATAAAAATATCACGTTATTTTTACTTTACGGTGAACACCGTAAAAAAATTAAATAAAAAACAATGTGCACTAAGAACCTCCCTATTGTAAGTAGATTTAGCAGTAATGCGTATATTTATTTATATTTAGTGGCATTAGTGTTCGCAGTGTGCTGTCGTAATTTTCTTGTGTGCTGTATACATTTGCCATCACAGGCGTTCTTGCACTTGCATACACGTTTTGTTTAAATTTTAGGGAATGTGATGTTCAAACTTTTGTGTTTATGTGATTCATATATGTGGGGTTAGTGACTGCCTTCATTTTTTTGATCTTTCACTCCTCCCATTCTTCCCTGGGTGATTTAAATTAGATTACTGCTGATTCCTACCATCGCCAAGAATATGTAGGTTTAGTCCCAGTTCTGGGTGTATGTGCAGCGTAGGTTCCCACTTCATAGAGGTCGCCTTGTCGTGGCAGGTGGGCTCACACAAATTGATCAAAATGTGCGCTAAGAACCTCCCTATTGTAAGTATATTTAGCAGTAATGCATATTTATTTATATTTAGTGGCTTAGGTGGCATTAGTGTTCGCAGTGTGCTGTTGCCATTTTCTTGTGTGCTAAATAAAAAACAATGACCGGATTTCTTTTTTGGTCACTTTGTCTCAGAAAAAATGTAACAAAAAGTGATCAAAAAGTCGCAAGTACTCAAATGGTACCTACAAAAACTACAGTTCGTCACGCAAAAAAACAAGGCCCCCCACAGCGATATCAACTGGCAAATAAAAAAGTTATGGCTGTCAGAATACAGCAACACTAAATCATGATTTTTTCTTTTTTAGAAAAGAGTATTTTTATTGTAGGAAAGTAGTAAAACGTAAAAAAACTATATATTTGGTGTCGCTGTAATCGTATCGACCAACATAATGACGTTAACACTTTATACTGCACGGTGAACATTGTAAAAAAGAAGAAACAAAACAGTGCTAGAATTTCTGTTTTTTGGTTTCCTCGCCTCCCAAAAAATGGAATAGTAAAAAAAAAAAAATGGAACCAATAAAAATTACAGCTCGTTCCACAAAAGAAAAGGGCTCACACAGCTCCGTCAACGGAAAAATAACATGCTATGACTCTCAATACGCAATGAAGCAAAATTATGCTAAATGATGGCCCAGACTAATTTTTTAGGTCCAGTAGTTTTTCACTAAAAACCCCACATCGACATTTGCTAGACCCCACAGGTGGACCCTGTAGATGCAGCAGAGATTAGGAAACTTTAGGGCCTTGTGCTGCTTATAGGGCTAGTGAAGAAGTTAAAGATTGGGCAATACGGGAGCGTAGATATTTTGTACATTGCCCAAACACCTGGCTTGTGCATAAAGAATTGGTCAACGACCTCAAACATACAGCCAATGTAAAACAACCTAAGCAAAAACCTCACACCAAAGATGGCATATACTGGGGTCCCTTGTAGTATATAGACCTAAAAACGAACCAAAATGGGACATAACCCTTAGACAAGTAATGTACTCCAAAGATAAAAGTACAAAAAATCTTTATTAAATATTATGACAATGACAAATAGTACGAAAAGAGATATGATACAATTAACACGGAGACATATGCAACAGGGTCAGATGAAAAAAGACCAAGACCAACAGAATCAACCATCCACTAATGACCTATAACACGCTAAGGTATACGTAAATAGTTAGTAAGCCCGGGGGTATGGGGTGGTGAGTCCCATACATAGTGCCATGCTATCAGCTAAGATAACAACGTATAGAGTATATAAATATACGTAGCCTGCATGTATATAGTGCATGTAGTAGTATGTACAAAATCTACACAGTATATATGGTAGTACGTAAAAAGTGCAACTGAAGACGTATGCAGATGATATGATGGCTCAAATAACCAAGAAAAATATGACTGCCACGACTAAATGGAATAGCACAATAATGTGGAGGCTACAAGAAGCTGAAGAAACCTATGCACATACCCAGAGACATGATGAAGAGCGTGGGAGATCAATGGAGTGGATGGGTGAACAAGCGCCTCGACGCGCGTTTCGCACTGTGACCGGCTTCGTCAGGAGGCTACATACATTAAAAATCTAGGGGTTTAAATAGTAAATAAACACAGTTAGGCTCACCTGCGGTGAATGAAAATCGGCGCTTGACACGCCCACCGGGCGGCGCACGCATCACGGGACGCGCCGCGCGTCATATGACAGGTGCCACGTGATGTAAACACCACCATGGCAACCCTAGACGCTAAGCGGCACTCCCGGATGCCTGCCCCGCCACAGGTGCACGGTCGAGCGTATGTGCAGACACCGCAGGAGAGACAACCCACAATAGCAAGGAAAAGAAATTCATGCAGCGAAGGGGCCAGCTGACAGTATTAGTATATAGTTGAAATAGATACAATAATGCAGAAGCAACAATTTATACAAATGTCAATAAAAATACATATGTTGAAGAATACATACATAAAGTAAGAAATAAATAACGATAATTAATAGTGATATGTGAAACATGCAAGAAATAATAAATAATAAAAATAAATAATAAAAAGAAATAATAAATAAATGAATAAAAAGTGAAAATATATACACCAAGGATACTGATGATTAAGGTAATAAATAATTTACTATATAGAAATAAAAAAAGGAGGACATTACCAAAAACAGGATAATGATGATAAATATAAAACTAAAAATAAATAAGAAAAAATTATTAGAAATTTTTATATGTGCAATATAGGGTATAATAAATAAAATATAAAATAAAAAATAAAAAAATGTGTATAAATAGGTATATATATATATAAATATAAAATAACAAATATAAAATAACATAGACAAATAACATTCGACATTTTTGCAGAAGTGTGAAAAAATAAATATACAAATATGTATAAATAAATACACAAATACATGAAAACATATACAAGTGATATAAAAACACAATATATAATAATAATAATAAATAATAAATACCACAAATCTAAATAACTGTACCAAATATCATGACAGTAAGTATACTCGAGACATAATGCTGTGCAGTATAGTATAAGTATATACATATAAAACTCCACACTGCAGCGCTTATATACAAAAAATATCAGTAATAACACGAAAATATAAGAATATACACAACATGTCAAAAATATATCGTATAGAAATATATGTGTGTTTCTTCTCTACTTCAAATCTTCAATTGTAGCCAAACTAAATCTTCACCAATGAAAAGACCCGTTCACTATGCCCATTCGCTAGAGGGGATAAACTGTAACAAAAAAAATTAAAATAAAAGACAAGAAAAAAACCCTAGACAAATTTTAAAATTCACGCATGGTTAAAGAGTTTACAAAAAAGGCCTGAAACTAGTGGCTTCGTTTAACCCAAATGGGGCTATAGTATTTAATAACGTAATCCACTTAATTTCTTTTCTTAGCAAAGCCAAACGTACATCCCCACCTCTGCAGCCCAGGGAGACCCTATCAATACCGCGTACCTCAAAACCCCTAGGATTGCAGGAGTGGAATTCGCGGAAATGTCGCGCAACAGGCTGGAGTTTATCCACATCCAAAGCATTGGAAGCCGACTTGATTTTGCCAACATGTTCCAGTACCCGCACCTTCAGTTGCCTAGTGGTCATACCTACATAGATAAGACCACAAGGACAAGTGGCAAAATACACCACAGCTACTGTGCTGCACGTAATATTATAAACGATTTTATATTCTTTCCCTCTATTAGAGCTGTAAAAGTTGAAGGTACGGGGAACATATTTGCAAGCGGAACATTTACCGCAGTTATACGACCCCCAAGGGGGACCTTTACTCCCGAATGGATTAGGGGGAGCGCTAGGAATGTAATGACTAGCTGTCAAGAGGTCCTTCAAATTTTTGGATCGCCTCCAAGTGATGGAGGGATAATTGGTTAAAACCCCTGCCAAATCTCGATCAGTGAGAAGTACCCGCCAGTGCTTTTGCAGGATATCACGGATCTTAGTCCAATGGAGATTAAAAGTGGTGATAAATCTAACATTCTGATCTATTTTATGCTTCTTGGGCCTACTTACCAGAAGTTCATCGCGAGTCGAGTTTTGAAATCTTGCCGTCAGATCCAATGCTTGGCGCTCAAAGTTGCTGTCATTGGAGCAGATACGCTTAGCCCTCAGAAACTGGCCCACAGGTATAGATGTAGTGACCTTCGGATAGTGGGCAGATGTAGCATGGAGGAGGGCATTTGTGGAGGTTTTTTTCCTAAAAATATCGGTGGAAATGAAACCACTGTCATCTCTACAAATACAGATATCCAAGAAATCAACACGAGTTTGACTATACTGCCACGTGAGTTTGATATTGATATCATTCCTATTTAGGGAACCAAGAAACGATTCTAGATTGGACGTGGAGCCCTGCCAGATAAATAAAATATCATCTATATACCTCGACCACAGGAGCACTGAATCATGACCCGGAGTTTGTTGCACAGTGTCTCTCTCCCACAGCCCCAGGAACAAGTTAGCAAGTAATGGCGGGGACCGAAATTAACTTTGATACCCGCCATTAACCCCCTAAAATGAAGCGGTCAAAAGCGATCGCTGCATTTAAGTTCTTTTCAGGTCATTTGCACCCCAGCAATGAAATTGCAGGGGTTCCGGTGGCTGCAATGGCAAACGGAGGCCTAATTCTGACCTCCCGGTCCGCCTAGCACGGAAGCCTTCCAGGCCCCGCCCAGAGGCGAGGCCTGAAAGGCTTCCGCAGCCGACGGAAAGATGGTGCTGGCTCAGCTCCTGCGGTGGATGTCAGCTGTATGTTACAGCTGCCATCCACCTGTAACTGCAGGAACTGGAGCTAGCTCTGATTCCTGCCTTTAACCCCTTAGGTGCAGCAATCGAAACCGATTGCTCCATCTGAGAGGTTGCTAGCAGATCGGCAGCCCTGCCAAACAATGACCTCCTGCTCTGCCATTATGGAAGCTGATTAGGCCCCTGAAGCTGATTTTTTTTGTTCTAATACATTGCACTACCTATGTAGTGCAATGTATTAGGTATGTCAGTCATTCATTGACAGTGAATGACTGACAGACCCAATACATTGCACTACATAGGTAGTGCAATGTATTAGAAAAAAAAAAATCAGACAGTTGGATCTTCAAGTCCCCTAGTGGGACTTGAAAAAAAGTGTAAAAACATATAATAAAAGTTTCAAGTAATAAAATAAAATATCGCCCTTTTCCCTTATCAAGTCCTTTATTATTGAAAAAAAAAAATAAACCATAAATATTTGGTATCGCCGCGACCGTAACGGCCTAAACTAAAAAAAAATTATGTTATTCATTCCATGCTGTGAATGGTGTAAAAAAAAACAAACTGGAAAAGACTATACCAGAATTTCAGTTTTTTTGGTCACTTTGCCCTACAAATATTGGAACAAAAAGTGATCAAAAAGTCGCATGTATCCAAAAATGGTACCTATAAAAACTATAGCAATAAACAAGCCCTCATACAGCTCCGTTGACGAAAAAATTAAAACGTTATGGTTCTCTCAACTTGGCGACAGAAAAAATACATTCTTTTTACAAAAGTCATTTTATTGTGCAAAAAGTTGTAAAACATAAAAAAGTGCAATAAAATAGGTATCGCCGGAATCATACAGACCTGTAGAATAATGTTAACATGTAGTTTATAACGCATTGGGAACGCTGTATAAAAAAACAAAAGAACTAGGACAGAATTGCAGTTTTTTTGGTCACCTTGCCTCTCAAAAAATAGGGTAAAAAGTGTTCAAAAAGTCGCATGTACCCCAAAATAGTACCAATAAAAACGATAGCTCGTCCCGCAAAAAAACAGCCCTCATACCACTACGTTTATGAAAAAATAAAATTAATTAAGGCTCCAATAAACCAGGTAAGAGATTATATGCAGTTGTGCAGGCCCGATGGGAACATTTCTTCTATTTCAAGAGGCGAATTATCGAGGTCCTAAAATTAAAGAACCAGGAAGGGGAGGACCCAAACATATCTGCTGAAAGTGAGGGTGCCCGTATTATACCAGGACAACACTTCCCAGCAAAATTCCCCAAACTGCAAAGATGCCGAGTGTGGACCAAAAGGGGGATAAGGAAGAACATTTATCAGTGCGACACTGGCCTCTGCAGAAAGGATTGTGTCACCGCATAACACACATCTAGGGATTATTTAACTATTTTTTTAACCCAATTATTATACCACCTGACTATGCCCCTGATGTACTCTGCCCAGCTTACATATGCCCCCACATTATAAACGGAAACACCAGCAAAACTCAAACAAAACTTTTACCAAGCAAATCCCTACAGTGTGCTCAAACAGCAGTTTACTTCCACATATATGGCATCGCCATACCCGGGAGAACCCTTTTAACAATTTTTGGGATGTGTGTCTCAAGTGGCATAAGCTGGGCATGACAAATTTCCCACTGAAATGGCATATCTAGGGAAAAATTAAAATTTTTACTTTGTACCATCCGCAGCGCAATAATTTATGGAAAAGTCCTGTAGGGTGAAAATGCTCACTACACCCTTTAATAAATTCCTTGAGGGGTGCAGTTTCCAAAATGGGGTCACTTCTCAGGGGTTTCTTTTATTATTTCACATCAGAGCCTCTGCAATTGTGAACCAATACTTTGTAAATCACCAAATTAGGCCTCAATTTTACATGGTACTCTTTCACTCCTGAGCCCTGTCAAATGTCCAGGCAAAAGATTAGGGCCACATGTACGGTGTTTCTAAAACCGGGAAACACAGCATAATAATTAGAGAGCTGTCTTGTTATGGTGGCACAAGGTAGGCACCACATATTGCCATATCTATGGAAAATAATAAAAAATTCACTCTGCAACATCGAGTGCACACTAATTTTTATAAAGCAACGGCGGGGTTAACATGCTCACTACACCCCTAGGTGAATATCTTGAGAGGTGTAGTTTCCAAAATGTGGTCACTTCTGGGGGGTTTCCACTGTTTTGGTCCCACAGGGGCTTTGCAAATGCTACATAGCGACCAGAAACCAATCCAGCAAAATCTGCACTCCAAAAGCCAAATGCCGCTCCTTCCCTTCTGAGCTCTGCCGTGTGCCCAAACAGCAGTTTATGACCAGATATGGGTTATTACCGTACTCGAGAGAAATTGCTTTACAAATGTTGGGGTTCTTTTTTTTTCTTTATTTGTTGAGAAAATCAAAAATTTTGAGCTAAAGCTACGTCTTATTGAAGAAAAAGGATTGTTTTTATTTTCACTGCCCAATTCTAATAAATTCTATGAAACACCTGTGGGGTCGAAATGCTCACTACACCCCTAGATGAATTCCTCAAGGGGTTTAGTTTCCTAAATGGAGTAACTTTTTGAGCGTTTTCATTGTTTTTTCCCCTCAGGGGCTTTGCAAATGCGACATGGCCTCCGCAAACCATTCCTGCTAAATGTGATCTCCAAAAGCCAAATAGCGCTCTTTCCCTTCTAAGCCCTGCCGTGTGTCCAAACAGCCGTTTATGAGCTAAAGCTACATTTTCTTTGAAAAAATGTAGCTTTTCATTTTCACGGCCTACTTCCAAATGGAGTCACTTTTGGGGGGTTTCCACTGTACTGGTCCCTTAGGAGCTTTACAAATGCGACTAGTTTCAGAGAAATGAATCCAGCAAAATCAGCGCTCCAAAAGCTAAATGGCGTGCCTTCTCTTCTGAGTCCTGCTGCTTGCCCAAACAGCAGTTTATGACCACATGTTTGGTATTTCCGTAGTCTGGAGAAGTTGCTTTACAAATGTTGGGGTGCTTTTCCTCATTTATTTGTTGAAAAAATGAAAAATTGTGAGGTAAAGCTACATCTTATTGGAAAATAATGTAATTTTTCATTTTCACTGCCCAATTCTAATGAAATCTATGAAACACCTGTGGGGTCAAAATGCTCACTACACCCCTAGATGAATTCCTCAATGGGTGTAGTTTCCAAAATGGGGTCACTTATGGGGGATTTCCACTGTTTTGTCCCCTCAGAGGCATCGTAAATGTGACATGTCCTCCGCAAACCATTCCTGCAAAATTTGAGCACCAAAATCCAAATAGCACTCTTTCCCTTCTAAACCCTGACGTGTGTCCAAACAGCCATTTATGACCACATGTGTGGTATTGTTTTACTCGGGAGAAATTGCTTTACAAACGTTGCAGTGCTTTTTCCCCTATTAGTCCTTGTGGAAATGAAAAAAATTAGCTAAACCTACATTTTCTTTGAAAAAATTTAGATTTTATTTTTTACGGCCTACTTCCAATAATTTCTGCAATAAACCTGTGGGGTCAAAATGCTCACTATACCCCTAGATAATTTCCTTGAGGTGTGTAGTTTCCCAAATGGGGTCAATTTGGGGGGCTTTTCACTGTTTTGGCACCGCAAGAGCCCTTCAAACCTGACATGGTGCCTAAAATATATTCTAATAAAAAGCAGGCCCCAAAATCCTCTATTTGCTCCTTTTCTTCTGAGGCCGGTGCATCAGTCCATTATCACACTAGGGCCACATGTGGGATATTTACTAAATCTGCAGAACCTGGGCAATAATTATTGAGTTGCATTTCTCTGGTAAAACTTTCTGTGTTACAAAAAATGGATTAAAAATTAATTTCTGCAAAAAAAACATGAACTTTGTAAATTTCACCTCTACTTTGCCTTAATTCCTGTGAAACGTCTAAAGGGCTAAGAAACTTTCTAAATGCTGTTTTGAATACTTTAAGGGTGAAGTTTTTAAAATGAGTGACTTATTGCGGGTTTCTAATATACAAGGCCCTCAAAGCCACTTCACAACTGAACTGGCCCCTAAAAATATATCCTTTTGAAATTTTCTTTAAAATGTGAGAAAATATTGCTCAAGTTCTAAGCCTTGTAACGTCCTAGAAAAATAAAAGGCTGTTCAAAAAACAATGCCAATCTAAAGTAGACATCTGGGGGATGTTAAGTAGCAACATTTTTGTGTGGTATAACTGCCTGTCTTACAAGCAGATACATTTAAATTTCGAAAAGTTTTAATTTTCACTATATTTAGCTGTATTTTGGTGTTTTTCACAATTAAATACTGAATGTATCGAGCAAATTTTGCCAGTAACAATGTCCAATGTGTCACGAGAAAACAATCTTAGAATCGCTTGGATAGGTGAAAGCATTATGAAGTTATTACCACATAAAGTGAAACATGGCACATTTTAAAAATTAGGCTCTGTCAGGAAGGTCAAAACTTGCCAAGAGGGAAGGGGTTAAAGGAAGGGTGTCGCGAAAATTTTGCTTTTAGTGTTTTATTACAATTTTTTTTATTTATTTGTGTGTTTGTGTTTTACTTTTTTTTATTTCCTAACTTTTTCTTCTCTATGGGGGCTGCCATTTTTTTTTTTCATTTCTGTATGTGTCTCCTGAGGAGCCGTTTCGCATTCACTATGGTGTACGCCGTCTGTGTGGGAACGGCGCATGCGCCGCTCCCACACAGTCCGAATGGAAGGTCTTCGGCCGAGCGACATCCGGAGCCATATTCATGTGGACCGGAAGCCGCGGCCGGACAGTAAGATTACTACTTCCGGTCGCGGCTTCCGGACTTGTGCACTTGGAGCACTGAAGCAAGCACTAGGAGTGGAGGGAGCAGACGGAGCGGACGGACCAGAGCGAGCGGCGGCGGCAGGAGCAGGTAAGTTATGTCTGTGTTTGTTCGTGTTTTACTGTGTGATTACCACTGTATGCAAGCCTACTACACTGTGTATTCGCTCAAAAAATGGCGACACACAGTGTAGGAGGTTTGTACATTCAATCCCCTCCTTTCTCCTGGCACTAGCCAGGATAAAGGAGGGGGGATTGTTTGAGGATGCTAGAGCGAGTGTGTCTTCTCAAATTTTGCAGCATAAAGCAATGTGGTTACTTTACCACATGCCAATGCTGCAATTTTGGGAATTGCTCCCTCTAGTGACCAGCACAGGGAAATGTTATAAATTAGAATCTAATTTATAATATTTCCTGACTCGTGAAAAAATTCCAAAAATTCGAACAATGTTTAATCATTTATATACTAACAGTTTAACTAAAAAAAATAACAAATTCTAGCGACACAGTCCCTTTAAATGTGGTCATTCACACTGTTTGTGTTGTGCTAATATTATACACAGGAAGGATACCTATACCTTTTCTGTTAACACTTTATCCTTCCCAATTAGTCCTTTCTTAATTGTGGAATCGATTTTGTGGTTTATCTTCTAGAATGTTCTTGCAACCTGCAATATATAGGTAGGACCACGCAGTCCTTATGTACCAGAATTAGCCAACACAGGTTTAATGTTAATAAGGGATTTCCTAAGCATAGTGTCTCACGTCACTGTGCTTCCATACACAACTGTCAATTTTATAGAATTTCTATTACCCCTATTGAACAAATCTCTCCTGACACTCCCAATAGATTTAACAAACTTAAACCACTATTGGATTTTTAAACTCTCTACCCTATATCCAGGAGGTCTGAATGATATTTCCGGATCCTCGCTTGATTAACAAGTCAGTCCCCCTATCAATCAATCCCGTTTGTTATGGATGCATTATGCACCATTTATCAGAGGCACATCCTGGATTTTCAAAACTATCAATTTTAATTTTATCCTTGAAGTTATCCTATTTTATTATTTTTTATTATATTAATCTGTCTTTTTGATTTTAGATCTGTTGCTTGTAATTTTATGTCTATGCCACGTTGCTGTATGCTAATTTATTTACCTATTTTAAAATCACTAGCCGCTTCAATGTACTTGTTTTGTTGCTGATCATCTAATCTTCATGATCCATATGTCAGTTACTTAACTATCTTCAAAAAACATTTTATTTTCATGACTATATATTTAGTTAATTCTTCTGTTACTTACCAGCTATTGTAGCTATTTTGTCCTCTCTCGACTTCCGTAGCCGCTTTGGTTGCCTTGACTCTAGGGACGCTACTCAGCCGTCGCCTGTGTATTCGTGAAGCCGGCGTGGGATTGTTGCGCTTTTGTTTTCGGACCTATTTATCCCGTGATGTGAGTAATGTGGCATTGTTCTGATATCCTTCTGTCCCATTGGGTACGTGGACCCACTGGGCCGTACCACCTTGACGGTATGGCAACTAGCCAACAGGACACGGGTCACAGTCTATATTTCGTATAGTGTACCTGTGGTAGCTCGGACAGTAGCAAGACAGGCTCGGCTGGGACTAGGCAGCTGGCAGGCGCCAGGCGTGGTGTAGCAGGACAGACGTGGTAAACAGCACAGCACGACTTCAGCTCAACACGGCACTTGACCGGGATAGCACGGGATACAGGTTACAGGTAGCAGGAACGGGAGACACTGGGAACTGGAAAACACTTAGGAGACCATTTGCATAGACAGACTAGGGTAACGACAACAAGGCTCAGGCAAGGCAGGAAGGGGCTCGGCCCCTCTTATAGTCCAGGGTGCTCATGGGCTAATTTGGACTTAATTTCAGGTGCGCTTGCTGGCCCTTTAAGAACAGGACCAGGCCGGGAGAAGCAGAAGTGGGCGCTGGCGTCTCCTGAGTAGGAGACCGGGACCAGCGCTCACAGTTCCATGGCTGCAGGCGTCAGGAGGTGAGTGAGCCTGACGGCCCGCGGCCATGGGCATTACACCTTTTACTATAACTAGTATCACTGTTTTGTAAATTATATAGTGTATTTTCGATCGCGCTCTAATTAGCGCTATGAAGTATGCACGCACTATTATCTTCCCAATTTCTGACATTTATACCTTTTGATGTTTTATTTACTTGGTTTGCATTTATTTTATGCTGATGCTTTGCTTTACCAATGTGACGGTTGAACTGTTATTTATAGTGATTTTATCTTGCAATGACGTCATGGCCAATCTTTGACCCCTATACCTTGGTGGTTCTTTTTCAAATATCTCGGTGTTCTTAAAGAGGCTCTGTCACCACATTATAAGTGCCCTATCTCCTACATAAGGAGATCGGCGCTATAATGTTGGTGACAGTAATGCTTTTTATTTAGAAAAACGATTTATTTTAAACCACTTTATTAGCGATTTTTAGCTTTATGCTGAGTTTCTCAATGTCCAAGTGGGCGTGTTTTTACTTTCGACCAAGTGGGTGTTGTACAGAGTGTATGACGCTGACCAATCAGTGACCAGTCAGCGTCATGTTCTCCTCTCCATTAATTTACACAGCAGCATCGCGTTCTTACTAGAACGCGATGTGCAGCCACATACACAGACATTAACTTTAATGCTGTGTAAATGAAGGGAGAGGAGTGCATGACGCTGATTGGTCAGCGTCATACACTCCTCTGTACAACGCCCACTTGGTAGAAAGAAAAAACACGTCCAATTGGGCATTAAGAAACTCATTAGCATAAACCAAAATCGCTAATAAAGTGGTAAAATAGATCTTTTTTTTAAATAAAAAGCACTGCTGTCACCTACATTATAGCGCCGATGTCCTTATGTAGGAGATAGGGCACTTATTATTATGTGGTGACAGAGCCTCTTTAAGGAGCATCACTGTTTGTTTTATGTATGGCCTGAGGAAGACGCTAGTCCAGCGTTGAAACACATAGCCGTATATTTATTACATTTATAATTATATTTATACCTTTCAATACCTCATATGCCCTTGATTTCATGTGTAGCAGTGCCGTTTATGGTTCATTTTTTCGGTATATTCTATATGTGCGGTGACATTCCTTGTTTACCGTTCTGGACCCTGGCAGCAGCACACCTTTTATATTCATCTGATTTAACCTACATCAGAGTTGTGTATGTTTGAGCACAACCAGTATAGGTGAGCATATATATTTTTCTCTATATGTCCGGCAATTCCGGATTTATCTGCACTATGTGGCGCCGTGCATCTCTTTTTTTTCTCTCCTTATGCAAATTTTATATGTCTTGTCCAACTCACCAATCTGGCTAATATTAGTTTTCTTAAAGCAATATATATAATGTTCAACAATTTAATCTGGCAGGGTAAAAGAGTACGGGTTAAATTTAAACAACTTTAGTTACCCATAGATAGGGAAGGTTTGGGAATCCCAAATATGAAAATTTATTTTTTGGCCACTCAAAATATATTATGGATTGGGATGACTTGGCAGTTAATCACCATAGATACTCAACATGGAGTATCTTTCAAAGATTAAAGGCGGGTCAATTCCAGGGTTTGGTTTACAGTAAATATTGTTTGTGTTTGTTAATGAACAAAGTATGGCATGAAGTTAAAAAGGAATTACATAAGTCTGAATTTTTTGGGGAATTATCACCCCTCTGGTCAAATAATTTTTCCCAGATTTATGGGATGTTGATCTAGCTAAATTCTGTCAGAAAAGAGGTGTCTTTAATATCTCAGATGTATACAGAGGAGTAAAATTAGAGAGTTGGGAGAAATTCTTGTAGGTGAAGTAATCACATGGAACGCTAAATTTAGATTTATACAATTATCTCATGGACTTAAGCACATTATAAGAGGGAAAATAGAAATAACTAGTAAATTTGTGGCTTATGAAATTTTAGTGGCTCGGCCAAAAAAGGGCTTTATTTCTAAACTATATGATCATTTGATGGTTAATAAATCACAAGAGGTATATATTAACTCACATTCTAAGTGGATAGAAGATTTGGGGATTTTCTCAGATGAGGAATGGACATGAATTTATAACATTTCACATAAGGTTATTCTAAATGGGGCACATAAAATTACTCAATATTTGATCAATATTTGCCTTTACTACTCTAAATATTTTGTACCCAGAATAGGTTATTCTGATTCCCTAAATTGCCATAAATGTGATTCCCCTAATTCGAAATGGATACATTTAATGTGGAGATGTCCCACGTTGGTCAGATATTGGATAGATGTAACAAATTAAATGAATAGGATTTATGCAATAAATCTTTGTATAAATTAAAAAATGTGTATATTATGTAGGTGACTCGGATCAGCTTGGGCCCATTACTCCAACAACTTTGGGGATATTAAAACTTATGTTTGTTGCTAGAAAACGAATTGCCAGATTTTGGATGAGTAAGAAAGTCCCAACTATGAAATTACGGAAATCGGAAACCTCTAAGTTGATGTCATATGAGTACTATACCTATAAATATAGAGGGTGTTTGCAGCTATTTGGGGAAAATGGATTATTGTTATTTTGATCTGGTTATTTGTTATTGTGATCTGATTATTTTTGGTTTTTTTTCTAATGCGGTATGGAGGGAAGAGGGAGGGGGTTATAATATGTAATCTGTGATTTATATGTATTATAATACTTTTCTAAAAATAAAAGTTTGACAAAAATAACAAAACACTTCTATTTTTGAAAATACTCATTGCAGCATTTTTCAACTACTGCCTAAAACTTTTTCACAGAAATGAATAAATAAATATATATAGATATGTATGGATATATATATATATATATATACATATACACATATACACATACACACATACACACACACACACACACACACACACACACACACACACACACACACACACACACACACACACACACTAGCAGTCCAACACCATTAACCTTATAAATCAATGTTTTTGGTAGAAGTGAAATTTCTACATAGCAAATAATTTACTTAAAAGTGTAGTAGAGTAGTAGAAAAGAAAACAGACCCAACAATTAGGACATGCATGCCGCTCATTCTGAGTAATTGAATCATTAATTGAAAGGGGCTTGTTCAAACTAATAGAAATGAAAAGTTAAATTAGTGAAGTCATTTATTCTGTGGAATAACAGGTGTCAATTTTGGCCCTTATTTAACCACTTCAGGACAAGGCTATTTTGAGCCTTCAGGACCAGTCACCGTTTAGCCATTTTTAGCACGTGTTGGTTAAATGGCTATAACTTTTTTATTTGTTGGGCTAACTACGTGATCTTTGCGATGTTTTTTCCATAAACAATGCAGGTTTCTTTTTTTATCGTTTTAAAGACCTTTAGGGAACTTTATATATTTATTTTCTTTCTTTTACACCATGTTTTTCCACTGTGACTGGAGCTGCATTAGCTTGTCACTAATAGGGCTTTGCTGGGTCTAGTAAGACCCAGCAACAGTCTGTCACTAACGGCACCCGGCGATCATGTGAGCAGTCACATGATCACTGGGAGCAATAGAGACAGCGGAGCGGCAGCTGCCTCTATTCCTATACACAGCGTTCATTGAGCGCTGTGTAAAAGACATCGGAGAGACAGAAGCAGCCAAAGCTGCTTCTATCCTCTCCTCAGGGTCCCCGGCAGTCACTGACAGCCGGAGACCCGACATTTAGCTGCCCGATCGCCGGGCAGCAAGTTAAAAACCAAGCCGTAAAAAGTCTATGGCTCTGGTTTTAAGGACCCTGACCGCTGGCCGTAAAAACACAGCCAGCGGTCGGGAACCAGGTAGAAGGGTAGCAAATGTTACACATGTTGGTTATAGTGCATTTCCTTCTGAAATACTGGGGAAAATGGGTTGTTCCAGACATTGTTCTGATGAAAAACTTACTTTGATTAAAAAGTTGTTTTGAGAGGGAAAAACCATAGAGAAGTGCAGCAAATTATAGGCCCTAGCACTACACTAACACTGACACTCATTTATTGCACACTTGTGAGCACTTAGTTCGCCACTCCCCCCAAGACTAGTGGGAGTGGCTATCACTATTTAATGCACCCTCCTTCTGCAGCATTTTTTGACCTGTCTGCGTCCTGCTGGGAATGGGTTTTCACCCACCCACTTAGTAAGTATGGCCTTTTTTGTGGTTTTGAAGTTATCTATGTCCCATTTTTTCTGCTGGTGTTTTTAAATTAGGAACGAAAAGTTCTAGTTAGGGACTCGCAAGGCACTGGGGACTATTGACGTTGGATTGCGAGCTTTGCGTATTTTGGCCAAAATAACAACTAATACCCCATGTTTCATGGATATTTTTACTATGTATCCTTTTTTTCAGGACGTGGCCAGGTCTTATATGCTGGGAGGCCATGATGTGCTGACGTTTGGTTTGGCATGCAGAGCAGCCCGCCTTAGCTAACAGTAGCGGCGTTACAAATAGGCTGTGATTCGGCACTGGAGGAGGAATGCCTGACGACCAGCACATTATCCCTCCACGTATTACACATAGTGCTAACACCCCATGTACTATTCACAGCACTGACCCCTATTCATCACACTTTTACTTTTTTTTACATTATCACACAGTTCTGACACTTCCATACATACACATTTCTTTTTTACCATACATTCACACCCTAGCACTACACTAACACTGACACTCATGGGGGCGTGTCTTAGCTATGGAGCCGTGAGCACGCGTCTTGGGGAAACTCCGGACAAGCAGGCACTTCACAGTTATTTACACTGGGTAAACCCGGCAGGCGATGCCAGGAAAACGCAGGGGAACTTGCCCTGGAGCCTCTCGTTCCTTACCCCGTTCCTCCGGCCGCTTCAAAAGCATGGAACGCTTCCTCTCCTCCTCACAAACAGCCTCGGACTCTCCGGCAGCAATGGCGGATGCACTGACACCGCTTCCGGCCACAGAAATGTCGGCTCTCCTCCTCCTTCCTCCTCCTCGGCCGCGGCTTGCACCTGCTGACACGAATCCAGACGCTGATCCTCCTGCAGTGCTCAGAATGCGGTAAGCCCTACATCTCCCCCCACCACACTTCCCCTGAGGGAATCGCCCGCCATTTTACCGCACCCACGTGGTCCTGAAGTACAGAATGGGCCTCTGGGCTTACACGCTGACTTACACTTGCTGAGGGAAATGATACAAGCCCTCCCCACTAGACAGGACCTTGATTCCCTGGTTACCAGGATTGAGCAAGCACACCAACAAGACATAGCAGAGCTACGTCTGGAAGTGGACAGAATTGACTCTAGGGCTCTTTCTACTGAGCAAACTGTATCTACTATTGATTCCAGAGTGACCTTCCTGGAACGGGCTGCCATTGGCACTAGAACACACTTACAATCCCTGGCTCTTCAGTTGGATGATCAGGAAAATAGGTGACGCAGGAACAACGTCCGCCTGAAGGGCCTCCCAGATCTGGGCCCACGAGACGAGCTATCTATAAGGGTCCCTATTCTCTTCAACAAGCTCACTAACTGGCCGCCAGAGGAGACTTTCCTCATAGACCGCATTCATTGAGTCTCTCGCCCAGGCCCAATCGATCCGTCCACACCACGGAACGTTTTATGCCGTCTGCACTACTACACTGACAAAGATGCAATTGTTCGGGGTGCATGGTCACATGGTCCTATGTCCGTGGACGGTAGTACGGTCACAATATACCCAGATGTCTCGCCAGGAACACTCTATATGAGACGGCTTCTTCACCCTTTACTGGAAAAAATCAAGGCGGCAGGCGCTACCTATCGATGGCGTCACCCGTTCCATGTTGTCGTCAAGAATAACTTTGGCTTCTACCTTCTACGTCACTTCTCGGATCTTGATGGCCTCTTCCGATTTCTCCAAATTGACCCCTTTCCAGTTCCCGACTGGTTAGCATTGGAGAGAGTCGACCAACCTCAAAGACGCCATCTTAGAAGACTCAGCCAGCCTCCCTCCAGCAGGTCTCTCCCGGGGGCGCCACATCTACCTCTAGTGGATCTGTCCCACAGGATCCCACCTGAGGCTTAACATTGGCCACACGCGCTGATATTCTTTTTTACGGTGTTGCCTGCAATCATGGCTTCGAAAGGACTTAATATGTTTTGTCCTGTTTATGCATCTCTCTGGTTCTATTATTCGCTTTCTAACAGCTAATTTCTCACTCAGTAAAGCCAATGAGTGCCCATATTTCCAATTAAGGAACTGTGGCTGCTCCAGCTATTTAATTACTCCCTTCGGGCCGCCTTACGGTCGTAACGAGTTAGTCTGCCTATATCTTGTAGAACAACACATGTATGCTTAGTATCCGAGGGTGATTTTGGGGTGTGATATTACCTGTTGCTTATTATATGCCACTTATAAGGGTATGTTCACACGAGGGCGTCCGTTACGGCTGAAATTACGGGGATGTTTCAGCCTGAAAACATCCCCGTAATTTCAGCCGTAACGGCATGTGCAGGCGCTTGAACGCCGCGTCAATTACGGCCGTAATTAGCGCTGCTATTGATTGGAGTCAATGAGTAACGGCTCCAATTATGGCCAAAGAAGTGACAGGTCACTTCTTTGACGCGGGCGTCTATTTACGCGCCGTCATTTGACAGCGACGCGTAAATATACGCCTCGTGTGAACAGACAAACGTCTGTCCATTGCTTTCAATGGGCAGATGTTTGTCAGCGCTATTGAGGCGCTATTTTCGGGCGTAATTCGGGGCAAAAACGCCCGATTTACGTCCGTAAATAGGCCGTGTGAACATACCCTAACAGTACCTCCCGCATCTCACATCATCTCTAGGATACTGGGGGAATTATTATTATAGCTCATATTTATAGGCATATGTTCTTGCTATTTACGTGTATATTGCTCGTTATGCTGCAGGCTCCCATGACAGGTATGCGGATCGATTTGTGTTCGACATGCGGTCATGGCAGCCTCTTCTTATTGTTCATTTGGGTACTGCTATCCTGATATTTGGAACAGGTTGTTATGTTACTCAGCACCCTTGTTCGCAGGACCTATGTAACCCGCCTCAGTCCGATAGGTACTGGGACGCAGACTTCGGTTCTATAAATGATTGTGCCTCCGTCGCTTTCCTCATGGCAGGCAATGGAAGAAATGGTTTTGTAAAGGATCTGCCAGGCACAGCTTCGGGGTTAACTCCCAGAACTAATCAGTCAGCACCTGAGAATACATTCCTGAGACTGACTCCTGCTTCCACCATTCAGGCTGGCAGGCTTAGGAGTGGGAGAGCCTATCGTAACCTGGCCAGACTCAGCTAGCTCCCGCCCTCGGTCTATTTAAGCCTGCACTTCCTGTCCCTCGGTGCTTGTGATTCTTTCCTTGTGGTTTCCTGGCCCAGCTACAGCTCCTGCTATTTTTGATCCTGCTCCATACAGACCCTGGCTTACCGACTACTCTTCTGCTTTTCGTTTTGTACCTCGCACACTCCTGGCTTGACTCGGCTCGTTCACCACTCTGGTTGCTCACGGTGTTGCCGTGGGCAACGGCCCCTTTTCCTTGCTTGTGTTCCTTTGTATGTTTGTCGTGTTTGTCGTGCACTTACTGAGCGCAGGGACCGCCGCCCAGTTGTACCCCGTCGCCTAGGGCGGGTCGTTGCAAGTAGGCAGGGACAGAGTGGCGGGTAGATTAGGGCTCACTTGTCCGTCTCCCTACCCCCTGCCATTACTGGTTTACTGTTTGATAGTTGTGCTAGCTGTGCGGTGCTCCACCCCCCCCCCCCCCGTGGATTTCCAGGTCCCCACACATTTAACACCCTTTCTTCACAGGTTTCGCACCTTCGAGGAGCCGGCCCTTGGGCCTCTTTCTTTTGTGTAGTCTCGATCTTTCTCTTTCTTTTCCCACTTATTCTACCCCCGTCTTTCCGTTGCTCCCTTTTCCCTCCCTCCCTCCATCGCATCCCACTGCGAAAATGGCGCAACATATACAAGTGGACCTGAAAATAGGCTCACTGAATGTCAAGGGCTTACACAGCCCTGGAAAGCGATCCATACTCTTCAATATGCGGAGAAGCAAACACCTACAGGTTGTGTTCCTTCAGGAAACTCATCTGTGTATACAGAAGCCCTTTAAGCTGTCTAACGCATGGTTTCCTAATGCATACCATAGTTTCTCTCCTGACACGAAATCCAGGGGGACAAGTATTTTGATCTTCAACGTTGCATAGATGACTATTTCGCGACTAATGCCACAGAGACCACTAATCCTCGTATTGTCTGGGAAGCCCACAAATGCGTGATTAGGGGTACGTTTATCAAACACGGAGCCCGACTAAAGAGGGAACGTGCTGCAGCTACTGTCCGTCTGCTATCGGAGATTGAACTCCTTGAGATCTCCCATAAACGCTCCCATGATCCAGATTGCCGGACTGCCCTCCTCCACAAAAGGGAGGAACTTCGAACCCTTCTGATGTCCAGGGCCAAAGCCACGCTTTCCAAATGTAAACGCCACTACTATGAATACGGCAACAAAAGCAGCAAATCGCTTGCCAGAGCGTTACGCATTCAACAAGCTTAGACCTACATACCCTCTATTATGTCCTCCTCCCAAACACGTGTCTGTTTACCTATGGATATAGCCTCCACATTTCGGGAATTCTACGCTTCCCTATACAATACGGATTCAACCAATCCTTCCGCGTCATCCAGAGACTTCAGGTCAAATATCACTGCTTACATCGCAGACTCCGGCCTCCCCCCCTCTATCGGATGATAGTCTCACTGACCTGGAGGAACCGATTACCCCGCAAGAACTTTCCTACGCTTTAAAACACTCCCGGTCGGGCAAAGCCCCTGGCCCAGATGGCTTTACGCTCCCATATTACAAAAAATTCCTAGCAGCTTTGGGACCACATTTTTTAGCTTCCTTCAATTCCTACTCCACCTCATCTCCCGACGCTCTTAGGGCGCATATTGCGGTGATTCCCATGCCCGGTAAAGACCCCTCACAGTGTGCTAGCTACAGGCCAATCTCCCTCCTTAACACCGACATAAAATTGTTTGCTAAGATTCTGGCTGTTCGTCTTGCACCGCTGCTTGGGGAGGTTGTTCATGCGGATCAGGCGGGTTTTATGGTGGGCAGAGAAGCACGGGACAACACGACTAAAGCCATCAATCTTATTCACAAAACCAAGATATCCAGTACGCCTCTTATGCTCCTCTCTACGGACGCTGAAAAAGCGTTCGACAGGGTCAACTGGACTTTTATGGAAGAAACCCTCTTACGTCTTGGCCTTAGATCTCATATGATGGGCTGGATAATGTCTCTGTACTCGTGCCCATCTGCTAGAGTCCGCGTGAACGGCATCCTTTCGGAAGGGTTCTCTATTTATAATGGCACCAGGCAGGGGTGCCCCCTGTCTCCCTTGATCTTTGTACTGACATTGGAGCCTTTTCTACGCCATGTTCGCGCTAATCCGGATGTGAGGGGATTGGAGACGAACAACTCAGTCAACAAGGTAGCTGCCTACGCTGATGACCTACTCTTCTTCTTGACTTACCCAACTGTCTCCCTTCCCAATCTCATGCAGGAATTTCAGCGCTTTTCCAATTTATCCAACTTCAAGATTAATTTTTCTAAATCAGAAGCACTGAATATTTCCCTCCCTCCCCACCTCCTCACGACCCTGAAACAATCATTCAGTTTTAAGTGGACTCCGGTAGCCTTGAAATACCTGGGTGTCCGCATTCCACCAGATCTGAAGGATCATTTCCAACTGAACTTTCCTCCACTCCTTGCCGATCTTAAGGTGGACTGCGCCCGATGGTCTAAAGGCACTTTTACATGGATGGGCCGGTGCACCATCTTCAAAATGAACACGCTTCCAAGACTCCTCTATCTCTTCCAGACCCTTCCCATTGCTATTCCTATGCAATTCTTTAAAACGGTCAACTGTTTTATCTGTTCTTACTCTCTTCGTCCTTCAGTATGGACCTCAGATCCAGACCTCCGCGGCGGAGGCCTGCTTTCATTCAGAATACTTCCCTATATGGGAATGATAGCTTATATTATATCAGTTTATATGTATGTGTATGCTGATTTCACATCTTATGTTGGATTCTGTACTATTTCTGTACTTTGTCATTTGTACCCCATATGTTGTAAAATGGACCTCTTGGGTCATCAAAATAAAGAATTAAAAAAAAAAAAAACTGACACTCATTTATTGCACAATTGTGAGCACTTAGTTCGCCACTCCCCCCAAGACTAGTGGAAGTGGCTATCACTATTTAATGCACCCTCCTTCTGCAGCATTTTTTGACCTGTCTGCGTCCTGCTGGGAATGGGTTTTCACCCACCCACTTAGTAAGTATGGCCTTTTTTGTGGTTTTGAAGTTATCTATGTCCCATTTTTTCTGCTGGTGTTTTTAAATTAGGTACGAAAAGTTCTAGTTAGGGACTCGCAAGGCACTGGGGACCCTTGACGTTGAGTTGCGAGCTTTGCGTATTTTGGCCAAAATAACAACTAATACCCCATGTTTCATGGATATCTTTACTATGTATGCTTTTTTTCAGGACGCGGCCAGGTCTTATATGCTGGGAGGGCATGATGTGCTGACGTTTGGTTTGGCATGCAGAGCAGCCCGCCTTAGCTAACAGTAGCGGCGTTACAAATAGGCTGTGATTCGGCAAGATATGCTATGCCTGACGACCAGCACATTATCCCTCCACATATTACACATAGTACTGACACCCCATGTACTATTCACAGCACTGACCCCTATGCATCACACTTTTACTTTTTATTACATTATCACACAGTTCTGACACTTCCATACATACACATTTCTTTTTTACCATACATTCACACCCTAGCACTACACTAACACTGACACTCATTTATTGCACACCTGTGAGCACTTAGTTCACCACTCCCCTCAAGACTAGTGGGAGTGGCTATCACTATTTAATGCACCCTAATTCTGCAGAATTTTTTGACCTGTCTGTGTCCTGCTGGGAACGGGTTTTCACCCACCCACTTAGTAAGTATGACCTTTTTTGTGGTTTTGAAATTATAGGCTGCTCAGCTAAAATTATCTCAAATGCCTTGAAGTGGCATGGAAGGAAGCGGGAAACTAATGTTCCAATGGATCGAAGAATAGCCAAAATCGCAAAGGCTCAGCTAATGATTACCTCCGGAAAGATCATAGAAAATCTGAAGTTAACAGTGAGTACTGCTACAATCAAAATACGTCCTGAATAGGTTAACATTTGCCAAGGATCACATTGACTGGCCCAAAGAGAAATGGCACAACATTTTGTGAACTGATGAAAGCAAAATTGCTCTTTTTTGGTCGAGTGGCCATAGACAGTATGTCAGACGACCCCCGAGCGCTGAATTCAAGCCACAGTGCACTGAAGACAGTAAAGCATGGTGCTGCAAAAATCATGATATGGGGATGTTTCTCATACTATGGTGTTGGGCCTATTTATTGCAAACAAGGGATCATGGATCAGTTTGAATATATCAAAATACTTGAGGAGATCAAGTTGCCCTATCCCGGAAAAGAAATGCCCTTGAAATGGGTATTTCAACACGACAATGACTCAAAACACACCAGTAAGAGAACAGCATCTTGGTTACAGACAAACAGGATTGAGGTAATGGAGTGGCCTGCCCAATCCCCTGACCTCAATCCAAAAGAGAACTTGTGGGGTGACGAAAAAAATGTGGTTTATAAGGCAAAAGCCAAAAATGCAGAAGAACTGTGGAATGTCGTCCAATCTTCCTGGACTGGAATACCTGTTCAGAGGTCCCAGAATTTGGTTGACTCCATGCATCACAGATGTCAAGTAATTCTCAGAAACAATGGTTATGCAACAAAATATTAGTTCAGTAAAGTGAAATCTGAAACATTTTTTTCCGTTTATACATAACATTTTTGAGTTTTTAAAGAAAAATGCTGGCACTGGTCTTTTTTGAACCTAATATTCTTTACTTTTTCTTTACTTTCTGTAATGGATTGAAATAGAAGTGTTTGTTTGTTTTTGTCTAACTGGATACATATTGCTATTGTTCTGATTTGGAATTGAATGTGTCATATTTTTCCAGTGCATTTGCATTTAGGCAAATAAAAGTTATTTTAATGATTTTGCACTTTATTTGCTTTTTTTAAACTCAATGCTATTGAACACTACTGTGTGTGTATGTGTGAATATATATATATATATATATATATATGTATATCTAAGTATGACATCATCAATGGGTGACTACTGTCAACAGGTCAAGGTGCAATAAAAAAAATGCTGTAATTGTATCAATTAAATAAACAGTACTATGAGTTTCACGGTTGCAAATGTGCACAAGTCAAATAATTCAAATAGCCATTTTCCCTTTGGGCATCAAAGAGTAGCTCAAAAGCTCTCTGTTAGCGAATGTTGTTGTGGAAAGATCAGCCATTAGTTGTAGACATGCCCGGTCTAAGTTGACTGCTGTCCCTCTCGCTCAAGAGGAATTTTACGGCCCTAAAGTGCAATTTGTCCTATCAATTTCCAATTTCTGCATGGCAAGCTCACTCAGCAGGGTGTAAATGATGCTCTGCAGTGTAGGAATCAGGTCTCTGGTGCTTCCTTGTTACCGCAGCTAATTGTTATGGTGGCAGGTCAGGGATAGCATCTTCTCCAGGAGGTGAGCGAAAAACAATGGGATTTTTTTTAAAATAAATAATGGCTTAAAGAGAGAGCCTAAATCATGAGGCGTTAGGCTGAAGAAGTGCCAAATTTATGACCTTAGATGTGATTATTAGCTGGATCCGACCCGCTTTCAGCTGACCTGATGGTTGCGGATGTGACAGAATGATACAGCTTCCATTTATAAAGGATACATAAAAGCTGTGTCTTAAAGTAAATCATTTTTTTTTTATAAAAGTGAATTTAAAAGTTGTTTAAAATTAGAAAAAACATTGATTTATAAAAAAGACAAATTATCTTCAAAGGTGTGTATATAGCGTTTAACTAATGAAGGTGGAGTTTCTATTTAAATTTAATTTGAAGATCTAAAACAAATGTTGCAACCTTCAAAAATAGAAGAAACAAGGAAGAAAGTAAATACGAAGTATAAATATATTCTATAATAAATACCGGTAAGCTCAAATGTGTTACTGTAAATACATATATGAACGTGAATTATAAAAGATGTAATAATTATACTAAAAATTGATAGCCAATATGGACACCCCTCCTAATTATTGAGTTCAGGTGTTTAAGCCACAGCTATTGCAAACAGACTCATAAAATCAAGGACACAGTCATGCAATGCAAAAACATTGGTGGTCGTATGTATAATACTGAAGAGCTCAGTGACTTTAAACATGGCACTGTCATAAAATGCCACCTTTACCACAAGTCAGTTCGTGAAGATTCTGATCTGCTAGATCTTCCCCGGTCAACTGTAATTGCTATTATTGCAAAGTGAAAGTATCTAGCAGTAACAACAGCTCAGCCACAGAGCAGTAGGACAGATAAATCCACAGAGTGGGACCGCCAAGTGCTGAAGCTTGTGATGTGTAAAAATCACTTAATGTCATTTATGACTCACTACAGCGTTCCAAACTGCCTCTGGAAGTGACATCAGCACAATAAATGTGCATCGGTTGCTTAATGAAATGGGTTTCCATGGTCGAGCAGCTTAACACAAGCCTAATATCACTTTGGAAGAAGGAAACTTTTGGAGTGAACGTAGGTTAAAGGGACAGTGTCATGATTTTTTTTTAAATTAATTTGTGTTTTTATTTAATAAAATATTATATTGACTTTATTTAATTTTTCACACACAAAGTTTTTTTTATTAACACTTTCTTACTGTACTGGGGAATGCCATGTTTTATTTCATCTGTGTATGTGTCTCTTAATGACACATCCACAGATGGAATCCGGCAGCACAGTGCATAGGACACAATGAACGGAAGCCGTTCATTGCATCTGCCATCTGGCTCTGTACTGCGCAGGCGCAGTTCAGAGCCAGCCAGCAGAGAAGCTGGTTTGTAGGGAGATAGTAGGCGCCATTATGAAGACCGACTGCACTGCAGGTAAGGTGTGTGTGTATCTGTCTGTCCCTCTGTCTCACAGACCCCGCCTCTTGCGACCCCCCCTCGCGACACCCCCCACACCTGCTGTAACTGTGTGTGTCTACGTGTAGCAGTGCTGTGTGTGTGTGTCTGTGTGTAGCAAAGCGGTGTGTGTGTCTGTGTGTAGCAGTGCTCTGTGTGTGTGTGTGTGTGTGTGTGTCTGTGTGTAAGTAAAAGATTTTTGCAATTACCCTCTCAATTATAGTATATAGAGTGGAGTAAAAGAACCGCAACGGTGTATGCCACCAGTATTGTACAAGTATTGGTTAGGGAAAGGGGAAGAGAAGGAAAAGACTTGTAGTTCAATTGAACAAAAATTGATATGATAAAATAATAAACTTTATTAATGGACTTGCAAATAATTAACGTGAATTAATAAATTATCCAATGCAGGTCCGAATTTGATTTTAGTGCAGATGACCCCCAATCCTACACTATAAGGCCTAATTCACATGAACCTGTCCGTTTTGTGTGCGTTGCAGTTCCGTGTGCCCTATCTCCTACATAATCTGATGGGCGCTGTAATGTAGATAACAATAGTGGTTTTTATTTTGAAAAACAATCATTTTTGAGCAGTTATGAACAATTTAAAATTTATGCTAATTAGTTTCTTAATAGACAACTGGCGTTTTTTGAAGATGTCTATTCACACTCCTGACACTTCGGTAAAGTTTCTGTGGGACTTACTCACAGCACAGCGTGATCTCGCGAGCTCACGCTATGCTGTCATTCTCAGCGATCACGCTGTTGTGTAAGTCCCACTGAAACGAAGTGTCGGGAGTGTGAATAGACATCGCGCCCTGGCTGGAGGCGATGTCTATTCACTCTCAAAACACTTCGCTAAACTTAATGTGGGAGTATGTGACAGCACAGCGCGATCTCGTGAGATCACGCTGTGCTGTGAGTACAGCTAAACTTGAATGAAGAGAAGTGTGTGACGCTGATTGGTCAGTCGGTATTGGTTCAGAGTGCACAAGACCTATAGGAGGTGCACGAATAGGGTCCCAACCCAATCGTATGTAGAGAAGTATTCGGCACACAGACAAATATGATTCAAAACTTCTTTCGTTTTATTTGTATTGTATTCAAATGCCATGGGCGGAGTGCAACGTTTCGGTCCAATAAGACCTTCGTCAGGCACTAAAGGTGTACAAAAATTTTTACACATAAATATCTAGGCATCATTTTGGTACAATATATGTATCATCTCTTATAACACAAAATAATAATGCTACATTGGAAAGAGAAAAATAGTAAATAGAAAAATAAAGATAAAATTAAGATAAAATAAAGATAAATTTAAGACAAGAACAGAATATGCACAACACATACATGATTCATACTTCATCAATATCTATGCATATTAGGATTACATTTGATGTAAAAAAGATATAAACAATCAAAAGTATGTGCATGTGTATGCCAGACGGAAGACATCATATCCGTGGCACCATATCCAAGGCTCCAAATATAGTACAAGCAAAAATCGTATAAAGAAATACATCTGGGTATATTTGTAGTGTAACAGCAATAATCCAAACGATGTCCGCAACTTCTGTGGCTGGAAACAGAGTTGTGGAGTACATAGTGCACGAATATAGTGCAAAGATGCAAGTTTTCCTGTAGATGCTCCCTCAATCTGGTACCCATGCTCAGAAAAATAACTTAAAAAATCATTGCGTGAGAGATAATCAGTATAAACATGATGCACCACATAATATAAAGTAAATAGTTATGCTTGTTAATGTACTGGCCGTATTAACATACTATAGAGAGCCTGTACGGCTCGAGGAGACTGTCCCATTGATGCTATCTAGTCAGATGTTGTTTAACATAAACATTTCTTGTCCTAATTGCATAATGGCTGTCCTGTTCAGTGTGCACGTTGTATCTGATGCATGATGGTGGCAGGAGGCAGGTAGTAAAACATTGCAATGACCTTACCTGGAACCCTGTTGGCGTGGATGTATCCTGTTGATGAGCACTGCTGTTCGTATCGCGGCTTACCGCTCGTTTTTGGCGCTAACTGCAATGATTATTCTTGCAGTTTAAATGTCCTGTGTCTGGGGCGGGTCATGGGAGGTTCCCTATGCACGTGATTGGCCGCTCGTAACTTAGTGGGCGTGTCTGAGTGTGTGATTGGCTGCACACTACTCAGAGGGAGTTGCCATGACACATGGGAGGTTCCCTATGCACGTGATTGGCCGCTCGTAACTAAGTGGGCGTGTCTGAGTGTGTGTTCGGCTGCACACTACTCAGAGGGAATTGCCATGACACAGGGGTGTGTCGTGTGACGCCGTTGTAAGGGGCGGTGTTTTCACTCCCATGTTAGATATTTATCGCCGATCAGATCTAGTTAGGGCTATTGGATTTAGCAGTAATAGCATATGTTTGGGCGATATACAGTCTCTTGATCCTGAATGAGCACCAATTACTGCTTCTGTTATTAAGAATATGTTACTGGTAGCTGACCATATTTACTGTAGGTTATTAACACTACATATAGCGCCGTTGTGGGAGTGTGCCTAACTACAGGCAATGTGCTCCCTTAGATCAGGCTCTCAGGTTGAATAACGCCAATTCACATGGACTAAGAGGGACAGATAGAGTAACATGAAGGCGGATACGACTGGTCTGTATATGGGTAGTGGTACTGGATATAATAATGTAGATGCAGCTGGGGTATACTGTATGATATTATAAATCTGTATAAACAATATATTGCTGAAAAAAAAAAATGTGTTACCACTACGTATTATATAGTTGACTAGAATACTCAATCCTAAACTCAGTATTTTCAAGGATACCGTAGTCGGGAAGGACCGGATGAAGATGTGTGGTATACCATATGTCAAATCAGCGTGTCTGTTATGGAATAAAAAAAGGCATTTGTTATTATGGATATCATACTCAGATCAACGGAACATTGGATACTATAGGAAACTACTAACTTCGTATTCCCTATTTAAACCTCGAGGTTCTAATGTCTGCAATCTGTGGATCCAATAGGCCTCCCTGCGTTTTAGTGTCCTAATCCTATCCCCGCCTCTCCTAGGTGCCGGTATGTGTTCTATCACCTGGAATTGTAATTGCGAAACGTTATGTGATCTCAATAAAAAATGTGCGGGGATCGGTAGTAAGGTTTTATTGCAGCGTATAGTACTCTTATGCTGACCGATTCTGTCTCGTATACGCTGTGTCGTTTCGCCAACATATGCTAGCCCACATGGGCATTTTATCATGTAAATGACAAAATTAGTGTTACAGGTGAAAAATTCCTTCACCGGTATACGTTCACCTGTCTGGGGGTGTTGTAGCGTATTACCCTTGATCACATTGGAGCATTGCATGCAAGATAGGCATGGGAAGGTCCCTTGTTTAGGGGTGTTCAGAAAGGTTTGCCTTAAGGGTCTTTTGGCTGAGCCAACATCTGCTTTGACTAACTTGTCCCTTAGGTTATGTGGTCTCTTTGAACATGGGAGAAATGGTGTTTTGAATTCTGTGACCTTAGGGTATGCTTCTTTGAGTAATGGCCAGTGCTTCCTAATTATATGGTGAACCCTATATGCACAAGGGTGGTATGTATGTACGAATGGTATACATTTGGGTCTGGTATTACTCCTAGTAGTGTCCATGTTTTGTTGTGCCTCCAATAATGTACACATGGGATAGCCTCTCTCCCTGAATTTTTGTGTCATATTGGTTGTTCTTATGGTTCTATTTTCGGTGTCGTCAACTATCCTCGCAACCCTTTTAAACTGGGATCTCGGTAGAGATTTTTTGGTCGCTATCGGGTGACAGCTGTCATAATGTAGTAGCCCATTCCTGTCTGTTTCCTTCGTAAATAGGTCTGTACTGAGGTGGCCCCTATTGTCCATAATGACCATGGTGTCCAGGAAGCTGATCCTAGACACATGATGGTTAAGTGTGAATTTAAGTTCTGGCCAGATGCTGTTGAGATACTCCACAAATTCTATAAGTGACTCCTGTGTACCTTTCCATATGCAAAATATATCGTCGATATATCTTTTCCAAAGTAATATCCCTTCCCTGAATGTAGTAGTGGGATAGACATAATTCTCCTCAAAGTGGGCCATAAAACAATTGGCATATGGTGGTGCCACGTTAGACCCCATTGCCGTGCCCCTCTGTTGAATATAGTATATATCCTCAAAGAGGAAGTAGTTATCGGTTAAAATGATAGTAAGGAGATCCAGACAAAGGTCTATAATTCTACCATCTTTACCCTCTTTGGTGAGTATTTCTTCTACTGCTCTAAGTCCTTTTTCGTGTTTGATGGAGGTGTAAAGGCTACATACATCCAGGGTCACTAGAATCACATTCTGAGGTAGCTCATCCAGAGTACGGATGGTTTCTAGGAAGTTAGATGTGTCTAATAAGAAAGATCTCGTGTTTTTGACCAAGGGGGTGAGTACTTTCTCCACAAACTTGGACAATGGTGTAAAGATGGAGTCTGTGGAGGCCACTATGGGACGGCCTGGGGGGTTATCAAGCCCCTTATGTATCTTGGGCAGTGTGTAAAAAACGGGTGTGACTGGATATCTATTAGTCAGATAGGATACTGTATCCTGGTCAATTGTACCTAGGGTCATATGCTTTTTAAGGACCTCCTGGATCTTTATTGCAATCCTATTGGTGGGGTCCTGGTCAATAGGTAGATAGACAGAGGTGTCACTCAGTTGCCTGTGTATTTCCCTAAAGTAAGTGGACCTATCCATAATCACTATTGCTCCCCCCTTATCTGCTGGTTTGATAATCAAGTCTTTATCCCCAGTGAGTGAAGACAAGGCTTGTCTGTCCAGACTACTTAGATTGGCCTGGCATTTAAATTGGCCCAATCTGAAGTCGTGGTTAAATCTGTCCACATCTCTGTGGACCAGATTAATGAATGTCTCCAAGGCCGGTGAGTTTTTTGGAGGGTTGAAGAAACTCTTGTTTCTAAGTCCAAAGTCTCGGGAGGTCACAGTAGGACTCTCACTAGAATTAATTGTTGTCCCTTCGTTCCTTTGGGACTCCTCCATATTGGAGAAGTATACCCGAAGGCGTAGGGATCTAAAGAAACGATTGAGGTCCATATCGAGCTGGAACAAATCGTATCTATACGAGGGGCAGAAGGACAGGCCTTTTTGGAGGAGAAGTAACTGAGCTGGGCTCAGAGTCTTGGAGGAAATGTTAACTACTAGTGACTGTGTTGTTGAAGTCATACCTGCGATCTCGTCTCCATCGCCTGGTTGAAGTCTTCTTGGCTGTTTTCTGCCTCTCCTCGTCCTCTTCTTGGGCGTCTGCCCCGTCGTTGGCCTAAAAAACGACCCCCATATGGTCTTCTTTGTTGGTAGTCGTTCCCTTCGCCTCCTGATCCCGAATAGGAAGAACCTGAGGAGTTGTACGCTCCTCTACGCGCCGGTCTACCACCTGTATATCCCTCGTGCCACTTGTAGACCCTTTGATTATTATAGTCGTCCAGGTCCCTCTGGAATTTCTTCCTCTTCTGCTGTTCTATCTCAATTCTGTGAGCATTGAGAGTTGTTTTCAACTTGTCATCAAAGGTATTATATTCCGCCACGGACATGGTACTTTTCATCTGTTGTTCAGCCGTCATGGTTTGTTTCTTCAACTCTGTCACACTTTTCTGTAGGTGTGATATAGTCAGAGTCATCAGATCCAATGAGCATTTGTTCAATATCTGCTCGAACTGCGTGCAATATTCCTGGTCTTCATTGAACATGGAAGACATCATATCCGTGGCACCATATCCAAGGCTCCAAATATAGTACAAGCAAAAATCGTATAAAGAAATACATCTGGGTATATTTGTAGTGTAACAGCAATAATCCAAACGATGTCCGCAACTTCTGTGGCTGGAAACAGTTATGTGTAAAAATTTTTGTACACCTTTAGTGCCTGACGAAGGTCTTATTGGACCGAAACGTTGCACTCCGCCCATGGCATTTGAATACAATACAAATAAAACGAAAGAAGTTTTGAATCATATTTGTCTGTGTGCCGAATACTTCTCTACATACGATTGGGTTGGGACCCTATTCGTGCACCTCCTATAGGTCTTGTGCACTCTGAACAGCCAAGAAGACTTCAACCAGGCGATGGAGACAAGATCGCAGGTATGACTTCAACAACACAGTCACTAGTAGTTAACATTTCCTCCAAGACTCTGAGCCCAGCTCAGTTACTTCTCCTCCAAAAAGGCCTGTCCTTCTGCCCCTCGTATAGATACGATTTGTTCCAGCTCGATATGGACCTCAATCGTTTCTTTAGATCCCTACGCCTTCGGGTATACTTCTCCAATATGGAGGAGTCCCAAAGGAACGAAGGGACAACAATTAATTCTAGTGAGAGTCCTACTGTGACCTCCCGAGACTTTGGACTTAGAAACAAGAGTTTCTTCAACCCTCCAAAAAACTCACCGGCCTTGGAGACATTCATTAATCTGGTCCACAGAGATGTGGACAGATTTAACCACGACTTCAGATTGGGCCAATTTAAATGCCAGGCCAATCTAAGTAGTCTGGACAGACAAGCCTTGTCTTCACTCACTGGGGATAAAGACTTGATTATCAAACCAGCAGATAAGGGGGGAGCAATAGTGATTATGGATAGGTCCACTTACTTTAGGGAAATACACAGGCAACTGAGTGACACCTCTGTCTATCTACCTATTGACCAGGACCCCACCAATAGGATTGCAATAAAGATCCAGGAGGTCCTTAAAAAGCATATGACCCTAGGTACAATTGACCAGGATACAGTATCCTATCTGACTAATAGATATCCAGTCACACCCGTTTTTTACACACTGCCCAAGATACATAAGGGGCTTGATAACCCCCCAGGCCGTCCCATAGTGGCCTCCACAGACTCCATCTTTACACCATTGTCCAAGTTTGTGGAGAAAGTACTCACCCCCTTGGTCAAAAACACGAGATCTTTCTTATTAGACACATCTAACTTCCTAGAAACCATCCGTACTCTGGATGAGCTACCTCAGAATGTGATTCTAGTGACCCTGGATGTATGTAGCCTTTACACCTCCATCAAACACGAAAAAGGACTTAGAGCAGTAGAAGAAATACTCACCAAAGAGGGTAAAGATGGTAGAATTATAGACCTTTGTCTGGATCTCCTTACTATCATTTTAACCGATAACTACTTCCTCTTTGAGGATATATACTATATTCAACAGAGGGGCACGGCAATGGGGTCTAACGTGGCACCACCATATGCCAATTGTTTTATGGCCCACTTTGAGGAGAATTATGTCTATCCCACTACTACATTCAGGGAAGGGATATTACTTTGGAAAAGATATATCGACGATATATTTTGCATATGGAAACGTACACAGGAGTCACTTATAGAATTTGTGGAGTATCTCAACAGCATCTGGCCAGAACTTAAATTCACACTTAACCATCATGTGTCTAGGATCAGCTTCCTGGACACCATGGTCATTATGGACAATAGGGGCCACCTCAGTACAGACCTATTTACGAAGGAAACAGACAGGAATGGGCTACTACATTATGACAGCTGTCACCCGATAGCGACCAAAAAATCTCTACCGAGATCCCAGTTTAAAAGGGTTGCGAGGATAGTTGACGACACCGAAAATAGAACCATAAGAACAACCAATATGACACAAAAATTCAGAGAGAGAGGCTATCCCATGTGTACATTATTGGAGGCACAACAAAACATGGACACTACTAGGAGTAATACCAGACCCAAATGTATACCATTCGTACATACATACCACCCTTGTGCATATAGGGTTCACCATATAATTAGGAAGCACTGGCCATTACTCAAAGAAGCATACCCTAAGGTCACAGAATTCAAAACACCATTTCTCCCATGTTCAAAGAGACCACATAACCTAAGGGACAAGTTAGTCAAAGCAGATGTTGGCTCAGCCAAAAGACCCTTAAGGCAAACCTTTCTGAACACCCCTAAACAAGGGACCTTCCCATGCCGATCTTGCATGCAATGCTCCAATGTGATCAAGGGTAATACGCTACAACACCCCCAGACAGGTGAACGTATACCGGTGAAGGAATTTTTCACCTGTAACACTAATTTTGTCATTTACATGATAAAATGCCCATGTGGGCTAGCATATGTTGGCGAAACGACACAGCGCATACGAGACAGAATCGGTCAGCATAAGAGTACTATACGCTGCAATAAAACCTTACTACCGATCCCCGCACATTTTTTATTGAGATCACATAACGTTTCGCAATTACAATTCCAGGTGATAGAACACATACCGGCACCTAGGAGAGGCGGGGATAGGATTAGGACACTAAAACGCAGGGAGGCCTATTGGATACACAGATTGCAGACATTAGAACCTCGAGGTTTAAATAGGGAATACGAAGTTAGTAGTTTCCTATAGTATCCAATGTTCCGTTGATCTGAGTATGATATCCATAATAACAAATGCCTTTTTTTATTCCATAACAGACACGCTGATTTGACATATGGTATACCACACATCTTCATCCGGTCCTTCCCGACTACGGTATCCTTGAAAATACTGAGTTTAGGATTGAGTATTCTAGTCAACTATATAATACGTAGTGGTAACACATTTTTTTTCAGCAATATATTGTTTATACAGATTTATAATATCATACAGTATACCCCAGCTGCATCTACATTATTATATCCAGTACCACTACCCATATACAGACCAGTCGTATCCGCCTTCATGTTACTCTATCTGTCCCTCTTAGTCCATGTGAATTGGCGTTATTCAACCTGAGAGCCTGATCTAAGGGAGCACATTGCCTGTAGTTAGGCACACTCCCACAACGGCGCTATATGTAGTGTTAATAACCTACAGTAAATATGGTCAGCTACCAGTAACATATTCTTAATAACAGAAGCAGTAATTGGTGCTCATTCAGGATCAAGAGACTGTATATCGCCCAAACATATGCTATTACTGCTAAATCCAATAGCCCTAACTACATCTGATCGGCGATAAATATCTAACATGGGAGTGAAAACACCGCCCCTTACAACGGCGTCACACGACACACCCCTGTGTCATGGCAATTCCCTCTGAGTAGTGTGCAGCCGAACACACACTCAGACACGCCCACTTAGTTACGAGCGGCCAATCACGTGCATAGGGAACCTCCCATGTGTCATGGCAACTCCCTCTGAGTAGTGTGCAGCCAATCACACACTCAGACACGCCCACTAAGTTACGAGCGGCCAATCACGTGCATAGGGAACCTCCCATGACCCGCCCCAGACACAGGACATTTAAACTGCAAGAATAATCATTGCAGTTAGCGCCAAAAACGAGCGGTAAGCCGCGATACGAACAGCAGTGCTCATCAACAGGATACATCCACGCCAACAGGGTTCCAGGTAAGGTCATTGCAATGTTTTACTACCTGCCTCCTGCCACCATCATGCATCAGATACAACGTGCACACTGAACAGGACAGCCATTATGCAATTAGGACAAGAAATGTTTATGTTAAACAACATCTGACTAGATAGCATCAATGGGACAGTCTCCTCGAGCCGTACAGGCTCTCTATAGTATGTTAATACGGCCAGTACATTAACAAGCATAACTATTTACTTTATATTATGTGGTGCATCATGTTTATACTGATTATCTCTCACGCAATGATTTTTTAAGTTATTTTTCTGAGCATGGGTACCAGATTGAGGGAGCATCTACAGGAAAACTTGCATCTTTGCACTATATTCGTGCACTATGTACTCCACAACTCTGTTTCCAGCCACAGAAGTTGCGGACATCGTTTGGATTATTGCTGTTACACTACAAATATACCCAGATGTATTTCTTTATACGATTTTTGCTTGTACTATATTTGGAGCCTTGGATATGGTGCCACGGATATGATGTCTTCCGTCTGGCATACACATGCACATACTTTTGATTGTTTATATCTTTTTTACATCAAATGTAATCCTAATATGCATAGATATTGATGAAGTATGAATCATGTATGTGTTGTGCATATTCTGTTCTTGTCTTAAATTTATCTTTATTTTATCTTTATTTTTCTATTTACTATTTTTCTCTTTCCAATGTAGCATTATTATTTTGTGTTATAAGAGATGATACATATATTGTACCAAAATGATGCCTAGATATTTATGTGTAAAAATTTTTGTACACCTTTAGTGCCTGACGAAGGTCTTATTGGACCGAAACGTTGCACTCCGCTGATTGGTCAGTGTCATACACTTCTCTTTACAACGCCCAGTTGGTAAAAAGTAAAAAAACGCCCAGTTGTCTATTAAAAAACTAAATTAGCATAAATCTAAAATTGTTCATAGCTTGCTCAAAAATGATTGTTTTTCAAAATAAAAACCACTGTTATCTACATTACAGCGCCGATCAGATTATGCAGGAGATATAAAGGCACTTATAATCTGGTGACAGAGCCTCTTTAAGGGTATGTTCACACGCTTAACAAAAAACATCTGAAAATACGGATCTGTTTTCAGAGAAAACAGCCTCTGATTTTCAGGCGTTTTTGAAGCTGAAAATGAAGCTTTTTTTAATTTGGAGCTTCTTTTGAGGCTTCTTTTCAGGCTTTTTTTTTAGGCGTTTTTCATATTGTTCAATGGAAAATCAGCTCCAAAAACACCTCAAGAAGAGACATGCTACTTCTTATAAGGCTGGGTTCACACAGAGTTTTTTGACGAGTTTTTTTACGCGGAAACCGCGCCGCAAAACTCGTCAAAAACGGCCCGAAAATGCCTCCCATTTCAATGGGAGGCGGAGGCGTCTTTTCCACGGGAGCGGTAAAATCGTCTTGCGGGAGAAAGAAGGGACATGCCCTATCTTCGGGCGTTTACGCCTCTGACCTCCCATTGTCATCAATGGGAGGCAGAGAAAGCGTATTTCGCTAAGTTTTATGCCCGCGGCGCTCATTGGCCGCGGGCAAAAAACGCAGCAAAATCGGCGTGCAGGGAGAGGAAAATCTGCCTCAAACTTCCAAACGGAATTTTGAGGCACAATTTCCGCCTGCAAAAAACTGGATTCACACGAGCATGTTCGATCCATAAAGGACGGAACGTATTTCGGCCGCAAGTCCCGGACCGAGCACACTGCAGGGATCCTGGCTCCTAGCATCATAGTTATGTACGATGCTAGGAGTCCCTGCCTCGCTGCGGGACAACTGTCCCGTACTGTAATCATGTTTTCAGCACGGGATAGTAGTTCCACGGAGAGGCAGGGACTCCTAGCGTCGTACATGATGCTAGGTGCCCAGCTCCCTGCAGTGTTTTCGGTCCGGGATTTGTAGCCGAAATACGTTCCGTCCTTTACGGATCGAACATGCTCGTGTGAATCCAGCCTTAGGGTATGTTCACACGGCTTAGCAAAATACGTCTGAAAATACGGAGCTGTTTTCAGGCGAAAACAGCTCCTGATTTTTAGACATTTTTGTAGCAACTCTTCTTAGCGCCGTATTTTGACAGCGACGCGTAAAATTAAGGCTCGTGGGAAGAGAACACCGTAAATCCCATTGCAGGCAATGGGCAGATGTTTGTAGGCATAATGGAGCCGTTTTTTCAGGCGTAATTCCAGGCGTAAAACGCCCGAATTACGTCTGAAAACTGCGTGTGAACATACCCTTACGTAAAAAGACGCCCCGTTTGAACTAAATGCTGTTTTTCCCATTGATTTCAATGGGCAGATGTATGTAGGCGTTCAGCTTCCATTTTTTCAGGTGTTTTTCGAGGCGGAAACGCCCCGAAATACGCCTGAAAATACTGCATGTGAACATACCCTAAGGCTCAGAGCCCATTTTTCAAATCTGACATATTTCACTTTATGTGGTAATATGTTCACACGGCCTATTTTCGGTCGTTTTTCGGGACATAAACGCCCAAAAAATGGCAGAAAAAACGGAAGCAGAACGCCTCCAAACATCTGCCCATTGATTGCAATGGGAAAAACAGCGTTCTGTTCCGACAGGCTGTTTTTTGGCGCGGCCATTTTGAAAAATGGCAGTGTAAAAAAACGGCCGCGAAAAAGAGGTGCAGGTCACTTCTTGGGACATTTTTGGAGCCGTTTTTCATAAACTCTATTAAAAACAGCTCCCAAAAAAACAGGTGTAAAAAACACAGCGAAAACGCCGCGAAAACGGCTCTGTATTTTCAGACGTTTTTGAGTTTACGTGTGAACATACCCTAAGGGTATGTTCACACGCAGTAGCAAAATACGTCTGAAATTACAGAGCTGTTTTCAACCTGAAAACAGCTCCTGATTTTCAGACGTTTTTGTAACTACTCACGTTTTTTGCTGCGTATTTTACGGACGTTATTGGAGCTGTTTTTCAATGGAGTCAATGATAAAATGGCTCCAAAAACGTCCCAAGAAGTGACATGCACTACTTTGACGTGGGCGTCTTCTTACGCGCCGTCTTTTGACAGCGATGTGAAAAATTACACCTCGTGGGAACAGTACATCGTAAAACCCATTGAAAGCAATGGGAAGATGTTTGTATGCGTAATGGAACCGTTTTTTCAGGCGTAATTCGAGGCGTAAAACGCCCGAATTACGTCTGAAAACAGTGCGTGTGAACATACCCCTACTCTGGAATGCTTATACCTATCCAAGCGATTCGGAGATTATTTTCTCACGGAACATTGGGCTTTAGTTAGTGGTAAAATTTGGTTTATACATTCAGTGTTTATTTGGGAAAAATAGCAAAATGTTGAGAAAATTTGAAAAAAAATAGCATTTTTCTGAATTTAAATGCATCTGCTTGTAAGACAGAGGGTTATACCACCAAAAATAGTTACTAGTTCACATTTCCCATATGTTTTCTATATGTTGCCATAATTTTTTGAACAGGCATTACAAGGCTTAGAACATAAGCAGCAATTTCTCATATTTTGAATAAGATTTCAAAAGCCTCTTTTTTTTAGGTACCAGTTCAGTTCTGAAGTGGCTTTGAGGGGCCTGTATATTAGAACCCCCCATCAAACACCCAATTTTAGAAACTGGACCCCTCAAAGTATTTCAAACAGAATTTAGAAAGTTTATTAACTCTTTAGGTGTTTCACGGCAATTTACAGCAAAGTAGACGTGACAGTTACAAAATTAATTTTTTTGTCAGAAAATGCTTTTTATTCCATTTTTTGTCCTGTAAAACAGAAGGTTTTATCAGAGAAACTGTAGCGTCTGTGGTCGCTGACCACAAACTCCTTTCATCCAGTCGACGCCCTTCTCTCCAGAGATGTCTGCACATGCGGTCGTCCTGTTCCACAGTGACCACCAGGGTTCGGCGCGAGCTCAGTCCAGACTTAAGGAGCCAAAGCGCACACCCTTTGGGAGATTGAGTTGATTACTCCCAGAGCACCCTGGGCTATAAGAAGGGCTGTGCCCCTCCCCGCAATGTATGAGCATTGTTGTCGTACCCTAGTCTGTCTAAGCAAATGGTTTCCCAGAGCCCAGTGTTTCCCATTCCTGCTACCTGTAACCTTTATCCCGTACTATCCTGGTCAAGTACGGTGTTGAGCTGAAGTCGTGCTGTGCTGTATACCACGCCTATTTGTTACACCACGCCTGGAGCCTGCCTGCTGCCTAGTCCCAGCGTAGCCTGTCTTGCTACTGTCTGAGCTACCACAGGTACACTATACGAATTATAGACTGTGTCCTGTTGGCTAGCTGCCATACCGTTAAGGCTGTACGGCCCAGTGGGTCCACGTACCCAATGTGACAGTACGCTCAGGCCATGGACCCAGCTGGTCAATCCAAGACCATGATGATGTCACAAGAGATGCGGACGGATATGCTAGACCACCAGTCTCAACAGGACCAACTCCTCCAAACCTTGAACATTATTGCACGTCGGCTGGAGGTGCAAGCTGCCGATCCTCCTACTACACCTCCTGGCAGTACTGATCCTCTGACTACACCTCCTGACAGTGCTGATCCTTGATTTCTGTGCCACTTCCTGACTGCTATGATGGAGACGCAAGGACCTGCCGGGGATTTTTGAACCAGTGCCAGATCCACTTTAGCCTGTATGCAAGGGCATTTCCGTCTGACGGTGCAAGGGTCGCTTACATCGTCTCTCTCCTCATTGGCAGGGCCCTTGAATGGGCGAATCCTATCTTGGAGAGACAAGGACCAGAGACCCGTGACTTCCAGGGGTCCCTCCGGACATTTAGCACAGCCGCCTCCTTGCTGTACCTACACCAGGGAGACACCTCCGTGGGCAAGTACGCCATCCACTTCTGCACCCTGGCGGAACAACAGTGTTGAACAATGAGGCCCTGGTGGCTACATTCTGGCAGAGACTCTCTCCTAAGATTAAGGACGAGCTTGCCGCCCGAGATCTACTTTCTACCCTTTATGACCTCATCGTTCTGGCCGCCCGGACTGATATAAGGATCCGAGAACAGCTCCAAGAAGCTCATTGGGAGAGAGGACTCCCTAGTCTGGTCCTTACTTTGCAGCAACCCCTGCTGTCCTCAGATGCTGATCCTCCTAAGGAGTCCGTGAGGACAAACCAGTTTAAGCTATCTACCCAGGAGAGATAATGCAGACTCTGTCTATATTGCGGCCACGGAGGCCATCTTGTGCGTCTGTGTCCCCCAAAAGCCCAAGAGTATAGGGTTGGTGAAAGAAACAACCTTGGGAAAGGAAGGACTTTCGTCTAAATTGTCCGTTCCCGTGACCATAATGTCCGGCGAGAAAACGCATCGGGTCTCTGCGTATCTGAACTCTGGATCCGCTGCTAATTTCTTTCATAGAGACCTGGTGGATCTTCTACAATTGTCCACTACCCCTCTGGATAGGCCGTTGGTGGTTGCATCTGTAAATGGACTACCTCTGCCAGACCCAATTATAGCTGTGACCAAGCCGCTGAGGCTCCAAGTGGGAGCCCTCCACTCCGAGCTCCTCTTATTCTTTGTCATGCCCAAGAGCATAAACCACGTGCTGCTGGGTCTGCCGTGGTTCCCACTACATGCCCCAGTCTTGGACTGGAATTCTGGAGAAGTTCTCCAGTGGGGCTCAGAGTGTCTCAACCGTTGCCTGGTACAGATTCGTTTGGCTCTGCCTCGGTCGTTGGCAGGATTGCCTGGTCATTATGTTGCATTTTCGGACGTCTTCAGCAAGAAAGAGGCGGAGGCGCTGCCCCCACACCGGGTGTATGACTGTCCTATCGACCTAGTTCCTGGTTTTTCCCCGTGGTAGGGTATATCCTCTCTCCTTGCCAAAGACTCTGTCCATGTCCACCTAAGTTAAAGAGAACTTGGAGAGGGGCTTCATACGGAAGTCTTCCTCCCCGGCAGGAGCCAGGTTCTTCTTCGTCAAGAAAAAGAATGGTTCTCTACGTCCTTGCATCGGCTACCGGGGTCTCAACCAGATCACGGTGAAAAATAGGCATCCGTTGCCATTGACCTCTGAACTTTTTGATCGTATACACTACCGTTCAAAAGTTTGGGGTCACCCAGACAATTTTGTGTTTTCCATGAAATCTCACACTTATATTTATCAAATGAGTTGCAAAATGACTAGAAAATATAGTCAAGACATTGACAAGGTTAGAAATAATGATTTTTATTTGAAATAATAATTTTCTCCTTCAAACTTTGCTTTCGTCAAAGAATGCTCCATTTGCAGCAATTACAGCATTGCAGACCTTTGGCATTCTAGCTGTTAATTTGCTGAGGTAATCGGGAGAAATTTCACCCCATGCTTCCAGAAGCCCCTCCCACAAGTTAGATTGGCTTGATGGGCACTTCTTGCGTACCATACGGTCAAGCTGCTCCCACAACAGCTCTATGGGGTTGAGATCTGATGACTGCGCTGGCCACTCCATTACAGATAGAATACCAGCTGCCTGCTTCTTCCCTAAATAGTTCTTGCATAATTTGGAGGTGTGCTTTGGGGCATTGTCCTGTTGTAGGATGAAATTGGCTCCAATCAAGCGCTGTCCACAGGGTATGGCATGGCGTTGCAAAATGGAGTGATAGCCTTCCTTATTCAAAATCCCTTTTACCTTGTACAAATCTCCCACTTTACCAGCACCAAAGCAACCCCAGACCATCACATTACCTCCACCATGCTTGACAGATGGCGTCAGGCACTCTTCCGGCATCTTTTCAGTTGTTCTGCGTCTCACAAATGTTCTTCTGTGTGATCCAAACACCTCAAACTTCGATTCGTCTGCCTTTTATTAGCCAGTCTCAGATATGGCTTTTTCTTTGCCACTCTGCAAGCATCCCGGAGTCGCCTCTTCCCTGTAGACGTTGACACTGGCGTTTTGCGGGTACTATTTAATGAAGCTGCCAGTTAAGGACCTGTGAGGCGTCTATTTCTCAAACTAGAGACTCTAATGTACTTGTCTTGTAGCTCAGTTGTGCAGCGGGGCCTCCCACTTCTCTTTCTACTCTGGTTAGAGCCTGTTTGTGCTGTCCTCTGAAGGGAGTAGTACACACCGTTGTAGGAAATCTTCAGTTTCTTGGCAATGTCTTGCATGGAATAGCCTTCATTTCTAAGAACAAGAATAGACTGTCGAGTTTCACATGAAAGCTCTCTTTTTCTAGCCATTTTGAGAGTTTCATCGAACCCACAAATGTAATGATCCAGATTCTCAATTAGCTCAAAGGAAGGTCAGTTTTATAGCTCCTCTAAACAGCAAAACTGTTTACAGCAGTGCTAACATAATTGCACAAGGGTTTTCAAGTGTTTTCTAATCATCCATTAGCCTTCTAACACAGTTAGCAAACACAATGTATCATTAGAACACTGGAGTGATGTTTGCTGGAAATGGGCCTCTATACACCTACGTAGATATTGAATTAAAAACCAGACGTTTGCAGCTAGAATAGTCATTTAGCACATTAACAATGTATAGAGTGTATTTCTGATTAATTTAATGTTATCTTCATTGAAAAAAACTGTGCATTTTTTGCAAAAATAAGGACATTTCTAAGTGACCCTAAACTTTTGAACGGTAGTGTACGTGGTGCCAAGATTTTTTCGAAACTAGACCTGCGTGCGGCTTACAACTTAATCCGGATTCGCCGGGGTGACGAATGGAAGACTGCATTTAACACACGTGTCGGACACTTTGAATATCTAGTAATGCCCTGTGGCCTGTGTAATGCTTCCGCGGTCTTCCAGGAGTTTGTTAATAGACAAAAGAAGAAAAAAAAAAGAAGAAAAAAGCAACAAAGCGCACATAGTGCATGAAACCGTAAAATACTTGACGTATATTAGGTTCAGGTTATGATAACCTTGTAATGTTATGCTGGGAGCATAATATCCAATATCGTGTGATCCAGTATTCCTCTGGGGCATCGGTATTTTGGTATGGGTGCAGCCTGAGATCCGATTTGAGAGCTGGACCAGTCTCAATGTTTCAGTAGGAGAAATACAAAGGAAAAAGGCGGATATCTCTCTGGCGCAGCCCGTGTTGGAATTATTCGTTCAGCCCAGTCGCGTAGAGAAGGTGAGTATAAAAGATTTTTATTGAGTACAAAATACAACATCAAAGTGTTTCGAAACCGAACTGGTCTCTTACTCAGGTAGTGTACAAATGATCAGAGTATACGGGATACATGTTATATAACCGGGAATGGGGTCGGCTGGAATAACGACTACCGGGTCAGGGTTATAGGTCATGTTAACGGGTGAACACATAAAAAACAATGAACTATAAAATATGTATACATTTTACAACACATTTTGTAGTATCCCAAATGTTAAAAACCAAAATAATATATTATGATTTGATAGAATACAATCTGTATTAACATAAAAAAATGTGATATATATACATATACGTAATTGTATGTCTGTTTATCTCAAATCTATAACAAAACATATATACAATTAAAACAAGGATAAAATTTGAGGAAGATTAGGATGATATAGCTGCAAATTTTTAACTTTCACTGCAAAGCGTCGCAAGTTGTTATAGTGATATAACGCTATGTTCCTGAAGGTTTTTTTTTTCAAGTCTCATTTAAAATTATTATCACAATAGAATAAAACAATGATAGAAATAAAAATGAGGATAAAAATATACTGGCTGTATAGGTCAATATTTTGGTAGTTTAAACATTAACCCCTTCAGGACTGAGCCTGTTTTGGCCTTCAGGACGAAGCCGATTTTTCAAATCTGACATGTGTCACTTTATGTGGTAATAACTCCGGAATGCTTTTACCTATCCAAGTGATTCTGAGATTGTTTTCTCGTGACATATTGTACTTTATGTTAGGGAAAAAATTTGGTCGATAAATTCAATATTTATTTGTAAAAAACACCAAGATTTAGAGAAAATTAGCAAAAATTAGCATTTTTCTAAATCTAAATGTATCTACTTGTAAATCCGATAGTAATACTGTAAAGGATCTGCCAGGCACAACTTCTGTGTATACGCCCATAGGTAATCAGTCTGCACCTGAGTCTATGCCTCTGAGACTGACTCCATCTTCCACCACTCAGGATGGCAGGCTTAGGAGCGGGAGAGCCTATGGGCGTATACACAGAAGTTGTGCCTGGCAGATCCTTTACAAATACCACACAAAATACTTACTAATTTATATTTCCCATACGTCTACTTTATGTTTGCATAGTTTTTTGAACATTCTTTTATTTTTATAGGACGTTACAAGGCTTTGAACATTAGCAGCAATTTCTCATATTTTCAAGAAAATTTCAAAAGCCTATTTTTTCAGGGACCAGTTCAGTTCTGAAGTGGCTTTGAGGGCCCTATATATTAGAAAGTCCCCATAAATCACCCCATTTTGAAAACTGCATCCCTCAAGGAATTTATCTATGTGTATAGTTAGTATTTTGAACCCACAGTTTTTTTGCTAAAATTATTTGAATTAGTCTGTAAAGGTAAAAATCTACTTTTTTTTCAGTAAGAACTTAGACATTTTTAATTTTTACAAGGAATAAAGGAGAAAAAGCACTGCAAACATTTGTAAAACAATTTCTCCTGATTACGTAAATACCCCATATGTGGTAATAAACTGCTGTTTGGACCCACACCGGGGCTTAGAAGGGAAGGAGCGCTATTTGGCTTTTGGAGCTCAAATTTAGCTGGAATAGTTTTTGGGTGTCATGTCGAATTTGCAAAGCCACTGAGAGACGGAAACAGTGGAAGCCCCCCAAAAGTAACCCCATTTGGGAAACTACACCACTTAAGGAATCTATCTAAATTACAATTTTCCACTGATATTCCACTGCCATTTTAGTGCACTATATGTAGTTATGTTATGCCCAGTTTGTGCCACAAATACCTCATATAATATTAACCGGGTTCTCCCGGGTATGGCGATGCCATATCGGTGGACGTAAACGGCTGTTTGGGTACACTGTAGTGCTCAGAAGGGAGGGACGCCATTTGGCTTTTGGAGCGCAGATTTTGCTTGGTAGTAGCTCTGGCGTTTTGCTGGTATTTCAGTTTATAATGTAGGGGCATATGTAGGCTGGGCAGAGTACATCAGGGGCATAATAAGAGGGTATAATAATGGGGTAAATAAATAATAATCCGCAGATATGTGGCCAGTGTTGCACTTATAAATGGCGCCTGATCTTATCCGCTTTTGGAACGCTCTGCACATTTTGCATCGCCATAATCTGGGAGCCGGAACTTTTTTTATTTTTTCACCACCGGAGCTGCGTGAGGGCTTATTTTTCGCGGGACAATCTGTGATTTTCATTGGTACCATTTTGGGGTACATGCGATTTTGTTGATCACTTTTTTTATTCAATTTTTCGGCAAGCCAGGTGACCAAAAACCATCAATTCTGACAATGATTTTTATTAATTTTTTACAGCGTTCACCCTGGGCTATAAATTACCATTATACTTTATTCTGCGGGTCGGTACGATTACGGCGATACCATATGTATATAGTTTTTTATGTTTTGCAGCGTTTGCGCAATAAAACAACTTATTTAGAAAATAATTTATTTTTTTGTGTCACCATATTCTGAGAGCCATAAGTTTTTTATTTTTCAGTCAAAAAGGCTGTGTAAGGGCTTGTTTTTTGCGGGACGAGTTGTAGTTTGTACTATTTTGGCGTACATGCAAATTTTTGATCACTTTTTATTGTATATTTTGTGAGGGGTGGTGACCAAAAAATAGTGATTCTGGCATTGTTTTTCGTTTATTTTTTTTGCGGTGTTCACTGTGCGGGAAAAATAATATTATAGTTTTATAGTTGGGGTCGTTACGAACGCGGTGATACCAAATATGTGTACTTTTTTTTTACGTGTTCATTTTTTTTCCTATAATAAAAGACTTATTATAGGAAAAAAAGCAGTTCTTGTTTATATCACTTCTAACTTTTATTTTTACACTTTTTTTAAAACATTTTTATTCTTTTTTTTACTTTTTTCACTTGTCCCACTAGGGGACACTTAGACTTGCAGCTCTGATCGCTGCTGGAATACATTACACTACACACGTAGTGTAATGTATTCCAACTGTCATTGTGACGTAACAGTCACACTGACAGGAAGCCTACGACGACCAGCCTCCGGCTGGTCCTCATAGGCTTCTGTACATGGCAGCCCGGAAGCCATTGTCTGGCGTCCGGTTGCTATGGGTACGATCGCCAACCCCCATGATTTCACATGGGGGCTGCCGATCGGCGCTAAACACCTTAATTGTGGCGTTCAAAATCGAACGGCGCAATTAAGGGGTTAAATGCCGAAATCATCGGCGATGGGCCGCTGATCGGCAACGGGGAATGCAGGGCAGACACCCTGCACAGTTAACCGCCGCTGCGGTGCAGCGCCGCGCGGCGGTTAACTGTCAAAGCACAGACGTATCTGCACGTCAAGGTGCGCGAACTTACTGCACATATTGATGTGCAGTTTCGTCAAGGTGCGGGAAGGGGTTAATACTTGCCCTAAATTATAAGTACAGATTTTTTACAACACTATGTGAAAAACACGATCTTCTAAAATATTAATTTTGTCAGTATATCAGCCTTTGGTATAGGTTTTGGACATGTCAGAGAAATTACACCTTAGTGCAAACCATATGATGAGCAGAGTAGAATATTAATTGTCATCATAATTTTTGTTAGTTTCGGTTTTCTGTCTAATTGAATTATATTGATAACGAAATGTTATATTTTAAAACAACAAATTTCTTCAAACTGGATTTATTTCTTATATCAAATAATTGTCTCCATTATTTCATTTAGTCCCTCAGGTATTATGGTTTTTAGTTTGTATATCAAGAATATCTCTCGTTTGCAGACTGAGTCGAACTGATCTGCTCGAAATTCATCAATTTGTTCGATTGGTATGATGGTGAAGCAATCAAAATTATTATTGTGTACAAGGGTACAGTGTTTTGAAACACTGTAACAAAAATGTATTTTTACAGTTTGATCGGTGTTTGTTCACACGACAGTGTAGGGGTTGTATTGTTCTTTCCACATATTGGAGACCACACTGACAGTTGATTAAATAAATTAAATATTTTGATTGACAATTCAATTTTGTCTTGATTATATATTTATTTTCAGTTTGGTGTAATTGGAAGGAGTCAGTGTTAGTGATCATACAGCAACAAAGACACCTCGTTTTTACCTCGTTTTTCGACAATTGGAACTGCCCTTTTTATATGATTTTGAATTCACAAAGATAGTTTGTTTAATACTATTTTCCTTACTAGAAAAATTTACATGGCTAGGTGTTAGAATGTTTTTAATAGTTCTTGCTCTTTTGAAGGTTATTACCAGCTTTAGCGGTAAACTGGTACTTAAATAAGGATCAATTTGCAGGACATGCCAGTGTTTGTTCATAATGTCTCTGATGTTTTTGTGTGCAAAGTTATATTTGCAACAAAGTTGAAAGAAAACTTGTTATGTTTTATCTCTAAAGAGCTTAGTTCTTAAATTTTATTTGTGCTCTTGTTCTGGATTTTTTCCTCTGCATTATTGATTGGTAGGCAATCCAATTGTTTCAAACCTTCAGTTCTTTTATAGGCATCTAATAAGTGTGCCCGTGGATATTTTTTCCCCTGCTAAAACGTTTATAGAGAATGCGGCTTTGTTTGCTAAAATCTGTGTTTAATGTGCAATTTTTTCTTATTCTCTTGTATTGGCTATACGGTATATTTTTCAACTATTTCGAATAATGTCCGCTATTATAGTCTAAATAGCTATTGCTATCCACCTTTTTAAAGTGCGTTTGTGTGATAATTTCTTGTTCTGTCCGTGCAATGGCGAGATCTAAGAAATTAATCTAATTTTTTTTAAATATTAAAAGTAAAGTCTATTTCCCAGGTATTTTTATTTCATGATTGACAGAAGGATGTGGCAGTTGATACAGCCCCTTCCCAGATAAAAAATATATTGTCTATAAATCTTATCAAAAGTACAATGTGGGTGATTGCCCAAGGGTGCTGCCAAATGTATTGTTCTTCAAACACTTTGATAATGTAATGATGGGGTGTCACGGCGCGGGGTGTGGACCCACTGGGCCGTACCACGTAGCGGGGTAGCAGCTGGCCAACTAGGTACAAAATAATGTCTATATTTCAAAACGGGTACCTGAGGCAATGTAGACAGTGGCAGGATCACGACTTGGCTTCCACAGCAGGTGACGCCGCGGATGCAACGGGAAGGCACGACTTGGCTTTCACAGCAGGTAACGCCACGGATGCGGAGGAAGACACGACTTGGCTTTCACAGCAGGTGACGCCGCGGATGCGGCGGAAGACACGACTTGACTTTTTACAGCAGGTAACGATAGTACGGGATACAGGGTACAGACGGCAGGAACGGGCAACACTGGGAACTGGAAAACACTGGGAGACCTTTAGCAAGACAGACTAGGGTATACAACAACGCTCAGGCAAGGAACCAGTGGGCAGAGCCCCTTTTTATAGTCCAGCAGCCATTTGGGCTGATAACTGATTACTTGCAGCTGAACGCGTACTGGCCCTTTAAGGCCGTGCACGCACGGGCGCGCGCACCCTCTGGGGAACGGCGCGAGGACCCGGAAGACAGTGCCGGCGTCTGCCAGAGGGAGGAGGACGCCGAGCAGAGAGGTGTCCATGGCCGGGATCGTCAGGGGGTGAGTTAGAACAGCGATCCCCGGCCATGGACGTAACACGGGGTAGGGAGACAGACAGGTGAGCCCTAATCTACTTGCCACTCAGTCCCTGACTACTTGCAATGGCCTGTCCTAGGCGACGGCGTACAACTGGGCGACGGTCCCTACGCTCAATAAGTGCACGACAGACAAACAGACATGGGTACACAGAAGCTAAGGGAAATGGGGCAGTTGCCCACGGCAACACAGTGAGCAACAAGAGTAGTGAACGAGCCGAGTCAAACAAGGAATGCACGAGGTACAAATCGCAGAGCAGGAGCGTAGTCAGTAAGGCCAGGGTCAAAAATGAAGCAAGGTCAATAATCATAGCAGGAGCAGCAGAGCCAGGAAACAGAAAAGAATCACAGGCAAAGGAGGAGCAGGAAATGCAGGTATAAATAGACAGAGGGCGGGAGCTAGCTCCGTCTGGCCAGGCTGTGATAGGCTCTCCCACTCCTCAGCCTTCCAGCCTGAATGGTAGAAGATCGTGTCACTCTCTCAGACTTAGGAGCAGGTGCAGACTGATTACTCACTGGCGTCGACACAGAAGCTGTGTCTGGCAGATCTTTTACAGAACCCCCCCTTTTAAGAGGGGCCACTGGACACTTTCTAGGTGGACCTGGCTTATTCGGGAAGCGAAGATGGAACCTCCTGAGCAATACCCCAGCGTGAACATCCCGGGTGGGTACCCAAGTCCTCTCCTCAGGCCCGTATCCCCTCCAATGGACCAGGTACTGGAGGGAGCCTTGGACCATCCTGCTGTCCACAATCTTGGCCACCTCCAATTCTACCCTTTCAGGGGTGAGAACAGGGACCGGAGGTTTCCTCGAGGGAGCCAAGGACGGGGAGCAGCGTTTAAGGAGTGAGGCTTGAAACACGTCGTGTACTCGAAAAGACGGGGGTAACTCCAGTCGGAAAGAGACAGGGTTAAGGACTTCAATGACCTTGTACTGCCCTATATATCGGGGAGCAAATTTTTTGGACGGGACTTTAAGGCGCAAATTTTTAGAAGATAGCCACACCAGATCCCCGACCACAAACAAGGGGTTAGCAGAACGTCTTCTATCTGCCTGAGTCTTTTGTATGCTCTGGGATGCCTCTAGGTTCTTCTGAACCTGGGCCCAGACTGCACACAGTTCCTGATGAACGACATCTACCTCGGGATAGTTGGAACTACCAGGTGAAACGGAGGCGAACCGTGGATTAAACCCAAAATTACAGAAAAAGGGGGAGACCCCTGACGAGTTACTGACCCGGTTATTAAGGGAAAATTTGGCGAGGGGAATGAAGGAGACCCAATCATATTGACAGTCAGAGATAAAACACCTTAAATATTGTTCTAGAGACTGATTAGTCCTCTCAGTTTGGCCATTAGTTTCAGGATGGAAGGCCGAGGAGAAGGACAGATCAATCTCCAACTTTTTACAGAAGGCTCTCCAAAACAATGAAACAAATTGTACCCCTCTGTCAGAAACAATATTGACAGGAACCCCATGGAGACGCAGGATGTGTTTGACAAACAAGGTAGCTAACGTCTTAGCATTGGGTCGTTTCTTAAGGGGCACAAAGTGGCACATCTTACTGAAACGGTCTACTACAACCCACGCCACGGACTTGCCTTGAGATGGAGGAAAATCGGTGATAAAATCCATGGAGATATGGGTCCAACGCCTCTGGGGAATGGGCAAAGAACATAGTAAACACGCTGGTCGGGACCTGGGAGTCTTGGACCTAGCACAAATTTCACAAGCGGCGACGTAGGCCTTAATGTCTTTAAGCAACCCAGGCCACCAATAGTTTCTGGCAATGAGATGCTTGGTACCCAGGATGCCTGGATGGCCAGATAGTGCAGAGTCATGATTTTCCCTGAGTACCCTTAGCCGGAATTGCAGGGGAACAAACAGCTTGTTCTCAGGAAGGTTCCCGGGAGCTGAACCTTGATCAGCCGCAATTTCGGAGACTAAGTCAGAATCAACAGAGGAAATGATTATACCTGGAGGCAAAACACATGCAGGATCTTCCTCCGAAGGAGGGCTACCCATGAAGCTACGTGATAGTGCATCAGCCTTAATATTTTTAGACCCAGCCCTATAGGTGCCAAAAAGTTGAATCTAGTAAAAAATAACGCCCATCGAGCTTGTCTCGGTTTAGCCTCCGGGCAGATTCTAAGAAAACCAGATTCTTGTGGTTGGTAAGGACCGTTACCTGGTGCCTAGCCCCCTCCAGGAAGTGGCGCCACTCTTCAAATGCCCATTTAATGGCTAAGAGTTTGCGGTTGCCAATATCATAGTTACTCTCAGTGGGCGAGAACTTCCTGGAGAAGTAGGCACAGGGACAGAGATGGGTGATGGACCTGGTACCCTGGGACAAGACAGCGCCCACTCCCACCTCGGAGGCGTCAACCTCCATGATGAATGGCTCCATTTGGTTAGGCTGAATCAGCACAGGGGCCGAGATAAAGCACTTCTTAAGGACCTCAAAAGCCTGGACCGCCTCTGGAGGCCAGTGGAGGAGGTCAGCACCTTTGCGAGTAAGATCCGTAAGAGGCTTAGCGATGACCGAGAAGTTAGCAATAAATCTCCTGTAATAATTAGCAAACCCCAGGAAGCACTGTAACGCCTTCAGGGAGGCAGGTTGGACCCATTCAGCCACAGCCTGAACCTTGGCAGGGTCCATGCGGAATTCATGAGGAGTGAGGATTTGACCCAAAAATGGTATCTCCTGCACCCCAAACACACATTTTTCGGTTTTAGCAAACAGTTTGTTTTCCCAAAGGGCCTGGAGCACCTTCCTGACATGCTCAATGTGGGAGGACCAGTCCTTAGAAAACACAAGTATGTCATCAAGGTACACTACAAGAAATACCCACAGGTAGTCTCTTAAAATCTCATTTATGAAATTCTGGAAGACCGCGGGAGCATTACACAACCCAAAGGGCATGACGAGGTATTCAAAATGACCTTCGGGCGTGTTAAACGCAGTCTTCCACTCATCCTCCTCTTTGATGCGGATAAGGTTATAAGCCCCCCATAGATCAAACTTAGAGAACCATTGGGCCCCCTGAACCTGATTGAAGAGATCAGGAATCAAAGGAAGGGGATACTGGTTCCTTACAGTGACCTTATTCAAGTTTCGGTAGTCAATGCACGGCCTAAGACCACCATCCTTCTTCCCTACGAAGAAGAAGCCAGCACCTACCGGAGAAGTAGAGGGGCGAATGTAACCCTTGGCCAGGCATTCCTGGATATACTCTCTCATGGCTTCATGTTCGGTACAAGATAGATTAAATATCCTACCCTTAGGGAGCTTAGCTCCTGGTACCAAATCGATTGCGCAATCAAATTCTCTATGAGGAGGTAACACTTCGGAGGCCTTTTTAGAAAAAACATCAGCGAAGTCCTGAATAAACTCAGGTAGAGTGTTCACCTCCTCAGGGAGAGAGATAAAATGAACAGAAAAACATGACGTCATGCATTCATTACCCCATTTGGTAAGATCCCCAGTATTCCAGTTAAACGTGGGATTATGCATCTGTAACCAGGGAAGGCCTAAAACCAAATCGGACGATAATCCCTGCATCACCAGTACAGAGCACTGCTCCAAATACATGGAGCCAACGAGGAGTTCAAAAACAGGGGTATGCTGTGTAAAATAACCATTAGCAAGAGGAGTGGAGTCGATACCCACTACCAGGACAGGTTTAGGCAAGTCAATCAATGGCATAGCTAGAGACATAGCAAATTTCACAGACATAATATTAGCAGAAGATCCTGAATCCACGAAGGCACTTCCGGTGGCAGACCTACCCTCCAAAGAGACCTGAAAGGGAAGCAAGATCTTATTAGGTTTCATATATACGGGAAATACCTGTGCGCCCAATGGTCACTTAGGCGCGGAAGTTCTTCCACAGTAGAAGCAGAGACCATTCTTCCTGCGGAACTCTCTACGTTGTTGGGGAGAGACGGAGGCCCTGAGTTGCATAGGTTCATCCGAGTTTTCCGTGGAAGAATGAAGCAACGGAACCTCGGCAGCCATCATGGGGGGTCAGAGGGGAAGGCACAAAAACTTTCCAGTCGTCGTTCCCTGAGACGTTGGTCAAGACGTACCGCTAAAGCCATAACCTGATCTAGGGAGTCAGAAGAGGGATAGCTAATGAACAGGTCTTTCAGGGCATTCGACAGACCCAATATAAACTGGCACCTCAAGGCAGGGTCATTCCACCGAGAAGCTACACACCACTTCCTAAAGTCAGGACGGTACTCCTCAACGGGTCTCTTACCCTGACGTAAGGTCACCAGCTGACTCTCGGCAAAGGCAGTCTTGTCAGTCTCGTCATATATGAGCCCGAGAGCGGAAAAAAAAAGATCAACAGAGGAAAGTTCAGGGGCCTCAGGAGCAAAGGAGAAGGCCCATTCTTGGGGCCCGTCCTGGAGCCGGGACATAATTATACTCACTCGCTGGCTCTCAGAACCTGAGCAGTGGGGCTTTAAACGGAAATAGAGCCTACAACTCTCCCGAAAGGAGAAAAAAGTCTTCCGGTCCCATGAGAACCGGTCAGGCAACTTGAGGTGGGGTTCAAGAGGTGAGGTGGGGGGCACTACCATGGTAGCATCATGCTGGTTGCCCTTCTGAGCCAGGGCTTGCATTTGCTGAGCCAGGATCTCAAGGGGTTCCATAGTCGTGTCAGGGACCAGGGTAGAAAAGGTATATGGGCCTGTGATTATGTAATGACGGGGTAGGGAGACAGACAGGTGAGCCCTAATCTACCCGCCACTCAGTCCCTGCCTTCTTGCAATGGCCCGTCCTAGGCGACGGTGTACAACTGGGTGACGGTCCCTACGCTCAATAAGACAAGGGTACACAGAAGCTAAGGGATATGGGTCAGTTGCTCACGGCAACACAGTGAGCAACAAGTGTAGTGAACGAGACGAGTCAAACCAGGAGTGCACGAGGTACAAATCGCAGAGCAGGAGCGTAGTCAGTAAAGCCAGGGTCAAAAATGAAGCAAGGGCAATAATCATAGCAGGAGCAGCAGAGCCAGGAAATAGAAAAGAATCTTAGGCAAACGAGGAGCAGGAAATGCAGGTATAAATAGACAGAGGGCGGGAGCTAGCTCCGTCTGGCCAGGCTGTGATAGGCTCTCCCACTTCTCAGCCTCCCAGCCTGACTGGTAGAAGATCGTGTCACTCTCTCAGACTTAGGAGCAGGTGCAGACTGATTACCCACGGGCGTCGACACAGAAGCTGTGTCTGGCAGATCCTTTACAGATAAAGTATTTTGTACTGAATAAAAATCTTTTATACTCACCTTGTCTACGTGACTGGGCTGAACGAATAATTCCAACACCAGCTGCGCCAGAGAGATATCCGCCTTTTTCCGTTGTTATTCTCCTAGGAGTTCGTTAATGACATCTTCCGCGACCTCCTCTATGTTTGTGTTGTGGTCTATCTTGATGAAATCTTGATTTTTTTTTCTCCAGATCCAATAACTCAGACATGTCCGTCAAGTTAAGGGAGAATCGCCTGTACGCCAAGTTGGAGAAGTGCGTATTTGAGAAAGATGCTTCTACCCTTCCTGGACTACATAATCTCGAATCTAGGTCTCCAGATGGATCCTGAAAAGGTAAAGTCCATCCTGGAATGACCATGCCCTCAAGGCTTGAGGGCCATACAGCGCTTCCTGGGATTCACCAATTTCTACAGACCGTTCAATCCAAACTTCTCCTCACTGACATCTCCTATCTCTAACCTCACTAAGAAGGGCATGAACACCATGGTGTGGACTCCAGAAGCAGAGTCCACATTTAATAGCCTGAAGAGTGCCTTCACGTCAGCCTCTATCCTCCATAATCCAGATGTTTCTCAACAGTTCTCGTTGTAGGTGGACGCCTTCTCTGTAGGTGTTGGTGCACTCCTGTTCCAGAGAGGATCCAAGGGCAAGTCAATGGTATGTGGCTATTACTCTAAGCTCTTCTCTTCCGCAGAAAGCAACTACTCGATTGGGGATCGGGAGTTACTGGCCATTAAATTGGCTCTGGAGGAGTGGAAACATCTATTAGAGGGCGCAGTGCATCCCATTTTGATATTTACAGACCACAAGAACCTCACTTATCTCCAGATGGCCCAATGACTGAATCTTCGTCAGGCCAGGTGGTCGCTGTTCTTTGCCCGGTTCCAGTTTGAGCTCCACTACCGTCTGGCCGACAAGAATGTGAGAGCCGATGCCTTGTCCAGGTCATTCGAGACAGAGGACACTATGGAGTCTCCACAGAGTATCATTAACCCATTCTGCATCAACCCTGTCAACCCTCTGCAAGTTAGAGACAGTCCCCCGGGGAGGACTTTTGTGCGTCTGGTGGACAGAAGAAGAATCCTTCTTGGCAGGTCACGTGGGCACCCGTAAGACCCGAGACCTGATCGCTCGTCAGTTCTGGTGGCCCACGCTGCACAAAGACATCACAGACTTTGTCTCCTCCTGCACGGTGTGCGCAGCAAATAAGGTTGCCCACTCCAAACCGGCGGGCCTGCTCCAGCCGTTGCCTGTGCCCGATGCCTTCTGGCAACATATCGCTATGGATTTTGTCCCAGACCTGCCTTTCTCTGCTGGTTGCAGTACGGTCTGGGTGGTGGTGGACCAATTCTCCAAAATGGCTCATTTCGTTCCACTCACCAGCCTACCATCTGCTTCATGACTGGCCAATCTCCTCGTCCAACACATTTTCTGTCTGCACGGCTTGCCTCTACACATTGTGTTGGATCGGGGGGTTGAGTTCACCTCTAAGTTCTGGATAGCCCTCTGCGTACTCCTCAGTGTGAAGTTGGACTTTTCCTCTTCCTACCATCCCCATCCAATGGTCAAGTCGAGGGAATAAACCAGATTATGGAGAACTATCTACGACGTTTTATCTCCAGGCAGCATGATGACTGGGTGCAGCTGCTTCCTTGGGCTGAGTTCTCATACATCAACCATACTAGTGAGTCCACCGCTAAGAGTCCATTCTTCATTGTCTATGGCCAACACCCTTGTATACTTCTTCCTGTTTCCACCACGTCCCAGGTGCCTGCAGCTGACTCTGCATTCAGGGACTTTCTACAGATCTGGCACTAGACTCGATCTTCTATTCTGCTGGCGGTCGACTGCATGAAGAGAAAGGCAGACACAAGAAGACGAGAGCCTCCCCACTTCCTTCCAGGTACTAAGGTCTGACTGTCCTCTAGGAATATCCAGCTGAGGGTGCCATCGTACAAGTTTGCTCCCAGGTTCCTTGGACCCTTCGAGATTTTGCAACAAATCAACCCTGTTTCCTACAAGCTGTGGCTGTCTCCTACCCTCAAGATCCCCAACTCCTTCCATGTCTCCCTGCTGAAGTCGGTGATCTTGAACCGCTACTCCAAGATTTCCACTCCTGAAGTGGTTCCCAGCGGTTCATCAGAGACTTTTGAGGTTAAGGAGATCCTGGACACTAAAAAAGTAGAGGAAGAACCTTTTATTTAGTAGATTGGAAGGGGTTTGGTCCAGAAGAGAGGTCCTGGGAGCCAGAAGAGAATTTCAATGCTCCTACCCTCATTAACAACTTCCCGACCGCCCACTGTCTTTTGACGTCAGGCGGTGCAGGTGCTTAGTCTACAGGGACGTCTTTTGGCGTCGCTGCAGATGAGGCTGATGAGCGCTCGTGTGAGCGCTCATCCTCTAAGCAGGAGCTGTAACTAGCAGCTCCTGATCTTAGAGGAGCCTCATGAACACAGTTGGGGTCGGCAAACATTCGGACTCCAGCTGTTTAACCGATGCGATCAAACACCAGGGAATCCCTCTGCCGTCAGCCCTGGGGATCTACAAAGGACCCCAGGGCTGTCTGTTCTGTTTGCCTGCTGTTCGGGCACACTATGTGCTGCCCGATCAGCAGCCTGTGTCATAGTGACAGTGTGTAATGTATTAGCGTACAGGAGTATGCTAATACATTACAAGTAAAAAAAAAAGTTACAAATAAAGTTATCCCTTGATGGGATTAAAAAAAAAAAGTAACAAAAGAAATAAATAAAAAATGTCCAAAAAAAAGTCTTTATTTTGCATAAAACACATTTTATTGCCCCTACACTAAATAAAAACAAACCTACACATATTAGGTATCTCCACGACCGTAATAACCTGAAGAATTAATCTAATGGGTTCTTTAGCGTGAAACGTGAATGGGATAAAAAAAGAAACAAAAAAAACTATTCAGAGAATCGCTTTTTCCTATATTCACGGCGTAAAAAAATTTTTTTTACCCCCAAACTGTGGGGGAAAAAAAATTACAATTTCTCTTGTATAAAACAAGGCCTCATACAGCCACGTCAATGAAAAAATAAAAAAGTTATGGCTGCTGAAACGCAGAGAGGCAAACACAGAAAAATTGAGCTGGTCATTAAGGTATTTTCAGGCCCGGTCATTAAGGGGTTAAGAGGTTTCTCTCTCGTTCTGGTCCCAAGAGGAGGGGGCGTAAGAGGGGGGATACTGTAACGTCCGTGGTCGCTGACCACAAACTCCTCCCATCCAGTCGACGCCCTTCTCTCCAGAGATGTCTGCACATGCGGCCGTCCTGTTCCACAGTGACCACCAGGATGCGCTTGTGAGCTCAGTCCAGACTTAAGGAGCCAAAGCACACACAGGTGGGAGATTGAGCTGATTGCTCCCAGAGCACCCTGGGCTATAAGAAGGGCTGTGCCCCTCCCTGCAATGCCTGAGCGCTGTTGTCGTACCCTAGTCTGTCTAAGCAAATGGTCTCCTAGTGTTTCCCAGTTCCCAGTGTTTCCCCTACCTGCTACCTGTATCCCGTGCTATCCTGCTCAAGTACCGTGTTGAGCTGAAGTCGTGCTGTGCTGTATACCACGCCTGTTTTGCTACACCACGCCTGGAGCCTGCCTGCTGCCTAGTCCCAGCCGAGCCTGTCTTGCTACTGTCTGAGCTACCACAGGCACACTATATGAACTATAGACTGTGACCTGTGTCCTGTTGGCTAGCTGCCATACCGTCAAGGCGGTATGGCCCAGTGGGTGCACGTACCCAACGTGACAGAAATGCAACTCAATACTTATTGCCCAGATTCTTTCGTTTTGAGAAATATCCCACATGTAGCCCTAGTGTGCTAATGGACTAAAGCACAGCCCTCCAAAGCAAAGGAGCACCTAGAAGATTTTGAGGCCTCCTTTTTATTAGGCACCATGTCCGGTTTGAAGAGGTCTTGTAGTGCCAAAACAGTGGAAACCCCCCAAAAGTGACCCTATTTGGCAAACTACACCCCTCAAAGAATTTTTCTAGGGGTATAGTGGGCATTTAGACCCCACAGGTTTTTTGCTGCATTGGCAATTGAAAATCACATTTTTCCCCATATGTGGTCATAAACTGCTGTTTTGACAAACAGCAATGCTCAGAATGGCAGGAGCGCTATTTGGCATGTAGATTTTGCTGGATTGGTTTCTGGGCACATTTGCAGAGCTTCTGAGATACCAGTACAGGGGAAACACCTTAAAAGTGACCCCATTTTGGAAACTAGACCTCTTGAGGAATTCATTGTAGTTTTCATGGGGTGGGGACTTTTGATCAGTTTTTAGTCTATTTTTTTTAAGATGCGAGGTGACTAAAAAACAGCAATTCTACTATTGTTTTTTATTCTATGTTTTTATTCCGTGTTCACCGTGTGCTATAAATTACATATTCACTCCATTCTGAGGTGTGATATGATTACGGCGATACCATATGTTTATAGTTTTTTTTTTATGTCTTATGGCGTTTGCACAATAAAATACTTTTTATAAAAAAATAATTTAGTTATTTATTTCAGTTACTTATATAGCGCCAACATATTATGCAGCGCTGTACAGAGGTCCTCTTTTTTTACTGTCCCCATTGAGGCTCACAATCTAAATTCCCCATTGGTATGTTTTTGGGGTGTGGGAGGAAACCGGAGTACCCTTAGGAAACCCACACAAACACGGGGAGAACATACAAACTCCATGCAGATGTTGTCCTTGGTTGAATTTGAATCAAGGACCCCAGCACTGCAAGGCAATAGTGCTAACCACTGAGTCACCGTACTTTTTGTGCTGCCATGTTCTAAGAGCCATAACTTTTTTATGTTTCCATCAAGAAAGCTGTGTGATGGATTGCTTTTTGTGTAACGAACTGTAGTTTCGATCAGTACCATTTTTAGGTGCATGCGACTTTTTGATCTTTTTTTTATTCCATTTTTTGAAAGGTGATGTGACCAAAAAATTGTGATTCTGGTATGGTTTATTATTATTTTATTATTATTTTCTTTTATGGCGCATTATAGATAACAAAATACTTTTGTAGTTCAGGTTGTTACAGACGCGGCGATACCAATTATGTATAATTTATTTGTTTAACGAATTAAGGACTAGGCTGTTTTACAGCTAAATGACCAGAGCAAATTTCACAATTTTGCTATGCGCTTCTTTAGATGACTATAACTCAGCAGGTGAATAAAGTTCATCTTTGAATTTTACACTCTTTTTAAAGGACAGATAGGGCTTTGTTTTAGTGGCATTTGTCAGTATATATCATTTTTATTTTTTTCTCTAAAGTGGGCAAAATTGGAAAAAAATGCAAGAATTTAGCAATTGCGCCAGTTTATGCTAGCATTTTTCACACACGGTATGGACCACGGACAAAATTCATCTCCTTTCACATTCTTCCACTTCTCCCGTGCATGGGGATACCAAATATGTGTGCCTTATTCACTGTGCGGGCATGTGCCAGGGCTTGGCATAAAAGGAGGCTTTTCGGCCTTTTCGGTCCAGGAATTTTGAATTTGATTTTATAGCCGCATACTGTTTTCTGGGGGGCGTAATGCTGCTGAAACATTAGAATCACCCCATAAATGACTTCATTCGCACAAGTAGACCCCACAAGGTTTCCTTCAAGGGGTTTATCATATTTTTAGCAAGTCCAGTTTTCTTCTGAAAGTTTCTTGAATAAGATGGAACAAAAAAAAATCTGCTATTTTTTAGCAAATGCGTCAGTTTAGGCTAGTATTTTTCACACACGGTATAGACCACGGACAAAATTAATCTCCTTTCACATTCTTCCACTTCTCCCGTGCATGGGGATACCAAATATGTGTGCCTTATTCACTGTGCGGGCATGTGCCAGGGCTTGGCATAAAAGGAGGCTTTTCGGCCTTTTCGGTCCAGGAATTTTGAATTTGATTTTATAGCCGCATACTGTTTTCTGGGGGGCGTAATGCTGCTGAAACATTAGAATCACCCCATAAATGACTTCATTCGCACAAGTAGACCCTACAAGGTTTCCTTCAAGGGGTTTATCATATTTTTAGCAAGTCCAGTTTTCTTCTGAAAGTTTCTTGAATAAGATGGAACAAAAAAAAATCTGCTATTTTTTAGCAAATGCGTCAGTTTAGGCTAGTATTTTTCACACACGGTATAGACCACGGACAAAATTCATCTCCTTTCACATTCTTCCACTTCTCCCGTGCATGGGGATACCAAATATGTGTGCCTTATTCACTGTGCGGGCATGTGCCAGGGCTTGGCATAAAAGGAGGCTTTTCGGCCTTTTCGGTCCAGGAATTTTGAATTTGATTTTATAGCCGCATACTGTTTTCTGGGGGGCCTAATGCTGCTGAAACATTAGAATCACCCCATAAATGACTTCATTCGCACAAGTAGACCCCACAAGGTTTCCTTCAAGGGGTTTATCATATTTTTAGCAAGTCCAGTTTTCTTCTGAAAGTTTCTTGAATAAGATGGAACAAAAAAAAATCAGCTATTTTTTAGCAAATGCGTCAGTTTAGGCTAGTATTTTTCACACACGGTATAGACCACGGACAAAATTCATCTCCTTTCACATTCTTACACTTCTCCCGTGCATGGGGATACCAAATATGTGTGCCTTATTCACTGTGCGGGCATGTGCCAGGGCTTGGCATAAAAGGAGGCTTTTCGCCCTTTTCGGTCCAGGAATTTTGCATTTGATTTTATAGCCGCATACTGTTTTCTGGGGGGCGTAATGCTGCTGAAACATTAGAATCACCCCATAAATGACTTCATTCGCACAAGTAAACCCCACAAGGTTTCCTTCAAGGGGTTTATCATATTTTTAGCAAGTCCAGTTTTCTTCTGAAAGTTTCTTGAATAAGATGGAACAAAAAAAAATCAGCTATTTTTTAGCAAATGCGTCAGTTTAGGCTAGTATTTTTCACACACGGTATGGACCACGGACAAAATTAATCTCCTTTCACATTCTTCCACTTCTCCCGTGCATGGGGATACCAAATATGTGTACCTTATTCACTGTGCGGGCATGTGCCAGGGCTTGGCATAAAAGGAGGCTTTTCGGCCTTTTCGGTCCAGGAATTTTGCATTTGATTTTATAGCCGCATACTGTTTTCTGGGGGGTGTAATGCTGCTGAAACATTAGAATCACCCCATAAATGACTTCATTCGCACAAGTAGACCCCACAAGGTTTCCTTCAAGGGGTTTATCATATTTTTAGCAAGTCCAGTTTTCTTCTGAAAGTTTCTTGAATAAGATGGAACAAAAAAAAATCAGCTATTTTTTAGCAAATGCGTCAGTTTAGGCTAGTATTTTTCACACACGGTATAGACCACGGACAAAATTCATCTCCTTTCACATTCTTCCACTTCTCCCGTGCATGGGGATACCAAATATGTGTGCCTTATTCACTGTGCGGGCATGTGCCAGGGCTTGGCATAAAAGGAGACTTTTCGGCCTTTTCGGTCCAGGAATTTTGAATTTGATTTTATAGCCGCATACTGTTTTCTGGGGGGCCTAATGCTGCTGAAACATTAGAATCACCCCATAAATGACTTCATTCGCACAAGTAGACCCCACAAGGTTTCCTTCAAGGGGTTTATCATATTTTTAGCAAGTCCAGTTTTCTTCTGAAAGTTTCTTGAATAAGATGGAACAAAAAAAAATCAGCTATTTTTTAGCAAATGCGTCAGTTTAGGCTAGTATTTTTCACACACGGTATAGACCACGGACAAAATTCATCTCCTTTCACATTCTTCCACTTCTCCCGTGCATGGGGATACCAAATATGTGTGCCTTATTCACTGTGCGGGCATGTGCCAGGGCTTGGCATAAAAGGAGGCTTTTCGGCCTTTTCGGTCCAGGAATTTTGAATTTGATTTTATAGCCGCATACTGTTTTCTGGGGGGCCTAATGCTGCTGAAACATTAGAATCACCCCATAAATGACTTCATTCGCACAAGTAGACCCCACAAGGTTTCCTTCAAGGGGTTTATCATATTTTTAGCAAGTCCAGTTTTCTTCTGAAAGTTTCTTGAATAAGATGGAACAAAAAAAAATCAGCTATTTTTTAGCAAATGCGTCAGTTTAGGCTAGTATTTTTCACACACGGTATAGACCACGGACAAAATTCATCTCCTTTCACATTCTTACACTTCTCCCGTGCATGGGGATACCAAATATGTGTGCCTTATTCACTGTGCGGGCATGTGCCAGGGCTTGGCATAAAAGGAGGCTTTTTGGCCTTTTCGGTCCAGGAATTCTGCACTTGATTTTATAGCAGCATACTGTTTTCTGTGGGGCGTAATGCTGCTGAAACATTAGAATCACCCCATAAATGACTTCATTCGCACAAGTAGACCCCACAAGGTTTCCTTCAAGGGGTTTATCATATTTTTAGCAAGTCCAGTTTTCTTCTGAAAGTTTCTTGAATAAGATGGAACAAAAAAAAATCAGCTATTTTTTAGCAAATGCGTCAGTTTAGGCTAGTATTTTTCACACACGGTATAGACCACGGACAAAATTCATCTCCTTTCACATTCTTACACTTCTCCCGTGCATGGGGATACCAAATATGTGTGCCTTATTCACTGTGCGGGCATGTGCCAGGGCTTGGCATAAAAGGAGGCTTTTCGGTCCAGGAATTTTGCATTTGATTTTATAGCCGCATACTGTTTTCTGGTGGGCGTAATGCTGCTGAAACATTAGAATCACCCCATAAATGACTTCATTCACACAAGTAGACCCCACAAGGTTTCCTTCAAGGGGTTTATCATATTTTTAGACAGTCCAGTTTTCTTCTGAAAGTTTCTTGAATAAGATGGAACAAAATAAAATTACCTTTCTTTTTAACAAATGCGTCAGTTTATGCTAGCTTTTTCACACACAAAATGGACCACGGACAAAATTCATCGCATTTCACATTCTTCCACTTCTCCTGTGCATGGGGATACCAAATATGTGTGCTTTATTCACGGGCATGTGCCAGGGCTTGGCATAAAAGGAGGCTTTTTGGCCTTTTCGGTCCAGGAATTCTGCACTTGATTTTATAGCCGCATACTGTTTTCTGGGGGGCCTAATGCTGCTGAAAGATTAGAATCACCCCATAAATTACTTCATTCACGCAAGTAGACCCCACAAGGTTTTCTTCAAGGGGTTTATCATATTTTTAGACAGTCCAGTTTTCTTCTGAAAGTTTCTTGAATAAGATGGATCAAAATAAAATTAGCAATTTTTTAGCAAATGCGTCAGTTTATACCAGCATTTTTCACACACGGCATAGACCACGGCAAAAATTCATCTCCTTTCACATTCTTCCACTTCTCCTGAGCATGGGGATACCAAATATGTGTGCCTTATTTATCACATAGAGAAGTAGGAGGGCGGACGATAGAAGAAGCTTATTTCACAAATCGCTTTTTTTCAAAGCTAATTTTACAAAACTCAGCAGAGTTTCTATAACACTTCCAAAATATCTGCTCTTGAAGCAGAAATCCCAAAATATTCATCTAGGAATATAATGGGAATTTATTTTTTGGGGTTTTCTAAAATAAGAAATTGCAGGTTTATGCATATGGAGCTCTCCAGCAGATGAACTTTAGAGAATATGCAAACATGACATCCACCACCCATTCCCTCCCTCACCCTTGGAGTAAAATCAGGGGAAAAATAAAAACGTAATGTAGGGCAAATATATTTTCAACGAATTAACTAAAATCTAATAATTCAGAACAGTGTGGTATTTTTTAAAACATGGCTCAATGCACAGGCCTGGTTGTGAGGGACATGAGGGACAGAAATATCGGGAATCTTTGCGGTGCCCGTCTTTTCTGCAGACGCGGCACTTTTTCTGAGGGTTGCTTCTGGTTGGTGTTGGGGGAATCCGACTGATGAAGTGTCTTTCAGTCAGTCGCGTGACATCCTCAGACTGGGGGCATTCTCGGGTGTCCTGAACATCAAAAATGAGGCCGTCAATAATTTCTTCCTGGAAATCCAGGTATGTGTCTCTGCCTCTGTTTTTTTTGTAGAGCACAAATGAGTTGTGGATGGCCACCTGTAACAAATAAATGGCCACTTTTTTGTACCAGGTTTTAGTTTTGCGTTTTACTAAATAGGGCTGTAAAACCTGGTCGCTTAAATCCACCCCCCCATGTACTTGTTATATTCGGACACGCTCACTGGTTTGTGCTTGTCCGATGTTGCCCCCCTTTCCCTCACTGCCACTGTTCCTGCGGTATGAATCGTGCTTAGCACATACACATCTTTGCGATCCCTGAACTTGACCGCCAGCAATTCTTCAGATGCATAAGCACAGGAGTCCCCCTTTACCAAGCGCTTCCCCACTAATTGCTGTGGAAAACCAATTCTGTTTTTGCGCATGGTACCACATGCCCCAGTCCTTGCAGCATGCAAATGCCTAAACAGGGGCACACTGGAATAAAAATTATCACAGTACAGGTGGTACCCCTTGTGAAGCAGAGGCTGCATTATCTCCCACACGATCTTACTGCTGGTGGAAAGATCAGGGGGGCATCCAGGAACATTTATTGAGCGGTCCCGCCCTTCATAAATTCTGAAGGCGGTGGTATATCCTGACCCGCTTTCACACAATTTGTAGAGCTTAACGCCATATCTTGCCCTTTTTGAAGGTAGATATTGGCGAAAGCTAAGTCTGCCATGAAAGTTGAGGAGGGATTCGTCCACACTTACATTCTGCTCAGGGGTGTAGAGTTGCAGAAATAAATTATTCAGGGAATTTATTAGCGGTCTTATTTTGAACAACCGATCCCGGTTTGCATCGGTACTTGGGGGGGCCTGTGCGTTGTCATTGAAGTGGAGGAACCTCATTATTGTCTCATAACGAGACCTGGGCATTACTGCAGAATATACTGGGGTGGCTTGGGCGGGTCTTGTTGACCAGTAAGACCTAATGGAGGGCTTTTTGACAATACCCATATTTAGGGTGAGCCCCAAATTTTTTTTTCATTCCAGCAAATTGGTGGGCGTCCAATCTCTGGCATGGGTGGATGAAGGTTTCTGCCTTATATATTGAGTGGCATATAAATTTGTTTCGTGGACAATCTGATTTAGGATGTCGTCCGTTATAAATAAATGGAAGTAATCCATTTGGACAAAATTTGTATTGTCCACGGTTATGCCAGGAGTGGCAGTAAATCCGTGGATTCTAGGCCCAAAAGATGGGGCAGGTGCCCATACAAGAGCCTGGACTGAAGGGACCAGGCTGTCCCGTGCTACAGCGCTACTTGGCCCTGCGCTTTCAAGTTCTGCAGTTTCAACTGCATCAGGGACAACGTCCCCTGAAGATGAACCTGAAGTGACGCTGTCATCGTCACTACCTAAAACAGGTTCCATCTCGGACGCCATCTCTGATGCGGTCTCCGACTCAGACCACAGCATGGCGTATGCCTCCTCGGCGCTAAACAACTTCCTCGCCATAACGTAACTAACACTAACACTAACTAAACAAATTGTTTTGTTTTTTTTTGTTTTTTTTATATAAAACACACAAACTAACTGCTATATATATCTACACTACCGCTAACAAAAAAATAAACCGCTATTACTATATATATTATATATATGTGGATATATATATAATTATATACTCCCTACCTGCCTATTCTAATAGAATAAAAGATAGAAAGGTAGATATATAGAAAAAAAGATAGATGGATAGATAGATTGTATAGATAGATAGAAATCTATCTATACAGAGAATGTTTTAGAGTGTAACTGTATTTTTTGTGTAACTGTAACTGTAATCTTCTGGCAGCAATTCTCCCGAGTCTCTTCTTCTCCTCAAACTGAAACAATGTTTGAGGAGAAGAAAAGAGGCAGGAGATTTACTGCCAGAAAAGTCAAAATAAAACAAATGTGGTCGCTGTGATAGGTTTTCAAAGCGACCACATGTTCAGGGACCATCAGATTGGTCCCTGATACTCTGCCCAGTGCCCAGAGCTGTTGGTAACAGCGTGGGCACAGGGCTGTGTGCACGCGGTCGCGTGCACACTGTTTTCTATGCAGAAATGCATGTGATCGCTGTGATTGGTTGTCACAGCGATCACATGTTCAGGGGCCAAAAGATTGACCTCTGACATTCTGCCCAGTGCCCATGGCTGTTAGCAACAGCCAGGGCACAGAGCTGTGTGCACGCGATCGCGCGTGCACAGTCTCTGAAGTGCCGCCGTAAATAGTCTATACGGCGGACTTTAGAGACCCTGCCCGCTGGCCGTATATTTACGGCCAGCGGTCGGGAACCTGTTAAATAATAAAGTACTGATAAGGGAAAAGGGAGATTTTTACTTTTTATTACTTTTAAAACTTTTATTTTTACACAACTTTTTTATTTTGTCCCACTAGGGGACTTGAAGGCAGGAGGCCTTGATCGCAATTCTAATATACTGCACCACGTGCATAGTGCAGTGTATTAGAGCTGTCAGCTACTTTATCAGGACCCACTAGGCTTCCGTAGATGGCATAGCCGGAGGCCATTATTAGGCTTCTGGTTGCCATAGCAACCATCTCCGCCCACTATCTTGTAGCGGGCCGTCGATGGTGGTTTAATCCCTAATAAGCTGCGATCGCTATTGAACGCGGCTTCTAAGGGGTTAATCCCCGCTGAAGGAGCTGCGGCAACTGCTGTACGAGATAGCAGTTGTCACAGCTCCTGTATGTGTTGGGAGGATGGCCGAAATGGCTGTTCCTCACGTGACGTACTATTCCGTCATGGAACGCGAACAATGTGGTTACCATGACGGAATAGTACGTCATGGAGCGTGAAGGGGTTAAGGAGTGCATTTTTTCCAGTATTTCACAAGCCTGATGAAGACCTTAGTCCGAGTTCGAAACGCGTAGCTTCTTGCACCACTATTGAGACATATATTGTTTATTACACATGTCTTTTTTAAGAAATAAAGTTTATATTTCCTACCCACTGAGATATCCTGCCTCGACTGGGGATTCGGCTCAATCTTCCACATAAGTGCAGGAGCGCCTTCTACTAAGAGTGATCGGTTTTTAAAATCATTTAGATTGTAACATCAGGAATTTCTCCTTCAAAGCCGCACTTCTGGTAGCAGTCACCACGGCTAATAGAGTAGGTGAAATTCAGGCCCTATCCATCCGTGAGCCCTAATTAAAAATTTCAGCAGAAAGAATAGTCTTTCGTCCTGATTCCACTTTTCTACCTAAAGTGGTCTCAGATTTTCACGTGTCTCAGGAGATAACACATCCTTCTTTCTGCTAAAACCCAGCCAACAGCAAGGAGGAGGAATTCCATTCTCTAGATGTGCATAGAACTATCCTCTGGTATTTAGAAGCCACACAGGGTTTTAGGAAGGATTTAAATCTTTTTGGCAAATTTTTGGGTCCAAATATAGGGAAGAAGGCCTCAAATGCCCTTTGCCGATTGGATTAAAAAAACTATTCATGAAACCTATAGTATACAGAATTTGACCCCTCCAGTACAAATCAAAGCCTACTCTACTCATGCTGTTTCAGTTTCCTGGGCAGAAAGAGCAGAAGCTTCTCTAGACCAGATCCGCTGGTCCTCTGTACATATTTACTAGGCATTACAGATTTAATTTACTGTCAAACAGTGATATTTTATATGGCAGAAAAGTTCTTCATGCCATAGACCCACCCAATTGAAAAATATGCTTATTTGATAAGTCTCCTGTGGTGCTGTCATGGAGGGTAAGTTAAGGAAATAAAATTAGGTTTCTATGAATACCTCCATGACAGCACCCTTATTTCCCTCCCTTTGTTTTTGTGGGTAGTATGTTTATGAATTAATATATATTTTCCCTCTTTTTTTTCCCAATTGATTATTTCAAATACACTGAGGTTTGGGAGGTTGGAGGGGGGACTATTTATCCTCTTGCTTTTTCCTGTCCCTATTAGATGCGGAGCCCAAACCTCCTGTGGTGCTGTCATGGAGGGTTTCATAGAAACCGAATTACCGGTAAGTCTAATTCTATTTCTCCGCAAGTCATTGTACGGCTTCAGTACTTTATCAGAGAGATCAACCCCTCCCACGTACTTATTATAGCCTAGGATGCAATCTGGCTTGGGGGTCATTGTAGTGCTACCTTGGACAGGTACAGGGGTGCTGCTGCTACCGAGTACTATCGTCAGCATAAGGACATCCCTCTTGTCCTTATACTTGACCAGCAACATGTTCTCGCTGTTTAGTGCCCTGCTTTCTCCCTTTCTTTGTGGTTGCCCGATCGGGGTTTTAGAGAGGCCTCATGCGGCAGTACTTCTGGTGGAGAGGCAGTTAAATAGTGGGATGCTGATATAGAAGTTATGCATGTAAAGGTGATAACCCTGGTCCAGTGGGTGCACCAAATTCCACACTATTTTCCCACTAACTCTCAGGACAGGGGACATTCAGGAGGTTCTATCGTGGTGTCCTTCCCTTCATAAACGCTAAACTTATAGATGTACCCTGAGCTGCTCTCACACAGCTTGTACGTTTTAATTCATTACATCACCCTCTTGCTGGGCAGGTATTAGCGGAATTTTAGTCTTCCCTTAAAATGTACAAGAGACTCGCCTATTGCAATGTACTTAACAGGGATGTATGATTGTTCAAATGTGTCGCAAAAATGATCAATGCCAGGCCTGATTTTGAATAGACGGTGAAATGTGGGGTCATCATGGGGCGGGCACTGTGCATTATCATCATAATGCAAAAATGTTTCAATTATTTCAAAACATGTCCGGGGCATTGACATGCGGTAAAATGGGGTACTGTATAAAAGATCCGTACCACACTATTGCTGAATTTCTGGCTGTTTTACTAGACCCATATGTAGCACAAGGCCCCAAAATGTCATCATCTCCGCTACATCTATGGGGGTCTACCTAGCAAATGATGACGTGGGGTTTTGGGCTAAAGATTGCTGGGCGTATAAATTTGTCTGGTACACCATTAAATTAACAAAATCCTCAGAGAATAAGACCTTGAAAAAGTGAATTTCTGTGAGGCCTACAGTCTCAAACCGAATTCCTGAGCTGCCTATGAAATCTCGAATGTGAGGCTCAAAATTCTCAGGGGGCGGGTTCCACATGGTATCACTCATTTGGGGATGCCCCAGCTGTTGTCCTGGGGTGCCTTTGTGATGGTTCCTCATCACTGCATGAGGAGGTGGGGAACAAGAGGAATGGGGCATATTCCTCTTCTTCCTCGCTGGCCATATCAGTGTCAGAGGCCAGGATGGTGTATTGGATGATTGTGACATTTTTATTTGGAGGGGTGTGTAATGCTTGAACACGTGTAATACTGAATTTATTTTTACAGAGGTGATTGTGTGTGTTGTGCTTTTACACGTGTATATATAAAAAAAAAAGGAGAAAAGATTAAGATAAAAATGTAGGAGAAAGAAATTTACTGAACCTCCAATATGAAACTGTAAACAGTTCCTGACTATCTGAGACTAACAAATTAACCCTAACGCTGGAAAAAACAATAAAAAAAAATTGACTACACTAAATTTGAGCTACAACTGTGTCGCTACATTAAAAAAATTTAGTGGACGGACTTCAGTAGACAAAATATATAGCTAAAACTTCTGCTATATATTTTTTTACAAAACGGACGTCAGTAAACGTCCGCTACTCTAACGTCCTACATATGCAGGTAGTTACACCTAACTTTATATCATTTATTTAAAAAAATGACTCTTGTTTTTTTTTTTAGTTTTATTTAAAAAAAAAAAGGCACAAAAAACCTGCGTCAACAAATTACCACTGAGGCTGATTATAGACACCTCACTCAGTGGCCGCAGGGTGCACACAGAAGGATAATGCAGTAAAAAAAAGGACAAAAATATAAAAAACCTGTGCCCAAAATTTTGCACAGATTGCAATCAGTGATGGCGGTAACTGATCAATTCTCAGCGGTCGCACTATACAAACAGTGAATTGGTGCGGATAGAAAAGGGCGAAAAAAAAACCTGCATCAAAAAATGACCATAGATGCTGATTAGTGATGGTGGTCACAGGGAGACGGTGCAGAAAACAGTAAGGGTATGTTCAAACGCAGTGTTTTCAGATGTAATTCGGTCGTTTTACGCCTCAAATTACGGCTAAAAAAACGCCCCTAATACACCTACAAACATCTGCCCATTGCTTGCAATGGATTTTACTGTGTTTTTTTCCCACGGGCCTTAACTTTACGCGTCGCTGTCAAAATACGGCGCGTAAAATTACAGCTCGTCAAAAGAAGTGCAGGACACTTTTTTTGACGTTTTTAGAGGCATTTTTCATTGACTCCATTGAAAAACAGCTCCAAAAACGGCCGTAAAATACGCTGCGAAAAACGCGAGTTGCCAGAAAAACGTCTGAAAATCAGGGGCTGTTTTCGCCTGAAAACAGCTCCGTATTGGCTTGCGCAGGGAGTCTTCCTACTGCCTTATAGGCTGCAGGCCTAACATGGCCTGCAGTCTATAGAATTAATTTCTATTTGCGTCCTGTGAATGCAGATACAAGTAAATGTGGCTGCCGCTAGCATCGCAGCTGCGCACATTATAGTGAACACTGGGCACCCCCCCTAAGCACTGTGTAAAGATAGCCTGTTGTCAGGAATAGCAGCCATCTTTACTTTGTAACTGTGTATTTTTTTTTTTTAATCAAAACTTTGTTTATTGATTTTTACATTTTTCAACATACATGTTATACAGTAACGTACATACGGTTCACTCAGTAACAAGTATAAATTTACTAACTAAAATTGAACCTTCCAATGCAGTATGATAGAATCCACAAATTTCCACAATTTATTAACTGAGATTAACATCATTATTATTACTTCAAGCTCCGTTTTCATCCTAATACTTAAAGCTAACACTATATTTTCGTGAGTCTATAATATATTGAGTGCTTTAAGTAGTCTACATCTATTTCCTGGTCCAGAAGGAATCTGCATACTCCATTTATCTCAGGTATCTAGACATTCTATATATCCCTTAGGATCAGTAATAAATGCCAGCCAAGGTTGCCAAATTTTTTGGTATTTGTCTACATTTCTTAAAGCTAAATAACTCAGTTCCTCTAATCTTGACATTTGTGCCACTTTATTCAACCATTGGGCTATAGACGGAGGGGTTACTTTCCTCCAACCTAGCGGGATCAGAGCCTTAGCTGCTAGCACTAATTGTGGCCACAATTCTTCCTTACAGTGTCTTGCAGGACTATCAGCTTGTAAGTTCAGCAATAGGTAAATGATTGATAAAGTCTGGGCTGTGGGACATATCATTGTCAGAATGCGTTGCACCTCCCTCAAGAAGGGTTGGATGAGTGCGCATTCCCACCAGATGTGTGCGTATGTGCCTACTTGTTGGTTACATCTCCAGCATAGGGGGGATATCGTAGGATCTATGCGATGAAGTAACTCCGGTGTTTTGTACCATCTACTTACTAATTTATATGAGGTTTCTTGAAGGTTTATGCATCTAGAGGGCCCGCAACTAGATTTATAAATATGTTTTATTTCAGTTTCTGTAAATTGAACATTCAATTCTTTCTCCCAAGACACAATGTGAGGTAAGACATCTGTTCCCTCCAATGATATTATTTTTTTATATAACTAGGCGAGGGATTTTGGTATTGGAGTTGGCGAGGACAGCAATGACTCGAACCACGTTAGAGGTCTTGCACCAAGTCAATTTTTAACAAGAAAGGTATAGTTTGAGAGTAGTTGCATATAGTCTAGGTAGTGTAATCGTGCATGGGGATACTTTGTTTTTAATTCCTCCAATGAAGGAAACTTATCAGCGTGTATAATATCCCCCAAGGTCATGTCTTTCAAATCTGAGTTTGTTGAAGTGTGGGTCCCTTCCCCCTCCTCTCTAAGACCTTAGTTTTGTTAGAAGTGTGGGAGTGGGACATACATCTACTCTTAATGACAGTTTTTTCCAAACAGCTAACACCGCTTTTGTGAGTGTATTGGCAGAAGCATCTTGTAAGTCAGGCATTAATGATCGTAACAACACTTGTGTCAAAGGCCTACCACACATCTCTTCTTCTATAGTTACGTACAATTTTTAAAGTGTGATCCCTTAAACCAATCTAGAATTCTGCTCATTTGGATGGCTTGGTAGAAAACTTTTATATCAGTGAAGTTTAGACCTCCCAATGTTTTGGGTCTAGTTAGTGTTCTGTGTGCTAGTCTATGTCCTTTCCCATCCCACACATATCTTAATAGTTTAGAGTTAATGCTTTGAAGTAACTGTGTATTTTAACACCGTAACCGCTTCCCTGTTTGTCGAAGTATGCGACATTTTGCGGGAAGACTGGCTTTCCGTGACATATATCCCTATGACAAATATTGGGAAGGGTTAATTACCCGGGTATTAATTGGGGTCATGGTTCGGATACAGCTGTGAAGGTAAGAAATTTCTTCAACCTGTTGCAGGAAAATTTTATCCCCCAGTGTGTGGAAGACCCAACTAGGGGTGATGTCAAATAACGGTAAAAATGATAAATAGCAAATCTTAAAATCGACTTTGGGTAATTACAGGGCAAATTTTATTCCTATAGGTAACAAGTATAAACTACTAAAATTAAACCCCACATGGCTTACACCTTCTGTAAAAAGGGCGATATATGACAAAAAAAGGGCATTTGAAAAATTTTAATCTGAGGGTACAGTTCTAGCCTTTGTAAATTACAAAGAGCTTAATAAAATCATTAAAAAAGTAATAAAATAAGCAAAAATCTAAAATGAAAGGCAGGTGGCGAAAGATAGCAACACAAATCCCCAAAAATTCTTCAAGTATAGAAATGCACAAAAGCCAAGGTCTGAATATGTAGGACCTAAATAGTGGTAATGGGGAGTTGGTTACAGGGGATCAAAAGAAGGCAGAGCTACCAAATGGGTTCTTTAGCTCTGTATATACAACTGAAGAAAGAGCAGCTGATGTAGGTGGTGACAGTGCCGTTTATACATCAATTAATCTACTGAATTGACGGAATGTAGGTATGGTCCAAGCTAAGTTAAATAAAATAAATTTGAACAGGGATCCGTGACTAGATTGGTTACACCCTAGAGTTCTTAAAGAACTTAGTTCAGTTATTTCTGTCCCCCTCTTCATAATATTCAGAGATTCTCTAGTGACTGGTATAATGCCTATACAAAACAAAAGTTCACAGCGCCAGAAGAATATATATAGGAGTGCAAAGCCCAACAGGACTGGATCCAGCCATCCTCTACAACGCAAAGCAAAACAAAACTAGGCAATACATCAAAAAAGGAACTATTTATTCACCCATGCTTGAGAAAGTCTCTGAGGAGCTGAAACATCACATGGGTGAACAAATAGTTTCTTTCTGGATGGGCAAATGTGGTGCCTATTTTCAAAAAGGGCTCTAGGTCTTCCACGGGTAATTATAGACCACTAAGCCTAACATCCATCGTGGGAAAAATATTTGAGGGACTATATACAGGATTATGTAACAAAAAATAGTATTACATATGACAGCCAGCACAGAAGTTGTCAAGCCAACTTGATTTGTTTTTATGAAGAGGTGATTAGAAGCCTAGACAGTGGGGCTGCTGTGAATATAGCGTTTTTGGACTTTGCAAAGGCATTGGACACTGTCCCTCAAAGACATCTAATGTGTAAATTAAGGTCTATAGGTTTAGAAAGTATAGTTTGTAATTGGATTGATAATTGGCTCAAGGACCGTATCCAGAGAGTTGTGGTCAATGATTCCTACTTTGAATGGTCACCAGTTGTAAGTGGTGTACCCCAAGATTCAGGGACCACTATTATTCCAATTATTTATTAATGATTTTGAGGATGGGATTAATAGCAACGTTTCTATTTTGCAGATGACACCAAGCTATGTAATATAGTTCAGTCTGTGGAAGATGTTCATAAATTACAAACCGATTTGGACACACTAAGTGTCTGGGCATCCGCTTGGCAAATGAGGTTTAATGTAGATAAATGTAAAGTTTTGCATCTGAGTACCAACAACCTGCATGCATCATATGTCCTAGGGTGAGCTATACTAGGGAGAGTCCGTTGCTGAGAAGGATCTGGGTGTACTTGTAGATCATAGATTAAATAACTGCATGCAATGTCTATCATCTGCTTCTAAGGCCTTCAAGATATTGTCCTGTATTAACAGAGGCATGGACTCGCGGGACAGGGATATAATATTACCACTTTACAAAGCATTAGTGCGGCTTCATCTAGCATATGCAGTTCAGTTCTGGACTCCTGTTTATAGAAAGGATGCCCAGGAGTTGGAAAAAATATAAAGAAGAGCAACTAAACTAATAAGGGGCATGGAGAATATTAGGTAAGAGGAAAGACTAAAAGTAATAAACCTATTTAGACTTGGAATGATCCTATCCGTGATCCAATTTCATTGTCAACTGTTAAAAGAGCTGTTCATCGTTTCTAAATAACCGGTTCAATTAAAGATGACAAGATAACTTTAACGTTAAATATCTCAGCGAAAAAAAAATCTTATCAAAATCGATTATGACATTGTTTTCGTATTGAAAATAGCTTTCAAATGAGCCCCCACTCGACCCCCCGTGCCATTTAAGATTTTGCTGAAACCCGCCCACCCCACCGCCCCTGAGGGGATGGGGTGTTTTTTTTTTTGCGTTAACTGTTAGATTTTATGACCCCATTAAATCCCACCAAATTTCAACTCTCTACCTCGAGCCGTTCAAATGTTATGAGGGTGTTCCGGAACTTTTGGTGGGCACTGTATAAATATATGAATGGCACATACAAGAAATATGGTCAAAACCTGTTTGATGTAAAATCCCCTCAAAAAACAAGGGTGCACTCCCTCAGTCTGGAGAAAAAAAGGTTCAATCTCCAGAGGCGACAAGCCTTCTTTACTGTGAGAACGGTGAATTTATTAAATAGTCTACCGCAGGAGCTGGTCACAGCAGGGACAGTAGATGGCTTTAAAAAAGGCTTAGATCATTTCCTAGAACAAAAAAATATCTGATCCTATATCAATGTGCAGAATTCTTGTTTGCAAGTTGATTCAGTTGGATTAAACCTTCTTTGGGATCAATAGGGGGTAAAACAAAGTTCTATTCTTTCTCCCAACCCTTCCCTTTCTTCCATCCCTTCGTCGAACTTGATGGACATGTGTCTTTTTTAACTGTACTAACTATGTAAAATCTTCTTTTCCTCCTTCATCAAGAGGGCGGGCACTTCCTGTGTGTGACCTCAACCAAGGGAACTGAGGCCAGAGCAGACCGTTATTTCCCATGATGCTGAGCTTTCATGAACTAGCACAGCAGCTTAACCAATCAGGCCGCAGAATCTCTTGCTGCAGTCTCTCCCTAGCATATGGTATCTCTACAGACATGTTCTGCAAGGCAAGGGTGAAGACAGACAAGTGCTGAGAGCTGCCATCACTGGATCCCTGCATCATGGTGACATATATTTTATATATATATATATATATATATATATCAACTATATGACCTGACCGACTGACGCGGATAAAATTAAAAGCGCTGGCGAGGTAAGGAAACAATCAGTTCCCTGCCACGCCATTTGGAGCTTGTGATTCAGGGTGCGCTATAACATCTTAACGCCGCCTGCATCGTTCAGCTGGGGCAGGCCTGGTCAGAAAAGACCAGGCCTTCATCGCTAGAGTAGGGAACGGCGCAGGAATGCAAACAACAAGGTGAATGATCGCTAGTAACCTGGTTAATAGCGATCATCGTTTTCCTACTTTCGAAAGTAGGTGAATGACCACAAATAACTCCTACCGCAGGGACTCCTTTTTATCTGAAGGAGTCCCTGCAATAGGTTCATTTAGTAGCACACGCACCCAAAATTGTGAGGCATCTTGAGTGATCCTGCGCCCCTTACAAGCATCAGTAAACTAAGCAGTGAACGCTCTAAGGGTATGTGCACACGGTAGCAGGCTTTTACGTCTGAAATGACAGACTGTTTTCAGGAGAAAACAGCTGCCTCGTTTCAGACGTAAATGCTCCTCCTCACATTTTGCGAGGCTTCTCTGACAGCCGTAAATTTTGAGCTGTGCTTCATTGAGTTCAATGAAGTACGGCTCAAATTACGTCTGAAAGAAGTGTCCTGCACTTCTTTTGACGAGGCTGTATTTTTACGCGTCGTCGTTTGACAGCTGTCAAACGATGACGCGTAAATGACAGGTTGTCTGCACAGTACGTCGGCAAACCCATTCAAATGAATGGGCAGATGTTTGCCACCGTATTGTAGCCCTATTTTCAGACGTAAAACGAGGCATAATACGCCTCGTTTACGTCTGAAAATAGGTCGTGTGAACCCAGCCTAAATCTGTCAATAATGTGTTTACATCACAGGGTGCTTGGTTACCTCAGTTCATTGGCCTATTTTTAAAAGTATGCCAATAATCCAGGGATAACCTGAGACCACATGATGTAAACTAACCAATGACAGCTTAGAGCTGTGACTGCTTAGTTTACTGTCACGGAGGACAGCCTTTTGACATTGCGGCTGAAGCACTGGACACAGGGAAGGTAAGTATAATAATTGGTTTTTTTTATGTTTTTTTTTTTAGGTTCCTTTTGTGTTTTTTCTACAAGTTTGGTTGTTGGACTACTTCGGTTTAGAGGACTACTTCGATGACAGTGTTTTTTTACATTTTTAATAAATGGTTAACACTGTATGGCGTCTGTCACAGGTATATGTTGAACGCATACCTCTGGGAGTTCCCGACATTATTGTCCATATATGGACAGCGATGTCAGGGGCTTCCCCAGGGCCAGGATCCCCAGGCAGAGCACCAGTAGAGACTCTGCCCCGGGACTCCGGCCTGGTAAAATCTCCTGGCTTCACTGTTGATATATGAATATATGGTGATGTCAAGAGCAGAGCTGGAGTCCCCGGGCAGAGAGCTAATAGAGGCTCTGTCCCAGGGGAAACTCGTGACGTCACTGTCTATATATAGACTGTGATGTCAGGGGTTTCCCCAGAGTGCCTGACATCACTGTCCATATATGTGACGTCAGGAACTTTCCCTGAGACAGAGTCCCGGCGCAGAGCCTCTACTGGTGCTCTGCTTAGGGACACCAATATATGGATAGTGATGTTAGGAGAAGAGCTGGAGTCCCCAGGCAGAGCACTAGTAGAGGCTCTGCCCTGGGACTCCAACCCTGGGAAATCTGATATCACTCTCTATATATGGACAGTGCTGTCAGGGGCTTCGGCAGAGCTGAAATCCCCGGGCAGAGCGCTAGTGTAGGACTGTGATGTCAGGAACAGTGCCGTGAATGGGGCCTTAGAGTGAGGGTGCTTGGGAGTGCGCATGTCAACGTAGTGCCTCCCCCTCAGCAACCGTTCTTCATAGAATCCGTAGCCAGCGTCTGATTTTGCCATCTGACAATGAGCAGGGACTGCGAAAGTAAGACAGACGGAGGAGCCTGAAGATAGCGAAGAAGACTACAGCATAGCATGCTAACGCTTGCAGTAAGGTAAGTGTTATATACAGAGTATTTTTTATTGTATTAAAAGGAACATATAAAAAAAGTTTTTTTTATTTTTACAGGTAAGTGTATTGTCAGCTTTAGTGTAATAGAGACCACCTGTGACATCCCTTCTTCTTATGGCATTAGGCTAACAAATGTAAAGTTCACAATATCTGAAAAGCATAAAATACAATGAAATATATATCATACATATAGAAATCATGATAGATGCACAATTACACCTTGAACCGCAACTTAATTTATCCTTAAAAAAAGGGTCTTGTATTGTAAAGTCAACTGAATATTTGTTAAAGTGTACCTCTCATTTACATTTTTTCCCATAATTAAATAGAATATGCTACGATAATAGACTTTGCAATATATCTTGTTAAGGATATGTAGGTTTTTTTGTGTTTTTATTGCAAAAAAACACTACGCAGCCAGATGTTAGCTGGAAGTCAATAAAGATTTTATTTCCCTTCTGTCTTGCATTTTTCGGGTCAGTGGCAGTTTTTTTTTTTTTATTGCCTTAAGAGGTGAGTGGAAAGTTTTTTCATAGGCTTCTATAAAAAACACCTAAAAGAATATCATGTAAAAAATGTGTGACTAAGAAAACAGCACCCAAAAAAAGCATGACATTCATGCAGATTTCAACAAGCCTAGAAAAAAATCACAAAAATTGTTTGTGTGTGAAGCACACATATGAAGTGGTCTGAGGCCACTTTAACACAACAGTATTGTGATCAGTATTTTGTAATCCAAAACCAGGAGTGAATCCAACTTACGGCAGAGGCTCAAATCTTCCCATTATACTTTTTCCCTGTGTAGATTACACTCCTACTTTTGGACTTCAATACCGATAAAAATATTGACTAAAATACTGCTGTGTGAAAGAGGCCTGAGGCATGAAAGTTCTCAGTTTCTCACTGGGAGAAACAGAGCAGAGAGACTATGTGAGGTGGGGGGGGGGGGGGGGGAGGCTGCCTGCATGCACTTGAATACATAGAGACTCTACTCCTAAACAGAGGGGCTGGCACAGACTGCAGAAGGCCCCTGTGCCAGAACAAGATATTAGTCCCTTGTTCATTAATAGCTCATCATAGAGCATCCCACTTGTGTTTCTTTAACAATCCGCCAGTAATTGTAAGACATTGAGACCTTTTGAGTAGCTTTCTACTGTCTGTGGGCCCCCTAACCTACTGGGCCCTTGTGCAGCAGCACGGGTTGCACCAATGGTATGTTCGCCCCTGCCTGAACAGATAATTTACTACTAGAAAATTATCTCAAACCAAAAGTTGATTGAGAGCAGCACTACTCAGGTAAGGCCACACAGAGCAATGTTGTTATTGTATAGTTTGAATTATTTGATTCCTGATGGGTTCATGGAAACCACGTGGTTTCCAAACTTCATCGAAGCGCTGGATAGGAAGCATCCATGTAAAGAAGCCACCGCACAGGGGTGTGGCCAGATGTCTGCCTTAGCAGCCGTGCTTCACAGAGCTCCAGAGTTCCCTGACTCCTCGCCCTGAAAATATCATAACCATCCTGCTCTCCTGAGCATCATCTACACAGGAGGGTGACCGCTACACCTCCGGCACCCGGTCATCTGAATATCGCCAGTCCTCCTCTGCCTATCGAAGGCCTACCTTTCCTTCAGTTGCCTTAAGCAGTGGTAGTGGAGCTGTGAGCACCTGCTCTTGTGGTGGGAGGCTCTACCCGGACCGGGGCGCCCTTTACTGCTTGGACCATATGCAGTGTGACGTGAGTTAGATGCCTTGCTGTGCATCCTCGTTCCTGCCCATAGCTGCACCTCTTTGGACAAAGGCCCTTCCTTGGAAGGGTTGCTGGCTTTTCCCTCCTCCCTAATTGTCTATAATTATATACTGGTCTTCAGTGGGGTGAGCATACTCTGAACTTTCTCCTCAGTGACATGGGGGGAAATAGAGGGAAAAATATGAGAAGGGAACTCCAGATCCCCATGATGATGACTCTGATGATGGTGTGGAAGACCCCCCGTTTCAATCACTGGGTGCCCTGAATGATAATGCCTCCTCTGCCACCTTATTTAGGATACAAGCTAGTGCAGCAAAGAAGCTTGAACAATTTTCTAAACCATGGCCTATACCTCTGCCTGCCTCTTTTGACCTATCTTTGTCACTATTTGATGGATCAGTCCTTCACAACCGTTATCCCCACAAGACCAGCTTACCTCCTATGGATACAAAATTTGCGGAAGTGCTATTAACTCGAGTTTGGGAATCGTCTATGACGAAACAACGTTGGTATAGTTGGTCTGTCTGAAAAATCTGAAGGTTTGGACCCAGTGGGCTTCCTGTAAGTGTGGTTTAAGGAGACTCTCGATAGCACTGCTTTTTCTTCATTCTTTACTATTGAGCGGGCGCACCGAGTCCCTGTCCGCCCTAGTCCTATTGGGGGCCACCCTCGACCACTACTTGTTCGCCTACTGCACTTCAGGGATAGAGATACCATCCTACAGGCGACAAGGAGAAAGGGAGATATCCTTTACAATAATCAACGTGTCTCCTTTTACCCAGATTTCTCCATCAATATTTGGAAGCAGCGTGTTCAATTCACAGAGGCCCACAGAAAACTTCAGGAAAAGGGTCACAAGTATGCCACGCTGTACTCTGCTAAACTGTGAGTGGTCGTTGGACTTACCTCTAGATTTTTTCTTTCCTCTACAGAGGCTTCGGCCTGGACAGATGCTGCGCCACGTGTCCCGGGTGGGGCTTTCTCCCCCGACTGATATATTTTGGTGTGATGCAGTTTCAATCCCGCAGTTGCTCATTCTATTGCTTAGATGCTATAATTATGTGACTGCTCAGGAATACCTATTTGTTTGACTAGCATTCTCATTGCATTTTAATGTCTTTTGTATTATGCCTCCTTTATTTCTCTTGCTCTTATAGGTCAAGTCTCAGGGCTGTGCTAATGTGTTAGCTTAGTCAGGAGCCACTATTCTCTAATTTGATATTTAGTTAGTGGGTAAAGGTCTGCACTTATTTAGTTTAGTGTCTGACAGGGGTTTTCTTGGGACTTTATAATGGTTTTAAATGTTTTTGTGCTAGTTGTGATGTTTTTGTGCGTGGCCGAACGACACACTACAGTGGAACAGCTCACCGTGAAACTCAACCAGGGGGCTACTAGACATGTCTAAATTAACAGTTCAACGAACCCTACTGCGTATGGGGCTCTGAAGCAGACGCAAAGTCACTGCTCCTATGCTAACAAAGGTGTATCGGAAAAAAAAGGCTTCAATTAGCACGGCAGTATCGGAATTGGACCACACATGTTTGGCAAAGGGTTGCCTTCTCCGATGAGTCACATTTTTTGCTTCATCGAAAAGATGGAGATTGGCATGTCATACGAGAAACATCAAAGAACAAACACCCTGCAACCATTGCTGGAAGAACACAAGCTGGTGGCGGCAGCATTATGGTCTGGGGAATTTTTTCATGGCATTCTCTTGGCCCACTCATACATGTGAAAGGCACTCTGAACCAACTTGGGTATGAGTCCATTGTTGCTGATTATATCCACCTATACATGCTGTTTGTCTTCCCTGGCCCCCTAATTCACCAGACTTGAACCCAATTGAGCATCTGTGGCACCACATCGATCGTCTTGTTCGCTCTATGGATCCTCCCCCACGCACCCTCCAGCAAATGTGGGATGCGCTGCAATCCACATGGCTCCAGATACCTGAGACAACCTACCAGCACCGTATTGAGTCACTCCCATCCCAGACGGGCTGCACACGGCGGTAACTCTGGATATTAGCTGGTGGTCATAGTCGTATTAGGGATAGTTTTTTGCAAGGCAACTTGTAGTTTTTCATGGCACCATTTAATGTACCATATAATGTACTGAGAAACGGAAAAAAAGAAATTATTTGTGTGGTGAAATCGGCAAAAAACAGCGATTGCGCCATTGTTTTTTGGGTTTTATTTTTACAACATTCATCTGGTGGTAAAAAAACCATATTCCCTTTAATCTAAAGGTTGATACAATTGTCTGGCTGTTTGACCTCAACCTGACACCACCCCCAGACGAAGGCATTAGCACATTATGTAATATAGTCAACTTAATTAAATAAATCAAGCATATGCATGTGCACAGTGGCACAGAATAAACATCATGAAAACATGGGTCAAAGCCTAAAGCTATTTGCAGCCAATGGCTGATATTACAGTCATGCTATAGTCTCATTACCCAGCACACATATCAGGTGCACCAAGTCCAGTTCATTGACTCATTCCCATATAAAGAGCCTTTGACCTCAACCTGACACCAGCCCCAGACGAAGGCATTAGCGCCGAAACACGCGTTGGGGTGGAGCTCAGCTGTAGTTATTCCGTCTCCTCACCATGGGTATGTTAGACTTCCTTATTATGTTCTACCTTTTTGTGTAACATACCTTCTTTACTTTCTGTTTTTGCATGTTCGGTTTCCTTGCATGCATAGCAACATGTGTGGTACCTAGGCTCTTATACCATGACTGTAATATCAGCTATTGGCTGCAAATAGGTTTGGGCTTTGACCCATGTTTTCATGATGTTTATTCTGTGCCACTGTGCACGTGCATATGCTTGATTTATTTAATTAAGTTGACTATATTACAATACTCTCATATACATTTCTCACAATATTCTTATTGGGGGATCCACACATATTTCATGTACCATCTGTACATATTTGGGTAAATCCCCAGCTGAGTGTCCGTGTTTTTACTGTTGGTCTATGGATTCTTTTATTGTTGTATGACTTATTGTATGTTAATAAAGTATTTTTTCATTACTTCCTTGTTTCCCAGAATTCATTTCTTCTTTTTTGGTCTTATATATTTAGTAGTGATGATGTTTGGGTCTAACACCCTTGAATCAACCCATTGAATTTCATATATATTTTATTTTTGTATTTTTTTCATTGGGGCATATTGATTCATGTTAAATCAGAACAAAGCCCAACATCCCCCCCCCCCCCAAAACTCCTCCATCTCGGTGGTCAGTCTCCTAACTCGCCAGTAACATGCCTAGAGTGCCCTGGACACTCTGCAGATTATACCATGAAGTATGTTGAAATGTACACATGAAAACATCAATCTCATCTGTAGAATAATGCTTTTGAATAAATTTACGCCAAGTTTTAAAGAATTGCTCCGTAGACTTTTCTTTGTGTCTTTGTGTTTTCTTTGTGTCAATTTATCATAACCCAATAACGTTTTGAGAGTAGTCAGTACCTCCGCAATCCCCGGGACAGAGGCCTGTAACCAGTGTCGCAAGATGCACTTCTTAATAACCAACAAAGCAACATGAATCACCTTCTTAGCCAATAAAGGTGGTCCCCCCCCATCAAGATCTAAAGGTATATAGTGAAACAGCACCGCCTGTGGACTTGCGGGCACCTCCTCATCCCAAGTGTCTTTAATAAATTGTAGAGCAATGTCCCAAAAGGTCCTTATTTGTGGGCAAAGCCACATTCCATGATACAGATCAGCTTTGTATAGGTCACATTTAGGACAATTACGTAAATAGTGTGCTGGGGCATCCTTATAAGATAAGTTAAAGGCATATGTTGCTCTATGCATAAGTCGAAAGTGCATTTCCCGCCACTGCTCATTTACCATGGCCTTCCGCACTTTCTCCCATCCCTCCAAAATTTCGCTAGAGAGTTCTGGGTCATCGAGCTCCACGTCTCAAGTCCTAAAACAAGAAGTACTAAAGGAATTGAGATGAGCATTTCTGAGCTTGCCATATAGACTTGCTAGAATTCTTCCCATAGCACTCTGTGGCACCACCCCATCAAATGCTCCCTGTTTCTCCACCGCATCAATGTTGCGGACTTTGGTTTCACAGTACTCTGTAACTTGGGCATACTGTAAATACTGGTTATCCCCTAAATTATATTTACTCGAGAACTCCTGCCATGTAAGCCATCTCCCCTCCTCAACATTCATGAGTTGACCCAGAGCAGTGATCCCCTCAGATCTCAATTGAGAATATAATTTATTCTGACTTCCCTGTGGAAACATATCATTATCCCACAGCGGCCAAAATTTTGAGACCATACGGAAGACCATATAGCTTCCGTATCGCCTTCCACACACTTATTGTATCCCTAAGCAGTAAACTGGACTTAGCTGTACTAGAAAGCTGAGCATAGGACAGGTGCAGTAAGGCTGACAAAGGGACCAATCCTGCCAGATTCTGTTCCAGCTGAACATTAGAGTACAAATTGGTATTATGCAGCCAATCACCTACAGTGAAGGAAATAAGTATTTGATCCCTTGCTGATTTTGTAAGTTTGCCCACTGTCAAAGACATGAACAGTCTAGAATTTTTAGGCTAGGTTAATTTTACCAGTGAGAGATAGATTATATTTAAAAAAAAAAAACAGAAAATCACATTGTCAAAATTATATATATTTATTTACATTGTGCACAGAGAAATAAGTATTTGATCCCTTTGGCAAACAAGACTTAATACTTGGTGGCAAAACCCTTGTTGGCAAGCACAGCAGTCAGACGTTTTTAGTAGTTGATGATGAGGTTTGCACACATGTTAGATGGAATTTTGGCCCACTCCTCTTTGCAGATCATCTGTAAATCATTAAGATTTCGAGGCTGTCGCTTGGCAACTCGGATCTTCAGCTCCCTCCATAAGTTTTCGATGGGATTAAGGTCTGGAGACTGGCTAGGCCACTCCATGACCTTAATGTGCTTCTTTTTGAGCCACTCCTTTGTTGCCTTGGCTGTATGTTTCGGGTCATTGTCGTGCTGGAAGACCCAGCCACGAGCCATTTTTAATGTCCTGGTGGAGGGAAGGAGGTTGTCACTCAGGATTTGACGGTACATGGCTCCATCCATTCTCCCATTGATGCGGTGAAGTAGTCCTGTGCCCTTAGCAGAGAAACACCCCCAAAACATAATGTTTCCACCTCCATGCTTGACAGTGGGGACGGTGTTCTTTGGGTCATAGGCAGCATTTCTCTTCCTCCACGGCGAGTTGAGTTAATGCCAAAGAGCTCAATTTTAGTCTCATCTGACCACAGCACCTTCTCCCAATCACTCTCAGAATCATCCAGATGTTCATTTGCAAACTTCAGATGGGCCTGTACATGTGCCTCCTTGAGCAGGGGGACCTTGCGGGCACTGCAGGATTTTAATCCATTACGGCGTAATGTGTTACCAATGGTTTTCTTGGTGACTGTGGTTCCAGCTGCCTTGAGATCATTAACAAGTTCCCCCCGTGTAGTTTTCGGCTGAGCTCTCACCTTCCTCAGGATCAAGGATACCCCACGAGGTGAGATTTTGCATGGAGCCCCAGATCGATGTCGATTGACAGTCATTTTGTATGTCTTCCATTTTCTTACTATTGCACCAACAGTTGTCTCTTTCTCACCCAGCGTCTTACTTATGGTTTTGTAGCCCATTCCAGCCTTGTGCAGGTCTATGATCTTGTCCCTGACATCCTTAGAAAGCTCTTTGGTCTTGCCCATGTTGTAGAGGTTAGAGTCAGACTGATTAATTGAGTCTGTGGACAGGAGTCTTTTATACAGGTGACTATTTAAGACAGCTGTCTTTAATGCAGGCACCAAGTTGATTTGGAGCGTGTAACTGGTCTGGAGGAGGCTGAACTCTTAATGGTTGGTAGGGGATCAAATACTTATTTCTCTGTGCACAATGCAAATAAATATATATTATTTTGACTTTTGATTTTCTTTTTTTTTTTTTATATAATCTATCTCTCACTGGTAAAATTAACCTAGCCTAAAAATTCTAGACTGTTCATGTCTTTGACAGTGGGCAAACTTACAAAATCAGCAAGGGATCAAATACTTATTTCCTCCACTGTATGTGTCTGCAGAGTGCTGCTAGGTTATAATACCGGACGAGTGGTAACTGTATACCACCGTCACACTTGGGCAGTGCCAATTTTTTATATGCAATCCTCGGTCTTTTCTTCTGCCACAAGAATTGTAAGAAAGCAGACTGTAATTTTTGGCTATCTAAATGTTTGATCAATATGGGTATAGTTTGCATGGGATACAGAAGGCGAGCAAAACTTATCATTTTTAAAAGGGCTGCCCTCCCAAACAATGACAACGGCAGTGACGACCATCTGTGCAACTTCTTATGAATTTTCTCAAATAAGGGTAAATAATTGAGTTTATACAAGGAGGAGGGGAATTTGCCTATTTTAATCCCCGGGTATGTTATATAAGATCTGGCTATGTCCACTGCCACACGTAAGGGTGGTCTCGCTACATGAGACTTTTTGATCATTTTCTATTCCATTTTGGGCAGCTAAGGTGACCAAAAACCAGAAATGTTGGTATTTTTAATTATCTTGTTACGGTGTTCACTTTGCGGGTAATATAACATTATATTGTAATAGTTCTGACTTCCACGGATGTGGCGATTCCAGTTATGTTAGCTTTTTTTTTTTTTCAACATTGGTTTAGGAAAAAATGGGAAAAGTTTTCTTTTTAACTTTTAATACTTTTTTTTTGTACATTAAAATCTTTATCTGTTTTTTATTTTTCCTATAAGTCTCCCTAGGGGACTTGAACCAGCAATCGTTGGATCGCTTGAAGCATATATATATATCGCTATTTTGACAGGCTCCCATTAAGCCCTCATTAGGCCCTAATAGAAGCACATACATGGCAGACCTGGGGGCCATCATTAGGCCATCAGGCAGCCATAACAACAATCGATTGCGTCGCGGGGGGGGGGGGGGGGGTGATGGACTGTCGGAGGGGGCCGCCCCCTCTCCCTAACGCCTTAGATACTGTGGTCGTAATTGACTGCGGCATCTAAGGGATTAAACAGGGAGACTCAACATCATCTTTGATTCCGCCCGTTGCATTGAGGTGTTGGTTGTATTACACATGGAGTGTGTTCAGCCTGTTCCATACTTCCCCTAAACAGATGCCACGTACATGTATGTGGCATGTCGGTAAGGGGTTAAAGTCCATACTTGGCTTTGTTACAGTATATAATAAACAAGTGCTTATCCAGCACATGAAAGCCTTATAAGCAGCATATAAACAAACAAAAAAAAAACATCTTGCCCATCTAGGTACTAACTAAACAGCAGGTTTCCTCACCTATAGTAAACCATGAGTGCTCTGTCCCATGGAACAGATATTTCACACTATTTTTGTGTGGATTCCAGGCTTTGACACTGGACTGCATTCACTACAGCCCTAAATAGACCAGTGAACACACCTGCAGTGATTTAGGCCATAGAAAACCCTGTACTGGAGCAAGGAGGGAATGTCAAGCCACTCTACCAATCCTACCTGCCATTCCATAAAAATCCAGGCTGGGAAAACGGACTTAACTTTTTCTCCTTGTTATGCTTCATCTATGCCAGGAGGCATGGTCTGACAGTAGTCTAAACTTTTTACCAAAGAGGTAATACTTCAGTGATTCAAGTGCTTAATTTATTGGCCAGCATTCACGCTCAACAATTGCATAATATTTTTCAGCAGGAGTCAACTTCCTACTCACGACCAGGTGTTCCTCCTCATTCACCATTTGTGACAGTACCATGTCCAAACCTGCATCAGAATCATCCGTCTGGACCAAAAACTCCTTCCTAAAATCAGGGGTAATGAGAACTAGCTGTTGTTTGAAAAGCCTTCTCTCCCTCTGGGGTCCACGTCCCTATTATTGACTTCCCACCTTTTGTCAAATCATTCAACGGAGCTGCAACTAAGGCAAAATTAGGTACAACTAGCCAATGGTCCACGAGAAAAGCCCTGACCTGTTTAGTAGTCAGAATCCAAGGCCAATTCTTTATTGCCTTAATTGTGTTAACCCGTGGCTTGATTAAACCTCTCCCAAGGTATCTGGCTTCCTCTAACTCTAATGGACATTTCTCAGGGCTTATTGTCAGGCTTTCATCACTTATGGAATCCAGTATGGCCTGAACTTTACAGAAATTACTTTTCCAATCTGTGCTAGAAATGACCACATCGTCCAGATGGGCTGCTGCATAGTCACAATGTGGGTGCAAGATCAAGTCCATAAATGCTTTATGCAACCCAAACTGAATCACTACATACTGTAACAACCCATCTGAATTTGAATAGACGGTGTTTTCTTTCATCTCATCTGTTAATGGAATTTGCCAGTAACCCTCTGTAAGTGCAAGAACTGTTATCTTATGGTGGTCTCCAGTTCTCTCATGCCCCCAGAACTGAGAACAGGCAGGGTGGAGGAGTAGGTATACTTCTTTGCCCACACTGCACTTTCCAGGTCATTCCCCCGGTCCCCTCACTCACATTTCCCTCTTTTGAAGTCCACACCCTCAGACTCTTTCACCCTTTTTCCCTCCGAGTGGCAGTTGTCTACCGCCCACCGGGCTCACCCCGCCAATTCCTGGATCATTTTGCTGCCTGGCTTCCACAATTTCTATCCTCTGAAACACCCACTCTCATCATGGGTGACTTCAACATCCCCATTGATAACCCAATCTCCTCATCTGCCTCCCAGTTTCTATCTTTAACCTCGTCCCTCGGTCTGTCACAACTTACTAACTCTCCTACACATGAAGACGGGCATTCACTTGACCTGATCTTCTTCTGGCTCTGCTCAGTTTCTGACTTTATTAACTCTCCTCTCCCGCTTTCTGACCACAATCTTCTCTGCTTTACTATCAAATGTTCTCTGCCTCCTCAGGTCATCCCTACGTATCAGACATACAGAAATCTACATGCCATTAACACTGTGAAACTCATAGACAGTCTACAGTCCTCATTGTCCCCTATCTCTTCCCTCTCCTGTCCCAATCTGGCTGACAAACTTTATAATAACACTCTCAAAAATGCATTGGATGAAGCACCCCCCACTACACTCCGAACCACCCGACAAAGACGACGACAACCCTGGCACACGCCTCAATCCCGCTTTCTTCAGCGGTGCTTGAGATGTGCCGAACGACTGTGGAGAAAATCGCATTTGGATGCAGATTTCCTCCATTACAAATTTATGCTCAAAACTTACAACTCTGCCCTTCACCGCGCCAAACAAGTCTACTTCACTTCTCTCATCTCCACACTATCTAATAATCCAAAACGCCTCTTTGATACTTTTCACTCCCTCCTTAGTCCTAAAGTGCAGACGCCAATCACAGATCTCAGTGCTGAAGACCTGGCCAATTATTTTAAAGTTAAAATTGACAACATCCGGCATATTATCTCCCAGTCCCCTAGTAACATCGATCCCCTTCCCCCCCGCACTCCCTCTTCTTCACTCTCAGCATTTGACCCAATAACTGAAGAAGTCTCGAGGCTCCTCTCTTCTTCTCGTCCTACTACCTGCCCTAGTGATCCTGTCCCCTCACACCTCCTCCAGTCCCTCTCCCCAGCTGTCACTAGTCACCTCACTAAAATATTTAACCTCTCTCTTTTCTCTGGTATCTTTCCCTCCGCTTTTAAACATGCCATTATAAACCCATTATTGAAAAAACCAACACTTGACCAATCCAGCGCTGCCAACTACCGACCAGTCTCTAATCTGCCCTTCATCTCCAAACTCCTGGAACGCTTGGTCTACTCTCGCCTTATCCGCTATCTCTCTGCTAACTCCATTCTTGACCCCTTACAATCTGGTTTCCGCACTCTACACTCCACAGAAACTGCCCTTACTAAAGTCTCAAATGATCTCTTGGCGGCTAAATCGGACGGTAAATCCTCTCTCCTGATTCTTTTGGATCTCTCTGCAGCCTTTGACACTGTAGACCACAAACTCCTACTTAACATGCTCCACTCTATTGGCCTCAAGGACGCGGCTCTCTCTTGGTTTTCCTCCTATCTCTCTGACCGCTCATTCAGTGTGTCATTTGCTGGTTCCACTTCTTCTCCTCTTCCCCTTGATATCGGGGTTCCTCAGGGATCAGTCCTAGGTCCGCTTCTCTTTTCTCTCTACACAGCTCCTATTGGACAAACCATCAGCAGATTTGGCTTCCAGTACCATCTCTACGCTGATGACACCCAATTATATACCTCTTCTCGTGACATCACCCCTGCTCTAATACAGAACACCAGTGATTGTCTGTCCGCTGTCTCTAACATCATGTCCTCTCTCTATCTGAAACTGAATCTTTCTAAAACTGAGCTCCTTGTGTTCCCACCATCTACTAACCTCCCTAAACCTGATCTCTCCATCTCTGTGTGTGGCACTATCATAACTCCTAAGCAGCACGCCCGCTGTCTCGGGGTTATTTTTGACTCAGATCTTTCCTTTACTTCTCACATACAATCACTTTCACGCTCCTGTCATTTTCACCTCAAAAACATCTCCAGAATCCGCTCTTTTCTTACGGAGGAAACTGCCAAAACTCTCATTGTTGCTCTGATTCACTCTCGTCTTGACTACTGTAACTCATTACTAGTCGGTCTTCCCCTCACTAAACTCTCCCCTCTCCAATCTATCCTCAATGCAGCAGCCAGGCTCATCTTTATGACCAACCGCTACACCAACGCCTCTAATCTGTGCCAGTCACTGCACTGGTTGCCCATCCCCTTCCGAATAAAATTCAAACTTATTACTCTCACCCACAAAGCTCTCCACAGTGCTGCACCTCCTTACATCTCCTCCCTCATCTCTGTCTACCACCCTACTCGGGCTCTACGTTCTGCCAACGACCTTAGATTAAAATCCTCCATAATCCGAACCTCCCACTACCGTCTCCAGGATTTCTCTCGTGCTGCACCCGTCCTCTGGAATGTGCTACCCCAGACAATCAGATTAATTCCCAATATCCACAGTTTTAAACGTGCTCTGAAAACACATCTATTTAGACAGGCCTATAACATTCCCTAATCTGACTCCTTTCCATGGCCCTCCATTTAGATTAGTCATCAGAATAAGATTCCCTCACACTCCTTCTCTTCATGTCCGTCATACACGGATACTGGCTGGTGACCGGCTCATGCAGCTTTATGTTACCACCGCATGTGTATAAAAATGGCCGGACCATTGTACAGAACAAACACTATTACACTTTGTGTCTCCCTTATGTCCTCATAGATTGTAAGCTCTTGCGAGCAGGGTCCTCACTCCCCAGGTTTGAATTGTAAATGAACTTTGTCACTATGTAATGTCTGATATTGTTTGTTTCATGTTCCCTCTAAATTGTAAAGTGCTGCGTAATATGTTGGCGCTATATAAATAAAGATTATTATTATTATTATTATCTTCCTCTCCAGAGACCTGCAATAGAAAATTGTTATCGCCATCATGCATTTCTATCAACAAATCATCCTTTGTACCATTTACAGGGGTGTAATAGCCAGTGGGCAGTGGCCCACTGTTCTATCCAACCGGTTTGACTTTGGTCCACTTTTAAGGGCGTTGTCACAGTAGCCTCCATAGTATTTACCCTTTAAACCCTGTACGGGGATCTAGACTTTGCTACGGGGAGACTACCAGGTGGCTAGCTATTGAGGTGGTCCCGGTGTGAGTAGCAGTTGGCGCGGTGGACCAGGAGACAACAGTGAAGTACACTGGATACAGGCAGATGTTACCGTGGCAGGAAGGTGTAGATCTGAGGTCACAGTTCATAGCAGGTAGAGGGTCTTCAGGCTTGCAGCAGGATATAAGTTGCCAACAGGTAGTAGGCCACAGGCTTGTATTAGATAGCAGGATACTGACTAGCAGCAGGCAGCATAATGCAGACTGGTAGCAGGATATGGACTAGTAGCAGATATCGAAACACAGACTGGTAGTAGAATGCAAACTGGTAGCAGGTAATAGGATGTGGACTGGTAGCAGGTAGTAGGATGCAGTCCTGTAGTAGGATGCAGACCAGAAAGCTGGTAGTAAGATGCGGACTAGTAGGTGGTAGTGGGATGCGTACTTGTAGCAGGATACAGACCGGTAGCGGATGGCAGGATACAGATAGTTTGTTCCTGTGAGGGTTCCTAAGTTGCACCAAGGTTGCTGAGGTGCCAGATAACTAGTGAGACTGCTTTAAGGAGACACTGGGCCTCTGTAATTGGTTGGGGAAGAATGTGTATGCGAATGTCGGCCCTTTAAAAGCCAGCAAGGGAGCATGCTCGCTCTATGGGACCTTGTGCAGGAGAGCGGAAGTGAGAAGAGGCACCTCGGCATCTATTACCACCAGGGAGAGGCAGCATGCCGGCAGTCACGGAATGCCAACACACAGCAGCAGTAAACTGGCGGAAGTGAGCAACCCGATTGTGGGGACTACCAGCAGCAGTGGCGCCCCTCGCCAGCATTACAAGGGGAAAGCACATTTCCCTGAAATATCCACACCCTTTTCAGGGAATTTACCTTTTCCCACAATTCCCAAAATAATGGCAAGTCTCGCACTAGTAACACACTATGCAGAAGTTTTTTTTTACAACACTTCATAGGTGACCATTCCAAACACAGTCTCAATTTTAGCGAGGACTATGGAATAAACCTTACATGGCTATGTGAGTCCAACAAGGCCTTGACAGGACAGGTATTTAGCACAATGTTGCAGAACTGTGGCTCAGTCTCTAGTCCTGGTGATGCAACAAACACTGGTTCCGCAAACAGCAACTGACGCCAACCCGTGTCACAATTTACGGGCCAAAAGTTAAGAAGGCAATGGGCAGCACTATGTTCCACTTCATGGAATCTACAGCACTGGATCAGCCCTGATCTCCTTGGTGGGGAGTTTTCTGCCCACAAAAAAAATCTATAGAGCCCTTTTCCCTCTATCGGTACTCCTCCATTCTGCCTCAACAAATGGAACTTTCTTACCAGAACATGTCACAGGTCTGGTGCTAGGACATGACATGACGGAGCTAGGAACTTTTCCACTAGGTTGACAAGTTGGTCAACCTTCTCCATGCTCTGTGCAGGGGTAGAGGAGTCTGGTTTCAGCCATTTTCTCTCCCGGTGGGACCCGGGAGGATTGTCTATGCTGCAACTCCTATTATTTCGAATTGCAACTCTATCAAACAGTGTGTAATAGGCCTCTATGTCATCATCAGGTGTTATTTTTTTGCAAAACACGTTACACAGCCTTCCTCACTTTTAAAGTCTCAGGGGACCTTTCCTCCACTCTTTCTGGATGGATAATCTAAATCTCTCTACGCACCAATTTACACCATCAGCAACTGAAAACCAAAAATAATACCCGCGGAGGGATTTAATTCATTAGTAATAGTACAATGTCTGATATTCAGGCTATTAAATGTGATGTATCTATATAGATAAATTGTACTAATGAAAAACAATCCGTGGTAATGACCAAGTAACCTTGGTGCGTTGATCAAAATGTAGCTTATAGGAATACTCGAGAGAGAAAAAAATGATCAACTTCAACACAACAGTAATCGAAATATAAAAATATGAACTTTATTACACATTAGACATGACAAAGATAAAAAAAAGATGAGTCACAACGAAAAAGGCGTCAACCATTGCTAGACCACGAGTATTGCATTAGTTGTCATAAACATATATCGTATGCAAATGTAGGATTATATAAACACGTGCGTACCAGAGAGTCTCAAAAAGTTACAGCCAAACAGTCTGCAGTGAATGTCACAATAATTGATGAGGTTAAATAAGAAGTGCTGAGGTTATAATACTATGCAATATTTGTATTATGTATACATAAAGAAAGTCGATGATTGCTGTACTCAGAGGCTAGTAAGTATTGAGACTACCAGAATAAGTTAATGCGTGTCAAAAGTGATTACCTACCCAAGGTCATGGTTGCACACAGGAGACGCCCACACCCCACGCCCACGCAAAACAAAACACCAAGAAGCAAAGATAAAGATGCTTAGAAGTATCCAAGCAGCATGTTAACAATTCATTATGAAAAGGCTCGGTCAACTCTCCTCCTGGCATGTTTATTTTAGCCAGTACTAGTAATTCTGGAACATTTTCCTAGAACTCTGCGTTGTGCCATTCCTGTTATTCCTCCTAGAAATGTATCAATCAATTGACAACTGGCTGTTGCCATTTCCCTTGTCAAAGGGGTGTGTCCCTACACAATGTCTAATCAGTGCGGACAGTGATACTTTCGAGACACACCACCAACTGGTTCATTTAATTCATAAGTTTCTAGGAGGAACAACTGGAACGGCACAATAGAGTTCCAAGAAAAAAAAAAACGTCCCAGAACGAATTTTAAGTGGGGTAACCATTTATTTATTTTTAAATGGACATGTCAGTAGAGATGGCAGGTTCTCTAATGCCTTATTCACATGAACGGGATAATTGGCCATGTGACGGCCGTTTAAAAAAAAAAAAAACAAGGTGAATTTATGGGGCTATTCACACAGCCGTTTTTTTTTTAAAGGACCGTTTGAATGGCCCTTTGGAAAAAAATAGCACGTCCTATTTTTAGATTCCTAAATACTCAAGTCTATAATGGATCTGTGAAATATAGTCCAGCACAGATGCAAATTGGGCGTAAAAACAGCTGTTTCTCATGGCCGAATGACACCCGTTCATGTGAATAAACCCCAAGATTTTTAACGTGAGGTGGCCTTCTGGAATCTTCAAGAAAATCTGATAGTGGGAATGCAAAGATTGGGACTAAACACTATCGTAATCCAGTTTGAAACCATGAATTACAATGTCTATATAGTGCTTATTAGATCACCAAAGCGCATTGCATACATAACGCCAGTGTGAGCTGGGAGATACTTTAAATGCACCAGCAACTTGTGGTAAGGAAACGAAGGTTGTTGAAAACAATTTGTACAAGTTCATTGGGTGTGGGCGTCTCCTGTGTGCAACCATGACCTTGGGTAGGTAATCACTTTTGACACGCATTAACTTATTCTGGTAGTCTCAATACTTACTAGCCTCTGAGTACAGCAATCATCGACTTTCTTTATGTATACATAATACAAATATTGCATAGTATTATAACCTCAGCACTTCTTATTTATCCTCATCAATTATTGTGACATTCGCTGCAGACTGTTTGGCTGTAACTTTTTGAGACTCTCTGGTACGCACGTGTTTATATAATCCTACATTTGCATACGATATATGTTTATGACAACTAATGCAATACTCGTGGTCTAGCAATGGTTGACGTATTTTTCGTTGTGACTCATCTTTTTTATCTTTGTCATGTCTAATGTGTAATAAAGTTCATATTTTTATATTTCGATTACTGTTGTGTTGAAGTTGATCATTTTTTCTCTCTCGAGTATTCCTATAACCATCAGCAACTGGTTGGTTTGTTGCTGGTGTTCGTTTGTTTGTTTTTGAGCCCGCAGTTGCGCAGCTGTTGTTACTTGCTGGGCCCACAAAGCCTCTGTATGGACTCTGAGAAAAGAAAAAAAGTACACAGCGCCACATGGTGCAAGATAAACCTTGATAGGTAGGGTAATGGATAACAAAGGTAAGTTGTTGCACTCACCGTAAGAGCTTGTACTGGCAGGTACAGCATAGGGATGTAAGCAGTGTTGTGACAAGGTTGCAGCTTTCAGTATCCAGATACCGGCAACAATGGTATTGCGCCGCGAGTGAATAGCAGTAAAAAAGAATATATATGTTTTCAAAAAAACATATATGTTAAAACTGGATATTTGAGAAAGCGCTACACAATTGGATTAGTAGAATGATGCATATGATAGATTTATTGCATAAAAGGAAGGGCAACGCGTTTCAACGCAGAACATGCGTCTTCATCCTGCACCGTGGTTTTAAACGTAATGCTTTACATCCGCCCATCCTGCAACTTTTTAATTGTGTGCCGATTTTTGTACTGTTTTAACATTTTATTCAGTCCCCAGTATTAACCATATGCTCTTTGTATTTTATGGCTATTGTAACTATCAGTCTTGATAGTTGCCCTTCCTCTGTATGGACTCATCATTGCTGTTTCATCGCTTAGTGCTGCAGTGTGTTGGCCTGCACCACTTGCCTAATAAGCGCCTTCATGGTGCTTAACTGGCTTTGCAGTACAGCAGTCGACTTTACTCCAAGCATATATCGCTTTTCAATCCTAAAGACAAACCAGTTCACATGCCTTTGGCCCAAGCAAGTGTTGCCTGCGTCCCAAACACCAATTGTTGGGATCTGTGTGTATGGGGGGTTACGATAGATAAAAATGTTGGTACTGTTCAGGTTTAAAGCTCACGCTTGGCTTTATTGCAGTCCAAAATAAACAAGTGCTTATCCAGCATATAAGGCTTGCAGCATAAAAACAAAAACACCCTGCCCATCTGGGCACTAACTAAACAGCAGGTTTCCTCACCTATAGTAACCCATGAGTGCTCTGTTCCTTGGATCAGGCTTTTTCACACTATCCATTTGTGTGGATTCCCAGGCTCTGACACTGGACTGCATTCACTGCAGCCTTAAATAGCCCAGTGAGCACAACTGTACTGATTTGGGCTATGAATAACCCTGTACTGAAGCAAACAGGGAATGGCAAGTCCCTCTACCAATCCTACCTTCCATAGAAATCCAGGCTCGAAAAACAGACTTAGGGCCTGTTCACATCAGCGTTGGCTTTCCGTTCTGGGGTTCCGTCGGACTTTTCCCTCGGGTGAACCCCGCAACGGAAAGTCAAACTGAAACCACAGCTTCCGTTTCCGTCACCATTGATATCAATGGTGACGGAAACATTGCTAATGGTTTCCGTTCGTCACCATTCCGGCAGGGTTCCGTTTTAACGACAGAATCAATAGCGCAGTCGACTGCGCTATTGATTCCGTCATATCAGTGGTGACGGAAACGGAAGCTGTGGTTTCAGTTTGACTTTCCGTTGCAAGGTTCACCTGACGGAAACCTCTAACGGAACCCCGGAACGGAAGCCAATGCTGATGTGAACAGGCCCTTAACAAGATCCTCAGCAAACTCAATTTTTCTGAGAAACCCAACTTTCCTAGATTCCTCATCTCGCCCATCTTAACCAGACAGGCGAGAAATGCACTCCTCCAGTACTTTTCCAGGCACAGGCTTACAATATATATTTATATATATTGACGCAATCCTGGCCAAAATATATTAGACTTGAGGTTTTGATGTGTGCGTCAATGGACACCCTTCTATCACTCTGCCCAGATCCAAAGCTTGGCTGGGTCCGAGCTTGATAAGCTCATGGGGGGGCTGGCTGATAAGAAAAGAAAGTTTCTCGATCAGTCCTTTCGAGGCATAGATAGGTACTCCAGGAAAGGCAGATCTCCCCATAGATACCAGCAATCCAGAACCATGAAGGGATGCTTGGCCTTCCGGGGCTACCAACAAAAATAGAAAACCCAAGTTCTGAGACCAGAAACTCCCAGCTAATTCTCCAAGTGGCAAAGAATATACCAGTCGGAGCTAATCTCTCCTTTTTCCTAAACATTCTGGGTCCTAAAAATCATCCTCTCCAGATACTCCATAAATTTTGTAAATCTTCCATCAGACAGGCATGTCTATAGTGTCGGCTCTAGTAAATTCTACTCTAGAATTTCTCCAGAAACGAGTACTGGAGAAGGTCCCCAGGCCAAAAATGGTTCAGGTGTTAACTGCCCATATACTTAGTTTACCAAAACCTTCAGGAGAATGATAATTGATTTGAGATATCTGTTATTCATGCATTGCAGTTCCGTGTTCCATCAGTGTTTGTTCCGTGTGGCATCAGTTGTTGTCAGTGTTGGTGCACATTATTTTTTTTTCCTCTGCATTTCACGGGAACTGCTGCATGAATCACAGATGTGTGTCTGTGTTTTGTCCGTGATGTTGACGCACCTATTGACTTCAATGTGTGCGTGATCTGCAAAAAATGCACAAAAATAGCACATGCAGTGAGTTTCACGCAGCGAAAACACGCTGCATGAAAAACACTGCATGTCTGAATGGCCCCATTGAATTGCATAGATCCGTGGGACGACCATTGTTTTACATTGACTTTTTAGTTGATAGGTTTACACGGCGTGTATTTGACGTGTTTTAACAGACGGAAAACTTGTCAAAAAACGATTGATTTACATCAATGGGAAAGCGGGCTATTAGTACAGTGAAGGAAATAAGTATTTGATCCCTTGCTGATTTTGTAAGTTTTCCCACTGTCAAAGACATGAACAGTCTAGAATTTTTAGGCTAGGTTAATTTTACCAGTGAGAGATAGATTATATAAAAAAAATAAAATAAAATCACATTGTCAAAATTATATATATTTATTTGCATTGTGCACAGAGAAATAAGTATTTGATCCCTTTGGCAAACAAGACTTAATACTTGGTGGCAAAACCCTTGTTGGCAAGCACAGCAGTCAGACATTTTTAGTAGTTGATGATGAGGTTTGCACACATGTTAGATGGAATTTTGGCCCACTCCTCTTTGCAGATCATCTGTAAATCATTAAGATTTCGAGGCTGTCGCTTGGCAACTCGGATCTTCAGCTCCCTCCATAAGTTTTCGATGGGATTAAGGTCTGGAGACTGGCTAGGCCACTCCATGACCTTAATGTGCTTCTTTTTGAGCCACTCCTTTGTTGTCTTGGCTGTATGTTTCGGGTAATTGTCGTGCTGGAAGACCCAGCCACGAGCCATTTTTAATGTCCTGGTGGAGGGAAGGAGGTTGTCACTCAGGATTTGATGGTACATGGCTCCATCCACTCTCCCATTGATGCGATGAAGTAGTCCTGTGCCCTTAGCAGTGAAACACCCACAAAACATAATGTTTCCACCTCCATGCTTGACAGTTTGGACGGTGTTCTTTGGGTCATAGGCAGCATTTCTCTTCCTCCAAAAACGGCGAGTTGAGTTAATGCCAAAGAGCTCAATTTTAGTCTCATCTGACCACAGCACCTTCTCCCAATCACTCTCAGAATCATCCAGATGTTCATTTGCAAACTTCAGACGGGCCTGTACATGTGCCTTCTTGAGCAGGGGGACCTTGCGGGCACTGCAGGATTTTAATCCATTACGGTGTAATGTGTTACCAATGGTTTTCTTGGTGACTGTGGTCCCAGCTGCCTTGAGATCATTAAGTTCCCCCCATGTAGTTTTCGGCTGAGCTCTCACCTTCCTCAGGATCAAGGATATTGCATGGAGCCCCAGATCGATGTCGATTGACAGTCATTTTGTATGTCTTCCATTTTCTTACTATTGCACCAACAGTTGTCTCCTTCTCACCCAGCGTCTTACTTATGGTTTTGTAGCCCATTCCAGCCTTGTGCAGGTCTATGATCTTGTCCCTGACATCCTTAGAAGGCTCTTTGGTCTTGCCCATGTTGTAGAGGTTAGAGTCAGACTGATTAATTGGGTCTGTGGACAGGAGTCTTTTATACAGGTGACCATGTAAGACAGCTGTCATTAATGCAGGCACCAAGTTGATTTGGAGCGTGTAACTGGTCTGGAGGAGGCTGAACTCTTAATGGTTGGTAGGGGATCAAATACTTATTTCTCTGTGCACAATGCAAATAAATATATATAATTTTGACAATGTGATTTTTTTTATTTTTTTATGTAATCTATCTCTCACTGGTAAAATTAACCTAGCCTAAAAATTCTAGACTGTTCATGACTTTGACAGTGGGCAAACTTACAAAATCAGCAAGGGATCAAATACTTATTTCCTCCACTGTACATACAACGTGCTTTTTTACAAAAGCATTTTTAAAAACGAATTGCGTAAATAAAGGAGTGTCGAGACAATTTTTTAGCACGTAAAAAGCACCAAACGTTCCCATAGTCAATGGGAGTCCTGATTATGTGCCAAAAATATGCAACAACCGCACACAAAATGCGTAAAAACACGCGAAAAGAACATCAAACGCTTGATTAAGCTTCCCATTTACATCAATGGGAAAGCGAGCCGTTAGTATATACGTGTTTTATTACGCGAGCATTTTAAAAACATGTTGCATAAAAAAGCATCGGGTCAATTCTTTGGTGCGTAAAATGCGCCAAATGTTCCCAGAGTCAGTGGGAGACCTAATTACGTGCCAAAATATTAGCAGAAAGCACGCACAAAAACAATGCATCAAAAACATAATACCAGGCTGTGGCCGTCCCAGTGCCCCGACCATCACTCCAGATGGTCAGGTGCTGGATTGTTCCTGGCTCTTCACGATAACCCTGGTGGGGGTGGGTACCAGGTAATAATGGGGGGGTTTAATGCTAGACTTTTTACTGGCTAACACTAAGCCCCGCCTTAGCAATGGACGTTGTCAAACAGACAACTGCCATTACTAAGGCGCTAATTAAGTATTAAAAAAACACAGAGACATAAAAAAATATTTTTTTTCAAATAAAAACACCACCACAAGACCCTGGTTAACGATTTTATTAAAAAAAAAAAAAAAGTTAGATCGCAGTAGTCCAGCGAATCTACAACGTAGTCCAACGAATCTACGACATAGTCCAATAGACTATGCGGAACCTGCAAAACAAAAAAAATAACGTTAGCATTATAGCACACCTCCCCCACATGCACCGCAACATTCCCACACACCCATCAACACCTGCACGCACTCCCCCACATACCTCTCAACTCCTGCACACACACCCCAATCCCAGAAGCGCCTCCCACACCCACCCCCTCAATCAGCCTCCACATACACGCACCACCACCCACTCACCGCCTAACCCCACAACAACCCCCCACCCTCAAAAACACCCACAAACACAACTCCCACAACCACCACCACCCTGCACGCGCGCACCCACCTTACCTGCTGTGCTGCCAGTCTTCTATAAAATAATGCCGGAATTCCCCCTACAAACTAGCTTCTATGCTGGTCGACGTGAACTGCGCATGCTACAGAGCATGCACAGTTCAGTCAGAACGGCAGAAGCATAGGATATAGAGTCGGCTCCCGACTATTTCCAATGCCCTGTAGCTGCCATTTTACAACTGTGTATGTGTTGTGATGAGACACATACACAGATGCAATAAAAAAATAGCAGCCCCCATAAAAATAAGAAAGTGTAAATAATTATTTTTTGGAAAAAATAAATAAATTCAATATTTAAATACATAAAAACAGGTAAAATAGTAAAAAAAAAAATTCTTAATGGGACCTTTTCTTTAAAGGCGTGTTTACATCAGCGTTCACGGGTTCCGTCGGAGGTTGACTGCACTATTGATTCCGTCAAAACAACGGAACCCTGTCACAGCAGTGACAAACGGAAACCTTTAGCAACGTTTCCGTCACCATTGTGATCAATGGTGAGGGAAACGGAACCTAAGGTTTCAGTTTGCCTTTCCGTTGAGGGGTTAACCCGACGTAAACCTCCGACAAAAACCCTCAACTGGAAGGCCAACGCTGATGTGAAGACAGCCTTAGAGCGGATTTACACGAACGTGGGGCCGTGCAGACAGTCCGTGATTTTTACGCAGCAGGTGTCCGCTGCGTAAAACTCACATGTTCTATATTTCTGCATTTCTCGCGCATCACGCACCCATTGAAGTCAATGGGTGCGTGAAAATCACGCGCACCACACGGAAGCACTTCCGTGGGACGCGCGTGTTTCGCGCAACAGCAGTAAAAAGTATGATTGAAAGCAGAAAAGCACCACGTGCTTTTCTGTTTACAAACATACAAACAGTGTCATAATGATGGCGGGTGCGCGAAAATCACGCAGCCACGCATCATACGCAGCTGACACACGGAGCTGTTAAGTGCCTTTTGCGCGCGTAAAACGCACACGCTCCGTGTAAATCCGCCCTTAGAGACAGACTTGTGTGTGGTGTCAGAGGTGAGGCGCTTCAAAGGAAATTACTAGCCAAGCCAAACTTAACATTCGCTATAGCTCAAGAGGCATACCTCCCAACCGTCCCGGATTCAGCGGGACAGTACCGGTTTCCGGGCGGTGTCCCGCTGTCCCGGCCAGCCGGGGTTATGTCCCACTGTCAACTGTTGAACCCACTTCTGAAGCAGGGAACCATCAGCTCCCTGCTTTAGAATTGGTTCGTAGCGGAGGAACAGAGGGAGCTCCTCCGCTCGCCGAGGACTCCCCAGGCGCAGCGCTACTTTAAACGCCGTGCTCAGGGAAGCCCTTGACATTACTGTCCATATATGGACAGTGACGTGAGTGGCTACTCCTCAAGCGGAATCCCTGTTGCCGATGATCTGGCCGGGGATTGCGCTTCTAGAGGAAACCCCATTGACGTCAGGGGCTCCTCCTGGAATCCTGTCCACATATGGATAGTGACATCAGGTCTTCCCTCTAGAAGCGGAATCCCCGACCTATGCTCTGGCTGGGGATTCCGCTCCTAGACGGAGTCCCAATGGCGCTATCTACAGGGGGGGTGGTGCCATTTTCAAGCGGGGTGTGGCACATTCTACAAGGAAACTGTGGCACTATATAGGGGCACTATCTGCAGGGGACACTGTGGCGCTATGTACATGAGCACAATCTACATGGGCACTGGGGGCAGCTAAGGGAGCATTATGATATATGGAGGCAGCTATGTGGGCAATACGCTGTATGGGGAACTTGTTTGGGCAGTATACTGCATGGGGGCATCTGTATGGGCATTATACTGCATGAGAGAATCTGTGTGGGCATTATACTGTATGTGGGCACCTGTGTTCGCTTTATAATTTATGTGTGCATCTATGGGGCAGTATACTGGTTGGTGGCAGCTATGGGGGAATTATACTGTATGGTGACAGAGGGCATTATACTGTGTGGGGGCAGCTATTTGGTATTATACTGTGTGGGAGGCACTATGGGAGCATGATACTGTGCGGGGATTGAGTGGGATTAGAGGCACGGTTTAAGAGGAAAAAAATTGCCGGGACATTGTCCCTCTTTGTGATACTTGAAAGTTGGGAGGTATGCAAGAGGAGGCACTGGATTATGAGGCAGCATTTTTTCATTCAAGAGAAATACAGACATCTTCTGGTAATGTACATAATACAAATGTAAATATGCTGCATAATAGAGAACGCAATGTTACATTACAGTCTAGACAAAGCAGCACATCAAGCCCACAAAAGGGTTATTGCTACAGCTGTGGTGGAAATCACAGACGAGATCAATGCCATTTTAAAAATTCTGTGTGCCACCAATGTAAACGGCACGGTCACATGCAGAGAGTGTCGCCAGGGACAAAATATACCAAGACACAAACAAGTAAAAGAGAACTCCTTGTCACGGCGCGGGGTGTGGACCCACTGGGCCGTACCGCGTAGCGGGGTAGCAGCTGGCCAACTAGGTACAAAACAATGTCTATAGTTCAAAACGGGTACCTGACGCAATAGTAGACAGTGGCAGGATCACGACTTGGCTTTCACAGCAGGTGACGCCGCGGATTCAGCGGGAAGGCATGACTTGGCTTTCACAGCAAGTGACGCCGCGGATGCAGCGGGAAGGCACGACTTGGCTTTCACAGCAGGTGACGCCGCGGATGCAGCGGGAAGCCACGACTTGGCTTTCACAGCAGGTGACGCCGCGGATGCAGCGGAAAGGCACGACTTGGCTTTCACAGCAGGTGACGCCGCGGATGCGGCGGAAGACACGACTTGGCTTTTACAGCAGGTAACGATAGTACGGGATACAGGGTACATGCAGCAGGAACGGGCAACACTGGGAACTGGAAAACACTGGGAGACCTTTAGCAAGACAGACTAGGGTATACAACAACGCTCAGGCAAGGAACCAGTGGGCAGAGCTCATTTTTATAGTCCAGCAGCCATTTGGGCCAATAACTGATTACTGGCAGCTGGACGCGTACTGGCCCTTTAAGGCCGTGCACGCGCGGGCGCGCGCGCCCTGCGGGGAACGGCGCGAGGACCCGGAAGACAGTGCCGGCGCCTGCCAGAGGGAGGAGGACGCCGAGCAGAGAGGTGTCCATGGCCGGGATCGTCAGGGGGTGAGATAGAACGGCGATCCCCGGCCATGGACGTAACACTCCTCACACAAATCAGGCCATAAGGTTAATATATCCAGTGATGTTCCTGAATTAGATGACAGTGAATATGCCTCAGAATTTGTCAATATAATAGAAACTCAAAAAAAGTTTAACTCCTTCAATGCGGCGGTCAATGGTGTCCAAAAAAAAACTATACATAATACATATCGCCGAATATGGAACAGCCTGAACTATAAAAAATATCCCATTATTTTTACCGCACGGTGAACACCGAATAAAATTAAAAAACAAATCACAGAATTAATTTTTTGGTCACCTTGTCACAGAGAAAAATGTAATAAAAAGTAATCAAAAAGTCGCAAGTACAAAACAAGCCCTCCCACAGTGATATCAACTGAAAAATAAAAAAGTTATGGCTCTCAGAAAATGGCGGCACTAAAACATGATTTAAAAAACAAAACAAAAAAAAGAATATTTTTATTGTGGGAAAATAGTAAATATATATATAAATTTGATATTGCTGTAATCATATTGACCCACAGAATGAAGTTAACATGTTGTTTTTACTGCACGGTAAACACTGTAAAAAAAGAAGAAAGAAAACAGTGCTACAATTGCTGTTTTTTTCGTTTCCTCGTCTCCCAAACGATTTAATAAATAGTGATAAAAAAATCAATCAAAAAAATTGCATGTACCTCAAAATGGAACCAATAAAACTTACAACTCGTTCCACAAAAACCAAGCCCTCACACAGCTCCATCAACGTAAAAATAACACGTTATGACTCTCAAAACTCAATGATGCTAAATGATTGCCCAGACAATTTTTTCCACTAAAAACCCACATCGTCATTTGCTGGACCCCACAGGTGAACCCCATAGATGCAGCGGAGATGAGGAAACTTTAGGGCCTTGTGCTGCTTATAGGGCTAGTGAAGAAGTCAAAGATTAGGGAATACTGGAGGGCAGATATTTTGTAGAATACTCTAAAAACCCGGGCCTGTGCATAAAGGATTGGTTCAAAGTATACAACACCAATCCGTGGATTGTTGATTTTATTATTCATTCACCCCATTATTACATCATCCGATTATGCCCTGATGCACTCCACACAGCTTACATATACAGATGTACTCCGCACAGCTTACATATACCCTGATGTACTCCACGCAGCTTACATATACACTGATGTACACGGTGTACATCAGGGTATATGTAAGCTGCGTGGAGTACATCAGGGTATATGTAAGCTGCGGGGAGTACATCAGGGTATATGTAAGCTGTGGGGTGTACAGTACACCCCACAGCTTACATATAACCTGATGTACTCCCCGCAGCTTACATATACCCTGATGTAGTCCACGCAGCTTACATATACCCTGATGTACACCCCACAGCTTACATATACCCTGAGGTACTCCCTGCAGCTTACATATACCCTGATGTACTCCACGCAGTTTACATAAACCCTGATGTACTCCCCGCAGCTTACATATACCCTGATGTTCTCCGCGTAGCTTACATATACCCTGATGCACTCTGCGCAACTTACATATTCCCTGATGCACTCCGCGCAGCTTATATATTCCCCGATGCACTAAGCGCAGCTTACATATGCCCCCACATTATAAACTGAAATACTAGTAAAACCACAAATAAAACTACTACCAAGCAAAATCTACGCTCCAAAAGCCAAATGGCTGTCGTTCTGAGCCTGACAGTGTGCCCAAACAGCAGTTTATGATCACATATGAGGTATTACTATAGTCTGGAGAACCTACTTAACAACGTAAGGGTGTGTGTCGCTAGTGGCACAAGCTGGGCACAACATATTAGTCAATAAACTGGCATATCAGTGGAAAAATGGAAATTTTCAATCTGCAACATCCACTGTGCACTAATTTCTGCAAAACATTTGCGGGATCAAAATGCTCACAATAACTCTAGATGAATTTCTTCAGGGATGTAGTTTCCAAAATTGGGTAATTTTTCGGGGCTTTCCAATGTACTGGACCTTAGCTCAATGCAACATCGCGTCAGAAAATTAAATTTTTCAAAATCTCCACTCCAAAAACCAAATTGTGCTCCTTCCCTTTAGAGCCTTGCTGTGTGTGCAAATAGTCTATGACAACGTGTAGGGTATTGCTTTAGTCGTGAGAAATTGCATTACAAATGTTGGGTGGCTTTTTCTCCTTTATCCCTTGTGAAAACGAAAACATTTTACTTTTTAGTAGAAAAAATGTTGATATAAATTTTTACGGCCTAATTCCAATAAATTCTGCAAAAGTCCTGTGGGGTCCAAATGCTCACTATAACCCTAGATTCCTTAACGTGTGTTGTTTCCAAAATGGGGTCACTTTTTTGGGGCCCCTACTGTTGTGGCCCCGTAGGGGCTTTTGAAATGTGACATGGCAACCGAAAAACATTCTAGCTAAATTTGAGCTCCAAATGGTGCTCCTTCCCTTCTGAGCCCTGCAGTGTGTCCAAACAGCAGTTTATGATCAATTATGGGGTATTGCTGTAATTGGGAGAAATTGATTTTCAAACCTTGTGGTGCTTTTTCTCCTTTATTCCTAAATTGAAAATGTCCACATTTTATTGGAAAAATGTAGCTTTTCAATTTCATGGCCTAATTCCACTAAATTCAGCAAAAAAAATCTGTGGGGTCAAAATGCTCCCTATACTCCTAAATTCCTTCAGGGGTGTAGGTTTCCCAAATGGGGTCACTTTTGGGGGGTTTCCACTGATTTGTTCCCGAAGGGGCTGTGCAAATTTGACATGGCGCCGCAAACCATTCTAGCAAAATTTGATCCCCAAAAGCCAAATGGTGCGCCTTCCCTTCTAAGCCCTGCTGTGGGTCCAAACAGCAATTTATTGCCACATATGGGGTATTGCTGTGCTCAGAAGAGGTTGCTTTACAAATTTTGGGGTGCTTTTCCTCCTATATTTATTGTGAAAATTGAAAAATCGGAGCTAAAACTACATTTTTAGGAAAAAAAAGTAGCTTTTCATTTTCACGCCCTTATTCTACTAAAGTGAATAAAAAAATCTGTGGGTTAAAAATGCATACTATACCCCTCCATAAATTCCTTGAGGGGTGTAGTTTCCCAAATGGGGTCACTTTTGTGGGTCTTCCAGTGTTTTGGTCCCGCAGGGGCTTTGCAAATGTCACTTGGCACCCGAAAACCATTGAAGCAAAACGTTGCAGCTCCAAAAGCCAAATGGTGCTCCTTCCCTTCTGAGCTCTGCCGTGTGTCCAAACAGCAGTTTATTACAACATATGGGGTATTGCCGTAATTAGAAGAAATTACTTTTCAAATGTTGGGGTGCTTTTTGTCCTTTATGCCTTGTAAAAATGTACAATTTCCAAAATTTTTTGTAAGAAATTTCAATTTTCATTTTCACGGCCTAAATTCAGCAAAAAAGCTGTTGGGTCAAAATGCTTACTATACCCATTGATAAATTCCATGAGGGGGTAGTTTGCCAAATGGTGTATTTTTGGCCACACAAGACCTCTTCAAACCTGACATGGTGCCTAAAATATAATAAAAAGAAAGCCCCAAAATCCTCTAGGTTCTCCTTTGCTCCTGAGGCCTGTGCTTCAGTCCATTAGCACACCAGGGCCACAATAAATATGGAGTTGCGTTTCTCTGGTCAAACCCTCTGTGTTACAGAAAAAAAAAAGAATTAAATATGAATTTCTGCAAAAAAAATGACATTTGTAACCCATACTTTGCTTTAATTCTTGTGAAACGTCTAAACAGTTAAGAAACTTTCTTAATGCTGTTTTGAGTACTTTGAGGGCTGCAGTTTTTAAAATGGGGTGATTTATGGGGGTTTCTAATATACAAGGCCTGAACTGGTCCCTGAAAAAATAGCCTTTTGGCATTTTCTTGAATATGTGAGAAATTGCAGGTAAAAGTTCTAAGCCTTGTAATGTCCACGAAAAAGAAAAGAACATTCAAAAAAACAATGCTAACATAAAGTAGACATAAGAGAAATAGTAACTATTTTGTGTGGTATTACTATCTGTTTTACAAGCAGATACATTAAAATTTAGAAATAAACATTGAAATTATCGACCAAATTTTTTCACTACCATAAAGTACAATTTGTCACGTGAAAACAATCTCAGAATGGTTTGGATATGTAAAAGCATTCCAAAGTTATTACCACATAAAGTGACATGTCAGATTTGAAAAAATCGGCTTAGTCTTTAAGGCCAAAACAGGCTGTGTCCTGAAGGGGTTAAAGACTTTAGTGTTGTGTTTGAAGAAGGTCTTGGAACAGGTCGTGGTTTCGTGCGTATTGGCGCTATATTTGGATCTAATTTAAAAGATATTGGTGGTCCTGTGGATTGTCCATTTGCTATCCGTGCAAAAATAGACGCAGAAATTGATCGCTTAGTGGAACAAGGTTCATTAATTGCAATCACACACCCGACCTGGGCTACACCTATTGTTCCTGCTAGGAAATCAAATGGTGAATTCAGAATTTGTGCCGATTATAAATGCACGATTAACAAAGCACTACAAGATCATCCAGATCAGATTCCTGTTGTCAGTCTGAGGCTGGGTTCACACGACCTATTTTCAGACGTAAATGAGGCGTATTATGCCTCGTTTTACGTCTGAAAATAGGGCTACAATACGTTGGCAAACATCTGCCCATTCATTTGAATGGGTTTGCCGACGTATTGTGCAGACCTGTAATTTACGCGTCGTTGTTTGACTGCCTCGGCAAAGAAGTGCAGGGCACTTCTTTGCCACGTAATTTGAGCCGTTCTTCATTGAACTCAATGAAGAGCAGCTCAAGATATACGAGCGTCACAGACGCCTCGTATATTACGAGGAGCATTTACGTCTGAAACGACGCAGCAGTTTTCTTCTGAAAACAGGCTGTCATTTCAGCCGTAAATGACAGCTAGCGTGTGAACATACCCAAATACTTAGTACCTTAGCTAAAGGAAGACTTTTTGCTAAATTGGATCTAGAACAAGCTTAGCAGGAGTTAGTGGTCGATGATGCAGCTGCAGTAACAATTATAAGGTTATATTCCCACACACAGAGTATAATGCAGATTTTCTGCAACAGAAAATCGACAGCAGAATCTCAAGAAAAACGCTGGTAAATTTGTGACAGAAATCCGCACCAAATAGTGCGTTTTTTCTGCTCATATTGTTGTGGAAACACTGCGTTTTTTCCAGAGGTTTAACCTGCGGATTTAGTGTCAGGGTATGTTCACAAGCTAGACTAAAACATCTGAAAAAACAGCTCCTGATTTTCAGACGTTTTTTTAAGCCACTCGCAATTTTCGCTGCGTTTTTTTACGGCCGTTTTTGGAGCTGTTTTCTAGAGTCTATAAAAAACGGCTCCAAAAACGCCTCAAGAAGTGACATGCACTTATTTTTCGCGGCCGTTTTTTTACGCGCCCGTTTTTCAAAACGGCTGCGTAAAAAAACTGCCCGTCAGAACAGAACGCCGTTTTTCCCATTGCAATCAATGGGCAGATGTTTGGAGGTGTTCTATTTCCGATTTTTCTGACGTTTACGGCCCGAAAAACGGAGGAAAATAGCCCGTGTGAACATACCCTTAAACATTGGTTATAGTAAAGTATATGTGCACCTGCAGATTTCCAGTGGTTTTTACTGCGTTCCCGCTGCGTAACCACTGTAACAACCGCAACATAAATCTATTGCAGAATTTCTGCTCCTATTGAAGTTTATGGGCCAAACACGCAGCATCTCCGCACAGAACACGCAGCATAAATTGATGCGCTGCAGAAGTGAAAAACTCACTGCAGAAAACTTTCCGCACGACTTTTTCTGCTACTGTAAATGTCGTGAAATTTCCTGGCGCTTACAGACAAAGGAGCATTTAAAGCCACCCGCTTGCAGTATTGAGAGTGCATTGCTCCAGGACTTTTTCAAAATGTAATGGATGACCTACTAGCTGGACTCCCAGGTGTTGTTCCCTATTTTGATGATGTCCTCAATGCAGCAGACTCGATAAACGTTTTAACTGATTGATTAAGGACAGTTTTACATAAAGTTAAAGATGTTGGTTTGAAACTTAAAAGACAAATATGTGTATTTGGATTGCCTAGTGTTGAATTCCTTGGATACAGAGTTGATGCATTTGGAATTCATCCAACAGACGATCAGTTCCAAGAAATAAATCAGAATTAGGGTATGTGCACACGGCTTATTTTCGGCTGTTTTTGTGGCCGTAAACAGCTGAAAAATCGGAAACAGAACATCTGTCCGTTGATTTCAATGTAAACAAGGGCGTTCGGTTCCGACAGGGCGTTTTTTTAACCGTTTTGAAAAATGACCGCGTAAAAAACCGCCCATGACAAAAAGAAGTGTATGTCACTTCTTGAGCTGTTTTTCATTGACTCCATAGAAAATCAGCTAAAAAAAAGGATGTGAAAAACGCGAATTTGCTTAAAAAACGGCTGAAAAACAGCCCAAAAAACGCCGCAAAAAACGCTGCGAAAATCGCAAGTGGCTTAAAAAACATCTGAAAATCCGGAGCTGTTTTCCCTTGAAAATAGCTCCGTATTGTCAGACGTTTTTTAGTAAGTGTATGCACATACCCTAAGGGTATGTTCACACGCAAACTCAAAAACGTCTAAAAATACGGAGCTGTTTTCAAGGGAAAACAGCTCCGGATTTTCAGATGTTTTTTAAGCCACTTGCGATTTTCGCAGCGTTTTTTGCGGCGTTTTTTGGGCTGTTTTCAATAGAGTCTATGAAAAACGGCTTAAAAAAACGTCCCAAGAAGTGACCTGCACTTCCATCTCGCGGCTGTTTTCAAAACGGCCGCGTAACAAAAAGGCCGTCGGGTCAGAATGCCGTTTTTCCCATTGAAATCAATAGGCAGATGTTTAGAGGTGTTCTGCTTCCGATTTTTCGGCCGTTTACGGCCCGAAAAACGGCCGATAATAGGCCATGTGAACATACCCTAACAAGCATCTTTAGGTCTGAACTTTTATCATTCCTTCCTAAAAGATAAAGCAACTGTTGCGGAACCTCTTCACAGATTGCTGGATAAGAATGCAGTTTGGAACTGGACACAAATTCATGACCAGGCCTTCAATGATGCCAAGAAATTATTGTCATCTGATAGTGTATTGGCGCATTATGACAGGCCCCTTACTATCACCTGTGATGCATCACCTTATGGAATAGGGGCAGTTTTAAGTCACACAGTTAATGGACGAAAAGAAGCTCCAATTGCTTACTATTCAAGAACAATGAGCACTACAGAAAGAAACTATGCACAAATTGATAAAGAAGCTTTAGCCATTGTGGCAGAAGTAAAGAAATATCACGAGTTCTAATATGGAAGAAGTTTCACTATTATAACAGACCACAAGCCTCTTTTGGGTCTGTTCAAAAATAATGGGCCTACCCCTCAAATCATATCACTACGTATGCTCTGTTGGCCTTTAACGCTAAATGCATATGATGCTGAGCTACAGTACCGGCCAGGAAAAGTAATCAACAATGCTGATGCCCTTAGCCGTTTACCAATACAGACTGCTGATTTTGCATGTCATGTCTGAAAGTCTTATGCTGGAGTTACTACCCAATCCTCCATTGCAATCCAGTGACATTGCTCGCACAACTGCCATGGATCCAATTTTGGCAAGAGTACTAAACCGGGTTTGGAAAGGGTGGCCATATTCAAAATTAACAAATGATTTTAACCCCTTAATGACCAGTCTATTTTGGACCTTAATGACCAAGCTATTTTTTACGTTTTTCAATCGTCGCATTCCAAGAGCTAGAACTCTTTCATTTTTGCATCGACATAGCTTTATAAGGTCTTGTTTTTTGCGGGACAAGTTGTATTTTTTAATAGCCATTTTTAGGTACATATTATTTATTGATTAACTTTTATTAACTTTTTTTTGGGGGGGGGAATAGAAAAAAATCAGAAATTTCGCCACTCTTTTTTGCGTCCTAAATCTACGCCGTTTACCGTGTGGTATAAATAACACAATAACTTTATTCAGCGGGTTGTTACGATTGCAACGATACCAAATTTGTATAGTTTTTGTATGTTTTACTACTTTTACACAGTAAAAACGCTTTTTTTTCTAAATTATTTGTTTTTGTGTCTCCATATTTGAAGAGCCGTAACGTTTTTATTTTTTCGCCGATGCGGTTGTATGAGGGCTTTTTTTTTGCGGGAAGACTTGTAGTTTTTATTGGTACCATTTTGGAGTAGATGCGACTTTTTGATCACTTTTTATCACATTTTTTTAAAGTCAGTATTCACAGAAAACAGCAATTTTTCCATAGTTTTTTATTAATTTTTTTTACGGCGTTCACCGTGCGGGTTAAATAATGTAATAGATTTATAGACGGGGTCGTTACGGACGCGGCGATACCAAATATGTGTAACTTTTTAACTTTATTTAGTTTTTTTAATAGTAAAGCATTGTGTAAGTGGAAAAGCTGGGTTTTTCATTTTTTTTTCACATTTTTTTTTAAATTAACTTTATTAAACTTTTTTTTAACTTTTTTACTAGTCCCATTAGGGGACTATAATATGCGATTCTGCGATCGCATTTATAATACACTGCAATACTTTTGTATTGCAGTGTATTATGCCTGTCCGTTTAAAACGGACAGGCATCTGCTAGGTCATGCCAGAGGCATGACCTAGCAGGCATACACTACAGGCAGACCTGGGGGCCTTTATTAGGCCCCCGGCTGCCATCGCAGACACAGACACTCGGCGATCGTATCGCCGGGTGTCGGTGGGGGGGAGAGGGAGCTCCCTCCCTCTTTCCAAAACCACTCAGATGCGGTGCTCGCTATTGAGCACCGCATCTGAGGGGTTAAACGTGTGAGATCGATACTAATATCGATCTCACACGGCAGAGCAGGGACGCTCCCAGCGCTCAGCTGCCTCTAGCAGCTGAGAGCAGGGAGATTTGACAGCTCCCTGCTCTGTAAACTTATTCCGATGCCGCAACGTAAAAAGTCTATGGCATCGGAATAAGGCCCGTTAGTGACCGACGTAGAAACACGATGGGCCGGTCACTAACGGGTTAAACCTTTTGAACGAAAGCAGCATGAACTCTCTGCCTACAAAGGTCATCTACTCTGGGGTAACAGAGTGGTAATTCCCAGAGCTGGTCAAACTTAAGTGCTTAAAGCTCTGCACGAAGGACATCCTGGAATTGTTAACATAAAGGCTCTTACTAGAAGTTATGCATGGTGGCCTAAAATTGATGTACATATAGAGCATTGGGTAAAGAAGTGTACTCCTTGTCAAACCACGCATCATTCTTCAACAAAAGCTGTGTCAAGTTCCTGGGAAGTAACCAGAAACCGTGGTCTAGACTGCATATAGACTTTACAGTGGAAGGACAGACATTTTTCCTTGTTATTAATTCCTTTTCCAAGTGATTAGAAGTTGCACCAGTATCCGCTGCCACAACAAGTCCTGTCATACAAGTTCTAAGGAGGCTGTTTGCAATACATGGATTACCTAATAGAATTGTGTCAGACAATGGGCCACAATTTACATCCACAGAGATCAAAGTGTTTATGGAAAATAATCTTATTCACCATGTTACATCTCCATTTCATCCATCTTCAAATGGAGAAGCGGAGCACATGGTTCAGACTACTAAAGATGCTTTAATCCCCTTAAAGAGGCTCTGTCACCAGATTTTCAAACCCCTATCTCGTATTGCAGCAGATCGGCGCTGCAATGTAGATTACAGTAACGAGCATTTTTGGCCAAGTTATAAGCATTTTTATATTTATGCAAATGAGCCTTTCTTAAGTACAACTGGGCGTGTTTAAAGTTAAGTCCAAGTGGGCGTGTATTGTGTGTGTAACATCTGGGCGTTTTTACTTGTTTTACTAGCTGGGCGTTGTGAATAGAAGTGTATGATGCTGACGAATCAGCATCATCCACTTCTCTTCGTTAACACCCAGCTTCTGGCAGTGCACAGACACACAGCGTGTCCTCGCGAGATCACGCTGTGACGTCACTTCCTGCCCCAGGTCCTGCATCGTGTCGGACGAGCGAGGACACATCGACACCAGGCGACAGAGGCTACATCGACTTACCTGCAAACGCCGATGCTGCTGCAGAATCAACTGTAACCTCTGTCGCCTGGTGCCGATGTGTCCTCGCTCGTCCGACACGATGCAGGACCTGGGGCAGGAAGTGACGTCACAGCGTGATCTCGCGAGAACACGCTGTGTGTCTGTGCACTGCCAGAAGCTGGGTGTTAACGAAGAGAAGTGGATGATGCTGATTCGTCAGCATCATACACTTCTATTCACAACGCCCAGCTAGTAAAACAAGTAAAAACGCCCAGATGTTACACACACAATACACGCCCACTTGTACATAACTTTAAACACGCTCAGTTGTACTCAAGAAAGGCTCATTTGCATAAATATAAAAATGGTCATAACTTGGGCAAAAATGCTCGTTTTAAAAAAACAAAAAACAAAAACACGTTCCTGTTATCTACATTGCAGCGCCGATCTGCTGCAATACGAGATAGGGGTTTAACCCCTTTAGGACACAGCCTGTTTTGGCCTTGTGGACACAGCCTATTTTTTAAAATCTGACATGTGTCACTTTATGTGGTAATAACTCCGGAATGCTTTTACCTATCCAAGCGATTCTGAGATTGTTTTCTCGTGACATATTGTACTTTATGTTAGTGAAAAAATTTGGTCGATAAATTCAATATTTATTTGTGAAAAACTTCAAATTTTAGCAAAAATTTGCAAAAATTTGCATTTTTCTAAATTTAAATGTATTTGCTTGTGAAACAGATAGTAATACCACACAAAATAGTTACTAGTTAACATCCCCTATATGTCTACTTTATGTTTGCATCATTTTTTTTCACGTACTTTTATTTTTCTAGGACGTTACAAGGCTTAGAACTTTAGCAGCAATTTCTCATATTTTCAATAAAATTTCAAAAGGCTATTTTTTCAGGGACCAGTTCAGTTCTGAAGTGGCTTTGAGGGCCTTATATATTAGAAAGTCCCCATAAATCACCCCATTTTGAAAACTGCACCCCTCAAGGTATTCAAAACCACATTCAGAAAATATTTTAACCCTTTAGGCGTTTCACAGGAATTAAGGCAAAGTAGAGGTGAAATTTACAAATTTCATTTTTTTTGCCGAAATTCATTTGTAATAAAAAAAAATCTGTAACACAGAAGGTTTTACCAGGGAAACGCAACTCAATATTTATTGCCCAGATTCTGCAGATTTTAGAAATATCCAACATGTGGCCCTAGTGTCCTAATGGACTGAAACACAGGCCTCAGAAGCAAAGGAGCAGCTAGTGGATTTCGGGGCCTCCTTTTTTTAGGAATATATTTTAGGCACCATGTCAGGTTTGAGGCGGTCTTGTGGTACCTAAACAGCCGAAACCCCTCCAAAGTGACCCCATTTTGGAAACTACACCCCTCAAGGCATTTTTCTAGGGGTATAGATAGCATATTGACCCCACAGTTTTTTTGCAGAATTTAGTGGAATTAGTCTGTGAAGATGAAAATCACCTATTTTTCTGTGGAAACATAGAATTTTTTCATTTTTACAAGGAATAAAGGAGAAAAAGCACCCCAAAATTTGTAAAGCAATTTCTCCCGATTACGGCAATACCCCATATGTGGTCGTAAACTGATGTTTGGACCCACAGCAGGGCTCAGGAGGGAAGGAGCGCCTTTTGGATTTTGGAGCGCAGATTTTGCTGGATTGGTTTTCAGTGCCATGTCGGGTTTGCAACGCCCCGGAGGGACCAAAACAGTGTAAACCCCCCAAAAGTGACCCCATTTTGGAATCTACACCCCTCAAGGAATTTTTCTAGGGGTATAGTGAGATTTTGGCCCCTCAGGATCTTTTTTAGAGCTAAGGTGACCAAAAAACAGCGATTTTGGCGCTTTAAATTCTTTATTTATTACAGCGTTCACCGTGCGCAATAAATTACGTTTTAATTTATTCTGCCGGTCGGTACGATTATGGCGATACCATATGTGTATAGATTTTTTTACGTTTTGCAGCGTTTGCACAATAAAATTAAGTTTCTATAAAATAATTTATTTTCTGGGACACGCTATTTTGAGCCGTAACGTTTTTATTTTTTCGTCAAAAAAGCTGTGGGAGGTCTTGTTTTTTGCGGGACGGGTTGTAGTTTTTATTGGTACCATTTTGGGGTAAATGCGACTTTTTGATCACTTTTTATTCTATATCTTGGGAGGGGTGGTGACTAAAAAATAGCGATGCTGACAGTTTTCCGTTTATTTTGTTTGCGGCGTTCACCGTGCGGAAAAATTAACATTATAGTTTCATAGATTGGGTCGTTACGAACGCGGCGATACCAAATATGTGTACTTTTTTTTTAACGTTTTCATTTTTTCCCTATAATAAATGACTTATTATAGGAAAACAAAACCTTTTATTTTTACACTTTTATAAAAAAAATTTATTAACTTTTTTTTACTTTTTACACTTTATATTTTTGTTTATTAACTTTTCTTTTACTTTTTACACTTTCTTTTTTTGACCTGCAGCTCTGATCGCTGCTAGAATACATTACACTACCTAGGTAGTGTAATGTATTCCAACTGTCAGTGTGACGTCACAGTCACTCTGACAGTTGGTCTACGAGGATCAACAGAGGCTGATCCTCATAGGCTGACATACATGGCAGACCTGGGGGCCGTTGTCTGGCCCTCAGGTGCCATCACAAGCATCAGAAGCCCCCACGATTGCATGGGGGCTGCTGATGCGCTACAAACCCGCTACATGCGGAGATCGCAATCGAGCCCCGCATGTAACGGGTTAATTGCCGAAATCAGCGGCGATGAGCCGCTGATCGGCAACACTGGAGAGTGTCAGCTGTCGGGGACAGCTGATCTCCAAGTTCCCGATGCACACTGTCGCCGACAGTGTGCATCGGGAACGGCACAGTGACTTTCTGTCACTCTGACAGGAAGCCTATCAGGACCAGCCGAAGGTTGGTCCTGATGGGCTTCTGTCCATGGCAGACCCGGAAGCCATTGTTTGGCTTCCGTTTGCCATACTAACTATCGGCAGACCCCGCGATTTCGGACGGGGGTCTGCCGATATGTTAGAAACCCCTAAAATTCGGCGATTGCACCCGATCGCCGAATTTAAGGGGTTAATGCGCCGAAATCAGCGGCAAAGGACCGCTGGCCGGCAAGAGGGGAGTGTCAGCTGTCGGCGACAGCTGACCTCCTGGTTCCCGGTGCACACTGTCGCCGACAGTGTGCACCGGGATTAACTCAGTAACTGTACGTCCTCGTGCGGGAAGTAACTTCCCGCAACGACGTACAGTTACGTCCTGGTGCGGGTAGGGGTTAAAAATCTGGTGACAGAGCATCTTTAAGGACACGGCCAATTTTTGCTTTGAGGACAGAATAATTTTTTTATATTTCCCTCTTTGCATTTCGGCGCTCATAACTTTCTAATTTTTTGTCCGACGTAGCTGTATAAAACTTTGTTTTTTTGCGGGACAACTTGTACATTTACATTATCGTTTAATTTATATAAGTTTTTTTTTTTTGAAAAAATGTAGAAAAAACCCCAAAAAAACCTAGATTCGCTGCAGTTTATTTTTTTTTTTTACACCATACACCGATCATCATAAATAACATTATACATTTATTGTACAGGTTGTTACGGACGTGGCGATGCCAAACATGTGTATATTATTACATGTTTTGTGACATATTTAGAAAATGTTATTTATTGTAAAATAAATGTGTATTTGTTTTTTTTACTATTTGTTTTAATTTAACATTACTTTTTTTTTATTAATTTAACTTTTTTTTTTAATCCCATAGAGGAATTTTCATTTAGTTTTTTTTTAACTTTAATTTACTGGCATATATCTATATGACCGTACATTAGCCTGTTTACTGATTGTACACAGGCAGTTGTTAGGGCATACCTCAGTATGCCCTAAAAGGGAATATGGTCAGACAGCCCTGGGGTCCTTCAATGGCCCCTGGGCTGTCTGCCCCTTACCATGTATGGCCATCGATCGCATCACAGGGATTTCGTGTGACGCGATCAAAGGGGAGTCCCCCTTCTCACTATTGATTTATATACAGCGATCAACTTTGATCGCGGCATTCAAGGGGATAACTGCGGAGAGAAGAGTATTCTCGTCCTGTGTCGGCAACCAGTTAAAGAGAATTGTTGAAGGAGATTGGAATCACAGACTGGCGTGTCTTCTACTACAACAACACGTGACACGAGCTCCAGTAAAGGATGTAGCCCTGCAGAACTGCTGAGGATCAAGACCTGTTTGGACAGATTTCATCCTGATCTCACATCAGGAAGTCAGGCTGTCTAAAAAATATAACTCCTCATCTACAAGGCGTTTTCAGGAGGGTGATAGTGTGTATGCTAGAAACTATGTCATAGGACCAAGATGGCTAACAGTAACTGTAGTGGAAACTGCAGGATCCGTGTCTTAGGCCTTATTCAGACGAACGTATAATACGACCGTGCAACGCACGTGATTTTCACGCGCGACGCACGGACCTATGTTAGTCAATGGGGTCGTTCAGACTGTCAGTGATTTTCACTCAGAGTATGCGCGCTGCGTAAAACTCACGACATGTCCTATATTTGCCCGTTTTTCGCGCATCACGCACCCATTGAAGTCAATGGGTGCGTGAAAACCGCGCACGGCACATGGACTCACTTCCGTGTGCCGCGCGTGATGCACGCTACAGTAGTCAAATCTACGATTGAAAACAGAAAAGCACCACGTGAAAATCACGCAGCCATGCATCATATGCTGCTGACACTCGGAGCTTTTATGGACCTTTTGCGTGTGTAAAATGCCGTGTTTTTTGCGCGCGCAACACACATGCGCTCGTGTGAATCCGGCCTTACACTGTAAGAACTACTGATGGTCATCTTCTAAGAAGGCATATAGACCAACTAAGAAGCAGAGTAGAGGATTCTATATCACCTGCTATTGAAAGCTATCCTGACCCTAAGATACCAACAGTTCAGAGTGATGCCTTACATCCCACTGACCCTCCTCTTATCCAACAAGAGGAACAATCTTCTCCCCCATCAGATGTGCCTCAGGATAATGAACCACGTGTAAAAGACATTTCAAATTAGACTATTCCTTCATATTCAATAGACTGTCCAAAACGGGTTATTCATCGCCCCAGTTATTTAGATAATTATGTTATCTAAGAGGGGAGGATTGTAATGTATTGACTGTTCCGTCTGTCCAGTGTTACTAGATGCCACTGTAAGGGTATGTGCACACGCTAGCTGGCTTCTACGTCTGAAAAGACAGACTGTTTTCAGGAGAAAACAGCTGCCTCGTTTCAGACGTAAATGCTCCTCCTCGCATTTTGCGAGGCTTCTCTGACAGCCGTAAATTATGAGCTGTGCTTCATTGACTTCAATGAAGAACGGCTCAAATTACGTCTGAAAGAAGCGTCCTGCACTTCTTTTGACGAGGCTGTATTTTTACGCGTCGTCGTTTGACAGCTGTCAAACGACGACGCGTAAATGACAGGTTGTCTGCACAGTACGTCGGCAAACCCATTCAGATGAATGGGCAGATGTTTGCCGACGTATTGTAGCCCTATTTTCAGACGTAAAAGGAGGCATAATACGCCTCGTTTACGCCTGAAAATAGGTAGTGTGAACCCAGCCTAACTGGGAGGCTTTTAAAAAAAAAAAAGTAATGTCAGTTATTTGTATGTTCGTTCTCATATATGCAGGTTGGTATTTATTCTCATTCTCCATTTTTTTTAACTAGTTAACCCCTTCCCTCTTTGGCCACTTCTGACCTTCCTGACAGCCTCATTTTTCAAATCTGACATGTGTCACTTTATGTGGTAATAACTTGGGAATGCTTTTACCTATCCAAGCGATTCTGAGATTGTTTTCTTGTTACACATTGGACTTTATGTTACTGGCAAAATTTGCTCGATACATTCAGTATTTAATTGTGAAAAACACCAAAATGTAGCAAAAAAATTAGAAAATTAGCATATTTCTAAATTTAAATGTATCTGCTTGTAAGACAGGCAGATTTACCACACAAAATTGTTGCTAATTAACATCCCCCATATGTCTACTTTAGATTGACATCATTTTTTGAACATCCTTTTATTTTTCTAGGACGTTACAAGGCTTAGAACTTTAGCAGCATTTTTACAGTGGCCAGTTCAGTTGTGAAGTGGCTTTGAAGGCCTTATATATATTAGAAACCCCCAATAAGTCACCCATTTTAAAAACTTCACACTCAAAGTATTCAAAACAGCATTTAGAAAGTTTGTTAACACTTTAGACGTATCACAGGAATTAAAGCAAAGTAAAGGTGAAATTTACAAATGTCATATTTTTTTGCAGAAATTTATTTCTAATAAAAAAAAATTGTAACATAGAAAGTTTTACCAGAGAAATGCAAGAATATTTATCGCCCAGGTTCTCCTGGTGTGCTAATGGACTGAAGCACCGGCCTCAGGACAAAGGAGCACCCAGTGGATTTTGGGGCCTTCTTTTTAGGCCTTATTCACCCAGACCAGATGGGTTACACCCTAGAGTTCTTAAGGAGCTTAGTTCAGTTATTTCTGTCCCCCTCTTCATAATATTTAGAGAGTCTCTAATGACTGGTAAAGTGCCAAGGGACTGGCGCAGGGCAAATGTGGTGCCTATTTTCAAAAAAGGCTCTAGGTCTTCGCCGGGTAATTATAGACCAGTAAGCTTAACATCAATTGTGGGGAAAATGTTTGAGGGGCTATTGAGGGACTATATACAGAATTATGTGACAATAAATAGTATTATAAGTGACAGCCAGCACGGTTTTACAAAGGACAGAAGCTGTCAAACCAACCCGATTTGTTTTTATGAAGCGGTAAGCAGAAGCCTAGACAGAGGGGCCGCTGTGGATATAGTGTTTTTGGACTTTGCAAAGGCATTTGACACTGTCCCCCATAGACGTCTAATGGGTAAATTAAGGACTATAGGTTTAGAAAGTATAGTTTGTAATTGGATTGAGAATTGGCTCAAGGACCGTATATAGAGAGTTGTGGTCAATGATTCCTACTCTGAATGGTCCCCAGTTATAAGTGGTGTACCCCAGGGTTCAGTGCTGGGACCACTATTATTCAACTTATTTATTAATGATATAGAGGATGGGATTAATAGCACTATTTCTAGTTTTGCAGATGACACCAAGCTATGCAATATAGTTCAGACTATGGAAGATGTTTGTGAATTGCAGGCAGATTTAAACAAACTAAGTGTTTGGGCGTCCACTTGGCAAATTAAGTTTAATGTAGATAAATGTAAAGTTATGCACCTGGGTACGAACAACCTGCATGCGTCATATGTCCTAGGGGGAGCTACACTGGGGGAGTCACTTGATGAGAAGGATCTCGGTGTAATTGTAAATCATAAACTAAATAACAGCATGCAGTGTCAATCAGCTGCTTCAAAGGCCAGCAAAATATTGTCGTGTATCAAAAGAGGCATGGATTCGCGGGACAGGGATGTAATATTACCACTTTACAAAGCATTAGTGAGGCCTCATCTAGAATATGCAGTCCAGTTCTGGGCTCCAGTTCATAGAAAGGATGCCCTGGAGTTGGAAAAAAATACAAAGAAGAGCAACGAAGCTAATAAGGGGCATGGAGAATCTAAGCTATGAGGAAAGATTAAAAGAACTAAACCTATTTAGCTTTGAGAAAAGACGACTAATGGGGGACATGATTAACTTATATAAATATATGAATGGCACATACAAAAAATATGGTGAAATCCTGTTCCATGTAAAACCCCCTCAAAAAACAAGGGGGCACTCCCTCCGTCTGGAAAAAGAAAGGTTCAACCTGCAGAGGCGACAAGCCTTCTTTACTGTGAGAACGGTGAATTTATGGAATAGCCTACCGCAGGAGCTGGTCACAGCAGGGACAGTAGATGGCTTCAAAAAAGGCTTCGATAATTTCCTAGAACAAAAAAATATTAGCTCCTATGTGTAGAAATTTTTTACTTCCCCTTTCCCATCCCACTTCCCCTTTCCCATCCCTTGGTTGAACTTGATGGACATGTCTTTTTTCAACCGTACAAACGATGTAACTATGTAACGTGTTATACGTCCGTGCTACGCGCGTGATTTTCACGAGCATCGCACGGACCTATGTTAGTGAATGGGGCCGTTCAGACTGTCAGTGAATTTCACGCAGCGTATGTGCGCTGCGTAAAACTCCCGACATGTCCTATATTTGGCCATGTTTCGCGCAGCACGCACCCATTGAAGTCAAAGGGGGGAAATCGTGCTCGGCACACGAAAGCACTTCTGGGTGCCGCGCGTTATTCACGCAACAGTAGTGAAATAAATGAATGAAAACAGAAAAGCACCACGTGCTTTTCTGTTTGTACACATAAAACCAGAGTGTCAATGATGCCGGCTGAGCGAAAATCACGCAAACGCGCACCATATGCTGATGCCACATGGACCTTTTGCACGAGCAAAACGCAGCGCTTTTTGCGCGCGAAAAATGGACACGTCCGTCTGAATAAGGCCTTATTACAATATATTCTAGGCACCATGTCAGGTTTGAAGGGCTCTTGCGCTGCCAAAACAGTGGAAATCCCCAAAAAGTGACCCCATTTGGGAAACTACACACCTCAAGGAAAATATCTTGGGGTATAGTGAGCATTTTGACCCCACAGGTTTATTGCAGAAATTATTGGAAGTAAGGCGTAAAAATTCAAATTACTTTTTTTCAAAGAAAATGTAGGTTTAGCTAATTTTTTCTGATTTCCACAAGGACTAAAGGAGAAAAACCAGCAAAAAATTTGTAAATGAATTTCTCCCGAGTAAAACAATACCCCACATGTGGTCATAAACGGCTGTTTGGACATACGGCAGGGCTCAGAAGGGAAAGAGCGCTATTTGGCTTTTGGATATCACATTTAGCAGGAATGATTTGCGGAGGCCATGTCGCATTTGCAAAGCCCCTGAGGGAACAAAACAGTGAATACGTCCAAAAAGTGACTCCATTTAGGAACCGACACCCCTTGAGGAATTCATCTAGGGGTATAGTGAACATTTTGACCCCACAGGTGTTTCATAGAATTTATTAGAATAGGGCAGTGAAAATAAAAACAATCCCTTTTCTTCAATAAGACGTAGCTTTAGCTCAAAATTTTTCATTTTCTCAACAAATAAAGGAAAGAAAGAACCCCAACATTTGTAAAGCAATTTCTCCAGAGTACGGCAATACCCCATATGTGGTAATAAACTGCTGTTTGGGCACACGGCAAGGCTCAGAAGGGAAGGGTGCAGCATTTGGTGTGCAGATTTTGCTGGATCGGTTTCTGGTCGCAAAGTCGCATTTGCAAAGCTCCTGTGGGACCAAAATAGTGGAAACTCCCCAGAAGTGACCACATTTTGGAAACTACACCTCTCAAGGTATTAACCTATGGGTGTAGTGAGCATGTTAACCCTGCAGGTGTTTTGCAGAAATTAGTGTGCACTCGATGTTGCAGAATGAAAATGTTTATTTTTACATAGATATGCCAATATGTGGTGCCCAGCTTGTGCCACCATAACAAGACAGCTCTGAAATTATTATGCTGTGTTTCCAGGTTTTAGAACTACTCTACATGTGGCCCTAATCGTTTTCCTGGATATTTGACAGAGCTCAGGAGTGAAAGCGTACCATGTAAAATTGAGGCCTAATTTGGTGGCTTACAAAGTATTGGTTCACAACTGCAGAGGCTCTGATGTGAAATAATAAAAGAAACCCATGAGAAGTGACCCCATTTTGGAAACTGTACCCCTCCCGGCATTTATTAACGTGTGTAGTGAACATTTTCACCGTACAGGACTTTTTCATAAATGATTGCGCTGCGGATGGTGCAAAGTAAAAATTAAAATTTTTCCCTAGATATGCTATTTCAGTGGCAAATATGTCGTACCCAGCTTGTGCCACTGGAAACACATCCCAAAAATCGTTAAAAGTGTTTGCCCGGGTATGGCGATGCCATATATGTGGAAGTAAACTGCTGTGTCACGAAGGGTCTGTGGACCCACTGGGCCATACAGGAACACATTAGGAGGCCATCACATAGACAAATGTAGGAAACATCAACAACACTCAGGCATAGAAGGAGGGGCTGGACCCCTCCTATAGTCCAGGGTACTCACGGGTCAAAGTTCATCAAAAGGTCCGATGCGAGCGCTGCCCCTTTAAGATTGGGCACAAGCCCAACGGGATCCTACGGGATCCGGCTGAGGTGAGTGGACGCGAGCGCTGGTGTCTCCTGAGGAGGAGGCTGGGACCAGCGCTTGCCGACTCGTGGCTGCGGCTGTCAGGGGGAGGTTGGAGCTGACGGCCCGCAGCCACGGACATTACATGCTGTTTGAGCACGCTGTAGGGTTCAGAGGGGAGAGAGCACCATTTGGATTTTGGAGCGTGAATTTGCTTGGTAGTAGATTTGTTTGAGTATTGCTGGTGTTTCCGTTTATAATGTGGGGGCACATGTAAGCTGGGCAGAGTACATCAGGGGCATAGTCAGGTGGTATAATAATTGGGTTAAAAAAAAACAGTAAAATAATCCATAGATGTGTATTACGCTGTGACACAATCCTTTCTGCGCAGGCCGGTGTCGCACTGATAAATGTCCTTCCTTATCCCCCTTTTGGTCCACACTCCGCACCTTTGCAGTTTGGGGAATATTGCTGGGAAGTGTTGTCCTGGCATAATACGGGCACCGTCACTTCCAGCAGATATGTTTGGGACCTACCCTTCCTGGTTCCCTAATTTTAGGGCCTTGATAATTCGCACCTTGAAGAAATGTTCTCTTGGGGCCTGCACAACTGCATATTTTTGATTTCCTTACTTATTGGAGCCTTAACTAATTACATTTTTTCATAGACGTAGTGGTATGAGGGCTGTTTTTATTGGTACCATTTTGGGGTACATGCGACTTTTTGATCACTTTTCATCCTATTTTTTGCGAGGCAAGGTGAACAAAAAACTGCAATTCTGGCATAGTTTTTTTTATACCCTAATTTCTAGCATTTTTTTATGTTTTACAACTTTTTGCATGTTGAAATTACTTAGTATTTTTTCTGTCGCCAGGTTGTGAGAACCATAAAGTTTTAATTTTTTTGTCAACGGAGCTGTATGAGGGCTTATTTTTTGCGAGACGAGCTATAGTTCATATAGGCAAGACAACCTAACCAAAAACCTCGCACCAAAGAAATGGCATGTAATGGGGTCCCCTATAGCAATTAAACCTAGAAACGAACCAATTGGGACATATCCCTAAAAAGAATATTGTACTCAATGTAAAAAGCACAAAAAATATCTTTATTAAATATAATGACAAAATAACACAATAATAGAAAAGGAGAAATGATACAACATATACGGAGACATATACAGCAGGGTCAGATGTAAGAGACCATGACCGACAGAATCAACCGTCCACTGATAACCTCAGACACGCTCAAATAATATTAAATAGTACACAAGCCCAGGGGTGTGTGATGTAAATCCCACATATAGCGGAGTGCTGTCGGCTAAAAAATAGCAATACAATGATAACCTATAAACTATCAAAGCCTGCACAAAATATGATAATGCATGGGAAGGGCGATATATATATATAGCATAAAGCAGCATAAATATAATACTAGTACGTCAGAGCCAGCACAGTATATGAAGATACATAGAAGGTGCAGCTAAAGGAGTATGCATATAGTAATGCGTTTGAAGTCAGCACGATGCAGCTAAATGAATAATACATTTGAGTCAGCACAGGTAAAAGGTGCAGCTATTGACGTATATCAGGAGGTATTACGGCTCAGATAGCCAGAAAAAAGTATAGCTGCCATAGCTAGACAGTATGGCCCAAAGGTTAGTACAAGTTTAACAAAAACACATGCACATACCCTGAGACATGTTTAGAGAGCGTGGAGTATCAGAAGAACTGGGTGAACAAGCGCCTCGACGCGCGTTTCGCCCGATAGACCGGCTTCGTCAGGAGGCTAATTTTAAGTGGTGCTCAAGGGTTATAAATAGGTCAAATAAAGTTAGGCTCACCTGTGATGAGCGCAAATCGGCGCTCGGAACCCACGCCCAGTGACGCCCACATAACGGGACGCGCCGCGCGTCAGATGGAGAGACGCCGCATGATGAAAAATCACCATGGCGACGTAGGACGCTGAGCGGCACTCCCGGATGTAAGCCACACTGTGCATGTGCAGCCGAGCGTCTGTGCGGACACCACAGGGGAGACAACATAAGAAAGAACTATCACTATGACAGTTTAGAGTGGGAAATAACTACGAAAAAATGGAATAGATAAAACGGGATCTAATAATAGAGGATGGATACAAATAGGGCAAGATATTTATAAAAATGAAAACAATACAACATGATGAGAAAAGGGGAAGTGCGCACGTGACAGGAAAAAACCGTGCACAATAAGAAAACGTGACAAATAATAATAAGCTATGATCGAATAGGTATAAAAGACAGGTGAAAAAAAGGGCATATTTATATAATACATAGTGTAAAAAGTGTATTTATGACTAAATATAAATAAATATACATAATGTGAATATGCAATACCAAACACCATGTAAAAATAAGTGTGTATAATAAAAAAAATTGTGTATCAAGTGAATCCATATACATATATAAATATATATACATAAAACAGGCATAAAAGAGTGAAATACAAAAAGATATATGAATAAAATAAATCAATATAATCCATCCAATTATATACAAAAAATAACAAATACTATGAGACCCAATATATGATAATAAAATAGAATCAATAGTACCATCAATAAATACATACATATAAATACATTAGTGGATGTATAAAATGCTGCAACAGAAATAAATATAAAATACCGTATAGTGTATAAAAAATATACTTTAACATGAATAGTTAATTATCCATATCGCAGCACTCACTCCACATATTTGAAAATTACATATATTAACAGCAATAGCACTACAGAAGGTACACAATACATCGAAATCATATTCAATATAGGGACAACAAATGAAAGTCTTCTCCACTTCTAGTTTACACAAACGACCAGATGCGATCTTCGTAGATATATAGAGAAGTAGACCCACTCACTGGACAGGATAGACTGAAACATACAAAAATAGATATAAAACACAAGAAAAAAACCCTAGAGAAAATTAAATTCACGCATGGTTAAAAAAATTACCAGAAAGGCCTGAAACTCGTGGCTTCGTTTAAGCCAAATGGGGCTACAGTATTGAGTAACGTGATCCACTTCATCTCTTTTCTCAATAACGCCACACGTACATCCCCACCTCTACAGCCCAAAGAGATCTTGTCAATTCCACGTACCTCAAAACCCTTAGGATTACAGGAGTGGAACTCGCGAAAATGTCGCGCAACAGGCTGGAGTTTGTCGATATCCACGACATTAGATGCCGATTTAATCTTACTCACATGTTCTAGCACCCGCACCTTCAATTGCCTGGTGGTCATGCCAACATAAATAAGCCCACACGGACAGGTGGCAAAGTACACCACAGCTACGGTGTTACACGTAATGTGGTAGACAATTTTATAATCTTTCCTTCCGTTTGAGCTATGAAAGTTAGAGGTGCGTAAAATGTATTTACAAGCAGAACAATGACCGCAGTTATACGAGCCCCAGGGAGGGCCTCTACTCCCAAATGGATTAGGGGGAGCACTCTGTATTTGCAGAGATGATAGCGGTTTTATTTCTACCGATATTTTCAGGAAAAAAACTTCCACAAACGCCCTCCTCCATGCTACGTCTGCCCATTATCCGAAGGTTACAACATCTATACCTGTGGGCCAGTTTCTGAGGGCAAAGCGTATCTGCTCCAGTGACTCACTGATCGTGACTTGGCAGGGGTCTTACCCAGTTATCCCTCCATTACCTGGAGGCGGTCTAAAAATCTTAAGGACCTTTTGACTGCTAGTCACTATATCCCTAGTGTTCCCCCTAATCCATTTGGGAGTAGAGGCCCTCCCTGGGGCTCGTATAACTGCGGTCATTGTTCTGCTTGTAAATACATTTTACGCACCTCTAACTTTCATAGCTCAAACGGAAGGAAAGATTATAAAATTGTCTACCACATTACGTGTAACACCGTAGCTGTGGTGTACTTTGCCACCTGTCCGTGTGGGCTTATTTATGTTGGCATGACCACCAGGCAATTGAAGGTGCGGGTGCTAGAACATGTGAGTAAGATTAAATCGGCATCTAATGTCGTGGATATCGACAAACTCCAGCCTGTTGCGCGTCATTTTTCGCGAGTTCACCAGATTTTGCAACCCCTATCTGCTATTGCAGCAGATAGGCGCTGCAATGTAGATTACAGTAACGTTTTTATTTTTTAAAAACGAGCATTTTTGGCCAAGTTATGACCATTTTTGTATTTATGCAAATGAGGCTTGCAAAAGTCCAAGTGGGTGTGTTTAAAAGTAAAAGTCCAAGTGGGCGTGTATTATGTGCGTACATCGGGGCGTTTTTAATACTTTTACTAGCTGGGCGTTCTGATGAGAAGTATCATCCACTTCTCTTCAGAACGCCCAGCTTCTGGCAGTGCAGACACAGCCGTGTTCTCGAGAGATCACGCTGTGACGTCACTCACAGGTCCTGCATCATGTCAGACGAGCGAGGACACATCGGCACCAGAGGCTGTTGATTCTGCAGCAGCATCAGCAGGTAAGTAGCTACATCGACTTACCTGCTAACGCCGATGCTGCTGCAGAATCAACTGAAGCCTCTGGTGCTGATGTGTCCTCGCTCGTCTGACACGATGCAGGACCTGTGAGTGACGTCACAGATCTGCACTGCCAGAAGCTGGGCGTTCTGAAGAGAAGTGGATGATACTTCTCGTCAGAGCGCCCAGCTAGTAAAAGTATTAAAAACGCCCCGATGTACGCACATAATACACGCCCACTTGGACTTTTGCAAGCCTCATTTGCATAACTACAAAAATGGTCATAACTTGGCCAAAAATGCTCGTTTTTTAAAAATAAAAACGTTACTGTAATCTACATTGCAGCACCTATCTGCTGCAATAGCAGATAGGGGTTGCAAAATCTGGTGACAGAGCCTCTTTCAGGCCTTTCTTGTAATTTTTTTAACCATGCGCGAATTTTATTTTCTCTAGGGTTTTTTTCTTGTGTTTTATATCTATTTTTGTATGTTTCAGTCTATCCTGTCCAGTGAGTGGGTCTACTTCTCTATATATCTACGAAGATTGCATCTGGTCGTTTGTGTAAACTAGAAGTGGAGAAGACTTTCATTTGTTGTCCCTATATTGAATATGATTTCGATGTATTGTGTACCTTCTGTAGTGCTATTGCTGTTAATATATGTAATTTTCAAATATGTGGAGTGAGTGCTGCGATATGGATAATTAACTATTCATGTTAAAGTATATTTTTTATACACTATACAGTATTTTATATTTATTTCTGTTGCAGCATTTTATACATCCACTAATGTATCTATATGTATGTATTTATTGATGGTACTATTGATTCTATTTTATTATCATATATTGGGTCTCATAGTATTTGTTATTTTTTGTATATAATTGGATGGATTATATTGATTTATTTTATTCATATATCTTTTTGTATTTCACTCTTTTATGCCTGTTTTATGTATATATATTTATTTATATATGTATATGGATTCACTTGATACACAATTTTTTTTATTATACACACTTATTTTTACATGGTGTTTGGTATTGCATATTCACATTATGTATATTTATTTATATTTAGTCATAAATACACTTTTTACACTATGTATTATATAAATAGGCCCTTTTTTTCACCTGTCTTTTATACCTATTCGATCATAGCTTATTATTATTTGTCACGTTTTCTTATTGTGCACGGTTTTTTCCTGTCACGTGCGCACTTCCCCTTTTCTCATCATATTGTATTGTTTTCATTTTTATAAATATCTTGCCCTATTTGTATCCATCCTCTATTATTAGATCCCATTTTATCTATTCCATTTTTTCGTAGTTATTTCCCACTCTAAACTGTCATAGTGATAGTTCTTTCTTATGTTGTCTCCCCTGTGGTGTCCGCACAGACGCTCGGCTGCACATGCGCAGTGTGGCTTACATCCGGGAGTGCCGCTCAGCGTCCTACGTCGCCATGGTGATTTTTCATCATGCGGCGTCTCTCCATCTGACGCGCGGCACGTCCCGTTATGTGGGCGTCACTGGGCGTGGGTTCCGAGCGCCGATTTGCGCTCATCACAGGTGAGCCTAACTTTATTTGACCTATTTATAACCCTTGAGCACCACTTAAAATTAGCCTCCTGACGAAGCCGGTCTATCGGGCGAAACGCGTGTCGAGGCGCTTGTTCACCCAGTTCTTCTGATACTCCACGCTCTCTAAACATGTCTCAGGGTATGTGCATGTGTTTTTGTTAAACTTGTACTAACCTTTGGGCCATACTGTCTAGCTATGGCAGCTATACTTTTTTCTGGCTATCTGAGCCGTAATACCTCCTGATATACGTCAATAGCTGCACCTTTTACCTGTGCTGACTCTAATGTATTATTCATTTAGCTGCATCGTGCTGACTTCAAACGCATTACTATATGCATACTCCTTTAGCTGCACCTTCTATGTATCTTCATATACTGTGCTGGCTCTGACGTACTAGTATTATATTTATGCTGCTTTATGCTATATGTATATCGCCCTTCCCACGCATTATCATATTTTGTGCAGGCTTTGATAGTTTATAGGTTATCATTGTATTGCTATTTTTTAGCCGACAGCACTCCGCTATATGTGGGATTTACATCACACACCCCTGGGCTTGTGTACTATTTAATATTATTTGAGCGTGTCTGAGGTTATCAGTGGACGGTTGATTCTGTCGGTCATGGTCTCTTACATCTGACCCTGCTGTATATGTCTCCATATATGTTGTATCATTTCTCCTTTTCTATTATTGTGTTATTTTGTCATTATATTTAATAAAGATATTTTTTGTTCTTTTTACATTGAGTACAATATTCTTTTTAGGGATATGTCCCAATTGGTTAGTTTCTAGGTTTAATTATAGTTCATATAGGTACCGTTTTTCGTTACATGCGACTTTTTATTCCAATATTTGTAGGGCAAAGTGACCAAAAAATAGAAGTTCTGGAATAGTTGTTAACGTTTTTTTTTCACATAATAGATTTAATAGCTCAGGCCGTTACGGTTGCGGCGCTACCAAATACGTATGGTTTATTTATTTTTTTCAATAATAAAGGACCTGATAAGGGAAAAGGGCAATTGTGTTTTATTTTATTACATGTTTTAAAACTTTTTTTTTTAAACTTTTTTTCCAAGTCCCAGTAGGGGACTTGAAGGTCCAACTGTCTGATTATTATTTTTTTCTAATACATTGCACTACCTATGTAGTGCAATGTATTAGATCTGTCAGTCATTCACTGACAGCAAGCCGATTAGGCTTTGCCTCCTGGCGGGTCCTAATCGGCTTCCGTAATGGCAGAGCAGGAGGCTAACGTTTGGCCTCCTGTTGCCATAGCAGCAGTTGGCAGCCCTGATTGCATGGCAGGGCAGCCAATCTGCTTGCATCCTCCAAGACGCAGCGATCTCTTTATCTAAAGGATTAATGGCAGGAATCGGAGATAGCTCCGGTTCCTGCCATTACAGGTGGATGTCAACTATAACATACAGCTGACATCCACCGCTGATGTTGCTGGCTCAGCACCTGAGCCGGCTACGGAAGCCTTACAGGCCCTACCTCCGGGCGGGGCCTGAACGGCTTCCACGCTAGGCAGACCGGGAGGCCAGTATTAGGCCTCCGGTTGCCATTGCAGCCACCGGAACCCCTGCAATTTCATTGCTGGGGTGCCGATGAGCTGCAAACAACTTAAATGCAGTGATCGCTTTTGACCGCTGCATTTAAGGGATTAATGGCGCGGATCAAAGCTAATTTCGGTCCCCGCCCTTGCAGCTGGATGTCAGCTGTAATACACCGCTGACATCCGGCGATGATGGCATCGACTCAGCTTCTGAGCCGGTGCCATGCATTTGTCAAATGGATATGGCAAAATGCGGGAAGCACTAGTTTTCCATGACGTATCCATACGGCGAATGTCGGGAAGGGGTTAAAAGAACATATATTGTTGTTGTCGCATCGTTGTCATTTTCAATCATAATTCATTACTAAACATAACAGAGCGCATGCGCTGGCTCCTCTTAATGCACATGATCCACACCTTCCAGGAGATCTTGGGATTTGTCGTTTTTTAGTGCACGCCGAAAAATGAAATCCCCCAAAGAAGCAGAAGACCATGTGTGCGGCAATTTCGCGGTAACTTAAGTACTTGGAAAAAAAAGTTTAATGCCAGGAAATTATACATAATTAAATGTTTTAAATAGTGTTTGGCGTTTTTCGGCTGCCGGATAACCCCTTTAACATTATTTAACCAGCACGGTGAACGCTGTAAAAAAAACTAAATAAATGACAGAATTATTTTTTGGTCACCTCATCTCCCAAATAAAATGAAAAAAAAAAGTGATCAAAAAGTCGTATGTACCAAAATGATACCATATAAAACTACAGCTCGTCCCGCAAAAAACACACCCTCAGGCCTCATGCACACGACCGTATTTTTGTCCACCCGAAAATACTGGCGTAAATACGGGTCCTTGGTCACACGTATTCGACCCGTATTGCACCAGTATTTACGGACCCGTGCCTGTAAATACGGGTCCGGTGTCACCCGTATTTACGGGCACGTTTTTGGCTGCAAAATAGCACTGCACTAATCGGCAGCCCTTCTCTCTATCAGTGCGGGATAGAGAGAAGGGACAGCCCTTTCCGTAATAAAAGTAAGAGAAATTCATACTTACCCGGCCGTTGTCTTGGTGACGCGTCCCTCTCTAGACATCCAGTCCGACCTCCCTGGATGACGCGTCAGTCCATGTGACCGCTGCAGCGGTCACATGTGCTGTAACGTCATCCCAGGAGGCCGGACTGGAGGAAGAAGCAGGGAGTTCTGGGTAAGTATGAACGTTTTTTGTTTTTTTACAGCTATATCTATATTGTGATCGGTAGCCACTGTCCAGGGTGCTGAAACAGTTACTGCCGATCGTTTAACTCTTTCAGCACCCTGGACAGTGACTATTTACTGACGTCGCCTAGCAACGCTCTCACCTGTAATTACGGGAGCCTCATAGACTTCTATGGGCTGCCTGTGCCGTAATTAATGCCTGAAATAGGACATCTATCTTTTTCAAGGGCACAGGCACCTTCCCCTAAGCATACGGGGAGGTACCCGTGGCCAATAGAAGTCTATGGGCCCGTAATTACGGGAGTTTTTACGGTCGTGTGCATGGGGCCTCACACTACTCAATTGACAGAAAAATAAAAGTTATGGCTCTCTTTCCACGTAAAAATGGTAAAACTGAACAATATAAATTTAGTATCCCCGTAAACTTATTGACCCGCAGAACAACATGTCGTTTCTATTGCACTGTGAACGCTGTAAAAACGAAACCTAAACAATGGAGGTATTGTTGTTTTTTTTTTCCTATTCCACCCCACAAATATTTTTTTTCACAGATTCCCAGTACATTATACGGTACAATAAATGGACCCATGAAAAACTACAACTCGCCCTGCTAAAAAAAATAAAGGCATCATACAGCTGTATCGTCGAAAAAATAAAAAAAGTTACGTCTTTTGTAAGATGTGGAGGAAAAAACGAAAATTAAAAAACAAAAAATGGCTGTGGCGGGAAGGGGTTGTACAAGATTGGAAAAACATGGTGGCTTTTCTCCAAAAACAGTGCCACATCTGTCCATGGGTTGTGTCAGATATTACAGCTGAGCTCTATTGCGCTATTGTGAATGAAACAGAGCTGCAATACCGTACAGAACCCATGGACAAGTGTGCCACTGTTTTGGGAAGAAAGCAGCCATGTTTTTCCAACTCTAAACAAGCCAGAATAATCACAATGAGTTACCGTATTTTTCAGACTATAAGACGCACCCGAGGTTTTAGACAACAGAAAATAGGGAAAAAATGTTTACAAAGAAAAAAATATTGCTTCAAAAAAATAATTTGTTCGGTTTCACCACATTCTGAAAGTCATAACTTATATTTTTTTTCATCGTTTGAGCAGTGTGAGTGCTTTATTTTTCGGGATGAGCTGTAGTTTTTATTATCACCATTTTTTTGGTACATACAATTTTTTGATCACTTTTTAGTGCTATGGCGACCAAAATACAAAGATTCTGGGGTTTTAAATGTATTTTTTTTACACCGTTCACTGTGAGTCAAATAATACTATAATGTAATAGTTTTGGACTTTTACGGACGCAACTATACCAATTTTTTTATTTTTACATTGTCATTGGGGAAAAATTTTGTATTTTTTTTTTACACATTTTATTAGTTCCCCTAGAGGACTTGAACCAGCATTCATTAGATCTCTGGTACAATACACTGCAATACATGGATGAGTTACGGAAACAGCGTAACTTGCTGAGCTACGCTGTTTCTGTAACTCCCATAGTAGTGAATGGCAGTTACAGAAGCAGCGTAGCATGCTACACTGTTTCTGTAACGACTATTCAGCTCTATGAGAGTTACGGAAACAGCGTAGCTCAGCGAGTTACGCTGTTTCCGTAACTCGTCAGTGTAACCAGGAAGTGGCCGGAAGACAGCGGATCCGGGTAAGATAGAACGGGGTTTATGGGGTCCCGTTCTATTGATAGGTACGGGTCCCAGATGTGGGACCCGCATCTATCTGACATTTATGACATACCCTGTGGGTAATCTTCAGAAAAAGCGTGGTGAACAGCAGCACACGTCTCCCAAGTTTCAATCAATATGTTCTTTTATTGGTCAAACATCCAGTAAAAAAAATGGCAACATTTCGACCCGTGACAAGTGGAGGGTCTTTCTCAAGCCTCCACTTCACAGGTCGAAACGTTGTCATTATTTTACTGGATGTTTGACCAATAAAAGAACATCTTGATTGAAACTTGGGAGACGTGTGCTGCTGTTCACCACGCTTTTTCTGAAGATTACATTACGTCAGACTGGGTTTGTCTGATTTTACAGCGTGACACCGCTCCTGATAACGGGATTTGTACTGCTTCAAATATTGTATTTTTTGGATACCCAGTGGGTAAGTCATAAATGCCCTTCATGGGAAGACCCCCTATAAATGCCGGGGTCGCTATTGACCGTGACATTTAACTAGTTAAACGGCCAGGAACAGCGCCATCGCTGTTCCTGGCCGTTAAAGCAGCGTGTCAGCTGTAAAACACAGCTGACACCTGCAGTGTATGGAGCAGGCTCAGCGCGTGAGCCCTCTCCGCTCCAAACACCATCCCCTCCCCGCTCCATGATGTGCTGGCACATCACGGGTCGGGAAGGGGTTAAGTAAGAAGCGGTCAGTACCATAACTGCCAACTATAAGACGCAGGGTCTTTTTAGCAAGATTTATTCTTGCTAAAAACTACATCTTATAGTCCGAAAAATACGGTGTATAAAGAAAATAACTCCCATATAGTGCAGATTTATTATATAATTTTAAAATGAACGGTCCAAACACAAAGAGCATTTTTTTTTTTGTTAAACTTTTTTAAACATCACTTTGAATTACATTTTCAAATTAGGCTTAGTTCACACCTGCGTTGGTATGTTCTTTTGTTCCGCTCCATCAGAAGAGCAGAACAAGGGAATAACGGAAGCAATGGTTCCATTGAACAATGTATACCTCCGGAACCCTTTGGATTTCTGCTGCAGGCACATTAGGCGGCCGCACACAGCTCTGCTGCACGCACATTAGGGGGCGGCACAGCTCTGCTGCACGAACATTAGGCGGCCGCACACAGCTCTGCTGCAGACACATTAGGCGGCCGCACACAGCTCTGCTGCAGGCACATTAGGCGGCCGCACACAGCTCTGCTGCAGGCACATTAGGCGGCCGCACACAGCTCTGCTGCAGGCACATTAGGCGGCCGCACACAGCTCTGCTGCAGGCACATTAGGCGGCCGCACACAGCTCTGCTGCAGGCACATTAGGCGGCCGCAAACAGCTCTGCTGCAGGCACATTAGGCGGCCGCACACAGCTCTGCTGCACTCACATTACGTGGCCGCACGTACATTACGGGGCCTCACACACATTACCCGGCTGACGCAGCTCGGCTGCACACACATTGCGTGGCTGCACACAGCTCTGCGGCACGCATATTACCAGACCGACGCAGCTCTGCTGCACGCACATTACGGGGCCTCACACACATTACGTGGCTGCACACAGCTCTGCGGCACGCATATTACCAGACCGACGCAGCTCTGCTGCACGTACATTACGGGGCCTCACACACATTACCCGGCTGCCGCAGCTCGGCTGCACACACATTACGCGGCTGCACACAGCTCTGCGGCACGCATATTACCAGACCGGCGCAGCTCAGCTGAACGCACATTACGTGGCTGCACGTACAATACGGGGCCTCACACACATTACCCGGCTGACGCAGCTCGGCTGCACGCACATTACGTGGCCGCACACAGATCTGCTGTACGCACATTACGCAGCCTCACACACATTACCCGGCCGACGCAGCTCTGCTGCACGCACATTAGGCGGCCGCACACAGCTCTGCTGCACGCACATTAGGCGGCCGCACACAGCTCTGCTGCACGCACATTAGGCGGCCGCACACAGCTCTGCTGCAGGCACGTTACGCGGCTGCACACAGCTCTGCTGCACGCACATTACCAGACCGACGCAGCTCTGCTGCACGCACATTACGTGGCCGCACGTACATTACGGGGCCTCACACACATTACCCGGCTGACGCAGCTCAGCTGCACGCACAATATGCGGCCGCACACAGCTCTGCTGTACGCACATTACGCAGCCTCACACACATTACCCGGCCGACGCAGCTCTGCTGCACGCATATTACACCGACGCATACAGCTCTACTGCACACACTTGCGGCCGAACACAGCTCTGCTGCACGCACATTACGCGTCCGCATAGAGCTTTGATGCACCGACATTACGTGGCCACACACTGCTCTGCTGCACGCACATCACGCAGCCGCATGCACGTTACGCAGCCACACACAGCTCTGCTGCATGCACATTAGTCATAATCTCTGTTGTATACAGACTATACACACATCTCTGCCGCAATGCAGACACAGCTATACAACATATGCGAATCACAGATTCAGCCATTTTTTATAATAACCACGGACTATACAAACCCATATTCTAACACATACACCGCAGAGCCTCATTCCTCCTATGCATGTGACTAATCACATGACCGTGACATCATCACAGGTCCTATAGTCCTCTAGGATCTATCATCTACGGTGGGGGTGAAAGTTGACGCTAGTGTCTATTACAGATAAAGGTGATGTGTTCTTATATTGTGGACGAGTGACCATGGTGTATGGATGGTTTGGATCAGCTGCTCTTTAGTTTACAGCGTCATGTGACTATTATATGATCATTATTTACTCTGACTATTTGTGACAGTCTGTGAGAGCTTGGCATGTGATTGGTCTCTGGTGGTCACGTTCTCCCTGCTGCACATGCTAAGTATCTATCCTGTCCACTTCACACCCACAAAGATAGGAGAAAGTCCTGAATTATAGCCTGCAGGGAGGGAAGACATTAACCCCTCTCTGCCGCAGCCAGCTTTCGCCTTTCTGACAGAGCCTCGTTTTCACATCTGACGTGTGTCACTTTATGTGGAATAACTTAACCCCTTAATGACCAGCCTATTTTAGACCTTAATGACCAAGCTATTTTTTACGTTTTTCCATCGTCGCATTCCAAGAGCTATAACCTTTTTATTTTTGCGTCGACATAGCTGTATAAGGTCTTGTTTTTTGCGGGAAAAGTAGTAATTTTTAATAGCACCATTTTGGGTTACATAGAATTTATTGATTAACTTTTATTAACTTTTTGCGGGGGAATAGAAAAAAAACTTCAATTTCGCCACACTTTTTTGCATCCTAAATTTACGCCGTTTACCGTGTGGTATAAATAACATAAAAACTTAATTCATTGGGTTGTTGCGATTGCAACGATACCAAATTTGTATCGTTTTTGTATTTGTTACTACTTTTACACAGTGAAAACCCTTTTTTTTTTCAAAATTATTTGTTTTTGTGTCTCCATATTTGAAGAGCCGTGACGTTTTTTATTTTTTCGCCGATGCAATTGTAGGAGGGATTTTTTTTTTTGCAGGACGACTTGTAGTTTTTATCGGTACCATTTTGGAGTAGATGCAACTTTTTGATCACTTTTTATCACATTTTTTTAAGGCTGGATTCAAAGAAAACAGCAATATTTGCAGGTTTTTATATTTTACGACGTTCACCGTGCGGGTTAAATGATTTAATAAGTTTATAGTTGGGGTCGTTACGGACGCGGCGATACCAAATATGTGTAACTTTTTTACTTTATTTTGTTTGTTAATAATAAAGCAGTTTGTAAGGGGGAAAGTGGGTTTTTCATTTTTTTTTTCCCCACTTTTTTTTTTTTTACTTTTTTATTAAACGGTTTTTTTTAAACTTTTTTACTAGTCCGACTACGGGACGTCACTATGCGATGGTCCAATCGCATTTATAATACACTGCAATACTTCTGTATTGCAGTGTATTACTGCCTGTCCGGCATAGCCTAGCAGGCATTCACTACAGGTAGACCTGGGGGCCTTTATTAGGCCCCCGGCTGCCATCGGAGACACAGACACTCGGCGATCGTATCGCCGGGTGTCAGTGGGATGAGAGGGAGCTCCCTTCCTCTCTCCAAAACAACTCTGATGCGGCGCTCCCTATTGAGCGCCGCATCTGAGGGGTTAAACGGATGAGATCGATACTTATATCGATCTCACCCGGTCGAGCAGGGACGCTCCCAGCCCTCAGCTGCCTCTGCCAGTTGAGAGCAGGGAGATTTGACAGCTCCCCGCTCTGTTTACTTATTCCGATGCAGCGCCGTGAAAAGTCTATTGCATCGGACTAAAGCCCGTTAGTGACCGACGTAAAATCACTATGGGGCGGTCACTAACGGGTTAAAGAGACACTCCAGCGATATTTTTTTATTATTGCTACTCTTTGTACAGTACACCTGGTATAAGGATAGGCAGGCCATTCTCATGCTGGGCACTTTGTTTTAGAAATATCCTGGCCGCAATGCTGTCACTATGACCGGCCGATTCATACAACATCTGCTGTGTGGACCGGAAGTTTTTCTCTATTCATTCCTATGAGACGCTCAATCTGAGTCTGATAGGAATGCATAGAGAAAGAAGTTCAGTGTGAACTGGGCCTACTTCTTTTTACAAGGCGTTTTTTTCTATTCAGCAGCGTAACAATACACCTCGTGTTGAACAGCACAGTGTATTTCCCATTGAATTCAATTGGAAGCTGTTTGTAGGCATTTTGCTAGTGTTTTTCCAGGTGTATTTCAAGGCGTTTACGCGTGGACATACCCTCAAAAAACCAGATGCTGTTTTCCCTTGAAAACAGCTCCGTAATTTTTTGCGATTTCTTTTTGTACGTGTGAACATACCCTAATAAGAATGCTTTTACTTATTCATGGAGGCTGTGTTACTACTTTTACGGCAGGATCGCCGCTTTTCTTGCCGAAAAATTCGCAAACATCTGTTATTTGTTCGTTTTTTTGGCTGATTTTTTTCTGAGGTTTGTCCAAATCTCTTCCACTATGAAGCTATTGTAATATGCTGCAGATTTCCTGCATTGAAATCCATTGTGGAAAATCCGTAGTATGAACGCAGCCTAAGACAGATATTAATACCACAGAAAATCGTTACTAGTTAGCGTTTCCAATATGTCTACTTTATGTGTGCATCATTTTTTGAACGTCCTTTTATTTTTCTAGGACTTTACAAGGCTTAGGGCTTGTCCTCGCATAACGGAATTGCTATGTGCTTTCCGTACGGAATTGCGGACGGAAGATACGCAGCAGAATACAGTAGCAGGAAAGTGGGTGAGATTTAACAAGTCTCATCCACACACTGCGTAAAATTTCCGTCAAGAAATTCACATGCGGTGCTTATTTCTCGTACTGCAGCATGTCAATTCCTGCTGCGGAAAGTGGACTGAATTGCTGTGTTTTTCAGTATTGGGAGATCCAACACTGAAAAAAAACGCAGCAACATACACACCATTTTCTGCAGTAAAAAATGCAGCAAATAGTGCGTTTTTTTCCGCAGCGGAATGTCTGCTAGTTTTAACTTTCATTTTGCAGATATTCCGTTTTATTTAAAAAAAAAATCTGTAACACAGCAAGTGTTGAGGCTATGTACACCTTTGAAAACATGCTTTTTTTAAAAAAAAAAATATGTGTATCAGTGTGCTTGGTGCAACTTTCTTATTACTGTTAATTCAAAATTATTTTTGGTTTTTGAGATACAGCTGTTTTGTATCCTGTATACAGCTCAGCTGTATCTAGCCCTGAAACCTGTATCCGTCAGGTCAGCAGCACTGACGGGTTCAGTGACAGCAGGTCCTTCGTGTCTCTGGCAAGCATGATTGAGCTGCTACCGATCACATCTAAGTGACACTAGCTGTCAGTGCTGCTGACCTGACGGATTCAGGTCTCAGTGCAAGGTGCAGCCTCTATTTATACAGAATACAAAGCAGCTGTAACTCAAAAAGTAAAAATTATTTTTAATAAAAAGTAATTAGAAAGTTGCACCAAACACACTGATTTACTTTTTTTTTATAAAAACAAAACATAAAAAAACAACTTTTCAAAGGTAACATAACATTTAACATAGAAAAACAACTCAGTATTTATTATCCTGATTCTCCAGTTTTTAGAAATATCCTATATGTGGCCCTAGTGTGCCACTGGACTCAAACACAGGTCTCAGAAATGAAGGTACACCTAGTGGATTTTGGGGCCTCCTTTATATTAGGATAGTTTCTAGACACCACTATAGGCTTGCAAACGTCTTGAGGTGCCAAAACATAAGAAACACCCGCCTTCCAATATACCCTATTTTGGAAACTACACCCTCAAGGAATTCATCTAGGGTGTCGTGAGCATTTTGACCCCACAGGTGATTTATGGTTTTTATTATAACTGGGTCGTGAAAATTCAAAATGACATCTTTTTCAATAATATGTAGTTTTAGCTAAAAACAATTTGCTTGGAGAAAAATCACCCCACAATCTGCTATGCAATACCCCAGATGTGGTCATAAACAGCTGTTTGAGGACACGCAGGTTTTGCTGGATTGGTTTCTCAGTGCCATGTAACATTTGCAGAGTCTCTAAGGTACCAAAACAGTGGAAACCCTAAGAAGTGACCCCCATTATAGAAACGACACCTCTCAAGGCATTAATCTAGGGGTGTAGCGAACACGATGACCCTCAGGTGTAAATTAGTGTGCAGTGGATGTTGCAGATTGAAAATGGCAATTTTTCCATTGATATGCCATTTCAGTGCCCAATATGTTGTGCCCAGCTTGTGCAATTGTGAAAAGACAAATCCCTAATTATTATGCCATCTTTCCCGATTTTAGAAACACCCTACATGTGGCCCTAATAATTTGCCTGGACGTACGACAGGGCTCAAGAGTCATAGAGCACCATGCACCTTTTATGCAATACCGATATGTGACCGTAAACTGCTATTTGGGCATATGGCAGCATTTAGAAGGGAAGCAGCACCATTTGGCTTTTGGGGCGCAGATTTTGCTGGATTAGTACGGGTACAGGGGAAACCTCTGAGAAGTGATTCCCATTATGGAAAATACACCCCTTAAGACATTTATCAAGTGAGCATTTTGACCTGTCAGGTGTGTTTCAGAAATGAATGCACAGCAGATATTGAAAGTGAAAATTGCAGTTTTACCCCTTCAGCTATGACAGCACCCCTTGAGAGACATCCCATTCGCTGGACAGGAAGCCTGATGATACAAAAAAATGGAAACTACCTCTCCACATACCCAGTCAGGTTTTCTCTTCTCTGGATTGGATTGTCCTGTTGACAAGACACTTCTCCAGGATTGCAGACCTGCTAGCAGGTACTTACCTGGTCTCCTAGCGGTACTCTGAAGGTGTAAGCCTCTTCAGGAGTAACCTTAAGCCTAGGGCTGTTTACTTCCTTTCTCTCCCAGGCACCTCTTACCTTTGTGGAAGTGGTTGCATCCTGCCGCCGGTAGGATCTCCTCTGGAGGGAGATGGGTATCTCTCTGTGTTGTGCTCCGGCTCCATGGTTTCTCCTCTCTGGGAACCGGAAAGCATGGCACAGGGTTTGGCGACTTCCGGCGTACTGAGGTGCTCACTTCCGGTCACGGCGCACGTGACTTCTGCCTACGACCCAGGAAGCGGTGTTCCAGCGGCCCCCAGAGGGGAGGAGGGGCTGCAGCGTGCCATAGCCAGAGGGCCTCCCCACCCAATCCTAGGCCTATTTAGGGCTGAAAGGAGATGGCTCCTTCCTCCAAAGCGACCAGCCTGGAAACGCTAGAAGAAGCAGCAGGGTGCGCGGAGCGATCAAGCGCTACAAGATCTTCCAGTCTGGTACTTTGATGAGACATGGGATTTTCTAAACATGGTACGACAGAATATTTATTTTTTTATTAATCCTGTCCTTTTTTTGTATATTATGTTTTTAAGCCAGAGAGGGTCCTAGAAATAAAATGGACAAGTCCCATAATAAGGAGTGTGCTGTATATAAAACAAAAAACCTAGCAGCTTCTTATACAAAAACATTATGTCAAACGTGTTTAGATAAGCTTATTGCGAAGGAATACACTAGCCTTGACTCTAATGTTAAATATATTGTACGAGTTACGGTTTGTTCACATGGCCTATTTTCGGATGTTTTTCGGGCCGTAAACGCCCGACAACGGCCAAAAAATCGGAAGCAGAACGCCTCCAAACACCTGCCCATTGATTTCAATGGGAAAACGCCGTTCTGTTCCGACGGGCCGTTTTTTTACGTGGCTGTTTTTCAAAACGGCCTTGTAAAAAAATGGCTGCGAAAAAGAAGTGCAGGTCACTTCTTAGGACGTTTTTGGAGCCATTTTTCATTGACTCTATAGAAAACAGCTCCAGAAACGGCCGTAAAAAACGCAGCGAAAATCACCAGTGACTTAAAATAGGTCTGAAAATCAGGAGCTGTTTTCCCTTGAAAACAGCTCCGTATTTTCAGACATTTTTGAGTTTGGGTGTGAACATACCCTTAGGCTATGTTCACAAGCTTAACAAAATACGGCTGAAAATACGGAGCTTTTTTCAAGGGAAAACAGCTCCTGATTTTCAGACGTTTTCTAATCAAACTAGCGTTTTTCATGGCGTTTTTTTACGGCCGTTTTTGGAGCTGTTTTTCTATTGAGTCAATGAAAAAAGGCCCCAAAAACGGCTCAAGAAGTGTCATGCACTTTTTTTCGAGGCCCTTTTTTATGCGTCCGTTTTTAAAAAACGCCCCATGGAAATGGAACGCTGTTTTTCCCATTGAATTCAATGGGTGGATATTTGGAGGCGTTCAGCCCCCGCCTGTTAAGCCATTTTTCGGGGCGTTTACGGCCCGAAAAACGTCTGAAAATAGCCTGTGTGGACATACCCCTAAGGTTAGGAATTCCCTTAAAGAGCCTCTGTGTAAAGGATCTGCCAGGCACTACGTCTGTGGATACTCCCAGGATTAATCAGTCGACACCTGAGGCCAGACCTCTTAGACTGACACCGGCTCCCACCAATCAGGGTGGCAGGCTCAGGAGTGGGAGAGCCTATCGCGGCCTGGTCAGTCGGAGTTAGCTCCGCCCCCTGTCCATTTATACCTGCCATTTTCTCTTCCTCATTGCTTGTGATTCTTCTTGGATTCCTGGCCCCACTGCTGCCTTGCTCCAGCCTGCTTCTGCCGTGCTTCTGCCTTGCTTCAGTTCCCGCTTATCCTGCTTCGCTCTGCCCCTGGCTTGCTTCCTGCTCCGTGCTCTGCGTTTGTATACTCCACTACATCCTGATCCTGACTGGCTCGTTCACCACTCCGTTTCCTCACGGTGTTCCGTGGGCTACTGCCCCTTCCCTTGCTTGTTCCCTGTTTGTATCCCCTTGCACTTAGTCAGCGTAGGGACCGCCGCCAAGTTGTACCCCGTCGCCTAGGGCGGGTCGTTGCAAGTAGGCAGGGACAGGGTGGTGGGTAGATTAGGGCTCACCTGTTCCCTTCACCTCATTCCTGCCATTACTTAATCACAAGCCCATACCTAGTCTACCATTTCTCCTACGCTGACGCTATCATGGACCCCCTTGAGACCCTGACCCAGCAGATGCAGGGCCTCTCCCTACAGGTCCAGGCCCTGGCTCAGAGGGTCAACCAGTCTGACGCTGCCATAGTAGTACCCCTCACCTCACCTCTAGAACCCGACCTTAAGTTACCTGACCGGTTCTCAGGGGACCGTAAGACTTTTCTCTCCTTCCGGGAGAGTTGCAGACTTTACTTCCGTCTAAAACCTCACTCCTCAGGTTCCGAGAACCAGCGGGTGGGTATAATTATATCCCGACTCCAGGAAGGGCCCCAAGAGTGGGTCTTCTCCTTGGCTCGTGACGCCCCTGAACCTTCCTCCGTTGATCGTTTTTTCTCTGCCCTCGGACTCATTTACGACGAGACTGACAGGACTGCCTTAGCCGAGAGTCAGCTGGTGACCTTACGTCAGGGTAGGAGACCTGCTGAGGAATACTGTTCTGATTTTAGAAAGTGGTGCGTAGCTTCTCGGTGGAACGACCCGGCCCTAAGGTGCCAGTTTAGGTTAGGATTATCTGACGCCCTGAAGGATCTGCTTGTTAGCTACCCCTCTTCTGACTCCCTAGACCAGGTTATGGCCCTAGCAGTACGACTTGACCGACGTCTCAGGGAACGTCAGCTTGAACGTTTCAATGTTTTCCCCTCTGACTTCCCTGTGATTCCCCCCGAGGTCCCGTCTCCTCGCTCTTCCACGGAAGACTCGGAGGTACCTATGCAACTCGGGGCCTCCATGTCCCCTCGACAACGTAGAGAGTTCCGCAGGAAGAATGGTCTCTGCTTCTATTGTGGGGATGACAAGCATCTACTGAACACCTGTCCCAGGCGCAAGAATAAGCAGCCGGAAAACTTCCGCGCCTAAGTGATCATCGGGGAGGTCACTTGGGCGCACAGGTATTTCCCGTTAATATGAAACGCAATAAAATTTTGCTTCCCTTTCAGGTCTCGTTTGCTGGCCGGTCTGCCACTGGCAGTGCCTTCGTGGATTCTGGCTCATCTGCTAATATCATGTCTGTGGAATTTGCTATGTCTCTAAAAATGCCTTTTATTGATTTGCCTTATCCTGTCCCGGTAGTGGGTATCGACTCCACTCCTCTTGCTAATGGTTATTTTACTCAGCATACTCCTGTTTTTGAACTCCTTGTTGGCTCCATGCATTTGGAGCAGTGCTCTGTACTAGTGATGCAGGGATTATCGTCCGATCTGGTATTAGGTCTTCCCTGGTTGCAGCTGCATAATCCCACGTTTGATTGGAATACTGGGGATCTCACCAAATGGGGTAGTGAATGCCTGACGTCATGTCTTTCGGTTAACTCTATTTCTCCCCGTGAGGAGGTAAACACGCTACCTGAGTTTGTTCAGGACTTCGCTGATGTGTTTTCTAAGGAGGCCTCCGAGGTGTTGCCCCCTCATAGAGATTAAGATTGCGCCATCGATTTGGTACCTGGTGCTAAGCTTCCTAAGGGTAGGATATTTAATCTTTCATGTCCTGAACGTGAAGCTATGAGGGAGTATATCCAAGAATGCCTGGCCAAGGGTTTCATTCGCCCCTCGACTTCTCCTGTAGGTGCTGGCTTCTTCTTCGTGGGGAAGAAGGATGGTGGTCTTAGGCCGTGCATTGACTATCGGAACTTGAATAAGGTCACAGTAAGGAACCAGTATCCCCTTCCTTTGATTCCGGATCTTTTTAATCAGGTTCAGGGGGCCCAATGGTTCTCTAAGTTCGATCTACGGGGGGCATATAACCTTATCCGCATCAAAGAGGGGGATGAGTGGAAGACTGCGTTCAACACGCCCGAAGGTCATTTCGAATACATGGTCATGCCCTTTGGGTTGTGTAATGCCCCTGCCGTCTTCCAGAATTTTATTAATGAAATTCTGAGAGATTACCTGGGAAATTTTCTTGTAGTGTACCTTGATGACATACTGGTGTTTTCCAAGGACTGGTCCTCCCACGTGGAGCATGTCAGGAAGGTCCTCCAGGTCCTCCGGGAAAATAATCTGTTTGCGAAAACCGAAAAATTTGTGTTTGGGGTACAGGAGATACCATTTTTGGGTCAAATCCTCACTCCTCATGAATTCCGCATGGACCCTGCCAAGGTTCAGGCTGTGGCGGAATGGGTCCAACCTGCCTCCCTGAAGGCGCTACAGTGTTTTTTGGGGTTCGCTAACTATTACAGGAGATTTATTGCCAACTTCTCGGTCGTCGCTAAGCCTCTTACGGACCTCACTCGCAAGGGTGCGGATGTCCTCCACTGGCCTCCTGAGGCCATCCAGGCTTTCGAGACCCTCAAGAAGTGCTTTATCTCGGCCCCCGTGCTGGTTCAGCCCAACCAAAGGGAGCCATTTATTGTGGAGGTTGACGCGTCCGAGGTGGCAGTGGGGGCCGTCTTGTCCCAGGGTACCAACTCCCTCACCCATCTGCGCCCCTGTGCTTACTTCTCTAGGAAGTTTTCGCCCACGGAGAGTAACTATGATATTGGCAGCCGCGAACTTTTAGCCATTAAATGGGCTTTTGAAGAGTGGCGTCACTTCCTGGAGGGGGCCAGACACCAGGTAACGGTCCTTACTGACCACAAGAATCTGGTTTTCCTAGAATCTGCCCGGAGGCTTAATCCTAGACAAGCTCGATGGGCGCTATTCTTTACCAGATTTAACTTCTTGGTTACCTATAGGGCTGGGTCCAAAAATATTAAGGCTGATGCACTGTCACGTAGTTTCAGGGCCAATCCTCCTTCTGAGAAGGATCCTGCTTGTATTTTACCCCCTGGTATAATCGTTTCTGCCACTGATTCTGATTTAGCCTCTGACATTGCGGCTGATCAAGGTTCAGCTCCCGGGAACCTACCTGGGGACAAGCTGTTTGTACCCCTGCAATACCGGCTAAGGGTACTCAGGGAAAACCATGACTCCGCACTATCTGGTCATCCTGGCATCTTGGGTACCAAACACCTCATTACCAGAAACTATTGGTGGCCTGGGTTGCCTAAAGACGTTAGGGCTTACGTCGTCGCTTGTGAGGTTTGTGCTAGGTCCAAGACCCCTAGGTCCCGACCTGCGGGCTTACTACGTTCTTTGCCCATTCCCCAGAGACCTTGGACCCATATCTCCATGGATTTTATCAACGATTTGCCTCCATCTCAGGGCAAGTCGGTGGTGTGGGTGGTAGTAGACCGCTTCAGCAAGATGTGCCACTTTGTGCCCCTTAAGAAACTACCTAACACCAAGACGTTAGCTTCTTTGTTTGTTAAACACATTCTGCGTCTCCATGGGGCCCCAGTCAATATCGTTTCTGACAGAGGGGTACAATTTGTTTCCTTATTTTGGAGAGCTTTTTGTAAAAAGTTGGAGATTGACCTGTCCTTCTCCTCCGCCTTCCATCCCGAAACTAATGGCCAAACGGAAAGGACTAATCAATCCCTGGAACAATATTTAAGGTGTTTCATCTCTGACTTTCAATTTGATTGGGTCTCATTCCTTCCCCTCGCCGAATTTTCCCTGAATAACCGGGTCAGTAACTCGTCAGGGGTCTCCCCGTTTTTCTGTAATTTCGGGTTTGATCCAAGGTTCTCCTCCGTTTCTCCTGGTTGTTCCAATAATCCCGAGGTAGAGGACGTTCATCGGGAACTGTGCACAGTCTGGGCCCAGGTTCAGAAGAACCTAGAGGCGTCCCAGAGCGTACAAAAGATTCAGGCTGATAGAAGACGTTCTGCTAACCCCCGGTTTGTCGTCGGGGATCTGGTGTGGTTGTCGTCTAGGAACTTGCGCCTTAAGGTCCCGTCCAGGAAGTTTGCTCCCCGATTTATTGGGCCTTATAAGGTCATTGAAGTCCTCAACCCTGTATCCTTCCGTCTGGAGCTGCCCCCATCCTTTCGCATACACGACGTCTTTCATGCCTCTCTCCTTAAACGCTCCCTCCAGTACCTGGTCCATTGGAGAGGATCGGGCTGGAGGAGAGGACTTGGGTACCTACTCGAGATGTTCACGCTGGGGTATTGGTCAGGAGGTTCCACCTTCTCTTCCCCACTAAACCGGGTCCTCTTAGTAAGGGTCCGGTGGCCCCTCATAAAAGGGGGAGTACTGTAAAGGATCTGCCAGGCACTACGTCTGTGGATACTCCCAGGATTAATCAGTCGACACCTGAGGCCAGACCTCTTAGACTGACCCTGGCTCCCACCAATCAGGGTGGCAGGCTCAGGAGTGGGAGAGCCTATCGCGGCCTGGTCAGTCGGAGTTAGCTCCGCCCCCTGTCCATTTATACCTGCCGTTTTCTCTTCCTCATTGCTCGTGATTCTTCTTGGATTCCTGGCCCCACTGCTGCCTTGCTCCAGCCTGCTTCTGCCGTGCTTCTGCCTTGCTTCAGTTCCCGCTTATCCTGCTTCGCTCTGCCCCTGGCTTGCTTCCTGCTCCGTGCTCTGCGTTTTGTATACTCCACTACATCCTGATCCTGACTGGCTCGTTCACCACTCCGTTTCCTCACGGTGTTCCGTGGGCTACTGCCCCTTCCCTTGCTTGTTCCCTGTTTGTATCCCCTTGCACTTAGTCAGCGTAGGGACCGCCGCCAAGTTGTACCCTGTCGCCTAGGGCGGGTCGTTGCAAGTAGGCAGGGACAGGGCGGTGGGTAGATTAGGGCTCACCTGTTCCCTTCACCTCCTTCCTTCCATTACTCTATGTCACCAGATTATAAGTGCCCTATCTCCTACATAATCGGATCGGCGCTGTAATGTAGATAACAGCAGTGGTTTTTATTTTGAAAAACGATCATTTTTGAGCAAGTTATGAGCAATTTTAGATTTAGTTTCTCAATAGACAACTGGGCGTGTTTTTACTTTTGACCAAGTGGGTGTTGTAAAGAAGTGTATGAGGCTGACCAATCGGTAACCAATCAGTGACCAATCAGCGTCATACACTTCTCATTGTTCCAGCCCAGCATGATCCACAGCACAGTGTGATTGTGCAGTGAAAGAAGCTGGGCTGGAACAATGAGAAGTGCATGAGGCTGATTGGTCACTGATTGGTTACCGATTGGTCAGCCTCATACACTTCTTTACAACACCCACTTGGTCAAAAGTAAAAACACGCCCAGTTGTCTATTGACAAACTATATCTAAAATTGCTCATAACTTGCTCAAAAATGATCGTTTTTCAAACTAAAAACCACTGTTATCTACATTACAGCGCCGATCAGATTATGTAGGAGATAAAGAGGCTCTGTCACCAGATTATAAATGCTCTAAGTCCTTAAAGAAGAAGCGGGATTTACCTAGTACCTTTTCTGCTAGGCTCTTCTGACGATTCCTCTGAAGAAGACGGGGGAGGAAAGAATCTGTTCTCTTCTAAGGACGTGGCAATGGACGTGGCAATGGCGAAACATCATAGGGGCGTTTTGGGCTTCCGGGGGGCCAATGGCCGCCCAAAGTACATTGCAGTTTTGTTGCGTTTTTGCTGTGAATCGTGGAAAAAACCGTGACAGAACTGCTATGGGTATGTGTTGCAAAAGGATCTGCAGAGATTACGTTTTCTTACCTTCGCATGTCCTAGTACAGCAGCAAGACTTCATTAGGATGACTGAGCTGCTATGTAAGTATAAGCGAGATGGATTCGTTTAATTGGTCTTGTGTTTGGATTTAGGGGGTCTGGTCTGGTGTCTATTTAGGACGTATGGTCTGGTGTCTGTATTTAGGGGTTCTGGTCTGGGGTCTGTATTAGTTTAAGGGGTCTGGGGTCTGTAATTAGGGGGCCTGGTCTGGGGTCTGTATTAGTTTAAGGGGTCTGGGGTCTGTATTTAGGGGGCCTGGTCTCGGGTCTGTATTAGTTTAAGGGGCCTGGTGTCTGTATTTAGAGGGTCTGATCTGAGGTCTGTATTTAGGGTATCTGTATTAGTTTAAGGGGTCTGGGGGTCTGTATTTAGGGGGTCTGGTCTGGGGTCTGTATTAGTTTAAGGGGTCTGTATTTAGGGGGTCTTATCTGGGGTCTGTATTAGTTTAGGGGTCTGTGTTTAGGAGTCTGGGGTCTGTATTAGTATAGGGGGTCAGGTCTGTGGTCATTATTATTTTAGGGGGTCAGGCCTGGTGTCTGTATTTAGGCGTCTGGTCCGAGGTCTATTTTTAGGGGGTCTGGTCTAGGGTCGGTGTTTAGGGTGCATGTTCTGAGGTCTGTATTTTTTTAGGGAGGTCTGGTCTGGGGACTGCAATAGTTTAGAAGGTCTGGGGTCTCTATGTATTCTAGGATCTGGTCTGGGGTCTGAATTTATTAGTCTGAGTAAAAGGGGTTGTCTTTAATGTATGGGCCTGGTCCTTGGTGTCTACATTTTTGTGTTCCTATCGAGGCTGGAAATGTGTCTGAGGCTGCAGAAGTGAGGGGCGAAGATGTCTCATCAGGAAACTCTACAGTTATCAGGAGAAGTCGCCATAACGGTCGGTATCAGATGGAGAAAAAAGAAAAAGAGAACGACTCCCATCAGAGAAGACATCACTTGTGAATCACTGGATCTATAGAGGAACTGTCTCCTCTCCTGACATGTCTGTTGTAGGAAATCCTTGTATTCCACATCACATCTTTCGGTACCCAGGACAAGTGCACTTTGAAAGGGGAATGATAACACCCATTTGTCAATGCTCACACAGGAAGGTGGTGTTCTCTACAAAAACGGCAGACTGGCAGTGGGAAATGGGGGCCCAAGTTTGGAGAACAGACCAGGGCCTATGGTCTACTTAATTCGCCACTTAGACGTGGATCAGCTCCTTAAAACAGTCAGAGCCACTATGAATATTGAGGCCCAAAGGAACCCCAGTCGGTCCAGAATATTATGTTTAAGGGCATAGGACCAAGCAGAGAGGGAACCTTTTCATACATAAAAACGTGGCCAGCCTTATTAACCCCTTGACACACAAGGACGTAGTGGTACGTCATGCATTGAAATGCTTTAACGCATCGGGATGTACTGGTGCATCATGGATGTAAACTGTCACCCTGTCAAAGGACAGGGTGACAGAACTGTGCCATCAACTGTTAATGACAATTGATCGGCACAGTAAGACGGCAGGGGACCAATCACAGCGGTCCCCTGCCGGCGATCGCTGTGATTGGTCAGTTTGCTGTGACTGACCAATCACAGCTCCTTGAGAACGAGTATGTGATGGAGCTGGCTCAGAAGCTGAGCCAGCGCCATCATCGTCTGGTGTCGGCTGTATATTTTTGCCGACACCCCGCTGTAATGGCCAGGACCGGAGCTAGGCTCCGAACCGGCCAATTAACCCCTTAGATGCAGCGATCACTGCATCTAAGTGCTATCTAGCCTATCGGCACCCCTGATGGTTGCTACGGCCACGGGTGTCACCTATTTGTTGATTATCCCATTAGATGGAGCGATGAAAAGCGATCGCTGCATCTAGGTGGTTAGATCGCACACGATGGTTGCTAATGGCAACGATCGGCACGATGGTTACTATGGCAACCGGAGGCAACAATGGCCTCCTAGTACGGAAGCCTATTAGGCCACGCCGGGAGGCGAAGCCTAATAGGCTTGCTGTCAGTGAATAGCTGACATTTCTAATACACTGCACTATATAGGTGGTGCAGTGTATTAGAATAGCGATCAGGGCTTCATGCCTTCAAGTCCCATAGTTGGACAAAAAAAAAAAAAGTTAAACAAAAGTAAATAAAAATGTTGTAAAAAAATTAAAGTTTCAAGTTAAAAAAACAATAACTGTCTTTTTTCCCATAATAATTCTTTTATTATAGGAAAAATGGAAAACATAAAAAAAATTACACATGTGGTAAAGCAAAAAAACAATATACATTTCGTATCGCCGTAATCGCATCGACCCGCAGAATAAAGTAAATATGCCTTAAAATACGCCGTAAAAAAAACAAAACATAAAAAACATCAGAATTTCTGGTTTTTGGTCTCCTTGCGTGCCAAAAACGAAATAAAAAGTGATAAAAAAAATTGCATGTACCCCAAAATGGTACCAATGAAAACTACAGATTGTCCCACAATAAATAAGCCCTCGCACAGCTCCGGTGGAGAAAAAATAAAAAAGTTCTGGCTCTCAGAAAATGGCGACCCAAAATGTGCAGAGCGTTCCAAAAGCGGATAAGATTGGGCACCATTTATCCGTGCGACAATAGCCTCACATCTGCAGATTATTATTTATTTACTGCATTATTATACCACCGTACTTTGCCCTGATGTACTCTGCCCATATTACATATGCCTCCACATTATAAACTGAAATACCAGCAAAACCCCAAACAGAACTACTACAACAAGCAAAATCTGCGCTCCAAAGGCCAAATGGCGCTCCCTCCTTTCTGAACCCTACAGTGTGCCGAAACAGCAGTTTATGTCCACATATAAGGCATCCCTATACCCAGGAGAACCCGCTTAACAGTTTATGAGACATTTGTCTTCAGTGGCACGAACTGGACACAACATATTGTGCACTAAAATGGCATACCAGTGGAAAATTGCAATTTTCACTTTGCACCATCCACTGAGCGTTCATTTCTAATATAAAAAACTGTGGGGTCAAAATGCTCACTATACCTCTTAAAAAATACCTTGAGGACTGCAGTTTCCAAAATAGGGGTTACATCTTGGGGGTTTGTTTTAGGCTGGATTCACACGAGGTCATTACGTCCGTAATTGACGGACGTATTTCGGCTGCAAGTCCTGGACCGAACAAAGTGCAGGGAGCCAGGCTCCTAGCATCATAGTTATGTACGATGCTAGTTGTCCCTGCCTTGCTGCCAGACAACTGTCCCGTACTGTAATCATGATTTCAGTACGGGACAGTTGTCCGGCATCAAGGCAGGGACTCCTAGCATCGTACATAAGTATGATGCTAGGAGCCCGGCTCCCTGCACTGTGTTCGGTCCAGGACTTGCGGCCGAAATACATCCGTCAATTACGGACGTAATGACCTCATGTGAATCCAGCCTCACTATTTGAAACCAGAGCCCTGCCATTGTGGACCAATGCTGTAAAAATCACCAAAATAAACCTCAAATGTGCATGGTGCTCTTTTACTCCTAAGCCCTGTAAGGGTATGTTCACACGCAGTGACTAAAAATTTCTGAAAACAGGCGAAAACAGCTCCTGATTTTCAGACGTTTTTGTAGCAACTCGCGTTTTTTGCAGCGTATTTTACAGCCGTTTTTTTAGCTGTTTTTCAATGAAGTCAATGAAAAATGCCTCCAAAAACGTCCTAAGAAGTGACATGCACTTCTTTTTCGCGGGTGTCTTTTTACGCGCCGTATTTTGACAGCGACGCGTAAAATTAAGCATCGTGGGAACAGAACACCGTAAAAACCCATTGCAAGCAATCGGCAGATGTTTGTAGGCGTAATGGAGACGTTTTTTCAGGCGTAATTCGAGGCGCGTGATCATACCCTTATATGTCCAGGCAAATGATAAATGCCTTGAGGGGTGTAGTTTACAAAATGGGGACAATTTTCAGGGTTTTCCATTCTACTCTGGTACCAAAGGGAGCTCTGCAAATGCGACATGGCGCCCGTACACCAATCCAGCAAAATCTGCAATCTAAAAACCAAATGTTGCTCCTTCCATTTTGAGTTCTGCCATGTGTCCAAACAGCAGTTTAGGGCCAGACGGGTATTTACGTACTCGGGAGAAATTTCGTAACAAATTGTGTAGTGTTTTTTCATCCTATTACCCCTTGTGAAAATAAAAAATTGGGAGCAAAAACTATATATTTTTGGAAAAAATGTAATTTAATTTTCACTGCCTAATTCTAATAAAATCTATGAAACACCTGTGGGATCAAAATGCTCACTACACCCCTAGATAAATGCCCAGACGGGTATAGTTTCCAAAATGGAGTCACCTCTCAGGGGTTTCTACTGTACTGGTACCTCAGGGGCTCTGCAAATGGTGCAGAGAAATCAATCTAGCAAAATCTGCATGCAAAGTAGCAATCCTGCCTTTCTGAGCCCTGCGGTATGTCCAGACAGCAGTTTATGACCACATATGGGGTTTTGCCGTACTCGGGATAAATTGCTTTACAAATGTTGGAGTGTTTTTTCTCCTTTATTCCTTGTGAAAATTAAAAAAAATGCAACATTTTAGTGGAAAAATGTAGATTTTCATTTTCACTGCCTAATTCCAATAAATTCAGCAAAAAAACAGTGGGGTCAAAATGCTCACTATACCGCTACATAAATTCTGTGAGGGGTGTAGTTTCCAAAATTGGGCCACTTTTGCGGATTTTGCAGTGTTTTGGCCCCTTGGGGGCTTTGCAAATGGGACATGACGCCGCAAATCATTCCAGCAAAACTTCAGCTCCAAAAGTCAAATGATGCTCCTTCCTTTCTAAGCCCTGCCGTGTGTCCAAACAGCAGTTTATTACCACATATGGGGTACTGCTGTACTCGGGAGAACTTGCTTTACAAATGTTGTGGTGCTTTTTCTCTTTTATCTATTGTGAAAATGAAAAAATCTCAGCTAAAACGAAATTTTATTCGAAAAAATTTAGATTTTCAATTTCACGTCCCAATTCCAATAAATTCCGCAAAAACTCTGCGGGGTCAAAATGCTTGCTATACCCCTAAAAAAAAAAAATCCTTGGGGGTGTAGTGTAGTTTCCAAAATGGGGTCACTTTTGAGGGGTTTCCACTGTTATGGTCCCTCCACGGCGTTGCAAACACGACATGGCACCGAAAACCATTCCATCAAAATCTGCACTCCAAAATCCAAATGGCGCTCCTTCCCTTCTGAGCCCTGTCGTGGGTCCATACAGCAGTTTATTACCACATATGGGGTAGTGCCGTAATCGGGAGAAATTGCTTTACAAATCTTGTGGTGCTTTTTCTCCTTTATTCCTTGTAAAAATTAAAACTTTCCACGTTTTTTTCAGAAAAAAATTAGATTTTCATTTTTACAGACTAATTCCAATAAGTTTAGCAAAAAAACCTGTGGGGTCAAAATGGTAACTATACCCCTAGACACATTTCTTGAAGGGTGTAGTTTCCAAAATGGGGTCACTTTTGGTGGGTTTCCACTGTTTTGGCACCACAAGACCTTCAAACCTGACATGGTGCATAAAATATATTTAAAAAAAAAGGAGGCCTCAAAGTCCTTTGCTTCTGAGGCCTATGTTTCAGTCCATTACCACACTAGGGCCACATGTGTGATATTTCTAAAAACGTCAGAATCTGGGCAATAAATATTGAGTTGTGTTTCTCTGGTAAAATCTTCTGTGTTACAGAAAAAAACGTATTACAAAAAAATTAAAATTGTAAATTTCACCTCTACTTTGCTTTAATTCCTGTGAAACACCTAAGGGGTGAAGAAACTTTCTGAATGCTGTTTTGAATACTTTGAGGGGTGAAGTTTTTAAAATGGGTGACTAATGAGGACTTTCTAATATATAAGGCCCTCAACTTCAGAACTGAACTGGCCTCTGAAAAAATAGCCTTTTGAAATTTTCTTGAGAAATTGCTGCTAAAGTTCTAAGTTCTAGAAAAATCAAAGGACGTTCAAAAAACGATGCAAACATAAAGTAGACATATGGGAAATGTAAACTATTTTGTGCGGTATTACGATCTGTTTTACAAACAGATACGTTTACATTTAGAAAAATGCTTTTTTTTTGCACATTTTCTCTAAATTTTGGTGTTTTCCACAAATAAATACTGAATTTATTGACCAAATTTTTCCAGTAACACAAAGTACAATATGTCATGAGAAAACATTCTCTGAATCGCTTGGATAGGTAAAAGCATTCCAAAGTTATTACCACATAAAGTGACACATGTCAGATATGAAAAAATTGGCTGTGACCACAAGGCCAAAACAGGCTGTGTCCTTAAGGGGTTAAACGTGAATGGAAGAACCCTGACAGGAAGTTAGGCATCCCTAAGATTCTTTTGAGGAAGATTTCTGCAAAGACTGGGATAGTATTCCTAGGCTAGATTCTCCAGTAGCAAAAATATCCATGAAAGCTTTTGAATATCTTTGATCTCTTTCTGACTTTATGGATGGGAAAGCAGATTACTATTTAAAAAGAAATTGGGAAGCCTCTATGGGGGCCTTCAAACCAGGTATTGCAGCTATATGTGTGGCCAGGTCCTTAACCCCTTAGTGACCAGCCTATTTTAGGCCCTAATAACCAAGCTATTTTATTCGTTTTTCTATAGTCGCATTCAAAGTGCTATAACTTTTTTATTTTTCCGTCGACATAGCTGTATGAGGACTTGTTTTTTGCGGGATTAGTTTTACTTTTTAATAGCACCATTTTAGGGTACATATAATTTTTTTTATTAACTTTTTTTTTGGGTGGATTAAAAAAAAAAACTGAAATTCCACCATTGTTCTATGCGTTTTATATTGACGCCGTTCACTGTGCGGCGTAAATAACATGTTACCTTTATTCTATGGGTCGGTACGATTACGGCGATACCACATATGTATAGTTTTTTATGTTTTACGACTTTTGCACAATAAAAACACTTTTGAACTAGAATTATTTGTTTTTGCATCGTCGCTTTCCAAGAGCCGTAATTTTTTTATTTTTCCATCAATGTAGTGATTTTTTGGGCTTGATTTTTGCGGGACGAGACATAGTTTTGATTGGTACTGTTTTGGGGTGCATGGGACTTATTCATTCATTTTTATTATGACTTTTTTGGAGGGCAATGGAAAAAAATAGCAATTTCGCCCTTGTTTTTTTTTACGGTGTTCACCTTGCGGTTTAAATTACATATTAACTTTATTAATTGAGTCATTACAGTCGCGGTGATACCACATATGTGTACTTTTATTTCTTTTTTTTACACTTTTACTAAATAAAACCACTTTTTATGGAAACTTTTTACTGTAATTTTTATTAATAATCTTCATTTCACATTAATTACTTTTTTTTTTTAGTCCTACTAGGGGACTTTACTATGCGATCTTCAGATCGCTGATATAATGCTCTGGTATACTTCGTATACCAGAGCATTATTGCCTGTCAGTGTAAATCTAATAGGCATATGTCTAGGGCAGACCTGGGGGCTTTTATCAGGCCCCTGGCTGCCATGACACCCCATCGGAGATCCGCGATTGCATTTGCGGGCCGCCGATGGGTGACAGAGGGAGCTCACTCCCTCTGTAAACAAGTTAAATGCAGCGGTCGCTATTGACGGCGGCATTTAATGGGTTAAACGGCCGCAATCGAAGTAAACTTCGATCGCGGGTGTTGGAGCAGGAGCCCAGCTGTTATCAGACAGCAGAGCCCCAGCTCCAGCCTGCACAGGACACCAGTGCAGGACTTAGACTAGGCTCACGTGAAAAGGCGACGGCCTAGCCTAAGGCCCCTTAGTGACCGACGTGAAAAGTATTGGTGGTCTTTAAGGGGTTAAAGATTTGGATCTCACAGTTAGAACTGCATATCAGACAGAAAACCTCTAGGGAGCAGATCCTTTCCTCCTCCACTGTTCTATCTAAGGCAGCAGATTTTTTAGCCGACGCTTCAGTGGATTTTGTCCGCTTATCAGCTAGGTCTTCTGTCCTTCCAAATTCAGCCAGAAGGGTTATCTGGATGAAAACATGGAATGGAGACACAGGCTCTAAGGGGAAGCTTTGCTCCATTCCATGTTCCGGAGATGTTTTGTTCGGTCCTCCGTTGGACGACTGCCTTGAGAAAGCCTCAGACAGGAGAAAGGGATTCCCTACCCGTTTCCTTTTGTCCCACAGAGTTCAAAAGCCAAATCATAAGGGACCGGATTTCAAAACCTCTAAATTCCTTAAAAAAAACAAGGGATTCCTTTTTAGGCCACAGAATGATCCCAAAAATAAGGAACACGAGCAATGATGCCAGAGGAAGTGGATATACCCCAAGAATACCCCCTTAAATGAACAGCACTTTTTTTTTATTTCCTATTGAAATCAATAGGAAACTATTTGCAGGTTCATTTCAAGAGTATTACAAGCTTTTTATGCTCCAAATACACCTGAAAATCGCTTAATCTGCCTCCAAAATCAGCTTGTTTTCCAAGCTGATTTTGGATGCAGATTTTAAAATGCAAGCTGTTTTGGACACTTTAAACAGAGGCCAAGCTATTGGTTGTTTTTTTTTTAGCTTCCCATTGTTTTGAATGAAATGTGCGATACAGAACCCGCTCTAAGATAGGTCATCTGCGTTTTTTGTTTAGTTCCAGTTAGCTGAAAAATCAGTTAGATTTAGTAGAGAAGGTCTGATTTATAAGACTTAGCTTTTATTAAGCTTATGATAGAAATTGGGATAACACAAATATTCTGAAAAGACGGACATACAGATTATTACAGTTATTTGGGGGGTTGCTTGGGTTATGGTTTCTCTTATGTCATTGCATTTGTGTTGGCTATTAGCGAGATCACACAATGGTGCTTTGTTCGCCTCCTGCACAAATACTATTCCTATCTTAGGCTTTGTTCACATATGCGCTACGGCTCAGTTCCGATGTTTCGTTAGAATGGAGCCCTGACAGACACAAACGGAAACCATAGGTTTTCAATGGTGACGGATCCGGGGCCAATGGTTTCCGTTTGTCTCTGTTGTACAAGGGTTCTGTAGTTTTGACGGAATCAATACTATAGTCGACTACGCTATTGATTCCGTCAAAACTACGGAACCCTTGCACATCGGAGACAAACGGTAACCATTGGCACCGGATCTGTCACCATTGAAAACAATGGTGATGGAAACGGAAACCTATGGTTTCCGTTTGTGTCTGTCAGGGCTCTGTTCCGACGGAAACCTCTGACGGAACGTCGGAACGGAGCCCTAGTGCAGATGTGAACGAAGCCTAAGATTGGCTTTCCCTACCTTGGTAATGAGCTGGTCACCTGTTCTAAGAAGCAACAAAACACCAGAAGGACCCTGATAGGCGGCAGGCACATGAACAAATTCTAATGACTAAAGGGATTTTTACATAGGATGATTATCGGGCAGACGAGCGTTAATATAATGCTCATTGCCGATAATTGCCCTGTGTAAACAGGAACGATCAGCAGATGAACGAGCAAATGCTCAATCATCTGCTGGTCGTATAGTTTAAAAAAAGTAAAAGATTAACGTTGTCGGCACCACATCTCCCTGTGTAAACAGGGAGACGCGCTACCGACATGATAATAATGTATGGGGACGAGCGATCGGAGTAACGACCGCTGGTCCCCATCCATAGCTCCTTGTGACAGGAGCAAGCGAGCGCAGATCAACGATGTCTCGTTGATCGGCGCTCGCTGCAACGGCCGCTTATCGGCCGGTCTATAAGGGTCTTAAGGCTAAGTTCACAATACTGTTAATATACGTTTACCTCTCTTCCGTCAGTGGAAGAGAGGATCGAAAGATTAAATGGAAAGCAACAGTCAATGGAAATTCTTTTGTTTCAGTTGATTTCCATTTGTCTCTGTTCGCTAGGTTTCCTTTTTTGACGGAAGCAAAAGTGCAGTCTGCAGAACTTTGAAAAAACGGAAACCTAGCGAACGGAGACAAACTGAAAGCGACTGAAACAAAAGAATTATCATTGAAATCAATGGTAATTCTAACGGAACCGTTGCTTTCCGTTTAATCTTTAGGTCCTCTCTTCCTTTGACGGAAGAGAGGTAAACGGAAAGTAACGGTAGTGTGAAAGAAACCTAGTTGCCAAAAGGCAAGCTAAAACCCTATTTCCCAACTACCTATTCAGAAAATGTTTTTATCGAGTTGAAATATAACTTTTATTATTACTATTTAAAGCAATACTGATGAACCACACACTATTAACCACTAAGTGACCAGCCTAATTTAGGCCCTAATGACCAACCTATTTTTTTAGTTTTTCTATAGTTGCATTCAAAAAGCTATAATTTTTTATTTTTCCATCGACATAGCTGTTTGAGGACCTTTTTTGCGGGATTGGTTGTACTTTTTAATGGCACCTATTTGGGGTACATATCATTTTTGATTAAACCCTTCACGACTGCCATACGGCTATATACGTTCCAACTGCCGATGCCCTGTGCAGTTGACAGCCTGGAACGGGTTTAATGAGTGCAGTGCTGCTTCAGTGTGAGCAGCGCTGCGCTCTCATGTCGGCCGGGGGTTTGAGAGCCCCGGAATACACCCCCCACTGTAGATAGCGCCACACACATCCCCCTGTAGGTAGCTCAAAACCCTCTGTAGATAGCGCCACCTAAGCTCCCTCCAGCATCAGAATCCCTGGCCAGCACTGTGGCCAAGGATTCCCCTCGTATAGGGAGCCCCCGCTGTCTCTCCATCCCCACTGTAGATAGTGCCACCCTCCTGCAGATAGCAACCCCCCCGCTGTAGATAGCATCGCAGCCCCACTGTAGATAGCGCCACCGGAACTCCCCCTAAGAGCGGAATCTCCGGTGTCCGATCGCTCGGGCTGGGGATTGCGCTTCTAGAGAGAGCCCCTGATGTCACTGTCCATTTGGACAGTTACATTAGTGGCTCTCTCTAGGAGCGGAATCCCCAGCTGACACACTGGCTGGGGATTCCGCTACTGGAGAAGCCCCTGGGGTCACTATCCATACATGGACAGTGACGTCAGGGGCTACTTCTGGGGCCGAATCCCCGCTCGGGCAGGGGATTCCGCTTTTAGAGTTAACCCCTGACGTCACTATCCATATATGGACAGTGACGTCAGGGGCTACTCCTGGAGTGGAATCCCCACTCGGGCAGGGGATTCCGCTTTTAGAGTTAACCGCTGCCATCACTGTCAATATATGGACAGAGACATCAGGGGCTTCCTGTAGGAGCGGAATCCCTGGTCAGTGAAATTCCGCTCCTACAGAGAGCTACAGTGGTGCTATTCACAGAAAGGGGGTGCCATTTACGGGGGGTGGCGCTATCTGCAGGTGGTGGCACTATATACAGGGGGTGTGGTGCTATCTACAGTGGGTGCTATATACAGGGGGAATTCATGAACCCAAAGCAGTTTTTATTATTAAAGAAAAATATCCAGTCTATTTTGTTAGTCTATTAATTTTATGGCATATGTGTACTAGATGCATTTGCTACTGGAGACCCCTTGGGACATCCAGACTTGCTGAACACAGGATTTTATAGTAAGGCTGGATTCACACGAGGTCATTATGTCCATAATTGACGGACGTATTTCGGCCGCAAGTCCCAGACCGAACACAGTGCAGGGAGCCGGGCTCCTAGCATCATACTTATGTACGATGCTAGGAGTCCCTGCCTCGCTGCCGGACAACTGTCCCGTACTGAAAACATGATTACAGTATGGGACAGTTGTCCGGCAGCGAGGCAGGGACTCCTAGCATCGTACATAACTATGATGCTAGGAGCCCGGCTCCCTGCACTGGGTTCGGTCCGGGTCTTGCGGCCGAAATACGTCCATCAATTACGGACGTAATGACCTCGTGTGAATCCAGCCTAAGGCCTCATTTACACGAGCGTGTGCGTTTTGCTCAGGCCAAAAAACGCAGCGTTTGGCGTGCGCAAAAGGCACTTGACAGCCCCGTGTGTCATCAGTGTAAGATGCGCGGCTGCGTGATTTTCGCGCAGCCGCCATCATAGAGATGAGGCTAGTTGACGTCCGTCACTGTCCAGGGTGCTGAAAGAGCTAACTGATCGGCAGTAACTCTTTCAGCACCCTCGACAGTGAATTCCGATCACAATATACACCAACCTGTGAATTAAAAAAAGACATTCATACTTACCAAGAACTTCCTGCTTCCTCCAGTCCGGTCTCCCGGCCGTTGCCTTGGTGACGCGTCCCTCTCTTGTCATCCGGCCCTGGATGACGCGGCAGTCCATGTGACCGCTGCAGCCTGTGATTGGCTGCAGCCTGTGCTTGGCCTGTGATTGGCTGCAGCTGTCACTTGGACTGAATTGTCATCCCGGGAGGTCAGACTGGAGGAAGAAGCCGGGAGTTAGCGGTAAGTCAGAACTTCTTCTTTTCTTTACACGTTCATGTATATTGTGATCGGAAGTCACTGTCCAGGGTGCTGAACCAGTTTAACTCTTTCAGCACCGTGGACAGTGTGTCTCCTGAAGTCGCGTACCGGAAATTTTTTTCCCGGGTTCGGTCAAAACGAGTTCGGCCAAACCCGGTGAAGTTCGGTGCGCTCATCTCTAATTTGACACTCCGTTTGGATGTTTGTAAACAGAAAAGGACGTAGTGCTTTTCTGTTTACATTCATCCTTTTGACAGCTGTTGCGCAAACCACGCAGTCCGCACGGAAGTGCTTCCGTGCGGCATGCGTGGTTTTCACGCACCCATTCACTTCAATGGGTGCGTGATGCGCGAAAAACGCACGATTATAGAACATGTCGTGAGTTTTACGCAACGCACTCGCGCTGCGCAAAATTCACGCATTGTCTGCACTGCCCCATAGAGTAATATAGGTGCATACGACACGCGTGAAAAGCACGCGCGTCGCACGTGCGTATATTACGCTCGTGTAAATGAGGCCTAAGGGTTTGTTTATAGGAAACAAGCATAGCTTTGGTTCTCATTCAGACCATCCAGGGCTACTGATCTCAGTCGATGTATCCATTTGCCTTCTGTTTGCAGCAGTTGCTTGTCCCAGTTACCTACCCCCTGTGTGGTTTGGTTCTATTGGTTGTGTTCCTTGAAACCTTATGGCCTTGGAGTCCTCCCCCCCCACCCATGTGATGACCATAAATGCCAAGAGACAGAGGTATAGCTTTGGTTTAGAATGCCATTGTGATGGTCCCTTATTCTTCGTCTGAACTCACGCTTTGTCTTGCCTACATAGTCCTTATGACAGGTGCATTTGGCCGGGTGGAAAACCGCTTGGTCTTTCAGTTAATAAACTGTCTGTTGGTAAATTTGAAGCCTGTAGTTGTAATTGTGAATGTTTTAGTTAGTACTATAGCTTCACATGCCGGACAATTACCACATCTAAATGCCCCAAGCAGTCTCCTATGCATTCAGCACTTTTCATGAGGTTCTACTGTGTAGTGACTTGTAACAAGTTTATCCTTTAGACTTTTATTTCTCCTACAGGTAATTTGGGGCTGTCTCCTACTGCCAGTGGCGTAGCTATCGAGGTTGCAATTGCAAGCGGGCACCCAAAGCCAAGGGAGCCCACGGCCCCCCGCACCACACCTATTTACAGTTACAATAGAAACTGGTGCCTAAGTAATAAACTATTCGGGCCCCTGTTACTACAGTAACAGTATATAACAGTATACTTACCCTCCTCGCTCCGGGTGCAGCGCTGGTCCGGACGTCTTTAGCGCCATGACTTAATAACGTCACGATGCTAGGAGCGCCGCGCACAATGTCATGACACTGAATGGCGTCAGGACCTGCACTGCGCCCGGAGCCGAAGAGGCGGGTAAGTACAAGATTTCTGGCTGCTGGGGCCCTGTATCTAAGCCTACCACAAGGCCTAGCAGACAGTATCACACAGTATCACATACGGGCCCTGTATCTAAGTCTAACATGTGGTAGGCTTAGATACAGGGCCCAGCAGACTATATTACATATGGGCCTTCAATCTAAGCCTACCATGGGGGTGCTCTCCTAAGTGACCCAACGATACACCTGAAAGCTTCGGCCCGTCGGCCATAAGAAGAATTTGGGAGGCCAAGAAGAACTTTTGCATTGGGCCCATGAGCCTTTAGCTATGCCCCTGCCTACTGCCTTCCTAATATTCTAGCGAGAGTAAACACTTTAGAAAGCTAGGGTCAGGTACCAGCGGTAATTGGTTGTTCTTCTTAGAACGGGTGCCAAGCTCATTACCAAGCCAATCTAAGATAGGAATAGAATTTGTGCAGGAGAAAAACAAAGGACCAGTGTGTGATCTCCATAATACCCAACTCAAATGAACCGCTGAAATAAAAGAAACCAAAACCCAAGCAATCACCCAAATAACTGATCTGTATATCTGTCTTTTCACAATATTTGTGTTATCCTAATTTTTATCATAAGCTTAATAAAAGAGAAGTTTTATAAATCAATCCTTACTCCACTAAATCAAATTTTTAAACAAGAAGGAAAAACGGGAACCAACCCGTTGGATTATCTCAGGGAATTGCATCAGCCCCGTATAAACTACGCCACTTCTTCCCATTGAAAGCAATGGGAGCCAAGAGAGGTTAGATGGAAACACACAGAAGTCACATCCAGCATGTATTACTGGGTGAGCAAAGTCTAAAACCAGAGCAAGTTGCTAGGATGAAGGAATAGAAAATTATGGCCTAAAACAGGGCAACTTTTAAAAACTGAAGGTAACCACTAACCTATGTAAAAAAAAATGTTCTATGTCAAAGGCGTCCATAGCTTTAAATGCCTACGTACAGTAGATATCGATTTGACTTATACATTTAGTTGAGATGCACAGCTTCATGGATACTTACACAATGCTGCCTGGTTTCTAAGGGTATGTTCACACTGAGTTTTTTGATGAGGAAACCGCGCCGCAAAACTCGTCAAAAACGGTTAGAAAATGCCTCCCATTGATTTCAATGGGAGACGGAGGCATCTTTTTCCCGCGAGCGGTAAAACCGTCTCGCGGGAGAAAGAAGGGACATGCCTATGGGCGTTTACGCCTCTGACCTCCCATTGACTTCAATGGGAGGCAGGGAAAGTGTATTGCGCTGCGTTTTATGCCCGCGGTGCTCAATCGCCGTGGGCGAAAAACGCAGCGAAAATCGGCGTGCAGGGAGAGGAAAATCTGCCTCAAACATCCAAACGGAATTTTGAGGCAGAAATTCCGCCTGCAAAAACCTCAGTGTGAACATAGCCTAAAGGGCTCATTACTACTTGATACAACAACAAGGTATTTAGCTGGCAGTTTTCTTTCTTGTACATGACTTTTATTTTAAGTAAAACACTACATTTTTATTGGTCTATATTAAGTATGTATTCTTTTTTCTAGATAAAGGAAATGTCACTAAGTCGCCTAGGAAAGCTGGGTCAGCAGTCCAGCGTCTTGTTTTTATGTGACATGCAAGAGAAGTTCCGACATAATGTAGCCTTTTTCAATCAGATTGTGTCTGTGGCAGCACGATTACTCCAGGTAAAGAAATATTTAAATAGTTAAAGTTTTGAGAATATTGATTACTTTGGTAAATACGATAAATAGTTTCCCGACTCTTCACGAATCCTTCGTACCACTTCTTTCCCTCCTCTTGGGCCTGTTCTCAAAATTTCACCTAGGTCTATTCCTTAAAGGAGCCCTAGACAAACCAAACTTCCGGGGAAGGAACTGGGAAGAACCAGAGAAATATTTTTTTTTTTGTTAAAGCACCCTTATGGTTCCTCGAGATGCAGGAGAACTCCGTCAAGACACTTACCAGATGGTCTAAGACACTAGAGTTCCTATACAAAATCAATCCCTCTTGCTTTGATAAATATTGGTGCTGCTGCGTCCACACAGGTACAATGTTACGAATCTGATGGGCTTGCCCAGTTTTCCTCAATTACTGGAAATGGGTTAGGGTATGTTCACACACTGTGTTTTCAGTAGAGATGCACGATGCATCGAAACTTCGATACTGTTTCGATACTGTGCATCCCCAAACGGTTCGATATCGTTATTTCATGTATTTCGATACTTAGCTGTGCGGCCGCACAGCTCAGTATTGTAATACATGAATGTATGAGAGCGGGGCTGCGGCCGTGTGATAGTCATTGCCCCGCTCCTGACAAGTGCGCGGGGTCAGGATGATGCGATGCGGCCAGCGCTGCACTAATGAGCGCCAGCACTGAAGACAGAACATGGCGGGCGCACTGCAAAACACCCCCATGTTCTGTCCTCAGTGCCTGAACTGCCGCTCATTAGTGCAGCGTCGACCGCATCACCTCATGCTGACAGCACGTACTGCCTGTCAGGAGCGGGGCAATGGCTGTATTACACAGCCGCAGCCCCGCTGGTGGAGATCATAGAAACCTCTCATCTCCGCCGCTATTCCCGTGAATGCTGCGATCACAGCGGACTGCAGCATTCAGGGGAAAAAGAGAAGGGGGGACGCCCTTTGGATCGCGTCACAGGGAATTCCTGTGACGCGATTGAGGGACATACCATATATGGGCAGACAGCCCAGGGTCCATTGAAGGTACCCAGGGCTGTCTTACCATATTTCCTGTTGTTAGGGCATACTTAGGTATGTCCTAACAACTGCCTGTGTACTATCAGTAAACATGCTAATGTACTGTACTGTAGATATATGCCAGTACATTAAAGTTTAAAAACAAATAAAAAACATAAAGTAATGTTAAATTTAAAAAAATACACACACACCTTTTTTACAATAAACAGTAAAATAAGTCTCAATACATAAAATATACATATTCGGTATTGGCGCGGCCATAATAACCTGCACAACAATTTTTTTGCATCTTTTATAATGTGTACGCTATAAAAAAATAAAATAAAAACTGCTTTCTATCACTTATTGTGGGGCACAGGGTGTGATGAATTTAACCTTCATGTGCCTCACATTAATAGTAATTAACCCCATCATGTACCTTACACATTAACCCATTATGACTGAGAAACATGAAGGGGTTAATTACTATTAATGTGAGGCACGTGGAGGTTAAATTCATCATCACACCACGCGCCTCACATCAGAAAATGGAAGACATTTTTTTTTATTACTGTTTATCAAAGTATCGAATTGCTATCGAAATCTCAATACTAAACGAAGTATCGGTATCGAAGTCCAAATTCTGATAGCGTAAACGCCTGGAAATACGTCCGAAAAAGTAGTAGCTGAATGCCTACAAACATCTGCCCATTGAATTCTGGAAAAAAACGGCGTTTCACTCAGAAGGGGCGTTTTTTTACGCCGCCGTTTTAGAAAACTGCGTGTAAAAAAACCGCCCATAAAAAGGAATACCATGTCACTTCTTGAGCCGCTTTTAGAGCTGTTTTTCATTGTATAAAGAGAAAAACAGCTAAAAAAAAAACAGAATTTTTTTTTTCAGCTTTTGATTTGATTTTTAGAAATCAAATAAGGTAAAAAATAACCAGCAACGTTATGCGAAAACGTAGGCACTCTGTGCTACTTAATGGTGTCTGTGTGAGCAATGCTTCTAGGGGAGAACATTATGGAGGCACATTATGGGTCCATCCTCAATACAGTTGCATTGATGAGGCATTAAACTGAAAAACATTTATAGCTAACTAAAAAAACAAAATCAGCGGACACCGAAACTATTAAATAAGGGTTCTAACACATGTTGAACATACCATATTCTACAAGGAATTACAAAAAAACAATCCAGTAATAACCAGGGTCAAGAAAAATAGAGAAAAAAAAGCACACTACAGCAATACCTCATCGAGCCCAAGGGTTTTTCTCCGGGGTGCTCATCAACAAATTAGAGTTACTTGTAGCATAGTCCAACAATAGGAAGAAAAGTTGCGGCACTCATCAGGAATACCTTAACCCTTTCAGGACATAGCCTGAATTTGCCTTGTGGACACAGACGATTTTTTAAAATCTGATGTGTGTTACTTTATGTGGTAATAACTTGGGAATACTTTTACATATCCAAGCGATTCTGAGATTGTTTTCTTGTGACATATTGTATTTTGTTAGTGAAAATATCTGGTCGATAAATTCAATATTTATTTGTGAAAAACGCCAAAATCGAGAAAATCTGCAAAAATTTGCCTTTTTCTAAATTTAAATGTATCTGCTTGTTAAACAGATAGTAATAACACACAAAATAGTCACTAGTTAACATTTCCCATATGTCTATTTTATGTTTGCATCGTTTTATGAATATCCTTTTATTTTTCTAGTTAGTTACAAGGCTTATAACTTTAGCAGCAATTTCCCACATTTCCAAGAAAATTTTATAAGGCTATTTTTTCAGGGACCAGTTCAGTTCTGAAGTGGCTTTGAGGGCCTTATATATTAGAAAGTCCCCATAAATCACCCCATTTTAAAAACTGCACCCATGAACATATTCAAAACAGCATTCAGAAAGTTTCTTAACCCTTTAGGTGTTTCACAGGAATTAAAGCAATGTAGAGGAGAAATTGACAGTAACATTTTTTTTTTGCCGAAGTTCATTTGGAATAAAAAAAATTCTGTAACAGAGGGTTTTACCAAAGAAACGCAACTTAATATTTATTGCCCCGATTCTGCAGTTTTTAGAAACAATCCACAGGTGGCCCTAGTGCGCTAATGGACTGAAACACCAGCCTCAGAAGAAAAGGAGCACCTAGAGGATTTTGGGGCCTCCTTTTTTTTTAGAATATATTTTAGGCACCATGTCCGGTTTGAAGAGGTCAGGTGGTGCCAAAACAGTAGAAACCCCCCTAAAGTGACTCCATTTTGGAAACTACACCCCCAAGGAATTTATCTAGGGGTGTAGTTAGCATTTTGACTCCTCAGGTGATTTGCTAAATTTATCTGAATTAGTCTGTGAAAATGTAAATCTTACACCGCGTTCCAAATTATTATGCAAATGTTATTTTTAGCTGATTTTCCTAAATAGTTGATGCAAATGACAGTCAGTATAATCTTTAACCCATCAACTGTTGGAGTATAATGCAAATTTTATTGAACAAATCTAATGATAACATATTTTTTTTTAGAAATAAAAAACTCAAAATGCACTGTTTCAAATTATTATGCACAACAGAGATCAAAACATTTTAAAGGTTGTAAAGAGAACTAAAATGGTAATTTGTTGAATTTGCAGCATCAGGAGGTCATATTTACAGAAATCAAAAGCTCTTTCAATCAAAAAAAACTTAACAGGCCAAGTTACATGTTAACATAGGACCTCTTCTTTGATATCACCTTCACAATTCTTGCATCCATTGAATTTGTGAGTATTTGGACAGTTTCTGCTTGAATATCTTTGCAGGATGTCAGAATAGCCTCCCAGAGCTTCTGTTTTGATGTGAACTGCCTCCCACCCTCATAGATATTTTGCTTGTGCATGCTCCAAAGGTTCTCAATAGGGTTGAGGTCAGTGGAACATGGGGGCCACACCATGAGTTTCTCTCCTTTTATGCCCATAGCAGCCAATGACACAGAGGTATTCTTTGCAGCGTGAGATGATGCATTGTCATGCATGAAGATAATTTTGCTACGGAAGGCACGATTCTTCTTTTTGTACCACGGAAGAAAGTGGTCAGTCATAAACTCTACGTACTTTGCAGAGGTCATTTTCACACCGTCAGGGACCCTAAAGGGGTCTACCAGCTCTCTCCCCATCATTCCAGCCCAAAACATGACTCCGCCACCTCCTTGCTCACATCGCAGCCTTGTTGGCACATGGTGGCCATTCACCAACCATCCACTACTCCATCCATCTGGACCATCCAGGGTTGCACGACACTCATCAGTAAACAACACGGTTTGAAAATTAGTCTTCATGTATTTCTGATCCCACTGCAACCGTTTCTGCTTGTGAGCATCTTTTAGGGGTGGCCGAATAATAGCTTTATGCACACTTGCAAACCTCTGGAGGATCCTACACCTTGAGGTTCGCGGGCTCCAGAGGCACCAACGGCTTCAAATACCTGTTTGCTGCTTTGCAATGGCATTTTAGCAGCGGCTCTCCTAATCCTATTAATTTGTCTGGCAGAAACCTTCCTCATTATGCCTTTATCTGAACGAACCCATTTGTGCTCTGAATCAGCCACAAATCTTTTCACAGTACGATGATCACGCTTAAGTTTTCTTGAAATATCCAATGTTTTCATACCTTGTCCAAGGTATTGCACTATTTCACGCTTTTCGGCAGCAGAGAGATCCTTTTTCTTTCCCATATTGCTTGAAACCTGTGGCCTGCTTAATAATGTGAAACGTCCTTCTTAAGTAGTTTTCTTTTGATTGGGCACACCTGGAAAACTAATTATCACAGGTGTCTGAGATTGATTACAATGATCCAAGAGCCCGAAGACACAATACCATCCATGAGTTTAATTGAAAAACTAATAATTAAAAGTTTGACACTTAAATCCAATGTGAAAAATAATTTGGAACACGGTGTAGACATTTTTAATTTTTACAAGGAATAAAGGAGAAAAAGCACCCCAACATTTGTAAAGCAATTTTTTCCGATTACAGCAATACCCCATATGTGGTTATACCCTGCTATTTGGATCCACGGCAAGGCTCAGAAGGGAAGGAGAACCGATTTCACAGATCCATCATAGACTTGAGTATATTGAGGGATCCTAGAAGATCCTATTTTTTTCACGGGCCGTTCACAAAAAAAACAGCCATTTGAATAGCCCCATAGACGTACATTGATTTTAAAGAGGCTCTGTCACCACATTATAAGTGCCCTATCTTGTACATAATGTGATCGGCGCTGTAATGTATATTACAGCAGTGTTTTTTTTATTTACAAAAACGATCATTTTTGATGGCGTTAGCTATTTTTGCTTTATGCTAATGACTTTCTTAATTGACAACTGGGCGTGTTTTACTTTTTGACCAAGTGGGCGTTGTGGGGAGAAGTGTATGACACTGACCAATCAGTGACCAAACAGCGTCATACACTTCTCTCCATTCATTTGCACAGCACATAGTGATCTTGCTAGATCACTATGTGCCGTCACTTACTCACATATTAACGTTACTGAAGTGTCCTGACAGTGAATAGACATCACTACCAACCAGGACGTGATGTCTATTCAGAATCCTGACACTTCGGTAACGTTTGTGTGAGATTTACAGCATAGCAAGCGTAATCTTGCGAGATTACGCTGTAAACTGTCATTTAAAACGAGATTACGCTTTCTGTGCTGTAAATTTCACACAAACATTACCGAAGTGTCAGGATTGTGAATAGACATCACGTCCTGGCTGGTAGTGATGTCTATTCATTGTCATGATACTTCAGTAAAGTTAATATGTGAGTAAGTGACTGCACATAGTGGTTTAGCAAAATCACTATGTGCTGTGTAAATGAATGGAGAGAAGTGTATGACGCTGATTGGTGACTGATTGGTCAGCGTCATACACTTTTCTCCACAACGCCCACTTGGTCAAAAACTAAAACACGCCCAGTTGTCCATTAAGAAACTCATTAGCATAAAGCTAATATAGGTCATAGCTCCGTCAAAAATGATCGTTTTTCTTAATAAAAAAAACACTGCTGTAATCTACATTATAGCGCCGATCACATTATGTAGAAGATAGGCCACTTATAATGTGGTGACAAGAGCCTCTTTAATGCAGCCATGTGACGTCCGTTAACAAAACAGCCCTCACACAGCCGATTATCCCGTTCGTATGAATAAGTTAAGCCTATGACTAGTAAATTAAAAACCAGATTACAGCTGAAATACTTTGTAAAACTCATAGGTATTTAAAAAACTCATGCATTTTTCTTTTCAGCATTTAAAAAAACTCAACAAAAACGCGCAATATGGATACAGCCTAAATGGCTCAGTACGGAGTAGCTTATAAATACACAAATGTACAACTTCAATTAAATAAGTTAATTAGTACAATGAAAAAAATCAGTTTGAATGCACACTGAAATAACGACAAGCATAGACATGCTGTAGCGTCCATGGCCGCGGACCGTCGGGTTTACTCACCACCCGGTGGCCACAGCCATGGATCTTAGAGTGCTGGCTCGCATCTCCTTCCCAGTAGACGCCAGTGGTCCACTGTGTCCCGTAGGGTGCGCACGCTTGCTCGTGCCCGGCCTTAAAGGGCCAGCACGCGGACATGGTAATCATCATCAACCATCCCATGATTCCCTGGACTATAAGATGGACCCTGCCCCTTTTCTCATTCCCTGAGCGTTGTTAGTATTCCCATGTCAGTCTTGCAAATAGTCCCTTAGTGTTATCCTATTCCTGCTGTTACCCGTATCCCGTGCTGTGTCCTTGTTCCTGAGCCTGTTAGTGTTGGAGTCGTGTCCTATTGCACCTGCTGTCGTCTGCCACTTCCAGTGTCTTCTGCTGCGTCCAGTGTCTTCTGCCACGTCCAGTCTTAACTGCAACGTCTAGTTTCATCCGCCATGTCTGGCGCAACCTGCTACACCTGCTGTCATCCGCCACGTCTGGTGTAACCTGCTGCACCCACCTCCATCCGTGCTAAGTCCTCGGCCACTGTCTGGACTATTCAGGTACCCTAGAGCGGGACTTTGTATTGATTGGGTGCTCTGTTGTTTAGCCAGCTGCCTCTCCGCTACGACGGTGCAGCCTAGTGCGTCCACATACCCACACGATTAAGAAATAGATTATTATGCATGGGAACATGATATTGAAACATAAAGTACAAATTTCCACTAGATCGTTGTCCCTTGAGTCTGTAGGTGCACAGCGCATGCGCAAATAATTAGAATTTAGATTCTGGAGGCGGGGCATCTTTTAGTGCTGCAGCTCCTGATCCCTGGTGGTCTATCCACTGTATTGCGTGACCATCCACGGCCCGATTTGTCACTTTCTGGACACGGTGACTATATCCACCACCAGAGTGGACAACATATTTAAGCTCAGGGAGCGCCGGTGTACATGGTACACAGCGCGCATCTCAGGCCCGTCGGCCACCTTGTGGTCTACAACCCGGCCGAGTGCACTAGCGGCTGCTTGATTGCCGCTCACTTTCCCTTCCATGCTTCATCTGCCTTACTTGGGTCATTCCAACGGGGGATCTGATCTCTTAAACGCTGCAAAGTATCTGGTACCGACTGACACTGGCTGGCATATCACCTAGCAGGCACTTCCAGCATTGTAGGGACCGGGACACAGACTGGAGAGGTAACTTCCTGTCGCCTTACGATGCTGCAAAATTACAGGGACATTGTTGTGGTAGCTGCTGGAGGCAGCTTTTGGGCAGTAGAACAAGCTCTTTAGTGGGTTTTATTATTTCCACTGCTTCCCAACAGTAGCTCATAAATAATCACCCTTTTGGCTCACTCAAATATCTAACATTTGGACTCTCATGCTATCCATATCCATAGGAGGTCTTGCTATACATATTACCATATTTTTCTAAATCTCAGTTTATTTCTAGTGGATCCTTGCTAAATACTTATAGGTTGCTGCCACCTAGTGGACGTTTATGATACTATAAGTTGAATTACAAGTTCTGAACCAAACTATACTACACTTATATTTGGACATTACTCTTGCCTCTGCATACGAGACCTGACTGTCTATTATTGGAACCGATAGGTGACTTATTTGGCTCATTATGAACCTCCAACCTTTCTACTGATGTTCTTGCAAAATACTTAAAGAGGCTCTGTCACCACATTATAAGTGCCCTATCTTCTACATAATGTGATCGGCGCTGTAATGTAGATCACAGCAGTGTTTTTTATTTAGAAAAACAATCATTTTTAACAGAGTTATGAACGATTTTAGCTTTATGCTAATGACCTTAATAGACAACTGGGCGTGTTTTACTTTTTAACGAAGTGGGTGTTGTGGAGAGAAGTGTATGACGCTGACCAATCAGCGTCATACACTTCTCTCCATTCATTTACTCTGCACATAGTGATCTTACTAGATCACTAGGTGCGGCCACATACACACACACTAACGTCACTGAAGCGTCTTGAGAGTTAACACCTCTTTTTTGAAGGAGAGAGGTGCTCAGTTCTACGCACATAACCAGTTTGTTCTACGGTTGCTCCACTTTGTACTTGAGCATAATTTCTTTTTTTTTTTAGCACAAGTTCTTCCACCAGCTCAGAGGAGTGGCTATGGGTAGCCCTTGTGCTCCTAGCTATGCCAACCTTTATCTGGGCTGGTGGGAGAGGGAAGTTGTGTTCTGTGACGCGATGGAGAAGTATGTTTCCTCCATCGTGTTATGGATAAGATTCATAGATGATGTCTTCATCCTATGGTCAGGGACCTCAGCGGAATTCAAGGATTTTGTGTCGATCCTAAATGTTAACAGCCTGGGTCTCTTTTTTACATCGGATATCAGGGATAGGAGGATAACGTTTTTGGACATACAGATAGAGAAGACGGATCAGGGGTACATTAAGACAGAGATGCATAGGAAACCCACTGCCACTAACAATTTGCTGAGATGGGACAGTTGGCATCCTAGATCCTTAAAGATGGGAATACCCAAAGGACAATATATTAGAGCGAGACGAAATTGCACTACTATATCTGACTTCAGAGCATCTGCCATGGGGTTGAAGAATCGTTTTGAGCGTAGGGGGTACCCTGGCAGTGTGCTGAGATCGGCATACCAGCATGCCATGGCATCTGACAGGGAGTCCTTGCTCAATCCCAGGGTGCGGCCGGTTGATGAAAATGTAATTCGAGTGATTGGGACCTACGATGCTGCTCATCGGGAGGTTAGGAATATATTGGCATCCCATTGGGACATACTCAAAACAGACCCTGATGTGGGTAGTCTGGTTGGGGACTGGCCACAGATCACTTTTCGTAGAGGCCGTAACCTTAGGGATCGACTGGTGCACAGCCATCTTGAGGGAACGGGTGCCACTACCTGGCTGTCTACCAATACTGTTGGTTCATATCGTTGTGGTCGCTGTAAGGCTTGCACATCTGTCCTCAAGAGCAAGACCTTTAAGAGCAATGTAACGGGGGAGGTGTTTGACAATAGGGCTTTTATCAACTGCCTTTCAAAAGGGGTGGTGTACCTTATTACCTGTAGCTGTGGGTTGCAATATGTGGGCAAAACTAAGAGAGTTCAGACGTAGAATCCGTAACCACATATGCGACATTAATGGCAAAGTTGATACCACGGTCTCAAGGCATGTTTGGGAGTGTCACTCTGGAGACTCCTCTGTCATTATGTTTCAAGGTATGGAATTGGTCAAGGCACCCACCAGAGGAGGGGATTGGGACAAGCGTATTTTGCAGAAGGAGGCACGGTGGATTTTCAAGATGCAGACTGTTAAGCCACTTGGTCTGAATGAATCCATCTCCTATGTCCCGTTCCTCTAACCATAAGGGGGTATATGCTTTTCCATGATACATCTTTGTGTGGGTGCAACTCTTTTTATTGTCCCCGTTCTCCACCTTGAATTTGGTCTGCGGTTTGTCTGTGCGGTTTAGGTGTATCCATTCTCGGGTATCTATTGCTATGCTCGGTGTGGTGCTGTCCCCCTTTTTTTTTTTTTTTTAATTTATTATTATTTTTTTAAATAAAATGTTTATTTTATTTATAATTTTTTTAATTATTTTTTTTATGTAATTTTTTTATGGGGGGGGGGGGTTTGCTCGCTTTATCGGCCTTATTCGTGCTTTCTCTCTGTGACTCGTCTGATCTCCGCCTATGTTACTATGCGGTGTATTTGCTGCATTTTTAATTGGATCCTGATGTGCGTACTTTATGGTATGTTTGTGCCTTGGCGTCGGCGTCGGTGACTGATGCCGGCGTCTATGTCGTCCTGGCTCTCTACTCTGTGCTGTACGCGCATCCATTTACGGCCTTCGGGCTGTCATTTTCCAATTCTGTTTCCCTTGCTGTATCACAGCGTTCAGTTTGGTGCTATGTCGTCTTGCTGAGTTCGGCCGCCTTTGGCTCCCCCCATGTTACTAACGATGCTGTTTGCATCGATGCCTTTGGCTGAGTGGTTACCAGGGGGCCGGCTGATCGAATGGGCGTCTGTTCTGACGTCTTGTGTTTTGATTGGTGCGGCTCCGGCCAGGGAGGTGGGGCTTGATGTGCATGAGATCCCAGTGTTCTGCCGGCGCGTGTTGGGACCGACAGCAGATGTCTCATACGTGCCGTAACTGAAATTTAAACCGCATAATACATATAATGTGATCGGCGCTGTAATGTAGATCACAGCAGTGTTTTTTATTTAGAAAAACAATCATTTTTAACGGAGTTATGAACGATTTTAGCTTTATGCTAATGACCTTAATAGACAACTGGGCGTGTTTTACTTTTTAACGAAGTGGGTGTTGTGGAGAGAAGTGTATGACGCTGACCAATAAACGTCATACACTTCTCTCCATTCATTTACTCTGCACATAGTGATCTTACTAGATCACTAGGTGTGGCCACATACACACACACACACACACACACTAATGTTACTGAAGCGTCTTGAGAGTTAACAGACATCACCTCCAGTCAGGACGGGATGTCTATTCACAATCCCGAGACTTCGGTAATGTTTGTGTGGGATTTACAACACAGCCAGAGTAATCTCGCAATGACAATTTACAGCGAGATTACACTTGCTGTGCTGTAAATCACACACAAACGTTACCGAAGTGTCTGGATTGTGAATAGACATCGCGTCCTGGCTGGAAGCGATGTCTATTAACTCAAAAAGACACTTCAGTAACGTTAGTCTGTGTGTATGTGGCTGCACATAGTGATCTAGCTAGATCACTATGTGGTGTGTAAATGAATGGAGAGAAGTGTAAGACGCTGATTGGTCAGCGACATATACTTCTCTCCACAACGCCCACTTGGTCAAAAAGTAAAACACGCCCAGTTGTCCATTAAGAAAGTCATTAGCATAAACGGTAACGTTTGTGTGAAATTTACAGCACAGAAAGCGTAATCTCGTTTTAAATGACAGTTTACAGCGTAATCTCGCGAGATTACGCTCTCTATGCTGTAAATCTCACACAAATGTTACCAAAGTGTCAGGATTCAGAATAGACATTACTTGGTTGGTAGTGATGTCTATTCACTGTCAGGACACTTCAGTAACGTTAATATGTGAGTAAGTGACGGCACATAGTGATCTAGCAAGATCACTATGTGCTGTGTAAATTAATGGAGAGAAGTGTATGACGCTGTTTGGTCACTGATTGGTCAGCGTCATACACTTCTCTCCACAACGCCCACTTGGTCAAAAAGTAAAACACGCCCAGTTGTCAATTAAGAAAGTCATTAGCATAAAGCTAAAATAGGTCATAACTCCGTCAAAAATTATAGTTTTTCTAAATAAAAAACACTGCTGTGATCTACATTACAGCGCCGATCACATTATGTACAAGATAGGGCATTTATAATGTGGTGACAGAGCCTCTTTAAAATGTAAGGGAACGTCCCCTTGACACCCAACCCATTCATCTCTACCTCTGCTACGGTGATGGACAAATTGCTAAAAAAAATCTACTCAGTCTCTGTCTCAGTGACTGACCCGCCAGTCTTAATGGAACAATACTGTGCGCTCGACCATGACAAAGGGAAGTGGACTTCTAAGGACAAACAGGGGCCTCGGCTTCCACATACCGCGACCGCCCCAACTGCTTACCCGCTCTCGCTGGAGCATACTAGAGACATCACTCCTCCAAATTTGTCGCCTCCAGATAGCCCTATGACTACTCCAACAATGGATAAACAACATTCTACTGTAGTGGTGGAAGAAGTGTCTCGATTGTTAATGCCACTTTTTGACAAGCGAGTGGACTTCACGATTAATGCGCAAAAACTAGCAGGTCTGGAAATCAGAGTACTCTCTTGTGAAACTTCATTGTCTGACCTGGCAACTCAGTGGCTCATAATCAGAATGTTGAAATTATCCTAAAAGATAAGCTAGAAGATCGTGAAAATAAAGACAGGCACAACAACCTTTTGTTTTGTGGAAGTCTCTGAGACCATAGTGGGAGAGGATCTTCTGCACTTTTCGGTGAAAGACCTCCCATCTGCTGTTCAATAAGATCTTCTTCCAGATCCGTTCACTACTGAAAGGGTGCACAGGATTGGACCTCCGCAGGGGGAGAGAGAGACAACAAACCTCGTCCAGTTATAGAAAAATACTTCAACTGCGCGATTAAAGAACGCATTCTATGGGCGTATAGGCAGACAGATACTCTGCAGGTCAGAGGACAAATAATCCTTTTCTTTCAGGACCTCTCCTTGGCTGTGTCCTTGAAATGAAGGGCGAGAATGGATCACCATTTACGAAGATCTGGGAGTGGCCAGACGACATCTACTGAGAGACAATCCTGATTGATATATTCAAACTTTGTGAAATGCTGGGGACATGTCTCTCTTTTGTCTTCAAATGTTTTTTTCCCATTTCATGTGTTTTTTTTATGGGTACCTCCTGTGACAATAGTTCTATGCTGCTTTTCATAGTCCTATGAAGCTATTACTGTTTTCTCTTACTGTTTATGTTTCCCTTTTAACCCTAGTCTTTCTTTACCCCTCCTTTCCTTGGACTCGCGTCTCTCCATTTTACTGCTACGTCACGGGATTCCCTGCTCGCTGGGACAGCGCTACTTGACTCTACTACTTTTTACCATCGTAGACCCAGAGCACTCCTTTAAGAATAGGATGAGTACCTTTTATAACACTCCAGATGCGCCTACCACCACTTTACCTATATTACGAATGGTCAGCTGGAATGTTGCCAGCAATGTTCCTTCTAAGTCTTGGCAGCTCCTGAGCAGAGCAGTTAGGGAGCAGGGCAAGTCTCCATCAATGGTGGGCGATCTGATGACCAAAAGTAATACCCCCAGTAAACGCTAATATAGCATACTAAATAAGAAAAATTATTTCAAATTTGTTTGAATTACTTTTTTAAATACTATAATAGTACACCAGTAAAATAGACAGTTCTAAACACCAATTATCGGCATCAATACCAATAAATACTCCACGGACGGACAGCGGACTGTCAATCGCATTTGCGGACCGTGCTCAAATTATAAAGTATGAGAGCACGATCCGTAAATGCAAAAAATAGGACTTGTCCTATTTTTTGCGGGTCATTTCTACAGCCCATACAGAATTCCGTAAATATACGGGAAGGTGTCTCTGGCCCATAGAAATGTATGGATCAGTATTTTAATCTGCAATTACAGATCCGTAATTGGCGATAAAAATTACGGTCGTATGCATGAGGCCTCAGTGATAATAAAGAGCATAAGTAACACTTTTTTATTAGTGATCACACGAGTGGGATAGTAAAGATGAGAACTGCACAACTCAAGTTCAATTAAAAAACGATTAAAGTAATACAATTGGGTTATTAATACTACTAGAAAAAAATCCTGCCTGGGTTTCAACCAGGAACCTTTCACGTGTAAGGCTAATGTGCTAACTACTACACTGCAGAGACTGTGAGGGTATGTTCACACGACACAAAACGACATACAGCACAGTCGACGCTATATAATAAAAACTAAAGATACAATGCCAGAATTGCTGTTTTTTGGTGACCTTGCCTCCCAAACAATAAGATAAAAAGTGATCAAAAAGTCGCATGTACCCCAAAATATTACCAATAATAACTACAGCTCGTCCCACAACAAAACAGCCCTCCTACCACATCATTAAAAAAAAATAAAAATTAGTTAAGGCTCCAATAAGTCAGGAAATAAAAATATGCGGTTGTGCAGATCAGAGGGGAACATTTCTTCTGTTTCAAGAGACGATTTATCGGGGCCCTAAAATTAGGGAACCAGGAAGTGCAAGGGCCAAACATATCTGCTGGAAAAGAGGGTGCCCGTGTTATATCAAGACAACACTTCCCAGCAAAATTCCCCAAACTGCAAAGGTGTGGAGTGTGGACCAAAAGGGGGATCAGTAAGGACACCATTTATCAGTGTGACACTGGCCTGTGCAGAAAGGATTGTGTCACAGCGTAACACATCTATAGATTATTTTATTATTTAGCCCATTATTATACCGCCTGACTATGCCCCTTATCTACCAAATAGCGCTCTCTACCTTCTGAGCCCTACAGTGTGCCCAAACAGCAGTTTACTTCCACATATATGGCACCGCCATACCCGGGAAAACCCTTTTAACAATTTTTGGGGTGTGTGACTCCAGTGACACAAGCTGGGCATGACGTATTTGCCACTGAATTCATATATCTGGGGAAAAAATTAAATTTTTACATTGCACCATCCGCAGCGCATTAATTTATGGAAAGACCTGTGGGGTGAAAATGCTCACTACACCCCTTAAGAGATGCCTTGAAGGGTGTATTTTCTAAAATGGGGTAAATTTTCAGGGGTTTCTTTTTATTATTTCACATTAGAGCCCTGCAATTGTGAACAAATACTTTGTAAGTTGCCAAACTAGGCCTCAATTTTGCATGGTACTCTTTCACTCCTGAGCCCTGTCAAATGTCCAGGCAAAAGATTAGTGTCCCATATAGGGTGATTCTAAAACCGGGAAACCTAGCATAATGATTAGAGAGCTGTCTTGTTATGGTGGCACAAGCTGGGCACCACATATTGGCATATCTATGGGAAAAAAATCCCATTTTCACTCTGCAACATCGAGTGCACACAAATTTTTTCAAAACACCTGTGGTGTTAACATGCTCACTACACCCCTAGGTGAATACCTTGAGGGTTGTAGTTTCCAAAATGGGGTCACTTCTGGAGGGTTTCCACTGTTTTAGTCCCACAGGGGCTTTACAAATGCTACATAGCGACCAGAAACCAATCCAGCAAAATCTGCACTCCAAAAGCCAAATGGCGCTCCTTCCCTTCTGAGCCCTACCGTGTGCCCAAAAAGCAGTTTATGACCACATATGGGGTATTGCTGTAGTCTGGAGAAATTGCTTTACTAATGTTGGGGTTCTTTGTCTGTCTACTTTTATTTTTTGAGAAAATGAAAAATTTTGCGCTAAAGCTACGTCTTACTGGAAAAAAAAAATATTTTTATTTTCACTGCTTAATTTAAATAAAATCTATGAAACACCTGTGGGGTGAAAATGCTCACTATACCCCTAGATTAATTCCTCAAGGGGTGTAGTATCCCAAATGGAGTCCCTTTTGGGTAATTTCCACTGTACTGGTACCTTAGGGGCTTTGCAAAAGTGACACCAGTCAAGAAACCAATCCAGCAAAATCTGTGCTCCAAAAGCCAAATGGCGCTCCTTCCCTTCTGAGCCTTGCCGTGTGCCCAAAAAGTAGTTTATGACCACATATGGGGTATTTCCGTACTCTTTTTTTTTTCCTTTTATTTGTTGAGAAAATGAAAATTTTTGAGCTAAAGCTACGTCTTATTGAAGAAAAAGGATTTGTTTTTATTTTCACTGTCCAATTCTAATAAATTCTATGAGATACCTGTGGGGTCAAAGTGCTCACTACACCCCTAGATAAATTCCTCAAGGGGTGTGTAGTTTTCCAAATGGAGTCACTTTTTAGACGTTTTCATGGTTTTGGTCCCACAGGGGCTTTGCAAATTCGACATTGCCTCCGCCAACCATTCCAGTTAAATTTGAGCTCCAAAAGCCAAATGGCGCTCTTTCCCTCCTGATCCCTGCCGTTTGTCCAAACAGCCGTTTATTACCACACGTAGGGTACTGTTTCACTCGGGAGAAATTGCTTTGCAAAGGTTGCGGTGCTTTTTCTCCATTACTCCTTGTGGAAATTAGAAAAAAATAGCTAAACCTACATTTTCTTTGAAAGAATGTAGATTTTCATTTTCACGGCCTACTTCCAATCATTTCTGCAATAAACCTGTAGTGTCAAACTTCTCACTATACCCCTAGATAATTTCCTTGAGGGGTGTAGTTTCCCAAATAGGGTCACTTTTGGGGGATTTCCACTGTATTGGCACCGCAAGAGCTCCAGCAAACCTGACATGGTGCCTAAAATATATTCTAATAAAAAGGAGGCCTAAAATCCACTAGGTGCTCATTTGATTCTGAGGCCTGTGCTTCAGTCCAGTATCACACTAGAACCACGTGGGATATTTCCTAAAACTGCAGAACCTGGGCAATAAATATTGAGTTGAGTTTCCCTGGTAAAACTTTGTGTTACAAATTTTTTTTTCGTGTAGCGCGAGTCTTTTAAAAATTTTAATTCTCCCCAAATGACTATATCTGAAACAATCCTTACCTATTCATTTGAGACCAGTGGACGTTGAACTTATTAATGCTCTATTTTGTGGTTTTATATGGAACTATAAGAGACCTAGGGTGAGTCTGTGGATCTTGCAACAGCATCGTGACAAAGGCGTAATTAATTTTCCCCAAATACATTTATACAACATGGCAGCTCAATTGCGGGTGATCGGGGACTGGCTGACTGGCAGTTCATGTTTTACTGATTACATTCTGGACCAACAATTTTCATTGCCAACTTCCTTGACATGCCCCTTACTTGGCTTTTTCAACCGAACAGTGGGCTAATCCCCTTGTCATGACGGCATGGAAGACATGGACCAAGGTCAGACAACATTTGGGTCTAAATCCCAGATTCTCTTTAATCCTTCCCTGGGCCAACAATACAGATTTTCAGGCTGGTCGCCCTCATACTATGTTCCGCACATGGGTTTCTAAGGGATTAACTTGTATTGAACAAATAATTTATTTGTCAGAATGTTGTCCCTACTCATTCAATGAGATTCACACAGGACACGAGTTTTTTGGATTTCACTCCTTTTATTATTTGCAGCTTGTAGCTATGCTTATAAGTTGACTAGAGAATTGCAAGACGAAGATTGGCACAATTTATTTTGCCATCTGACCCTGTCACATCAAAATAGGAATCGACGGATAACTAATTTTACTTCGAAGTCAGGTATATCTTACTGGGGGAAACACTTAGATAGCATAACACATGATGACATATTAACATCCATGATGGTTGCGGCTAAGCACCTTCCGTCAGCCATGTACTGGGAGATGACATGTAAGATAGCCCCCACAGGGGATTTCTCATGGGGAACCCCTCTGACCCTTCTTGCCCAAAATGCAATGTGCCACATGCAGATTTACTGCGTTGTTTTTGGTCATGCCCCTCTATTACTGCGTTTTGGTTATAAATACAACAATTTGTTTTGGATTAACTTTCTCCACACTGTCCTCTTTCTCTCGAATGGGGACTTTTTGGTATTTTGCCCTCCTCTATGATCAATATTCCGAAGCACCATAAATAACTGCTGTACAATATGTGAGCAGCTGCAAGAAAAACAATCCTAAAGGTTTGGATTGGAACTTTTCCTCCCAATGAACGTATATTTTTTGAAAAATTACCTTGTTTCGGATGGACTGGGTGAAAATTTCTCTTTGCAAAAAATGAAGAGTTGGAAATTTCTTTAAATGATGGGATAAATTTATACTCCGTCTCCCACAAAAACTCACAAATTGCTTTGGTTCTACTACTTGGAGTGTCAATTGATTGGTGACATACCATCAGGGCCGGCCCTAGGATAGATGGCGCCCTGTGCGAAATGATCTTCCGGCGCCCCACCCCATCATTAAAAAAAAATGCCCCATAAAAAAATTATAATGCCCCTTTAGTGCCCCCATACAGTATAATAATAATATTTAATAATATAATATATTACAACCCCTTCAGCAACACAGTATTTTGTCCTCTAATTGTGCCCACAGTATTATGCCCCCTGTAGTACCCCTATACAGTATAATGTCCGCTTAGTGGTCCCCACACAGTATAATGCCCCCTGTAGATTTTGCCATATAGCCTCCCTGTAGACAGTGCCATAATCCCCCATAATCCCCCACCTCCTTTTTGTAGATCGTGCCATACAGCCCCCCACACCTCCCCCTTGTGGACAGTGCCCCCAACAAAAACTAAAATTTTACTCATCTAGGCCCCGTTCCCATGACGAACTGAGCTGCTCCATGACGGGACCCTAGTACAGAGTTTACCAACCTTTTCGGACTCGAGGCAGCACTGGAAAAACAAAATTTCCCCTACCAAAAATTGTTTTGAGAAAGACAGAAAACGGCTAAGAACAAGCACTCCACTCGTATGGCATGTTCACACACGTTTTTTGTAAGGCAAAAAAAAACTGCCTCAAAATTCCTTCAGCAACTGACAGCGTTGTGTGACTTTTTTTTTGTGTTGTTTCTTAAGCTGTTGAAGCGAATGCAAAAGACACAGGAAAAAAAAGCTCCAAACGAGCGCCGCAGGTATCTTCTGCCGCCTATTAATTTCAATTGGAGGTCAGAGGTGGAAACCACTTGAAGACCATCAGCCCCCCACTCACAGAAAAATGACCATCAACCCCCCACTCAGAGTAAAATGACCATCAGCCCCCCACTCACAGCAAAATGACCATCAGCCCACCACTCAGTAAAATGACCATCAGACCCCCACTCACAGATTCCCCCTGTAGGTAGCGCCACACAGCCCCTTGTAGGTAGCGCCACACAGTCCCTTGTAGGTAGCACCGCACAGTCCCCTTGTGGGTAGCACCGCACAGCCCCCTTGTGGGTAGCACCGCACAGCCCCCTTGTGGGTAGTGCCAGACAGCCCCCTTTTAGGTGGCGCAACACAGCCCTTTGTGGGTAGCACCGCACAGCCCCCTTGTGGGTAGCGCCAGACAGCCCCCTTGTAGGTAGTGCCACACAGCCCCCTTGTAGATAGCGCCACACAGCCCCCTGTAGAGTGTGCCACACAGCCCCCTGTAGGGAGGGCCGCACAGCCACCTGTAGGGAGGGCCGCACAGCCCCCTGTAGGGAGGGCCGCACAGCCCCCTGTAGGGAGCGCCGCACAGCCCCTTGTGGGTAGCGCCGCACAGCCTCCTTGTGGGTAGCGCCAGACAGCCCCCTTGTGGGTAGCGCCAGACAGCCCCCTTGTAGGTAGCGCCACACAGCCCCCTTGTAGATAGCGCCACACAGCCCCCTGTAGAGCGTGCCACACAGCCCCCTGTAGGGAGGGCCGCATAGCCCCCTGTAGGGAGGGCCGCACAGCCCCCTGTAGGGAGTGCCGCACAGCCCCCTGTAGGGAGTGCCGCACAGGCCCCTGATAGGAAGTGTCGCAAAGACCCCTTGTAGGAAGTGCCTCACAGCCCCCTGGTAGGGAGTGAAAAAGAGAATTCAAAAAAGGACAATTGTGCAGGAGCACACAAAATACCCAGCTTTCCCAGCTATCAAATAAATGTGTGGAAATAAACTAAGTTATAACCTTTATTTAGTCTGAGTAAGGGATTAATCCTTTTAGCTAAATTAAATAAAAGTTATATCTAAGTTTATTTCCACACTTTTTTTTTTATACCCGGGAAAGCTGGGTATTTTGTGTGCTCCTGCACAGTTGTCCTTTGTAGGTAGTGCCACAAAGCCCACAGCCCCCCTGTAGATAGCAACCACCCCTCCTTCCAGTAAAGATAACGCCACTGTAGCTCCCTGAAGAAGCGGAATCCCCGTCCACAGCGTTGCAGACGCTATGACCGTCGATTCCACTCCAGGAGAAGCTCCTGTCGTCTATGTCCATGACGTCATTGGCTTCTCCTGGAGTGGAATCCCCGATCATAGAGTCTGCAACACTGTGACCGGGGATTCCGCTTCAGGAGTTTCCCCTGATGTCACTGTCCATATATGGACAGAAACATCAAGCAGCGCTACAGGAGCGGAATCCCCGGCCACACGGGGATTCCGCTCCTTCAGGGAGCTACGGTGGCGCTATCCTGGAAGGGGGGGGGGGTTGATATCTACAGGGGGGCACTATAGCAGAGCAAGGGAGGTATCTCCCTGCTCTGCTGTCTACTAGCGCCGCTGTAGCTGAAGGGAGCTACAGTGGCGCTAGTAGACAACAGAGCAGGGAGATATGTCCCTGCTCTGCTATAGTGCCGTCGCTACCGCTATAGTAGCCACAGCAGCTGCTAGCGGCGCCACCGCACTCATGCCTGGTGTCAACGCTAGCAGCCGCTATGGCTGCTACAGCAGTAGCCACTAAGTGAAGAAGCGCCCGGGCGCGACTGCAGTTAGTGTGTGTATCCCCGCTGGTAGTTGCAACGGCACGGGGATACACACACCCGCTGGCGCCCCTCTTGCCGTGTGGCGGCTGGCGCCCTGTGCGACCGCACTGGTCGAACATAGCTAAGGCCGGCCATGCCAGGGCCAGTCTTAGGAGAGATGGCGCCCCGTGCCAAATGATCTTTCGGCGCCCCACCCCCATCGAAAGAAAAATGCCCCATAAAAAAAGTATAATGCGCCTCAGAGTATAATGTCCTATGTAGTGCCCCCACATATTGTAATACCCCTTTAGTGCCCCCCATACAGTATAATAATAATATTTAATAGTATATTATAACCCCTTCAAGGACACAGTATTTTGTTCTCTAATTGTGCCCACACAATACTATGCCCCCTAAGTTCCACACACAGTGTATTGCCCCCTGTAGTACCCATACACAGTATAATGTGCGCTTAGGGGCCCCCACACAGTATAACGCCCCCTCCCCTGGCTGCCACACACAGCCTCCCTTGTGGATAGTGGCCCCCTGTAGATTGTGCCATACAGCCTCCCTATAGGCAGTGCCATACAGCCCCCACCTCCCCCTTGTAAACAGTGCCCCCAAAGAAAAAAAGAATTTACTCACCTAGTTCCCACAATGAACTGAGCTGATCCACGACGGGATCCTTGCGTAGGCCGGCGTGATCCTGTAGCCTAGTACAGAGTTTCCCAACCTTTTCGGACTCGAAGCACCACTGGAAAAATAAAATGTCCTCAGGGCACCCTTACCAAAAATGTTTAGAGAAAGACAGAAAACAGCTAAAAACAAGCACTAAACTCGTATGTTCACACAGCGTTTTTTGTAAGGCAAAAAAATAATTAGCAGATTTTGAATTGACAGCGTTGTTTGACCTTTTTTTTTTGGCGTTGTTTTTAAGCCGTTGAAGCTAATGCAAAGGGCGCAGGCAAAAAAGCACCAAACGAGCACCACAGCTATTTTCTGCCTCCTATTAATGTCAATTGTAGCTCAGAGGTGAAAACCACTTGAAGACTATCAGCCCCCCACTCACAGTAAAATAGCTGTCAGTCCACCACTCACATTAAAATGACCTTCTGCCCAGCACTCACAGTAAAATAACAGTCAGCCCGCCACTCACAGATTCCCCCTGTAGATAGTGCCAGACAGCCCCCTTGTAGGTAGTGCCACATAGCCCCCTGTAGATAATGCTGCACAGCCCCTTGTAGGTAGTGCCGCACAGCCCCCTGTAGGTAGTGCCACAAAGCCCCCTGGTAGGTAGTGCGACACAGCCCCCTTGTAGGTAGTGCCACACAGTCCCCTTGTAGGCTGTGCCACACAGCCCCCTTGTAGGTTGTGCCACACAGCCCACAGTCCCCTTGTAGATAGCATTCAAGAGGAAAAGATCAGCACTACTTGTGGAATTTGGAAAATAAATCTTCTTTAGTTATTTAGATAGCCAGCGGAAGGCTGAACAGCTTAAAGTGGACACAATACATAAAACGTCCGTCCTCTCTGACGTTTTTTTTAGCTCACAAGAGCCATTACTCATAGATGGGGGAGGGAATGAGAGTGTGTGGCTGAAATAACAGCCAGGAAAGAGAAGCACCCACTCTGATCAGGTGTATACAATGATCACAAAAATGACATATAAAACGTACAAAAATTGATAAAAATACAACTATAAAATCACAGACCAAATACAAAAATATATGAAGTATTAATAGTTCATAATAAGATCATTTCTTCCATTAAGACCATTGGGGACTATAGTATTCAACATGAGAATCCAGTATCCCTCACGATTTAGTAGTGCTCTCCCATGATCACCACCTCGTACTGGTTTATTAACCCTTTCAATTCCTGAAAATTGAAAGCTGCTGATATTGCCTTGATGCATAAAACTAAAATGTTTGGATGCATTAGAAGGATTTCTAACTTCAGGATTAGTGGCTCCATTGAGATGTTCTCTAATTCTGGCCTTAAGTGGGCGACTTGTGCACTCAACATAAGATAAATTACAGAGAGTAGAGTTTATTTGATATACTACATGTCGCGTGTTGCAATTGATGAATTGTTTTATTTTATGTATGGTTCCATCAAGAGCTGAACTTAGTTCTTTAATTTGATATACATGGTTGCAACACATACATATATTTGCTCGAAAAGGATAAAAACCTTTAGATGACAGCCACGTATTTCGTTTAGGTGAAACATGCGTTAAACTAGGTGAGAGCATGATAGGCAAGTAGGCGCTCTCCGGGAAGAAAATCTACAACCCGGCTCTAGTATCTGGCGTAAACCTTCGTCTTGAAAAAGGACTGGTAAGTATTTTCTGTCCTCACCTAAGTTAATAGCCCTGTCCAGGGTCCACTGGGGATAGGCTCGGTCCTTTAAACGATTTAATATTTTATACGTTTCGTCCCTATATGATTGTTCAGACGAGCAGTTTCTTTTAACTTGAAATATTTCTCCAACCGGGACACCCTTAATGGTATGTTCCGGGTGGCAAGATTTGCCATGCAAAATTGCATTACCAGCAGTAGGCTTGCGATAAGTTCCAGTCTGAACAGTCTCTAAACTGGAGGTACAACTCAAAGTGAGATCCAGAAACGTGATTTGTTGGCAAGCATAAGCATAAGTGAAAGTCAAACCGAATGTGCTCATGTGCTCCTGTTGTCTCTGCTCCCTTCTGTGGATTTGTTGATATATGATGTCTATCAACATTGCCAGCGGAATGTCCTCCTCCACTGTCTCCATTCAAGCTCAGCACACCATGCAAGATTGCACAGCTAGAATCAGTCAATTAGACGATATATTTAAGGAGAATATAGAGGAGACTGAAAGCAACGTGGACTTACATAAATTAATGTGAGACTTTGAAAAACTTTTAACCAAAGAAACGAGAATATGGTGGGATTTCTCTACCCTACAAAAATATGTTCAAAAGAAAATAATACCTAGAGGGTTAAGAATTAAAAAGATACCCACCACAGTATACTCTCAAGATTGTGTGCAAAAATGGAATACTATTTTATATAAATGCTCTCTAGACCTTATGGGTTAGATCCTATCCTTTGAAGATGAAGCATTGAAAAAAGTCAAACATGACATTAACCCCTTTAGGACACAGCCTGTTTTGGCCTTGTGGACACAGCCTATTTTTTAAAATCTGACATGTGTCACTTTATGTGGTAATAACTCCGGAATGCTTTTACCTATCCAAGCGATTCTGAGATTGTTTTCTCGTGACATATTGTACTTTATGTTAGTGAAAAAATTTGGTCGATAAATTCAATATTTATTTGTGAAAAACTTCAAATTTTAGCAAAAATTTGCAAAAATTTGCATTTTTCTAAATTTAAATGTATTTGCTTGTGAAACAGATAGTAATACCACACAAAATAGTTACTAGTTAACATCCCCTATATGTCTACTTTATGTTTGCATCATTTTTTTTCACGTACTTTTATTTTTCTAGGACGTTACAAGGCTTAGAACTTTAGCAGCAATTTCTCATATTTTCAATAAAATTTCAAAAGGCTATTTTTTCAGGGACCAGTTCAGTTCTGAAGTGGCTTTGAGGGCCTTATATATTAGAAAGTCCCCATAAATCACCCCATTTTGAAAACTGCACCCCTCAAGGTATTCAAAACCACATTCAGAAAATATTTTAACCCTTTAGGCGTTTCACAGGAATTAAGGCAAAGTAGAGGTGAAATTTACAAATTTCATTTTTTTTGCCGAAATTCATTTGTAATAAAAAAAAATCTGTAACACAGAAGGTTTTACCAGGGAAACGCAACTCAATATTTATTGCCCAGATTCTGCAGATTTTAGAAATATCCAACATGTGGCCCTAGTGTCCTAATGGACTGAAACACAGGCCTCAGAAGCAAAGGAGCAGCTAGTGGATTTCGGGGCCTCCTTTTTTTAGGAATATATTTTAGGCACCATGTCAGGTTTGAGGCGGTCTTGTGGTACCTAAACAGCCGAAACCCCTCCAAAGTGACCCCATTTTGGAAACTACACCCCTCAAGGCATTTTTCTAGGGGTATAGATAGCATATTGACCCCACAGTTTTTTTGCAGAATTTAGTGGAATTAGTCTGTGAAGATGAAAATCACCTATTTTTCTGTGGAAACATAGAATTTTTTCATTTTTACAAGGAATAAAGGAGAAAAAGCACCCCAAAATTTGTAAAGCAATTTCTCCCGATTACGGCAATACCCCATATGTGGTCGTAAACTGATGTTTGGACCCACAGCAGGGCTCAGGAGGGAAGGAGCGCCTTTTGGATTTTGGAGCGCAGATTTTGCTGGATTGGTTTTCAGTGCCATGTCGGGTTTGCAACGCCCCGGAGGGACCAAAACAGTGTAAACCCCCCAAAAGTGACCCCATTTTGGAATCTACACCCCTCAAGGAATTTTTCTAGGGGTATAGTGAGATTTTGGCCCCTCAGGATCTTTTTTAGAGCTAAGGTGACCAAAAAACAGCGATTTTGGCGCTTTAAATTCTTTATTTATTACAGCGTTCACCGTGCGCAATAAATTACGTTTTAATTTATTCTGCCGGTCGGTACGATTATGGCGATACCATATGTGTATAGATTTTTTTACGTTTTGCAGCGTTTGCACAATAAAATTAAGTTTCTATAAAATAATTTATTTTCTGGGACACGCTATTTTGAGCCGTAACGTTTTTATTTTTTCGTCAAAAAAGCTGTGGGAGGTCTTGTTTTTTGCGGGACGGGTTGTAGTTTTTATTGGTACCATTTTGGGGTAAATGCGACTTTTTGATCACTTTTTATTCTATATCTTGGGAGGGGTGGTGACTAAAAAATAGCGATGCTGACAGTTTTCCGTTTATTTTGTTTGCGGCGTTCACCGTGCGGAAAAATTAACATTATAGTTTCATAGATTGGGTCGTTACGAACGCGGCGATACCAAATATGTGTACTTTTTTTTTAACGTTTTCATTTTTTCCCTATAATAAATGACTTATTATAGGAAAACAAAACCTTTTATTTTTACACTTTTATAAAAAAAATTTATTAACTTTTTTTTACTTTTTACACTTTATATTTTTGTTTATTAACTTTTCTTTTACTTTTTACACTTTCTTTTTTTGACCTGCAGCTCTGATCGCTGCTAGAATACATTACACTACCTAGGTAGTGTAATGTATTCCAACTGTCAGTGTGACGTCACAGTCACTCTGACAGTTGGTCTACGAGGATCAACAGAGGCTGATCCTCATAGGCTGACATACATGGCAGACCTGGGGGCCGTTGTCTGGCCCCCGGGTGCCATCACAAGCATCAGAAGCCCCCACGATTGCATGGGGGCTGCTGATGCGCTACAAACCCGCTACATGCGGAGATCGCAATCGAGCCCCGCATGTAACGGGTTAATTGCCGAAATCAGCGGCGATGAGCCGCTGATCGGCAACACTGGAGAGTGTCAGCTGTCGGGGACAGCTGATCTCCAAGTTCCCGATGCACACTGTCGCCGACAGTGTGCATCGGGAACGGCACAGTGACTTTCTGTCACTCTGACAGGAAGCCTATCAGGACCAGCCGAAGGTTGGTCCTGATGGGCTTCTGTCCATGGCAGACCCGGAAGCCATTGTTTGGCTTCCGTTTGCCATACTAACTATCGGCAGACCCCGCGATTTCGGACGGGGGTCTGCCGATATGTTAGAAACCCCTAAAATTCGGCGATTGCACCCGATCGCCGAATTTAAGGGGTTAATGCGCCGAAATCAGCGGCAAAGGACCGCTGGCCGGCAAGAGGGGAGTGTCAGCTGTCGGCGACAGCTGACCTCCTGGTTCCCGGTGCACACTGTCGCCGACAGTGTGCACCGGGATTAACTCAGTAACTGTACGTCCTCGTGCGGGAAGTAACTTCCCGCAACGACGTACAGTTACGTCCTGGTGCGGGTAGGGGTTAAGAATGTGCAGGATCAATTACAAACATACACTGGATCCAAGCCATTTGAGGAGTTGGATAATCGTCTAAAATCTACTATCTCAGAATTGGAATCTGCTATCACTAAAAGCAAAAATTTTCAAATTTCAAAGAGATCTTTTTGATTACAATACGGATGCAGTATACGAATGGGGTTGTTGGGAGAAATATACCCCTAAATCTATCCTCAAAAAACAAACACGCAAACAATTGCAATCCATGGATAATGTGAGAAAGTCTGTTAATTTCAGCTCCAGGGAAGCAGAAAGTTCAGAGGGTCAATCTGACGATTCCTCTATGTCCATGAATTTACAGAAACCACCCTCTAACTACAACAAGTCAAAGAAAGGACAAAAATAAAAAAACGACTACGTAGGGCGGAGAGAAATTGCAGGAAGATACACGCAGAGGAATCGCACGGGAGCGAAGAACAAACAATAAATGTCATTAACCTGTCTTCACAGATCTTGAACATGGACGAAATATCTATTTTGTCCAAAGGACTTTCGTTTGCTCCAACTAATCATTTTAATCTGTACAATACTATCGTGGATGTCAATCAATTTATTAGGCTACTTACTGTCAAAAGACACTACTTGGATCATGACTCACATACTGATAATATGGACGACTCCAAGGACTACATGCAGATGACCCAGGACTTGTCTCTTACTAATGATATACCATTCTTTTCATTCCAAGATCACATATGTACTAACGTTTTACAGGATTTGCAGGAGGAGTCGGCTCTACCTGAGTGTGAAGCGGTGTCCAGGGCCACTGATTTTTCTGTCCATAATCCCTCTTTCTATCCTATTCATCTTAAATCTCCTGTTCTGGATAGGTTTCAGGAATTGGTCCAAAAAGATCTAGTTGAATTACATACTACGCCAGAAACTAAATCTGTTGATAATTTACCCTAGAGGGAATACACAGCTATTTTTTCTTTGAGGAACAATATAGATATAACCATTAGAACAGCAGATAAGGGAGGGGCGGTTGTGGTCCTGGACACTGCGCTTTACATTAGGCTAAATTAGGAATTATTATCGGATGATAGCACATATGACAGATCTAGCATTAATCCGACTGTGATTTTTTCTGAACGCCTGTACATTTTGTTACAATAGGCTCTAAATTTGGGAGTGATGGACCAGAGAGAATGTGATTACATCTTTGTTGAAAAACCAGTCATTCCTATTTTTCATTCCTTGCCCAAGATCCACAAGGATCGCTTCCCGCCCCCTATGAGACCTATTGTGGCAGGCATTGGTTCCCTGAATGAGAAACTTAGCGAGTGGGTAGACACATTACTGCAACCCTTGCTTACACGTTGCGATGGGTTTGTCCAGGATACCAAACACGTGCTATCGTCTGTACAGAATATCAAATGGCAGAACAATTTTGTATGGATAACTTGTGATATCGAGGCATTATATAAATGCATCCCTCATCAATTAGCATTAAAGGCAGTCTCATACCATCTAGATAGATATTATAAATATTCAACAGATCTCAAAAATTTTATTATTATGGCAATAGAGTATCTTCTCTCCTCCAATTATTTCATGTTTCATAAATGTTACTATATACAAAAAACAGGCGCAGCTATGGGGGCTAAATTTTCCCCTTCGCTCGCCAATTTATATGTAGCATGGTGGGAGGAATGCTTTGTATTCACTGACAGCAATCCTTTTGCTTTTGATTTATTCTGGTATGGTCGTTACATTGATGACATGATCTTCATCTGGTCCTCTGATGTGGTGACCATACCAGACTTCATCAACTACATTAATAATAACCCATTCGGTTTGACTTTCACTTATGCTTATGATTGCCAACAAATCACGTTTCTGGATCTCACTTTGAGTTGTACCTCCAGTTTAGAGACTGTTCAGACTGGCACTTATCGCAAGCCTACTGCTGGTAATACAATTTTGAATGGCAAATCTTGCCACCCGGAACATACCATTAAGGGTGTCCCGATTGGAGAAATATTTTGAGCTAAAAGAAACTGCTCATCTGAACAATCATACAGGGACGAAACAAATAAAATATGCAGTCGTTTAAAGGACCGAGGCTATCCCCAGTGGACCCTGGACAGGGCTATTAACTTAGGTGAGGATAGAAAACGCTGCGATTTATTACAGAGAAAACATAAATATAAAAAGAATAAAAATTAATCTCTTGCGTTTGTTACATCATACAGTAAAGAATATCATATGATACGATCTATAGTGTACAAATACTTACCAGTCCTTTTTCAAGACGAAGGTTTATGCCAGATACTAGAGCCGGGTTGTAGATTTTCTTCCCGGAGAGCGCCTACTTTGGGTACTATGCTTTCACCTAGTTTAACGCATGTTTCACCTACACGAAATACGTGGCTGTCATCTAAAGGTTTTTATCCTTGTGGAGCAAAAATATATGTATGTAAAAAAAACACAGTAAAAGGCCATACTTACAAATGGACACAGACAGGTCAGAAACGCTGATGAAGGAGAGTGAACAGGTGCATTAAATAATAATAGCCACTCCCACTAGTCTTGAGGGGAGTGGCGTGTGGTGCATGGGATGTGTAGTAAAAAATAATAAATGACTAGTGTATGTGCAAGTGATAATAATATAAGTGAAATATAGGGGGCAGTAATGAGTAAAGTGCCTAAATATAAATAAATGAATAATGGGGTGCAAGTGTGTGAAACATGGAGGGATAGTGTGTAAGTCATGAGGCGCAGCGTGTATATCCAGGTAGAAGCCTATTTGTGACGCCTTGATAATGCATAGAACGGGCTACCCTGCTTGCTATACCAAACAACAACACACCATACTCTCCCAGCATCAAAGACCCGGCTGTGTCCAAAAGAAGCAAATATAAGTAAAACACCTGGTGTATTAGTAATCATTTTGGCCAAAAGGACGTAAGCTCGCAATCCACGACAAGGATCCTCAGACTTGCGAGTCCCTAACTCCCTAACTGGAACTATTCCCTAACATCTCTGCATTCATGTAATCAGCACATAGTGGTCCTTCGTTGTTCACTATGTGCTGTCACATACACACACATTAACGTTACTGAAGTGTCTTGACAGTGAATAGACATCACCTCCAGCCAGGACGGGATGTCTATTCACCATCCCCACATTTTTGTAACGTTTGTGTGGGACTTAGAGCACAGCAAGCATGGTCTCGCTGTAAGCTGTCATTTACAGCGTGATCTCGCGAGATTACGCTTGCTGTGCTGTAAGTCCCGCACAAACGTTACCGAAGTGTCGGGATTGTGAATAGACATCCCGTCCTGCCTAGAAGAGATGTCTATTCACTGTCAAGACACTTCAGTAACGTTAATGTGTGTGTATGTGACAACACATAGTGAACAACGCAGGATCAACATGTGCTGATTACATGAATGGAGAGAAGTGCATGACGCTGATTGGTCAGCGTCATACACTTCTCTCCACAATGCCCACTTGGTCAAAAGTAAAAACACGCCCAGTTGGGCATTAAGAAAGTCATTAGCATAAAGCTAAAATCGCTTATAACTCATTGAAAATAATCGTTTTTCTAAATAAAAAACACTACTGTTACCTACAATACAGTGCCGATCACATTGTGTAAGAGATAGGCCACTTATAATGTGGTGACAGAGCCTCTTTAACCCCTTCCCGCACACGGGCGTGACTGTACGTCCAAATACAAAGTGCTTTCCCGCACACTTTCCCGCCGCATTGAAGTGATTCACAGAGGGAGGGAGCTCCCTCTGTACCCCCCCGGGCCCCCTCGCGATGGATCGCGGGTGGCGATTGTTGCTATGGCAACCAGGAAACCGTTGCTAGGCTTCCTGGTTGCCCAGGTACGGAAGCTTATTAGGTCCTGCCCGAGGCAGGACCTAATAGGCTAACTGTCAGTTGATGAATGACAGTTACGATACACTGCACTACATAAGTAGTGCACTGTATCGTATCGGGGATCAGAAGACCAGATCTTCATGTCCCCAGGTCAGTGTAAAAATAAAGTAAAAAATGTTAAAGAAAAATAAATAAATAAATAATAAATAAATAATAAAAACAACAATCGCCCTGTTTCCCTGATCAACTCCTTTATTATTAGAAAAAAAATGAAAACATGAAAAAAAACTATACATAATAAGTATCGCCGCGTTCGGAACGGCCTGATCTATGAAAATGTCACATTATTTTTACCGCACGGTGAACACCGTAAATTTTTTTTATAAAAAACCATGACAGCATTTTATTTTTTAGTCATCTTGTCTCAAAAAAAATTTAATAAGTGATCAAAAAGTTGCAAGTAACGCAAAATGGTACCAATGTAAACTACAGTTTGTCACGCATAAAACAAGCCCTCCCGCAGCGATATCAACTAAAAAATAAAAAAGTTATGGCTGTCAGAAGATGGCGACACTAAAACATGATTTTTTTTAGAAAAGAGTATTTTTATTGTGGGAACGTAGTGAAACGTAAAAAAGCAATATAAATTTGGTTTTCGCTGTAATCGTATCGCCCCGCAGAATAAAGTTAACATGTTGTCTATACTGCACGATGAACACTGTAAAAAAAAAATGTGCTAGAATGGCTGTTTTTTTGTTTCCTCATCTCCCAAAAAATGGAATAAATAGTGATAAAAAAAATCGCATGTACCCCAAAATGGAACCAATAAAAATTACAGCTCGTTCCACAAAAAACGCGACCTCACACAGCTCCGTCAACGCAAAAATAACACGTTATGACTCTCAAAACGCAATGATGCAAAATGACGGCCCAGACTCATTTTTTAGGTCCAGTAGAATTTCACTAAATACCCCACATAATCTTGTGCTGCTTATAGGGCTAGTGAAGAAGTCAAAGATTAGGCAATACGGGAGCGCAGATATTTTGTATAATACCCCAAAAACCCGGCCTGTGCATAAAGGATTGGTCGAAAGCGTACCACACCAAGCCATGGATTATTCATTCACCCCATTATTACATCATCCTATTATATGACCTGTTGCACTCCGCCCAGTTTACATATACCCTGATGTACTCCGCACAGTTTACATATACCCTGATGTACTCTGCACAGATTACATATGCCCCCACATTATAAGCTAAGATACCAGTAAAACACCAAGCAATATCTGCGCTTCAAAAGCCACATGGCGCTCCTTCTGGGCCTGGCAGTGTACCCAAACCGCAATTTATGACCACATATGGGGTATTACTGTATTCTGGAGAACCCGCTTAACAATTTATGGGATGTGTGTCTACGATGGTACAAGCTGGGCAGAACATATTGGCCACTGAAATGGCATATCTGTGGAAAACGTCAATTTTCAATCTGCAACATCTATTGTTTACTCATTTTTGCAAAACAATTGTGCGGTCAAAATGCTCACTACACCCCTAGATAAATTCTTTGAGGGATCTAGTTTCCAAAATGGGGTAATTTTTCAGGGGGTACTGATACTATAGCTCAATGCAACATGGTGTTAAAAAACGAATCTTGTAAAATCTCCACTCCAAATACTAAATGGCGCTTCTTCCCTTTAGAGCCTTGCTGTGTGTCCAAATAGCAGTTTATGACCACATATGGGGTATTGCCGTACTCTGGAGAAGTTGCTTTTTCTCCTTTATTTGTTGAGAAAATGAAAAATTTTGAACTAATGCTACGTCTTATTGGAAAAAAAATGTAATTTTTAATTTTTACTGCACAAATCTAATGAAATCTATGAAACACCTGGGGGGGGGGGGGAGTCAAAATGCTCACTACACCCCTAGTTGAATTCCTCTAGGGGGATAGTTTCCCAAATGGAGTCACTTTTGGGGGTTACCACTGTACTGGTACCTTAGGGAGCTTTACAAATGAGACATGGTGCAGAGAAATTAATCCAGCAAAATCTGTACTCCAAAAGCTAAATCGCGTGCCTTCCCTTCTGAGCCCTGATGTGTATTCATACAGTACTTTATTACCACATATGGGGTATTTTCGTACTCTGGAGAAGTTGCTTTACAAATGTTATGGTGCTTTTTCTCCTTTATTTGATGAGAAAATGAAACATTTTGACCTAAAGCTACATCTAATTGGAAAATAATGTAATTTCTCATTTTCACTGCCCATTTCTAATTAAATCTATGAAATACCTGTGTGGTCAAAATAATCACTACACCCCTAGATGAATTCCTCTAGGGGTGTAGTTTCACAAATGGAGTCACTTTTGGGGGGTTTCCTTTGTTTTTGCACCACAAGACCTCTTCTAACCTGACAGGGTGCCTGAAATATAATTTAAGAAAAGGAAGGCTGAAAAATCCTCTAGGTGCTCCTTTGCTTCTGGGGCTTTTGTTTAAGGCCCGTAGCGCACTAGGGCCACATGTGGGATATTTCTAAAAACTTTAGAATCAGGGCAATAAATATTCAGTTGTGTTTCTCTTGTAAAAACCTTCAGTATTACAGGAAAAAATGGATTAAAATGGAATTTCTGCAAAAAAAAATGATATTTGCAAATTTCCCTTCCACTTTGCTTTAATTCCTGTGACATGCATAAAGGGTTAAGAAACGTTTTAAATGCTGTTTTGAATACTTTAAGGGGTGCAGTTTTTAAAATGTGGTGATTTGTGGGGGTTCCTAATACATAAGGCCCTCAAAGCCACTTCAGAACTGAACTGGTCCTTGACAAAATAGCCTTTTGAAATTTTCTTGAAAATATGAGAAATTGCTGCTAAATTTATAAGCCTTGTAACGTCCTAGAAAAATAAAAGGATCTTCAAAAAATGATGGAAAATGGTAACTAGTGACTATTTTGTGTGGTATTACTATCTGTCTTACAAGCAGATACATTTGAACTTTTTTGCAAATTTTCTCAAAATGTTGGTGTTTTTCACAAATAAATATTGAAATTATCGACCAATTTTTTTCACTAACATAAAATACAATATGTCACGAGAAAACAATCTCAGAATCGCTCGGATAGGTAAAAGAATTCTGGAGTTATTACCACATAAAGTGACACATGTCAGATTTAAAAAATGAGGCTGTGTCATATGGTCCAAAAGTGGCTGCGTCCTTAAGGGGTTAAATAAAGTTTATGAAAAAATAAAAAATAATTAGTCAAAATAAAATAAAACCCAAAAAAGTGGTTTTATTTAGTAAAAGTGTCAAAACAAATAAAACATACACCTATATGGTATTGCCACGATCGTAATGACCCGAACAATAAGGTTAACACTTTAATCGAACCGCCGGTGAACGGCGGTAAAAAAAAACAACTAAAAAAAAAAGGAAATATAGATTTTTTTCTCCAATTCACCCCATAAAAAAACAAAAAAAGTTAATCAATAAGTCCCATAGTACTAATGAAAACTACACCTTGCCCTACAATAATCAAGCCCACATATGGCTACATCGATGGAAAAATAAAAAAGTTACAGGTCTTGCAATGCAGCGATGCGAAAACAAGCAATTTGTTTTTTAAAGGGTTTTTATCGTGCAAACGTAGGAAAACATATAAAATCTTTATAGAATTGGTATCTCCGTAATCGTGCCGACCCATAGAATAAAGATCACATGTTATTTACGCTGCATAGTAGACGGCGTAAATTTATAATGTGAAAATCAATGCTGGAATAGCTGCTTATTTTCAATCTATCAATTTATCTCCCAAAATAAAGTTAATAAAAGTTCATCGATATATTATATGCATCCAAAAATGGTGCACTTGAAAAATACAACTTGTCCCGCAAAAAACAAGCCCATATATGGCTATGTCGACGGAATAAAAAAAAGTTATGACTCTTGGAATGCGACCGTGAAAAGAACAAAAATAATCTTTGGTCATTAACGTGCAAAATGGCTTGGTCATTAAGGGGTTAAAGAAAGAGGAGAGACTGAAGAAAGAAAATAGGGAGGCAGAAAAAGATTATATTCAAAATAAATCAGATGAATATAAAAGCGTGTGGATCAAATCAGTGGAGAACTTGAAGTCTTACTTATATGAGAATATACAAAATCTAGTTTTTTTGGTTGAATAAAGACGAACAGGGGGGTAGACCAGGAAAGCTCTAAGCCAATATTGTCAGTAACAACAAGGGGCATAGGCCAATTATAAAGATCAGAAACCGTAATGGGGAATATGTGAAAGAAGGAAATACTTGCCGTTTTTTCAGATCTTCATGTTCCTACTGCGGCCGTGTGTTCAAAAAACGTCCGTCACACAGCCGGGAATCCCTGCGGTGTGAATAGGGCCTTAGGTTCCAAGCTTCCTGGGACATAAAGCCTGTTATTTGGTGTTTGTTTGCAAAGATACAAAGTTGCTACATTGGCTAAGCAATATGCCACATATATGTGGTGCTGAACATACAAATTATATTAGTATACAGTTCTACAGGTTTTTCTGCTGTTTGCTGGCAGTGTTAAATTTATAGCTCATGCGGAAAATAAATACATCTGCATTTAGGCTATATTCATGTCTTGCTTGCTTTATATATGAGACACCTGCACTTGTATAAAAAAGATCATACAAAGTAGACCGTAAGGTATCTATAGGTTTCTATAGGGCAAACATATGCCAACCAAGACAGTGTTCTTTTAGCATACATTTTACAGGTATACAGCTGGGTACACTTTTTCATTCGAAAAGAATTGGCAAAACAACTGTAGGAAAGAAAATGTATGCCTCAACGGTATTAATAAAAATAAAACACGGCATGACAATTGTTGGTCATTATGCTTCACTTTTCTTTAAAGGGTAACTAAGTGTCTATTATACTGTGTGTGGGCAGATATGGGGCATTATACTGTGAGGGGAGCAGTGTCAGTGGGTATATTATATACAGTAGTATACTGCAGGCTCAGGGGATATACAGTATATTAATTAATTGGCGTAGCATGCAAAAAGGGGCACAGCATGCAAAAGGGGTGTGGCCTAAATAATTGTTCAGTAATTGTAATCGAGGATAGATGTTCAATCAATAGTGATTTTGATTTAGGTCATAATGGCCCAGCCTTAGTCTAGGCAAACACTTCGTAACTTTACAGATTTGTACTTTTCTATACTAGAACGCCTGCAGAGAGATGTGTGTTGCGTTGTCTCTGATTTGGTATACTACCTTCTTTTAGCATTTTTGCTGTGACCCGGTTGCTGATATAAATGTAATTTGAATAATATTTCCATGACCCACCAGCTTAAATCATGATAAATATGACCTGTATGAAATCCAGCATGAGCTACAGCTAATCCATATTGCATAACTTTAACTTATTTTAAGTGTTTTCCTGTTCCCTATAAATTCTTCTGACTCATCCAGCTTGGTGCTGTGACATCCAAGTGCCCCGATAAGCTTTTTGGCAGTCACTGACGTGTAGTGTCTTTTATTTCAATCAGCAATGACAGACTGTTTTTCCATTCAGTCCGTGCTTTCTCTTCTGCCAGCTGAGCTGCTGTGCTATTTCTGTGGTGTGGGCACCTGTTATTTAGTAGGCATGCCATATCTGATATAGATATAGCTCTCAGTGGTCAGATTAATTAAATTGCTTACACAGGTTAACATATAATCCACTTTTATTGTGTCACTGAATGGATTTATTATGTAAAAATAACTTGTCATTAAACTATTTCCTTTTTAATTGAAGCTGTTGTAGAGCTTGTCATGCTTCTGTTCTGGCTTCAAAGGGACATCGTAACTGTTAAATAAGAAGTAACATGTTCCGGAACAATCCGTGCTTTGTCCCATATCTTCAAGTGGGTGATGCTAAAAATATTACAAAACAAAAGTACAAAGTTGAAGGGTATGTTCACACGCACTGTTTTCAGGCGTAATCCTGGCATTTTACGCCTCGAATTACGCCTGAAAAAATGGCTCCATTACGCCTACAAACATCTGCCCATTGCTTGCAATGGGTTTTACGATGTTCTGTTCCCACGTGGTGTAATTTTACGCGTCGCTGTCAAAAGACGGCGCGTAAAAAGACGCCCGCGTCAAAGAAGTGCATGTCACTTCTTGGGACGTTTTAGGAGCCGTTTTTCATTGACTCCATTGAAAAACAGCTCCAATAACGTCCGTAAAAGACGTCGCGAAAAACGCAAGTAGTTACAAAAACGTCTGAAAATCAGGAGCTGTTTTCGCCTGAAAACAGCTCCGTAATTTCCGACGTATTTTGCTAAGCGTGTGAACATAGCCCAATTCTGAATAGTTGAAATGGACAAGAACACCAATTTTTTTTTCTCTGAAACAATTGTGATACATGTGGTCTCGTGTGCTTCTAATTGAAGATTGACCCTTCCTATAATATGTGATTTAGACATAACGCTATTGAATTATCTGCTTTGAAACTATTTAGGCCCTCACACACGTTGCGTATTTGTTTTGGATTTGACATGCTTCAGATTTGGAATCGGTACCGCAGGTCAATTTCCGCACGTCTTTTCTGCTTATTTTTTTTGTCACATGTAGATGAGATTTGTTTAAATCTCATCCACTTTGCTGCTACTGTAATAGGCTGCGTCATTTCCATGCAGAATATCCAAATGGAAATTCCCACAGCAAATACGCAACAGCAGGAGGCCTTAAACAACATTTATGCGGCCGATAATAGTGTACTTGTGTTTTTATGTGGTTTTTGTGTGGTTCGATAAGAAGCCTAATAAACCTCAATAACCAAATACTATGCGTGCAAAAATGGTGACAGAAATTTAGAGAAAGCCATTTTTTTTTTCTCAAAGAAATCACTTTAATAGCCTAAAAAATAAAAAAAAATCTTACTGCCATTGAACCAGCAAAAGTGGAAAAGCTATAAAAAAATGTATGGTCATTAAGTCCAAAAAATATGGGAGTTATTAAAGCGTTAATATTCTGCAGCTGCTTTTTATCCTGAAAGATATTTCGGCACCTTAGGCTCGGTTCACACGTCGTGGTCATAGTGCATTTTTTCTGCGAATCGTGGCATAACCGCGCCTTTTTCCGAAGATTTTATGAAAAACGCTGCCAAATGGCGTGGTTTTGCCATAATTCGCAGAAAAAAAAGTGTCTAAACCACCTAAGAGGCTGGTGATTAATAGCGATCTAGCTGTCTGTCTTTATATATCTATAAAGTATACATAATATGTATGAAGCTCCTGTATTTCTTTGTGGTTGTGAACTTGGTGTAAATATACGTGACATTGCAGGCGTATGTTTTTGAATTTCTGGAATGGCTATGCAATATTCATGACCCTTTTAGCACAGTGTGAAAGTCTTGTGCTGCTGCGTGGCATTTAGCTATACTTACTAGACTTGTTAGTAGGCTTTAGGATCTGATATTTCTTTGATTCCAGTGCCTCGCTGCGGAGAGGAGAGGGTAGTGAATAAGAATCTGCTTAGGGAAGTCTGCAGTGTTTATGTGTAAGGCATATACTGTATATTAATAGAAGTGTGAGTGTTTTGTAACTTTATTGGGATCATACGACTCTATGAATTCTGTCAATCATGCTCTGGGAACTATTTAGTATACTATTTGATTTCAGAGTTTCTCTGTGCTATCTATAGGAGAGTTTTCTAGGCATGCTCTGTGACCTGTGCTGAGGTCATTGCGCAGGCAGGGATAGGAGGGGACATGTGTTCATCACTCCTTGTCAATGGTGGATCGTGTGTTTATATATATATATATTCTCCTTCATTTAATCCTGCCTGTGATAAGAGAGAAGTGATCTCTGCCGAGCAGGAAGTGTCAGTCTATTATGAGGCTCAGTGGTTAGAGTGAAAACTACATTTGATTAGATTTGATTTTAGGATTATTTTTTAATATAGATAATGACATAGAACCTTTTTTTAAACAACATCATCGAAAATTCTATGTTTAACATAAAAACTTGACTTAGGGTATGTTCACACGCACAAGTAAAAACGGCTGAAAATTACAGAGCTGTTTTCAGAGACAACAGCCTCTGATTTTCAGCCGTTTTTTTAAGCTGAAGCGTTTTTTGCAGCTGTTTTTGGAGCTTTTTTTTCTATAGAACAATGAAAAGCACCTCCAAAAATGGCTCAAGAAGTGACATACTCCTTCTTTTTACTTGGCTTTTTTTTTTACAGTTTTTTTTTAAAATCGGCGGCGTAAATAAAGCCCCGTCTGAACGAAACAAAGTTTTTCCCATTGTTTTAATCAAAGTCTGAGGTTATGGATATAGATTCAAATTGGAGAAACTAGCTAAGAAGTAGAGTTACAATTGCAGGATCACAGAGAAGAGAGGAGAAAAGTTAATAGTTTAGGATTCCACTGTCACAAAATGTGCTAAAAATTGTTATGCCACAGGGAAGCAGAAGGAATCATATTAAATAGCTGCAGAAAGTTTCTGAGAAGCTGGCTGCACTTCCTGTTGTTACTTTTGTAAAATTGGCCACCATAGCAAAATAGAAGAATTACAATATCTCTGTAGGTAAATGCAATATATTTACCAAACTTTGGCAATCTTTCTAAATGGCTAGTTTATGATTTCTTTAGTAGTTTTTACTCCCATTGAATTTTATTTTTTTTCAAACTCTGTTCATTGAAAGATGAAATAAACAAAAGCAGTACACAGGGCAATTACAATGCGGCATATCATTAAACAATGTACAACGTTTTTGAAGAGATCTTTTAGTTGTATATAAATAATATAAATGAAAAATTCAACAACTTTCTAATATACTTTTTCAATTCACCACCTTTTTCAAAATATTCTATTTCTGTCAGTGAATGAGAATGCTCTTGAGTACATTCATAGGTAGCAAACCTGTAGAAAGCTATTGTATCCAGTCTAGGCAATGCTTTCTGAACTAAACAGATTGATACATTGTAGCAAACTAGCAAAGATAGTTGTGCTGCTGCTCTTGTATTTGGCTCACAGAGAATTGCATAGAATGGAGACAATTTACTTAGGCTACATTCACACGACAGTGAAAATCGGCAGTGTGATGGCCGTTTTCAGGACAATGAAGTTCTATGGGTGTATTCACATTCCGTTTTTTTATGACCCGTGAATATTGGCCTTCACAAAATAGGACAAGTCCTATTTTTGGCCGTTTTCACGGCCAGACGGATCCAATAGAAGTCAATGGATCTGTTTTTACTGGCCGTTTTTTAGGAAACAATCCTTGTAACGGCCGGTAAAAACTGATCATTGCCGAGGACTCCCCACACACCACACTACTTTGAGCGCTGAGCCCGGGGAAGCCCTTGACATTACTGTCCATAGAAGAACAGTGAAGTCAGGGCTTTCAACAATTGAATCTCTGGCCAGAGCATCGAAACATCTCAGGCCAGGGAATTTAGTCCTGTAGCTAGCACCCCCCATGTAGATAGCACCCCCCTGCCTGAAGATGGCAAACCCCCGCCCATCCCCCGTAGATAGCACGCCATTGTAGCTCCCTGTATGAGCGGAATCCCCAGCGGCCAGGCCCCGCTCTGGCAGGGGATTCCGCTCCTGGAGAAGCCCCTGGCGTCACTGTGCATATATGGACAGTGATGTTGAGGTGTTGCTCCTGGAGCAGAATCCCCGGCCCGCTCTGGCAGGGGATTCGGCGCCTTGAGAAGACCCCGGCGTCACTATCCATATATGGACAGAGACGACAGGGGCTCCGTCTATGAGGAATCCCCGGCCAGAGGAGATTCCGGCCCTACAGTGAGCTACAGTGGCGCTATCTACAGGTGGGGTGCTATTTACAGGGGGGGGGGGTGATCTACAGGGGGGGTGCTATATGGGGGGAAGTCGCACTATCTACAGGGGACATTGTGGCGCTATCTACATGGGCACTGTGGCACTATGTGGGCTCTGTGGCACTATCTAAAATGGGCACTGGCACTTTATATGTTGGCGCTATGTCACTTTATATGTGGGCACTGTGGTACTATGTTGGCACTGTGGCACTATCTATAGTGGGCACTTTGGTTCATTGTGGGCACTGCCACTTTATATGCAGGCACTATGTGGGCACTGTTACTATGTGGGCATTATTTACAGTGGGCACTGTGGCACTATCTACAGGGACATTGCAGCACTATCTACATGGGCACTGTGGTGTTTTCAGGGGGTTGGGACAAAAAAAACCTGACAAATGAAATCCATCCTTTTTTTTAAAGGTCATGAAAAACTAATGACAAACGACCATTAAAAACGGACAGATGGACTGTAAATGGAGGAAAATTTATTGATGCACTGATGCAAAACGGCCATGAAAAACTGACAGTTGATCAGTTTTTAATGGACATTTTTTTTCACTGTCGTGTGAATGTAGCCTTAGACAGCTAGGTAGGGCCCAGTTCACATTACTTATACTTGACTAAGTTAGGCTTCGTTCACATCGCATTTTGTAATGTTTCCGTATTTTTTGTGGAATCAATAGCGTAGCCGAAAAAACCTTACAGAACGGAGACAAACGGAAACCATTATCAATGGAATCAAAGCTATAGTTTCCCTTCATGGGTTCCCCTGACGGAAAGGTCTGACAGAGCCCATGAATGGAACCCCGACTGAGATGACAACGAAGCCTAATACGATTTACATCGGGAAAACCTCTTAACATATGTGTTAAATATAGGCCCTTACTGTGGTGTTCGCCTCCATAGACCATAATGGTATACGTTAATTGGATATGTCATAAACTGGGATCATGAGAGTTTATGATGTATACATTAAACAGATACTATTATAGTCTATAAGGAACAAATGACACTATTAGGCATCCATCCCCCATAGCCTAAGAGGGTATCGATTTAATGTATATGTCATGCGGTTTTCTAGTATGCAATTCCATACATCAAAAAACAAAAAAAGCTATACTGACGTGTACCAGCACGACGGGACTAATGGACAGGGCCGCACTGTCCATGAGGCGAGATGAGCATCTCACCTCAGGCGGCGTATTGCTGCCTCTCTGAGGGTGGGGGCTGCCGGCACCACTAAAACCAGCCGCCGCCACTCCCTTCTGCACTTTAATTGTACCTGCGTCTATAAGACTCAGATACAATTACATGCATAATCACTGAATGGCGGGTCACGTTCCGTGCCCAAGTATTCAGCGCCTTTCACTGACGTAAGCGGCGCAATGTTGTCATCGTGCCGTTTTTGTCGTTAAATGACAGGGCAAGGCAGCCTGCCAATCAATGCTTTTCAACGATGCAACGTTGAAAGGCACTGATTGGCTGGGCAGAATGACGTGCCCTGCCACTCGGCGCCGCGTTATTTAGCCCCAGCAGACTTGCATTGCAAGAAGACTGCACGGGAACGGGTTTAGGTAAGTATGTAAAGTTTTAGGTTTTTTTGCTAAAAGTGTGAGGGGCTATAAGTGCTGTACTACCTACATGGGGTAGGGCAATATGTGGGGGGAGGTATATGTGCAGCACTATCGGTAGGGGGGGTAGGCTGTATGTGGGGGGGGGCTATATGTGCAGCACTATCTACAGGGGGTAGGGCTGTATGTGGGGGGCTATATGTGCAGCACTATATGCAGGGGGTAGGGTTGTGTGTGGGGGGCTATATGTGCAGCACTATCTACAGGGGGTAGGGCTGTATGTGGGCGCTATATGTGCAGCACTATCTACACGGGGGTAGGGCTGTATGTGGGAGGCTATATGTGCAGCACTATCTACACAGGGGTAGGGCTGTATGTGGGGGGCTATATGTGCAGCACTATCTATAGGGGATAGGGCTGTATGTGGTACTTAATGTGCAACACTATCTACAGGGGGGTAGGGCTGTATGTGGAGGCTATATGTGCAGCACTATCTACAGGGGGGTAGAGCTGTATGTGCGGGATATATGTGCAGCACTATCTACAGCGGGTAGAGCTGTATGAGGAGCACTATCAACAGGGGGGCTACATGTGCAGCACTATAGGGGGTGGGGTCTATATGTGGAGCACTATCTACAGTGAGTGGGGGGCTATATGTGGAGCATTATCTACACGGGCAGTATCTACAGGGGCTCTATGGGGGCTACTGTCTACAGGGGGCACTGTGTGTATATGGGACACAGTGTATAGTACTATTATAATTAGATATGCAGTGTATGGCGCTATTATATTTAAGGGCGTAGTGTGTGTCACCATAACAATTGTATCTTCATTTATAGGTGCAGAAATGTTTGAAAAGTGAGAAGCTGAAGAAAGCTGAGCGGAAAACTGCTGAAATTGGCTGTGGCCGGGAGAAGTCATCATAGAGGTCTGGACCGAATGGAGAAAAAAAGAGAAAAAGAACAACTAGAATCTGAGACGTCACCGGTGAGTCACTTAATGTAAATGTTTATTCTGCCTCTAATCAGTAATGTAGTCACTGTATGATCTACAGCGAGATGATGGGTGGTTTGATTTTTTTTTGTGAGGCTGCTAGTGATATACAGGGTGGGCCATTTATATGGATACACCTAAATAAAATGGGAATGGTTGGTGATATTAACTTCCTGTTTGTGGCACATTAGTATATGGGAGGGGGGAAACTTTTCAAGCTGGGTGTTGACCATGGCGGCCATTTTGAAGTCGGACATTTTGTATCCAACTTTAGTTTTTTCAATGGGAAGAGGGTCATGTGACACATCAAACTTATCGAGAATTTCACAAGAAAAATAATGGTGTGCTTGGTTTTAACGTTACTTTATTCTTTCATGAGTTATTTACAAGTTTCTGACCACTTATAAAATGTGTTCAAAGTGCTGCCCATTGTGTTGGATTGTCAATGCAACCCTCTTCTCCCACTCTTCACACACTGATAGCAACACCGCAGAAGAAATGCATCCCGATCTGACCTCCTTAGACTTTTATCTTTGGGGTCATCTGAAGGCAATTGTCTATGCTGTGAAGATACGAGATGTGCAGCAACTGAAACTACGGATACTGGAAGCCTGTGCTAGCATTTCTTCTGCGGTGTTGCTATCAGTGTGTGAAGAGTGGGAGAAGAGGGTTGCATTGACAATCCAACACAATGCGCAGCACTTTGAACACATTTTATAAGTGGTCAGAAACGTGTAAATAACTCATGAAAGAATAAAGTAACGTTAAAACCAAGCACACCATTGTTTTTCTTGTGAAATTCTCGATAAGTTTGATGTGTCACATGACCCTTTTCCCATTGAAAAAACTAAAGTTGGATACAAAATGTCCGACTTCAAAATGGCCGCCATGGTCAACACCCAGCTTGAAAAGTTTCCCTCCTCCCATATACTAATGTGCCACAAACAGGAAGTTAATATCACCAACCATTCCCATTTTATTAAGGTGTATCCATATAAATGGCCCACCCTGTAGAACAGACTGGAGGGGGGTGCCATTTCAATTTTCGCCTCAGGCAGCAAAAAAAGCTAGAATCAGCCCTGCTAATAAAGCCCTAAGGACACATTTAGTGTATGCCAGGACCTTTCCCGACGTACACGCTAATCCTATGGCCAAAATGTAATGTGAACTAGGGATAATACAAATGAAAATCTGCAGGGCTGCCCCAGCATCATTCTTAGGACTCTAGAGTGGTCAGTCTGGGTTTAGAAGTGTTGCTTCCCCAGATAAAGGGAGATAAACAAGTAGTCTGTTTAAAGAATTTCTGGGGCACAGGGCAGGCAACATATTCTAGATCCGGGGTGCAAAACCTGCAGTCCAGGGGGTGCATGTGGCCCACAAAGTGGTTCTGTGTTTGGCACCAGCGGCACTGTGTGTCTCGCACTGTTATGGGGGGGGGACTGTGACTGGCACTACTACAGGCACTTGTGTAGTTCACACTAGTGGGGGGCACTTTATGGCTTGTTCTGTAATTAGGACATAAACTGTTACTGTGTTATGACTACCGTTATCCCTTTGAATCCGTCTGTCAGTCACTGCCGCCTCATGCCCTGCGCTAGGAATAATGCAGTTCATCAGTTTTACCCAGAGTGATCCTATAAAAAAGGGTATTCCAATCTGAGATATTTATGGCATTTCCCCTGATTGGAACTTCAGAGAGAATAAGATGAGATGAAGACATTCTGTTTCCTCTGTTGTCGTTTATGGGAGTTGTGAAACGCCTGCCAGACATTTATGGCATATACCATCAATATGCCATGAATGTCCTAGATGGGGATACCTCTTGTTTTATTGCGGTTCTGACAATGAGGACCAGAAAAGGTTATGCACCCCTGTTCTGGAGAATACAGAAGATTTGGAAGGGCTATAATTTTAATCCGATCTGTATGGCCAGCAACCGAAAAAAAGCTAAAATTACTCCATACCCAAAACCTATACTTCACATAATATAACAGAGGGGAATAATTAAGAGCGTATTGAGTATGCTCCTTGGAAGAATGACCTTGGGAGACAAATTGTAACCTACAGAAATCCTCGCCTGCTAGCCACACTTATCACATAAGAGGCATACGTTTCTGCCAATTAATTTGCAGTCCTGAAAACTGGCAATAAAAACTCAAACAAGGACATTACAATACTGGTACTGCCTCTTGTGATGTTCTTGTTTGAGACATTTGGGCAGTTTTCTGGACCACAAATTTATGTTTCATAAAGGGGACCATGTCATCAGAGTTTAGTCAGAGCTTGGCTTCACTCGAGCTCAGAGAAATACTCAAATAATTAGAATTCTGCTAGAGTCACAAAGTCAAGGGTTCAGTGGCCACTGCAAACAGGATGGGGGGCGATTGGGTAACTCTGCCTCATTCCCCTCCCCAATGTTAAAAAAGCATAGAGTAGCCTATTCACTAGAACCACTGCTCTACAGCAGTGCTTCTCAATCTGTGAGGCGCCCTTCAGTTGTTGGTGAGGTGCAGCTGGGGAGGCAGTCCTTTTTGTATTTATTTTAATGTTCTACTGGGTTCATGAAACATATGCTAAATTAAAACATGATAAATTGAGGTAATTTTAAACACGTTGTCATGGAGTAAGACCAGAAGTGAACCCAGGCATCACCATGTTCCGACTGGTGAGTTCCCAGTAGACAAATATTGAGAAGATCTGACTAGGGGATTGATAATGTAAATCAATTTTTAAGAATTTGGGCCAAATCCAAACAATTGTAAAATGGCAAGAAGGTAGGGACATTCTACAGAATCAAATGCTTTGGCCACATCTAGCGAGGCCAAGGACCAATTCCACTCTACTTAGTCACCCGATGTACTCTATGGATGATATCAGACATCAACTTTACATGCGTAAAATCCAAATGATCATGGTGAATGACAAGGTGCATAATGGAATTCAACCTAAGAAGCCAAACATTTGTAATCACCTTATAATTTAAATTAAGTAGGCAAATGGGGCGATAGGATTCACTTTCCTCATGCCTTGTCTGGTTTTAGGATGACTACTATAGTAGCGCAATATCGGGCCTCAGAACGCTTCCCATCCTCAAAAGCGGTTTTAAACGTATGTAATAAAGAGGTGGCATTATCATCAGGACCTGATGACTTCCCTTTAGCCAGTAAAAAAATGGCCTCCTGGATTTAATCTAAAGTAAGTGGGGCTCCGAGCAGTTGGATGCCAAACTCTTAGAGGGTTGGTAAGGAAGCAATATTTGGGTAAGAGTCCTAGGCAAATTGAGAATAAATTCTCTGTGACTGATAGAGGTTCCTAAATCAAAGTAAAAGTAAGCAATATATCCTGAGGATCTGTTAGAACAACATCTTTGGTGTTTTTAATCTGTAGAACCATAGTGTAAAATAAGTTTTGTTTGACAATGTGGGCTAGCAACTTGCTAGACAGTTTAAAAAAGGCTGGTTTCCTGAAAAAGTGGCATATAGACGCAAATTATGTTTAAGTGTAGTCTCACAGTGTCCCGCCATCTGGCCTTGGTAAGATCACTAATATACGCCACAAATTCAGCTTTGTGTATCCTGCATCTAGCAGCCAACCAGGGGTGTAACTAGGAAAGACTGGGCCCCATAGCAAACTTTTGACTGGGGCCCCCCCTCCCCAGGGTGTCACACAACCCCCCCTTGTAGATAGTGCCTTTTTTACAGCCCCCTCTGTAGAGAACGCCATACAGCCCCCTCTGTAGAGAACGCCATACAGCCCCCTCTGTAGATAACGCCATACAGCCCCCTCTGTAGATAGCGCCATAAATCCCCTGTAGATAACGCTATACAGCCCCCCTGTAGATAACGCCATACAGCCCCCCTGCAGTTAACGCCATACAGCCCCCTCTGTAGAGAACGCCATACAGCTCCCCCTGTAGATAACGCCAAACAGCCCCCTTTGTAGATATCTACAGAGGGGGCTGTATGGCGTTATCTACAGAGGGGGCTGTATGGCGTTATCTACAGGGGGGCTGTATGGCGTTATCTACAGGGGGGCTGTATGGCGTTATCTGCTGGGGATATGTATGGTGTTATCTACAGGGGGGGCTGTATGGAGTTCTCTACAGGGGGGGGCTGTATGGCGTTATCTACAGAGGGGGCTGTATGGCGTTATCTACAGAGGGGGCTGTATGGCGTTCTCTACAGGGGAGGCTGTATGGCGTTCTCTACAGGGGGGCTGTATGGCATTCTCTACAGGGGGGGCTGTATGGTGTTCTCTACAGGGGGGGCTGTATGGCATTACCTACAGAGGGGGCTGTATGGCGTTCTCTACAGGGGAGGCTGTATGGCGTTCTCTACAGGGGGGCTGTATGGCGTTCTCTACAGGGGGGGCTGTATGGTGTTCTCTACAGGGGGGGCTGTATGGCATTACCTACAGAGGGGGCTGTATGGCGCTAACATTTGGAGCGTGTAACTGGTCTGGAGGAGGCTGAACTCTTAATGGTTGGTAGGGGATCAAATACTTATTTCTCTGTGCACAATGCAAATAAATATATATAATTTTGACTATGTGATTTTCTGTTTTTTTTTTATATAATCCTATCTCTCACTGGTAAAATTAACCTAGCCTAAAAATTCTAGACTGTTCATGACTTTGACAGTGGGCAAACTTACAAAATCAGCAAGGGATCAAATACTTATTTCCTTCACTGTATATATATCCATAATAGGCCAAACAGGTTCTGAGATTATCATAAATAAACTAGGGTGCTAAGCAGGGTAGGATAGAGGGATACAACATCCTGAAAAACCCTAGAATTCCTTTAACACACTGTCTTCTACCTAAGCAGAGTAATCGGCCCAAAAGGAGTGACCCCCTGCAGAAACCTGTCTTTGCAATACCCTAGAAATCCCTAGATGAGGGAAATCTAATCTTTTAACCTTCCAGCATAGTCTTGCAATAACGATATTCAAAAGTAAGTCATCCCATATATAGTCCCCGAGCAACGGTTCATCAGGGGACGCATAACAAATGGGTATCAACCTTTGACACAAGTACTGCATCTAATAGATACTGTAACTAAACAGATCACACTATATTCAAGATCACACCAAAAACAGTCAAAATAGATATTAGTTCACCATTTACCAGTCAAATGGCAGATAAACTAGTTTAAAGACACTTCGCTCCCTACCAAGTTCCTCTCTATGCCGGTAGATGGGAGCATGTCTGACTATTAGAGAAAGTGGTTTATGGAGGTGGTTGCCACTTATGTTTGGCTGGAATTGCGTGCGGTTTTCCTTTGCAGTAAAAATGATGGGCCAGAAGACGGCACTTTTCTGGTTTTGGTGGAATGCTAGCCACGCCTATTTACTTCCATTGTTAGATAAAATGTATGCAGGTATTTGACAGAACTGGAAATAAGTAACCCTAAATTTATTACATTTTCAACTATTTTTAATACACATCGTCATTATGATCTCATGTCAGGAAAAATAATCGTGCTAACCTAATCTGATCAACATTTTCTCTTTTCTGCAGACTGCAAAGATATTGGAAATACCAGTTATTGTAACTGAGCAATACCCTAAAGGCCTTGGTCTTACTGTGCCTGAACTTGGAGCTGATGGTATGAAAAAATATTCTAAGACCTGTTTCAGTATGCTGACTCCTGAAGTGGAGGAGGAACTTCAGTCCATCCATAAACGACACTCTTTTATTTTGTGTGGCATTGAGACACAAGCATGCATCATGGTATATATAATATATTATAGAGTCTATATCTATTGTAGATATTGTCTTATACAGTGTGCAAGAATATTATGGCAAACCTTAAAGGGGTTTTCCAGAAGCAAAAAATTACTTTTAGTTAAACCAAACAATGGAAAACATATAACTTTGTAATGTACTTCCGTTTGATTTAATGAATGTAGCGTTGTATCCCGTCTTCCGTCACGTGACCGCTTGCTAATGCAAAATTTTCACTTCCTGTGCAGACCCGTCCATTCGCTCCGCTACCTAACTTCCGCTTTCCGGCTTTCACAATGTACGGTTACGTCACAAATGACGTAACTGTACCACGTGTTTCTGCTTAGAGCATGCATGGTTGACACACTCCACCACGCATGCTCTGTTAAATGATATGGCTGCGTCTTCAGCAGCCGTGTAAGTTAAAATGTGCGCATGCGCAATAGAACAATGAGGTGTCGGAGTGTAGTGTGACGGCTGTGTCTTCCGTCGCTCGCTCTCCCCTTCTCACAGTGTGAAGGGCATGTGAGGAGGAGGAGGATGTTTTTTTGCTCCCTGTAGGAGCGGAATCCCAAACCTGTGGCCGGGGATTG